>NC_133620.1:258392482-259054357 GCF_048593235.1 Sminthopsis crassicaudata
AAAGTCCTTTGATCATTCAGTGCCCTACATCCTCAAACTGTACAAGTCTATAAGTTACAAATGAGTTGATAATGTTCCTAAGTGGATCAAGTTTCCATATAGAGATAGAGAGACAAAGGAGGAGAAAGGGAAGGAGAAGGAAAAGGAGGAGAAACAACAACAGTTAGGGGGGAGAATGAGGGATAGAGGAATCACTTAGTATCAAAATAAATTTCTTCTGAGACTCACAATGAATCTATGAAGTAAGTGTAGTAGGTTGTAGAATCATAAATTTAAAGCTGGAAGAGAGATTAGAGCTCATCAACCCCCACCCTTCAAACCTTCAATTTATAGATGAAGAAACTAAGAGCTAGGTTATCTGTTTTATCAAAGATCACACAGTGCAATTTGATATAAGATTATATATACAATATTATATATATATATGCATATATATTCATTATGTCTAAATATTACTATGCACTTTAGTACATATGTTTGGCTTATATAGCTCCATGTAGATATATAGATGTACACGGAGAGTTAAGACAGAAGGAATCAGAGGGTAGGAATGGGGGAACAGAAGATTATCTATGTGCTCACAACAACCTGTGAGGTAGGTAGTCTGAGTTACTATTCCACCATATAGGTAAAACAGAGAGAAATTATGTAAATTATTTAAATAAGAGTCAAACTAAAAGGAAACTGTAGAGTTGGTATTAGTAAAGGTCTTCTGTCTAGAAATCCAGTATTCTTTTCACCATTAGAAAATTATAATATTGAGAAAATTACAGCTTATGTGTTATTTTATTTTAACTAATTTTGCTTTAATGACTATATATATTTGGGAGACTTAATATATCCTTTTTTAAAAATTCCTAGAACTGACATCCGTTAAAAAGAAAATGGCTGAGATAAATAATAGTTATGAAAATCTTGGAGTCACATTAAAGGATAAAATCTTTGAACTGGATGCCAAACTCACAGTATTACAAAAAGCTCAAGAAGAATCAAGTTCAATGCTACAGTGGTTAGAGAAAATGGACAAAAAGGCAACAGGATGGGATGCAACTCCTACAGATACTGAAGGTGTGAAGACACAAGTTGAGCAGAATAAGGTAATTCATTTTGATGATATAAATTCATTGATTAGTTTTCAGAAGAAATTTTTGGCATTTTGCTATTCTGTATCATACTTCAAACCCCGTGACTTCAAATCTAATAAGTAGCATAATAGATCATTGTGTTTCATAATGGAGAATGGTTATAAGAATTAATCTTCTTACACAGAGATAATACAAAGATTAATGAGTTGATAGTAATGAGATACTTTAAGAACTTTATGTTTAGTTCCAATGTCAAAGTATTAATCAACTATAGGAATCAACTTATTTGGAGCTATGTCTTTTAATGCTTACTCTCTTATATGAAATAACTTTACCTTTGCTATATTTTTATCATTGAGCAGTTTGCCATTAGAATACTCTGAAAACTAAGGAAGTTTTGCCTTTGTGTGATACTGCCGCAGAAATCTACACAGATCAAAATATTATATTTGTTGTCTCTTTAATGTATTTTTAAAGCTAATAGTAAAGATATTTCTGGCTGAATAAAGATCTTATTCTTTTATTGGCAAACCTTGAGCATTTATCAAATTTAGTACTTGTTTTTTTTCTCCCCTTTTAAATAATTGATTGATTAGCTATTCCTCACAGTAGATGGCAAGGCTCTGGAGTTCAGAGATTCTTTCATATTTGTTACAATATTCCTGAGTACCTTCCAATTAATAAGCACATAATAAATGATTGTTTGTTATTACTGATAGTAGAAAGTGCTCTTTCTATTGTAGAGACTAGTCATTATTTCTGCTATCCTAATTTCTTTTTAAATACATTTTCCCTTCTTTTGAGCCATTAGCAATGGCACTAGACCACCTACTGAATGGTGGTTTCTTCTTTAGATTATTTTACAGAATTAAGTTACTTGATTATATTTTCAATTGTAGTTTGATTTAAACAAAATTTAACGATGACTCTCCTCCTCACTTTGGCAGACAATTGAAACAGAGTTAAAGCAAAATATGAATAAAGTGCAGGAGCTTAAAGACAAATTGACAGATTTGATGGAACACAACCCAGACTCTCCTGAGGCACCCAAATGGAGACAGATGTTGTCGGAGATAGGTATGGTAAAGGAATTGTCTTATTAGTTTGAAGATACGAACCAGAGGGTTTTGTGTTTTCAACATTATTTTTATCAGAAAATATTAAAAGCACCTACCCACATAGTCTTTTAGTGTTTTCTCTCATGCCTAATTTATTTTCTATCTTTAGAAGGGTAACTTTAAAGGAAATTGGGATGAAAATGAGAAGATTGTTGTCATATCAAGTTCAATAACTCCCTTGTTTCTAAAAGACAGTGAATATAATTTAGAAAGATACTTAGGATGGAGTATATTTTTGTCAATAATAAATAGTTACAATAATGTTATTTTCTTTTTTCTAGCTTTTTGACATTTGGAAAAAAATTTAAGTCCTAATTGAAGTTTACTTCTAAGTTTACTCTTTTTTTTTCTCATTTTCTCATTTATAGCATCCTATAATTTAATTGGGTACTTCTTTCATAATACCAATGATTAATTCAGAGATGATTTTTAAAAAGATTATTTTTATTTAGATTGAGGTTTACTTACTTATTTAAATTGTTTCAGTGATGTAGTAGATGGTGGATAGATTTGTAAAGAGCAAATGATCTTTAGTAACCAGGGTGTGGATCTGCATTTTATAAATTTTTTGCTGTATATTTCACTTTACATACTGATTTTCTGAAAATACATCTAGGAGATGTAGTAGACTTGGTAGTTAAAAAAGATCTGAGTTCATCTAACTCCTACACTAATTTTGTGGTGTCCCTTAGCAGTTCACTTAATCTTTTCCAACCTCGATTTCCTTATATGTAAAATGGTTATAGCTCTTATCTCCCAAGATTGTTATGAAGATCAAATGAGATAATTTATGTAAAACATTTTGCAAACCTTAAAATTTTATATAAATTCAAGCTACTACTACCATCAAATTTACACACACACAAACATATGTGTGTGTGCGTGTGTGTGTGTAAGTACATACACACATACAAACATATCAAAAACATATAGGGATAATACAAAGATGAATGAGTTGATAGTAATGAGATGATTTGAGAACTTTATATTTAGTTCCATTGTGAAAGTATTAATCAACTATAGGAATCAACTTATTGTCTGTATTTTTATCATTGAACAATTTGCCTACCGTTAGAAAACTCTAAAAACTGCACAAGTTTTACCTTTATGTGATACTGGTAGAAGAAATCTTCACAGATCTAATTATTTAACAAATATACAAACATACAAACAAAACATGGCTCTCTATTTATATTTCATTTGGGCAGTGTTTCCCAAGCACTTTATGAATATTAAGGTAAAGAGGAACTTAATAAATGAAACATGGCAACATAAACCTTCTACTCTTCTCTGGTTCCAGCTTCTCCCTTGTTCCCATACTATGCTTTTGTTCTTCCTTTAATAGCTAGCATTTATATGGAACTTAAAGATTTATAAAGTTCTTTACAAATATTATCTCATTTTTTTTTCTCAACATTCCCGATAGGTAGGTGCTATTATTCTTATTCTCATTTTACAGCTGGGGAAATTAAGGCAGACAGAAGTTAAGTGACTTGGTCAGTGTCATATGTAGTAAGCTTCTGTTACCACAGTCTTCCTAATATTAGGCCCAGCACACTTTCCTATCATTCTGAATCAAACTCAGGATTTGGTCTCGTTTAAGGTGTAATTTTTCGTCTCTTTTCTAAGATTCTACTCCTGAAATAATTAAGAAATTATTAATTGTTGCAAATTTATAGATATTAAAATAGAAAAGGGACCTGAATGGTAAGAGACCACATCTATTAATACTAACTCCTCTATAGTATTCCTGATAAACTTCAACTCTATTTTAACTCACTACCTCACAGAGGATCCTGTTCAATTTTTGGACAGTTTTCATTGTTAGTATTAATTTTTCCTTATTTGAAACAAAATCTCTCTTCACATGAGTTCCTCACACAGACCTTTCTTGTTTTTTCTAAATATACATGCTTCTTTCCATTACCAGTTTTTGTAAGTGGTTGTTATCTTCTAGTGTCCAAGGTTAATTTATAAAGTACAAATCTATCTTATGAAATCTTGTTATTAGGTATTATTCTGTAGTGAATCTTTTACTAAACCACTGATCTTTTATTTCAATTATAAGGAAGTGTCAGCAAACAAAGGTAATTTAATATATTTCCAAGATTATATATACATATATATGTATATGTATAAATATATATTTATAAAAAAGACACAAAATGTGAGATAATTTGTATATCAGAAAATGAATGCTACGAATTTGGACAGAATAATGAGAATATGAAGTTATGCATGTATTTTATAAGTTAATTAGGGCCATGAAAAAATGAAAATTTAATTTATTGATGGACTTAACTGATGGAACAGTTATAAATTTATCTATTGTCTTTGTTCAGATTGTTTCTCGTGCATTATTGGTGAAATTTAGGAACTAAAGATGAAAAATTCTAGTGGGAGATTAAAAAAAATATCTACCCTCCAATGTTCAGTTAAATTCAATTTTAGATATTTCAAGGGTTGGAATTTTTGTGTTATCTAATTATTTATACATTTCTCCCTAATTTAAGCCATTCCATTTCCTTGTTCTCATTTTGATTTTATTTGAATTCCATACTACCAAACTGGCTTTTAATTATAATGTCAATTTTTGGAGGCTGTTTCATTTCTTTTAAGGAAATGTCATCGATCTTGGTTATAAAAGCATTCAAATAATATTACGATAATGTTAATCAGAACCCCAGCTAACTTCATGTTTACTGAGTGTGCATTGAGCTCTTTTTCTCTGCTAAAAGAAATAACTTTGTGTGAAACTTGTACTTTTTCTTTTTTCTTAATTTTTTTTAAATAACTTTCTGTTTTTCAAAATACATGCAAAGGCAGTCCTCAATATTCATCCCTAGATAACCCTATGCTCCAAATTTTTCTTCCTTTTTCTTCACTTCGCTCCTACCCCAGCCAGCAAGCAATCTAATATAGGCCAAACATGCACAATTCTTCCAAACATACCCCAACATTCACCATGCTTCTTTTTCTTAAATGGCATGACTAACCATGTTACAATTTTTAGAAGGCATTCAGTATTTTTTTAGAAATACTCTTGACTATTTTGCACCTATCAAATATGCTAATATTTTTAAAACATTTGCTAGATGCAAGACATTGTCATAGAAGCTTTAGGGACTTTTTATCATGATTATAAAAGGGCCATACACAAAATGTTAATTTTGGGAGTTCAAGGAATTACATGATAGTTGCAAAATGGATGATTCAGATTCAAATGGTTCATAAGGATGTTTGTGTTATAGATCTTTTTCTAAGTGTAATTAAGCCTATGGATACCTTTTCAGAATAATGTTTTTAAATGCATATAATAAAATGCAGAGGATTACAAAGGAAGCCAGTTATATTTAATTCAATAAACAGTTATTAAGCTTCTATTGTGTGCCAAGTAAACAAATTAATCAATCCAGTTTAAGAATTCCTGGTATAGTCACTAAAGCTATTATTTCAGAGGAAGCAGTCACTCAGGGATGGGCAGGTCTGGTCAGAAAATGCTTCATGGAGGAGGCTGTGGAGCTTGAGCCATTGAAAGAAGCCTTTCTAGTCCTCTTCTCCTCCACAACAATTGATTCTTTCCTCTTTAAAGTTTCCTAAAGAAAACAGATAATAGCAATAATAATACCTTGCATTTAGAGAACATTCAGGTTTGAAAAATTCTTTCCTCCCAACAATAATATGTGGGCCATATGGCAAGTGTTATTATCATTGTTTTACAGCTAAGGAAACTTAAGAATGAAAGGTTAAGTGGCTTGCCCTGGAAATCATAGCTTGTATGGAGCAGAACCAGGATTGAAATCCATTCTTTTTTGAACTGCAAGTACTGTGTTAAATTGGTGATTGATTGGAGTTGAGGAAGAAAGGAAAGGAACAATCAAAAATGATTCTGAAGTTTCAAACTGTAGTGATTGGAAACATGGAGTTGCTATTGAGAGGAATAGGAATATTAGTAGAAAAACTAATGTTGGGGAGATTAGACTGATTTTATGTATGTGGAGTTTGATATGATAGTCATCTAGTCATCTAAATGTAAATTTCTTTCAGATTGTAGGTTATAAAGTCAGGTTAGAAAATCATTTGTAGTAAGGTGCTTATTAAAACAATGAGTTTTTTAAAAAGGATATATGTTTACAGTACAAACAAAAATTCTTATACGTATGTTTTTGGAAGGAAAGAAGTCTTGATCTGAGTATGTTTTGTACCTTGTGATCTTTGCAAAATGGGCTCAATGTCGTCTTCTTCAGATAGTGAAATTGGCATGTAATCAAAAAGGGCTTTGAAACATGCATTTAAAAATTTTTTTGTTTTTCAGTAGTTTAGATCCTGGGTCAACTAGAAAAGTGAACATGAAGCCAAAAGCAGATTTCTTATTATGCATCCTTTCAGACATTTTACAGCATCACATAATATGCATAAAGTGAAAATTTTGATTTAATTCTTTGCTATTTTCTTTTAGATTCCAAATGGAAACAACTCAATCAGTTAACAGCTGATAGACAACAAAAGTTAGAGGAATCCTCAAATAACCTAACCCAGTTCCAGACTGTGGAAGCTCAATTAAAGCAGTGGCTTGGAGAAAAAGAACTGATGGTTTCTGTGCTTGGGCCTTTATCAATTGACCCAAATATGCTTAATACACAGAAGCAGCAAGTCCAGGTAAATATTTCTTAATAACTCCTTGATGTTGTAATAACATTTATTTAAAATAAAAGTCTTTCCATTGTGAACACTTTAACATGACACTGTAAATGCTAATGTCTAGAACAACCTCAAGAAATGACTGGAATATTGAAGGAATTGAAATTGTGCAGTTTCTGTCCTGCTTATCTGAGTAAACTTAGGGAAGCTTTTGTCACAACTATGTTATAGTTTATTCATACTACATTTAAGTGAGTTCCTTTGAAGTTTTATTAATCTGAGCATGTAAACAGCTAATGACATTTTTATGTGAAGCTGAAGCACACAATTTTTACTGTTTAGAAATTGTTCCTTTGAGGTTTTATTCATTTGATTATGGTTGTGGATAATACAGTTCTTAAAACCATTAGAACACAAGTACTGAGAAGAGATGAACAGAATGAGAAGGGAAGGGGAAATTTTTAAGATTGGAAAGGAAGGCCTCCTGGAACACAGCTGGTTAGAATTAGACAAATCAAAAGGCACATAAATCCACAAACAAAAAACATTAACGTTAGAATAGCAGAAGCACATTTTGTGGTAGTGAGAATCAGTGTGTAGAAATTTGTATTGTGAAGCAGTGAGTCCTATTTTGTAAGGTATAGATAGAGGCAAACTTGAATCCTTATTGGATAGTCATACCTCATAATTAGATTTTATCTGTATAGAGGGAAAACATTAGAAGATATGAACGTGGTTTATTAGGTTTTTCTAATTTAAACGTGCAGGCAACCGGGAGGTAGCCATATCTTGTAGCTAACTGGTGTTTTGAAGATAAACTTGACAGTGCTTGAAGGAAGAAATTATTGGAATGGTTTGCAAAGTGAAATTAGAACACTGCTGTTTTTCTCTATGAACAGCATGACTTAGGCCCCCCTTTAATACTGGAATTAATAAAGAAGTAAATAAGAATAGAAATGAATTTTTATTACTTATATATGTCCATGCTTATATGTGTATATACACTATACCTTCTGATTCATTGGTATAGGAAATTGTAGAGGAGAAAACTTCATGTACTAATAATGCATTATAGTGCTTTCTCTGAAACTTAAGTCTTAGAGAGTTGTTTAAAACACAGAAAGTTTAAGTGATTTGCCTGGAGCCATGTAGCCAGTGAATATCAATCTTGGTTCCAATAGGAGTTCTTTTCTCATATGTTACAATCCATCTCAATATACATCTAATAATTTATAAAATATTTTATAAATTTATTTAAATATTAGAATGTATTAAAATGCATTTCAAAATTGTTGCTATGTATTTCCTATCATGTAAATTTTCAGAAATGATTTTTCATGTGTCTTAATCTATTGGAAACATATTGATTATTTACTTTATAACATCTGTTCTACCCAAAGCCCTATTTTCCTTTTAACTAATAATTTTTCCATAATAATTTGATATATAAAAATTCACATTCTGGTCTTTTTTCCCCTCTATTTAAAAGAGCAAAATTTATAATTGAATTTTATTTTATTTTCATGTTATCATGATAGTCAAAATATGTTATAACCTTTGGGTAATGCTATTAATTATTAATGTAAAAAATACTATTATGATATAGAATATTCAGAGAGAGAGAAAAACCCTCACAAATCACATATAGAAATGTTTAATTATTAGTCAACTTTTTTTTTTGTTAGTTTGGAAATTTGATTTACCATTTACTATAGTAAATCAGTTTTTCCCTTCTGTTATCCCAGATTCTACTAAAAGAATTTGATACCCGGAAACCTCAATATGAACAGTTAACTACAACAGGTCAGAGCATTCTAAGCAAACCAGGTGAACACCATCCTCTGCATGGAACTGTGAAAGAACAGCTGGCAGTTGTGTCCCAAAAGTGGGATAGCCTGACAGGACAATTGAATGACAGATGTGACCGGATTGACCAAGGCATTGTTAAAAGCACCCAGTATCAAAGCCTGCTGAGAAACCTTTCTGATAAGCTAAGTGACTTGGATAATAAACTCAGCAACAGTCTGTCTGTAAGCACACACTCTGATGCCATGGAGCAGCAGCTGGAAACAGCCCAAAAAATGAAACAGGAAGTAGAACAGGAAATGAAGAATATTAAAATGGCTCAGACCCTCTGTGAAGAGTTGTCAGCACTGGTTGGAGAAGAATACTTGAAAGCAGAACTCAGTAGACAGCTAGAAGGAATTTTAAAAGCGTTTAAAAATATTGAACAAAAATCAGGTTTGTGGGTTTTAATTAAATAAATGTGTATTTCTGTATTTCTGCCATCTTATAATTGGGGATGGAGAGAAAGGAGAAAAACAAAAACATATACTATTTATTACTCATTTCTCTGGCCATTCATCCCTAGAACATAAAAAGAACTTGCGGGGTAGCTAAGTGATGCAATGATAAGAGTATTAGCTCTGGTGTCAGGAGGGCCTGAATTCAAATCTAGCCTCAAACATTCACTAGTGAACCTAGGCAAGTCACTTAACCCTGATTGTCTCAAAAAACAACCACAAATACAAAAACAAAACAAAAAACTTGCTCAACCATTATAGTAAAAGAGAAGACAAAGAAATAATTCCTAGATCATTGTAATTCCTAAAGCCCTCAGGATCTGTCTTTTTTTTTACTCTAGAACACAGTCCTGGTCTATGGGTTACTATATTGGTGTGATTTTATACACATACACACATATATATATGCATATATATACACACAAACAGGCACATATATACACAGACATATATATGTACACACCCACACACCAACACACACATATATATGAGAAATAACACTTTTTTGTTGAGGTTGCAGATTGCTGCTAAATTATTGTATCTGAGACAATTGTAAAACACTTTTGTTTTCTAATAAAACATCTTACAATGGACAATGAAACAAAATTGACTGCCTATAAAAGAATCATGTCTTTGTGTGCTGTTTGTTTTAGCATGGTTGTTATCAAAGGATACTTATGTAGGAATATTTTGAATGAAGGATTTTTTTTCTGACATTTTTTGTGCTCACTTGTTATATCTGCTGGTGGCAAGAACATGTCTAGGTTTTCCCCAGGGCAAGCAGAAGTGAACTCTGGGCAGAAAGGCCTAGTGGAACAGCAAAAGAAACAAAATTTCTCTCTACGTTATTTAACCTGTGTGGAACATAGTCTGTAATAAATATTTATTGTTTAACATTAATAGCCAGTTCTTCATTGTGACAGTGATTAAACATTCTTAAAAATTAAGCAGACTATAATTTAAATGTTGATCATTTTCCTTACAGTATCAGATCATTATTTGCTCTCCTTTATTGATGAGTTACAGGCAATTCATTTAATATAGCTAGGTAATACAGTGAACAGAGCAAATGGGCTATATGATCCTGGACAAGTAAGTCAGTTAGCTCTTTTTTTGTCTCTGTTTCTTCATCTGTAAAATGAAGATAATAATAACATGCTTACCTTCCAGGGTTATTGTGAGGCTCAGAAGAGTTGATTATAAAGTGTTTCAGCACATTGATTGATACATAGTAAGCTTCATGCAAATAATAGATAAAAACAAACAAGCAAAAATCACAATAAAAATTAGTGTTAGGATGCCTTGGTTCTGACTTACAGAAATTGAGTGGTATTTGGGACAGTTAGAAATATTCTACTGCTTTGTCATTTCATGTATATCTTCCTCTCCTTCTTTACCTGTCATTCTCCTACACTCTTCTGCCCTTGTTATCACTGTGAAGTTATTTCAGGACCGGTTTCCTTTCTTTCTCCGTTGGATTAGGCCTATTCTGGGTAGTCAGTGTTACTCAGAGATAAAATAGCAGAAGATCCCTATTTATTTATTTGTTTGTTCATTCATTCATTCACTTATATATATTTAGCTTTTTTTTTTTTTCTTTTGTGAGGAACTGGGGTTAAGTGACTTGTCCAGTGTCTCACACCTAGGAAGTCTTAGGTGAATGAGGCCAGATTTGGACTCAGTTCCTCCTGTTTCCACAACTGGTGCTCTATCCTGCACCATCTAGCTGACCCATTATTTTAAAGTATCTTGAATGCTTATCCCATTTTTGTTATTTTTTTCTTTGATTCAAATGTTAATTTTTACACATTCAGTCAATGTCTTGTTACAAAATAAAATTAATCTGTAATGTTCTTTGCAGGAAATCATGTGCAGCAACTTCAGTCAGCATATGCCAGCTCCCATCAGTTTCAGCAAATGTCTAAAGATTTTCAGGCCTGGCTGGGCAAAAAGAAAGAAGAACAAAACCAATTTCACCCCGTATCAGCCAAACTTGATGTCTTACAGGAATTAACTAAAGAACAGAAAGAATTTAAGAAAGCTGTGATTGACCATTATGATTCTTATGAAAAAATTATTGCAGAAGGTGAAAATTTGTTATTAAAAACCCAAGAGACTGAAAAGGTTGACTTGCAGTTGCAGCTTAACACAATTAAAACCAATTGGGATGGCCTTATTAAACAAATGTCAGAAAGACAAGAGAAGCTGAATGATTGTTTGGAGAAAGCCCTTAAGTACAGAGAACATGTAGACAACCTTAGGCCATGGTTAGACAAATGCCAAAGCAATTTAATGGAAATAAAAATTTGCCCAGATCCTGAGGAAACAGAAAAATTGATTGCTAAAGTGAAGACTTTGCAGAAAGAAATGGATCAACATTTTGGAATGGTAGAATTATTAAATAATGCTACAAATAGCTTGCTCAGTGCCAGTGAGACAGACAAAGAGCTTGTTACAGAAGAGAATAAGACTTTGATTCAGAAAGTAGACATGGTCACAGAACAACTCCATAGTAAGAAACATTCTTTGGAGAACATGGCACAACAACTTAGAGAGTTCCAAGAGAATATCAGAGAAGCCCACCGACAACTTAGATATGTAAAGGAGCAGCTAGAAGTTCATAATTCCTTAGGACCTCAGGCTTGCAGTAATAAACACTTAACAGTTATGCAGGCTCAGCAGAAATCACTTCAGTCTTTGAAGCCCCAGATAGAATCAGCCAAAAGATTTGCCCAGGAATTGGTACTGGAAGCTTCAGATTCAAAGGGAACCTCAGATCTGTTGTTAGAGGCCGAATCTTTAGAATATGAGCATAGTGAAGTCAGCCAGCAAGTTGAAGAAAAATGTTCTTTCTTAGAGACAAAGCTTCAGGGCATTGGTCATTTCCAGAACACCATCCGAGAAATGTTTTCACAGTTTGCGGAATTTGATGATGAACTGGACAGCATGGCTTCAGTGGGGAGAGAGAGAGAGACACTGCAAAGGCAGAAGAGTGATATCAAGAACTTTCTAAAGAAACTAGAAGACCTTATCACTGACAATGAAAATGCCAATAAAACCTGCAAAATGATGTTAAGCACAGAGGAAGCATCTCCTGATCTTGTTGGAAGTAAAAGAGACTTGGAAGCATTGAGCAAACAGTGCAATAAATTATTGGACAGAGCAAAGGCTAGAGAGGAAGAAGTTGAAGGGACTATTTTCCGGCTTGAAGAATTTTACAATAAATTAGAGAAAATGTATAATCTTCTCCAGAAAGCTGAAGAACATGAAGAGTCACAGGGCACTGTTGGAATGGAAACAGAAACAATCAACCAACAACTTAATGTGTTCAAGGTAGGAAGAATTTCATTTTATGGATCTTTTTATTTTTATGAAAATCATTTTCTAGTTAGTATGGACATGGGCCTTCTCTATTTTGTATAGATTGTAAGTGCAACTCTGTTGCACATAGTTGAATGTGGATAGTGATGGGCTTATGTTGCTTAGGTGAAGTAGTTTTATCTGCTATAGAGAAGAGATCATGTGATTGAATGGTTCAATCCAGAGTCCTAGATTAAGTGAACCCAGTGAATCTTTGTTGGTCTGTGTTCATCTGGAGTCTGTCGTTTCAGGAATTTGAGTCCTTATGCGACATAGTCAAAGGAAACTTTAGAAGTCCTGTGTACTAGAAGATACAGGAAAATTCCTGGCAGTCATGAAAACAACCTAATCTTCTTGGTACCCTCTGATAAGTCCTTAGCCAGATTTCATTCAGCTTCCCTGGTTCTCCTTATGTCTTGATTCATAACTGGGATCCATTCTCTTGTCTTATAGCAAACCAGTTTGATTTTCTTATTTTTTTGTTTTCCCACATTCTCTTCTAGAATAAATTGTGGCTCTTCTTGCATTTCTCACTCCATTTACATTATTTTTTGTATCATCCTCTTATTCTTCTTGATTTTGTTTCTCCAATATCATTCCTGTTTCCTGCTTTTATTGAGTTCATATATTTTAAACTCTTAAGTAACCTGCTTATCCCTTGCTTCACTGAGTTAGTCCTTGATGGACATTACATTTGATGGTGATAGGAGAAGTGCCCACTCAGCAGTGTGAAGACTATAGACTATTGAGGTCACTGGGCATGAAAGAGGGCACTAATGATTAGACATTTATCTTGTGGGAATCAGGAATACTCTTTTAGATATCACGTATACTAATAGAGTCTAAGATGTAAATGCTATGTCCTTGAAAGAATGCTTGAAGGTGTATGACACCATTTATATATAAAGAGGAAGAAAATGAAAACCACAATGTGGAAAATTCTTTCCTATCAGAAAAGAACATAAATACAATATGGTCCTAAATATATTCACTAAATCAAATCCTTTAGAGTGGTATTTTAGTTTCCTTTTCTCCATATCATTATTATATGACCTTATAGGTCAGGACACACTGAGGCTATACTTAGTCTTTTTCTTATAGGCCATTTTTTTGGGGATACCATGTTGCATGATATGTTTAGTAATTCAAAATAGTTCATCCAGTACCAGAAAACTTAAATTAATGGATAGGATAATAAGTTTGGCATAAAGAACATTCAGTTTTTCAGATGCATGCCATAAATATCCTTTTTTTCATAGCCATGACATTCCTGTTATTTTCAAATTAGAGTTCATGTTAGGAACTGTCCATAACATATTTTCCAAATTGTTGACCGTGTTATAATACCAGAAATTGTGAACTTTGTAGAAACTATATTAATTTTCTCCTTTTACCTTGCTCATAAAGAACTGGCCACTAGGCCAAGAAGACTTGAGTTTTAAGTCCCTTCTCTGACATCTACTGGTTGTAACCCTGGGCAAATCAGTTAATTTCTCCGTGTTCTAAAATAATACAAAATGTTGTAAAGAAAGTGCCAAGCTGTATTTTTCCTTCAATTGGGAATTTCCTATATAGTGTACACTATACAAGTGTAGTTCCTATCTCAATCCTACTTTGCTCATTATAATTTAATCTTGGGGAAGTCACATATCTCTCTTGGATTCAGTATATCCATAAAATGAAGGGATTTGACAAATGATCTCTTAAGGTTTTCTCTAGTGCTAACATTCTGTGAATCTTAAAACACTTAATTTTCATAAGAGTATGACACTACTTATCAATTGTACTCTTCTTGGAATTGCAGGTTTGAATATCTCATTTGATCTAGATTTTGTAGGAATATTTTTTGGTTAAAAATGGGAGTTTCTGATGCAACTTTGAAGCTATTGCTCCAGTTTTGGTTGTAGGACAATATTAACTTTTTTTGGGGGGGGTGTTAATTGTAAAAGTTAAAATGAGGAAACAAATTTATTCAGATATTCTTTGAACTCATTTTATTGTTAAAAATAGTCTTTTAAGCTATGAGTAATAAAACATACTATGGAACGAGGTGATATTATATGTAATAAATCTTCCCCCAATTGTGCAAAAAGTTTTTCATAATTTTCAAAGTGAGGGGGAAAAGTGACCTCATCCTTTGGGAAATTACTTTTGAAAGCTGTTAATAGGAGTTAGTAGGAGTAGGAAAGTTAGGAGTAATTAGTAGGAATAATTTTTTTTTTTACCAAATCATTTATATAGATTTATTTATTGATCAAAAGTTAAGGGACTTTAAGAAAAATTACAAAAATTGGTTAGCATTTTGTGTCTTGTCTTTTTATTAATTTTAGGATATTAGGAAATGACTAATTTCAATGGATCTTGCTAATAAAAATAGCTAAAAATATATGCTTTAAGTTTGATTTGTGGTCCAATATAGCATGTTGAAACAAAACAGCCAATTAGTTTTCAAATCCTTTTATCTTAGATAATTTTTAAATGGATTTCACTAACATTTGAAACATCAGCAAAGGTTACCAACACAGGAGTATAGAATTATGTCAAGTGAGGCCAGCAGTTCATAGAAGCTTTATTATAATTAGCTCCAGTGAAAGAAAGTAATGTAATATTTAAAGTCATTGTTGTTTAGTGTTCATATTTTACTTCTTTTTTTATTTTTTCCTCATAGCAAATGACATTTTTCTACTTGTTCTTCCTCTTATTTTTGTAAAGGGACTTCATATTGTTTGCCTTGTTGAATGTTGTTTGTAAATATGGCACTTTAGACCCAGTCTTTCTCTAAAGATATTTTAATAGTAGAAATTGACTGGAAAGTAATAGCTGTATGACATTCAAGTAGTAATTAAGGAACTGGCTCATGTAAATTGTGAACTAAAACAACAGGAACAATAATGATGTGATGTGAACAAATCCTTGGGTTTTTTGATAGTATCTTTCTGAATTCAACTGGCAAACTAATTAGTTCATAACTCAGATGTATATTTTAACATTTCTAGGCATTTTGAACCATTTAACTACACTTTGGAAGCCACACATATCTCTGGAGATCTTCTATTCCATGAAAATAAAGCATCTAGAATTCTTTGTAAACCAAGGATTTAGACGTTCATATATCTGTCCATAACAGTTGATTATTAATTGACCTAGCATAGGATAAATTATATGTGAGTATTATGAGGGAAAATAATTAGTTTTCTTTTGCTTCCATTACTTTATAATACAATCCACTTTTGACACTTAAATGTTCCAATAGCTTTAATTTCCCCTAAGGTGCTCTAGATAAATTAACTCTGGAACAATTTTCCTTAATATGAAATGAAGTCATATTTTTTTCTGAATATTAAAATGGCATAAGAGCAATTACTCTGACACACAACAGAGGGCGCTTTTCACTTAGGATTATAGAAGACTACTAAAACTAGGTAATCTAAAGTGCAAATTTATGCTTTGACTTTGCACAATATACACAGCTGGAGACTTGTAAGAGTAAAAATATGTAACTATCTGAAACAGAATGAAATGATTAAAAATACATGTTATTGTGAACTAAATGTTTTAATATTTTTAAAAGTGGAAATAATTAGCTTTTATTCCAAAGAGACCCTAAATTACTATTAGTAGAACTATTTAGAATATACCAAAAGCATGTTAATCTCCAATTTATTGTCTTGTGTAATGCTTAAACGCTACTGAGACCCATTTCATTTTGTGAGCTCTGCTTTTCACAGTTTGCTACTTTCAAATATCATAGCCACTGAAACAGCATCTCACAGGATTCATTTAAGCTCCAATTCTTTCTAACACACCTGACATCTCAGGCACCATTTTTGTAGTTATTTATATTGTACTTCTCACTGTAACAACTAAATTCTACATATAATATCACACACACCATTTTGCCAATGAGGAGGTGTGAATAGCTCACCAGGTGGATTTTGAAAATGTAGGTCATGGGTGAAAAACCATACTCCTTCCTGGTCGGTGCACTTCATTTAACCTCGTTTCCTGCCTCTGTTCCATGGCCTTTCTGCCCAAGCTGTGATTCAGATGCTCTCCCAATCAACAAATTCCAGTGCTAGCATATTAGTTCTCTTGTGGGCAGTGTTCTGTCGTTTGCAAAACACTTTCCCATTCATTCTCTCTTTTCACAAAAAGTAACAGAGCATCAAAGTTAAAAGTCAGAGTCCAGTTGGTCCAACTCATATCTAACCAAAAATCCCCTTTGCAATTTTCCAAAGAGGTACAATTGTGATCCTATAATCCTGCCTTTGCCTCAAGATTTTAACAAAACAGTAATACTGATATCTGACATTTGTATAGTACTTTAAGGCTTTCAAAGTGCCTTCCTTATTTGAGTAAGTTGAGATTTAGGGAGATTAAGCAATATGCTCAAGATCATGCCATAGCTAGTAAGTATCAGAAGCAGATTTTGAACTTGTAGTCTTCTGAATTCACCTGTCCAACACTCTATCCACAAGAAAGGAAAAATGGAAGGAAAAGGAAACAAGAATTTATGAAACACTATGTGACAGGCCTATTACTGAGATCTTTACAAATGTATCTCATTTGATACTCACAAAAAATCAGTGAGGTAGGTGCTATTACAATGTCCATTTTACAACTGAGGAAGAGAGATGAAATGACTTGCCTAGGATTATACAGTAACTAAGTGTCTGAAACTGGACATGAACTTATGTCTTCCTAAATTTTGGGTCTGGTGCTCTATTCTTTGTGTCATTTTGCTGCCCCTGTCTCTTCTTATGGCCTTATTCAGATTATGGCCTAAATTCAGATATGAAGAACATTTTCCAAGCAGAGTTGAAATAAAAGAGCTACCTACTTTCTCCACTTACAAGTTCCTAGACTATATATTTTGTGATACCATTCTATCCTAAAATTTTCCTACTTAAGGTTTAGAAATTGTTTAACCAACTCTTTAATATATGAACTTTGATACAAATTGTAGGACTAAACTGGTGGTTGAATAGAAGTACAGTAGATAGACTATTCTTAATACTCTTCAAATCATCATTTTTTCAAAATTATGAAAAAAAATCTGTGGCTTAATTCTTACTTAAAAAAAAAAAGAATTAATTAATTAAAAGAATGAATCTGTGGAGGTTTCCAAGTATGGAATGAATTATATAGTATTAAACTTGTAAAATGTGCCAGGTACTGTATGGGATGCTGGGTATAAAAGTAATGAAACAATGCCTATTTCCAAGGAGTTTAGATTTTAATGGGGAAGGCAACAAGTACAGCTATAAGTATAACATACACACACACATATATACACGCATGCACATAAAATCAAAGTAATAAAATAGTGAGGCAGCTAAGTAATAGAGTGTATAGAATGCTCTTCTTGGAGCCAGGAAAATCTGAGTTCAAATCCAGCCTAAGGTACTTACTGTGTGACCCTGTGCAAGTCACTTATCTTATTTGCCTCAGTTTCCTCATATGTAAAATGAGTTGGAAAAGGAAATGGCAAACTCCTCTAGCATCTTTGCTAAGGGACCCAAATGGGATCAATCACATGATTGAACAATGGTTTAAGTAAAAATAAAAGACAAATTGGGAGGTAAGGCATTAGCAATAAGGTTGAGAGGATCAGGAAAGATTTCATGCAAAAGATGATACTTAAGCTGTATCTTAAAAGAAGAGAGAGATTCTATGGTAGAGAAGTAAAGAGGAAATTTATTCTAGATGTGTGGGATGATCAATGAAAAATGTTATTATTTAATATCATGTATCATGGCAGGAGTATTAGATTAAATTGTAGGCAGCATCTTGCTCTTTCTAATTCCTGTTATTTTGGGTAAATTATTTAATTTGAGTTATTTAATTTTTGTGAGCCTCACAAATGAGTTGGAGAGGGAAATGGCAAACTCCTCTAGCATCTTTGCTAAGCGGCCCAAATGGGATCAATCACATGATTGAACAATGGTTTAAGTAAAATAAAAGACAAATTGGGAGGTAAGGCATTAGCAATAAGGTTAAGAGGATGAGGAAAGATTTCATGCAAAAGATGATAATTGTATGGGGAGAGGTTGGTTGGACTAATAAACACGCTATTAAGATCCTTCTTAAGTTTTACTACCAATAAGAGGGAAATTAATTTAAGAGAGAGCAGCAGGACAACAGAGTGGAGAAAATAGGGCAAGTAATGGAAGAAGAATCTCAAACAAAGCAAGGTATAGTTCTGTAAGAATAGCACTATGACCACTAAAGGTTGGAGTGAACTGATGTTGACAAGAATCACTAAGGATAGTAAAAGGGAGCTGCTTCTTGTTGTTATCCATAGATATAATTGCTCAGAGTAGAGGGCAATAGAGGGCAATAGGGTGTTTCTGTTTCTTCGGTCAAGGAGATTATCTTTAAACTGAAAAGGATGGAATTCAAATGAATATCAAATTGAAATTCAGCATATAAATGTAGGGAAGATTGTAAGAGTGTATCCTTGATAATTTGAATTTATCAGACCCACATGATATATCTCTAAGGGTACAAAAACAATTGGTACATGTTGAGACATCTTTGGGATCATGGAATTTGAAGAGCTCTTGCAATTAGTAGAGAAAGGCAAAAATATTGTTGCATAAGTTTTTTTTTAAAAAAGAAAACAATTAAAATCTTTACTCTCTGACCAAATAAGTTTGATCTTGATTTCTGGCAAAATTCCAGAACATAATAGAAAACCCTCCCAGTAATTTCAAAGAGCTAGATCAAGAATAGTCAATTGAGATTAACTTCAGTTCCTTTTGGGGAGGGGGGAAGGGGCAGGGTTACTAGAATTTACCTAGATTTTATCAAAACATTTGTTGAAGGTGTGTTATGCCTTGGCCAGAACATTTGGAATGCTATTTTCACTTCTGGACATTTCATTTAGTATTGTTTTGTTGTTCATCCTTTGTTCTCAAGCCCAAAGACAACTTGCAGGGAAACTGAAGAACTTGTATAGAAAGATAAGAATGGTTTAAGGGCTTTGAGATCATATCACATGAAGGAGCTGGAGCTAATTGGAACAACAGAAAGAAAATATAGAAAGGACATAGTATTTATGGAAGAAGGCTTAAATTTGTTCTGCTTAGCCTCAGTACAACACTCAAAACAATTGGTAGAGTAGAAGTTGAAGAGATAGATTGATGTTCAAATTAAGGAAAAGATTCCAAAAATTTAGACTTACTCAAAAGTAACATGTTGTCTTCTGAGAGAGTGAATTTTTCACTCTTAGGAATTTTTAATCCCACAAAAAAGATGGTCTTTGCAAGGCATGGTTTAGATTATATGATTATATTTCCAAATTTGAATTTCTTTGAATTTCTGAAGAATTTCCTAGTAATTGTGATTCTGGTAAAAAATCCATGTTTCATCTTAAAGGAATGAATTAACAAAGGGCATATTTCAAAATAGGATATTCTGTTTGTTGTACCTGAGGACAGTTTTTGATCAGTGTTTAGAGTGAAGATGAGGGTGGGATCTTGCATTTTTAGTCTCTTTATTCTTTTTATAAAATTCAGCAATAGGTAATGAATTTCTATGGTCAAAGAAGTTTATATATTAAAACTAGTTCCTCCCATGTATTTCACTTGGGCCCCACATGTTTAGGAGAATATCCATTTTAAATTCCAGACATTCCAAATCACAACTGATTACAGTTCATCTGTTCCATAGTGTTGCAACACATACCTTGCAAAATACCAAACTAGGTTGTACTATAGCCACTATTATATTGTATTATAAGTAATACACTGAGAGTTGACTCTGATAAATTATTTTTTGAACAACTTCTATTAGTGCAGTCTAGTGTCCTTTTCATTACATTACAATAAAGAAAATAGTATGGTACATCAGAGAGGGCATTGGAATGGGAGCCATTTGAATTTGGAAAAGGCAATGAATTTCTATGGACTTTCCTTGTATTTATAAAATGTGATGATTTATAATGTAGAATTATTAGGCCATTTACCAAGTTCACCTATAGGCAAGAAAATCAATTGACAAGCACTTATTGGGAACCTAATATTTATGCCAGGTACTATGTTAGGGATGATGATCCAAAGACAAAAAAGAAGCAGATTTTGCCTTCAGGTTGTTTCATTCCGTCAACTATCTAGGTCACATTTTAAGGAAGGATTTAGTTTAACACTTAATTTAGTCACCATGCTTCTTCTACTCTTTTCACTCTGTGAAGCTTCTGTCTCAGGTGCCATCTGTGATTGTTTCTGCTGTGTTTCTAATGTCATCAGGATGATTGCTTCAAGTGATAATAGGGGTTACATATATCTTATTTGATGGGATTTTTTTCTTTTTTTTCTGTGAGAGAAAGGAATTTCTTGGGGATTATCAGAAGATACAGAAAGTGTATGAAATGATCTTTGTTTAGGAGGTCAGTCCAAGACTGATAGTAATATTTAGGTCTTATCTAGGCACAACATTGGTAGCTAGATAAAGTACAAATTAGGTTGATTGTTGATCAGGAGAACATAATTTCGGTGTTTTCTTTTCAGTCTTCTTTGACTCTCTAGAATGAAATTTTAACATTCTTTCAACTTTATGAATATTGACAGAAATGTGTCCTAAAGAAAAAACATATTGAATGGGCTCAGTAAGAAATGGATTTTAATGACCCTAATTAATTTTACCTAAAATGAAGTTTTTCTGTATTTCATATTAAGAAAGCTTTGGATAATAACCAAATGTCAATATCACACTTGCTTTCTTACTTGGATTATTTTAAATTTGACATTTTACAGGCATTATAGCAAGTAACTTAATAGGATAAGGAGTATATAAAACAGACCATAACCTAGGAATATAACAAGATAACTCACATTTGCAAAATATTACCTAAGATTTCCTAACAAAAGGCATATATAAATACTTTCGGATTAAAAGAAGTATACTGTTATTTAGAAAGGCTTTTACAATCCATGGAATTGACTTTCTCATTGTATTGGTCAAGTCTTTTCCATTGAGAAACAAAGTCACTTTTGCAATGATAGCTCGAGATCTTAGGAAAACTGTTCAGTTTTTTCTCCAAGAAAACTTTCCATTTTAAAAATTTAAAATACAGGAAATTATCAGTTTTTATCAGCTAATAGACAATGTTTCCTAACGTCCAATGGAAATTGCTACTGTTAAGGACTAATCTTGTACTCAGATTGCAAAATACATACCTAAAGAGACAAGCTTCATATCAGGACTTCATGAAAAACTGTGCCAGGCAGAGATTTCTGTTATTGAGCTTGAACAGAATTGCAATTCACCACATAGATGTTTGTTCTTCTGAGATGACTAAAGATAAGAGCATCCAGTCTTCTCTGCACAACAGTGTATTCTTGATATTTCAGATACGGTTTTGCAAGTATTTTCCCATTTACTGTTATTAAACTTATCTTTAAAGATTAATAAAGTTAAAAAGCAGGGAAAATACTGTTTTAAAAATGTTCTATTGGAAATAATAAACAGTTTTTGTTTCTTGATCAGGATTATGTTCATCTTTCTAAAATAATCTGTCCTTAGAAATCGCCTTCCATGAAGGAAATATGCTGGGAGAAATTAGTAGCAACCTATTAATACAATAATGCTTTTTACTAGATCCAACTTAATTTTTGTACAGATGAAAAAATAGTGTTGACTGATTTGCAAGGAATGCCTTGTTCATCTTCATTGTTGTTTGTTTCATTGATATCCCAATCTTCAGATTAGTGTTTGACAATTTTATATGTAATGATTAGGTCTGATTTATTAAATACTAAAGGTTTCATATTCCTAAGTAATTATAACACCAATTATGGAGGAAAATATAAGTAAGATTACTGAAAATACAAGTATTATGGGATATGAGACATTTTCAGATTAAAATATAGATGCCTCATCAATATATCCCATAATACTAATATTCTTCTTTGATTTGATGGCATCAGCTCTAGTATAATTCTAGTACATATAAATTTTTACTTGTGAAAATTTAATGAAAATATTTTACATATGTGATTATATTTTCCCCTTTAGTTTCCTTTGGCTACTTTGGTAGGTGCATATGCTATAACACTGAAAGCTAGGAAATTTCAATAGAATAAAATTGAATTTATAGTTATTAACATTTTTTCTCCTGGAGTATTTTGTCTAAATTCTTTTCTTCCAGTTGTGTACATAGCATCCATGCTCCCTCCCCTCACAAAATAAAACTTGTTAAGGCAGCTCTGTAGTACAGGGTGGAATCACCCTGTTAACCTACACAAGTCTCTCTTTTAGCTTCAGTTTCTTCATCTGTAAAATGGAAATAATAACTGCTTCAAAAGATTATTGTGATGATGAAATAAAATAGTATATAAAATGTTTTGTAAATCTTCATGTTATATTCATGCTTGCTGCTATTAGCATGGGCACAAATCTTTTTTTAAGTTGATACAATAATTTCAATACTGAATAATAATGCTAATATAAGAAACATGAAATTTAATAAAATAAATTCCCAGAACCTAGCAAAATGATTTGCACATAGTAATTATTTAATCAGTGCTTTTAAAAGAAAAAAAATTAGTATTTAAATAGATATGATATTGGTCTTTCTGCTTTCTTCCCTCCATCTTTCCTTTCTTTCCTTTGCCATGGAACTATCTAAAACTGTAAAAATAAACTTATACTGGTACTCATCAAAACTGATAAAATTTGCATTAAAAAGCAACCTTCAGCCATGGAACTAAGTGTAATATAGAAAAAATGGAGCTGTAGTTGAAATCTTAGGGCTTGGATTTGAATCCTAGTTTTGCCCCTTACTGACTTTGTAATGTTAGGTACCTTTACTCTGTTTCCTTATCTGTAAAATGAAGGTATTGAATTTGATGACCTCTAAGATCCCTTTTACCTCTTTAGTGTATGATTCAAACTAACATTAATAGAATTAATTGGAAATATCCTTTTCTTACTAGGCATGCAAAGTTTCAAGTTCTTTCCATCTCAATTGTCTTCTCTAAAATGTTAAAAGGATATCCCTGTAACTTTAGCTTTAACCTTCTATGCATGATTTTAATGAACTTCAGATAACATCTCTATAGACACAGTTATATGCTTGAGGCTAATTGTTGTGATGGTATATACATTTCTCAAAATTTAAAAAAAAATAATTATATAAATGAAATCAGCTCACATTAGAAATGTTTGGAATTTCTCTTAAATAGGAATGTAAATTTCTCCCATGTAGCCACAATTTTGCTTCCTATTTGTTTCCAAATAGTAAAAAATGATAGGTTTTTTTTTTGTTTTTGTTTTTTTTTTTTTTTTTTTTGGCTAATAAAATTCCTATAGTGTGCTCATTTTTAAATTATCTAACATCGTTGTTACTGCTTCTGACCGCAAGAAAAGTACAGAATCCTAAAAGGTAATGATATATATCTGTAAAGAAGTTGATTTTGTGAGGCTGCTTTACTCTAGAGAAACAGAATTTTTTCCTTCATATGCTGGTTTAAAAAAAAAAAAACAATTTGAATTTAATTTCAAAAAGTGCCAAAACATTTCCAAAATACTCCATACATTTTATTGGAAAAAAAAAACACCGTAATTCTTTCTTAATATGAAGAGAGTTTGAATTCCTCTGAAAGTTAGGGCTCTTTGTAATTCTGGAATATTTTTATATACATTTTACTGTGGTATTTAGAAGCTTCAAATGTTATGGAAATTAGGTAAAATGTCTCGAATCTTGTTGCCTGCTTCAGCTGCATAGCTAATATTTTCACATTAAAAAACAAACAAATAGTGTTTCTGTGGCCTCTCAAATACTGCCTCCCGCCCTTCCTAAATCCAAGAATTCTCTTGACTGGTATGATAGAATTCTGTGATTGGCATGATGTCACCACCACTTACTTTCTTGCTCTTCTGTGGCTTGAGCCTTTAAGTACCTCCCCCTAAAACAGTTCGAACTTACTCAGAAAAGACCAATGGTAAACGTGAAAAGATGACTAAAAAGTTAAGTCATGGGAAGCCAGAAAATGTAAGTGATTGAGAGAGTTTGAGAGTCAGGCACCTATGAAAGAGAGCTTGGAAAGAATAATAGAACGAATGGGATAGTAGCAGATGTTGGGCTAAAGAATAAAAAGGGCGTTTCTTTAAGCTCACTGTTGGGAGGCTGCCTGACGGGTTTATACTGCTTGCTGTAAGAAGCCAGAAGAGAGCTGAAAGGCTTATCTATCACGCTGGATACTGCTTGCCGCTGGTGTTCCCTTACTTGGGTGACTTTTCTGCCTTCTTTGCTACAGCTGCTGCTCAAAATGATGGGGAAACCAAGAGCAATTTGTTAGCCACAGAATGTGGAGAAGTGTGACATCTAAACTGGATGGGAATTATGCTGTGCCTTAGAGGAAAAAACAAGACCACTTGTTTTTCAGCTCTGCAGTTGCCTTAGGTAGAAAAAACCTTCTTAAGGAGAATACTTTGAATAAGGATCTTTTCAGGAGTTCCCCTTTAAAGGAATGCTTATCATCTTTTACATAGCAGCCTTTTTTGCTTTAAAGTGCTGCTTGAATGTACTGGCCTGGCTGCCCAGAAAGCTGTATTTTTCTTTGGAAGTTCTGAATACGCCACAAAGAAGCTGACTATGGGAAAGAAGAAAAACTGCCCTTTGAATCAAGGTTATTTATAGCTACTGCCAAAAAAGAAAAAAAAAAAGACATTTTTATTTTTCTTACATCAGATTTAAATTATTTTTCCTGAAGATTTGTTCTGTGCCTTGATCTGAACTGTACACAGCTACTGTGTTTTTCTTTTAAGGGTCCGAGCCATGTCTTATTTATAAAGGAGATGGAAGTTTTCAAGTCATTTAAATGGATTACAATTAATCAGACTTCTACAGGAGTTAATCCACAGCCTGCTATGATGATTATTCACTTGGAGGGTTAAGCTGGATCTCTCTGATGCAAATTTTGACCTAAAACAGAAATGGACTGGCTGTGGAATGTTCTGAGTATTTGAGCCACTGTTTGTTTATGTCAGTGAGTGTGTGTGTATATATGTGACAGTGTGTATGTGTGTGATTGTGATTTGGGGGTGGATTTTCTGTTTTTGATGCACTTTATATCTTAAAATAACTGTAAAGAAAAAATAAGCAGGTAATATGATAGTTGCATTTACACTGATGCACTGCTGATGACCTCAAACACCTCATAAATTATGACATGTATAATGTGCATACATGGGTGTCCTTTTGGTGAAGACAGTCTTGTAGTTCAATTGAGAAGTGCAATTTTAAAAATACTTGTGCTTTACCTTACTTCTCACTTTCTGGATTAAAAGCCACATTCTATATTTTAAATATCTTCAAAATGGGAAAGCCACTCAGCAGACCAGATTGTTTACGTCAGAATCCACCATGTGTTGGAAAGGGTGAAGAGGAGGAAGATCTAAATATTGAGGACTGTTATGTCCCACAGAGGTCAATCTATGATACTGTCAGACTGAATGAACAGATCGACTCTGGGTCTAAAGGTAGCTTATCTTCCAGGCATTTTACAGACCGGACCTTACCCTACAGTCACAGAACACTGGATGTTAGTTCTTTGTGTTCTAATGGTGCCCCAACTTCTTCCAGTGCATTTGAGCTTAGAGGTCGGGAAGCTAACAAGTTAGATGAAAAAATGATCTTCGATGCACTCAAACTAAACAGTGATGTTATTCGGACCACAGTGTTACCCAAGGCAAAATCTCACACAGAAAAAAAAGAGAATAGGCGCTCGTGGAGACTGTTTGTCCCACCCAATTTTACAGATTATGCAAACAAAAGTGAAAACTCATTTGTGGATTCTGCTGACTCATCAGGTATCACTAGAGCAAGCAAGTGCAGATGGGGCACTAATTCTCTAACATCTGAAGATGATGACTCTGGTTTATGCAGCCCTCCAGCAGAAAGGGAAGAGAAACAGGAAATTTTGACTGGGACCCAAACTCAAATCAGAAGCTTCTCCTCAGCTGAAGAGATCCACATTACAGATCAGTATGGACCCTTTATTTCTGCTAATTCCACCAGTGAACAAAAAATTCCATTGCTTTCCTGTAGTAATGACCATATAGATGAAAAACACCAGTTGATTTTGCATACTGTTCCTCAACTAGATACAACAGAATTAAGTGAGCCCCAGAAATGTGAAAAACACCAGAGAGAGATCCAAGGTGAATATTGCCATGTCCAGAATGGTCTGAAAGAGAGCATCATGACACACAACATACTGCTTCTGCCAAAGGATGGAGAGAGTAATCATGATTCTGATCATAGAAAAGGGGAAAAGACATATGAGGTTTGTGAATCAGGGGGACCACAAATTATAAAACTTGATAAGGAATTTGTGAGTGAATCTCCTCAGGTTTCAGACATCCAGTTCACAGATGTGGTGATGGATAATGTGGATTATAGCAACACAGCTTTATTGGAAAATATGATACTCTGTGACTTAGAAAACTCTGAAGTCCCACCTCCAGAAGAATTTGAGGTACAGCTTTCTGATCAGGATTTGGAATTAGACCAAACAAAATCTTCTCCAGAATCTACTCCTATAAGAAATAAAGCACTCTCTTGGAAAATAAGCACAAACTCAGAAACTTTGGAGTCTATATGCAATGGCTTTCCATCAGTTGAGGTAATTAATTAAAATGTGAAACTTGGAATTGTTGCCCCCACAACCAAAAATTGTTTTGCCCCCATCAAAGTATCACCCGTGTCTCTGATAAATAACCATTGGCAAATTGGGAGGGTGGTATTTTCACAAGACATTGTAAGATGCTGGAGAAAGGATAAATTGGTCATTTTAACAAATTAATTAGGGGCAACTTTTGACAGTGGTGATTATTCCCAGCTGTTTAGGACCTTGCTATTGATTGTCCAGATGGTGCCTGCTTTCCTTTTTTGAGTGCTTCCACTGTGAATTTATGTTCACATGAAGCTTTTACACAAATTGTGGCTACAGGCACTACCATTCAAGGGCCGTTTGAAGCTGAATTTATTCAGCTTAAACAGTCTGAGTCATAAATTTCTGTTTTGTGGTAGTGGAGAAAGTATAGCACACAAATTAAAGAATTGTTCCCTGCTACTGACTTTTTTCTCATAAGATATGCACCAGAAAGGGGATTTCTAAGCTTCTGTTTTACAAATAGTGTCTCCTCAGTTTTTGAGAGTGGTGAGTGAAGTTAGAAAGTAAAGAGTGCAGCTTTGTAGTAAGTAGAGGTTGTTTGTGGAGTCTGTAATTTTTGCCCTCCTTCTCAGATGGGAGTTTAGCTATTTTTGGTATTTTTTACTAAGCTCTTCTCGTAAACTTTGCCTCAGAGATCATTTTAATTTATTTTAAGCTTCTCTTTGTGAAGTTTTTGGGTTAGATTGAAGAAACAAACCTTGTCATTTTTGGTATCAGGTTACTACAGAACGATAAGGAATCTATACAATATTAGGAGACTTCTCTGTGAAATGATGGCCCTGAAGAAACGCCAGGTGTTCTTCCTAATAGGGCAGGAAAGGAAGGAGGAGACTGCTAGCTAACAAGAGGAGAGTTATACTTTTTCTGAAAAGAATTTGCCACTTTTTGTGTGTTTGTGTGTTTGTATAATTAAGCTTTTAGCACTGTGTAGATGTTGCAGCATTTTCTCCTTTAAGATTTGGTGCCATTTAGTTATGGATAAGTTCAGAAAGGACAAAGACTAAAGTTCTGTTCTGTTGCTAAATGCAATCTTAATGTCTGTTAGAGGCAGAGTCAGAACTTTTTTTCTCCTACATTAAGCTCCCTAAGGTGGGGGTGGGAGTAGAAGAGAACTTTCCTCTGATCATATAGATCTCTGGGGTGAAGAGTTTAGTAGTCTCCACTCTCCTTTGTTTTTGTGAAATCTTTACACTTAACTAAATCTATTACTAGAAATTGTGATTTAAATAATATTCAGAAAAATAGAATCATAATATCAAATTCTAGCTTTCCTTCCTTGCTCCAACTTTCTAACAACTGCTTGGATGTTTTGTAAGTCCCTCTTTCCAGTGCTAACTCATATAACCTTCTTTCTCACCCTGTACTTTTGTTTGATTTAATGCAATTGATTTTTATATTTTAGCTTAATTATGTTGAAAATAGAAGATATTCTTTATATAAAATAATTTCTAGGCTCTTGTAGAGATTTCAAGTGGAATTTGGAACTTAGGGAGTGCAATTCAGATTTGTCCCTGATCTCAATTTGTATGATTAATTTTATTCCCTCTATATATTTCAAAGTTATTTCCCATACTTCCAGTAATGTTTTGCTTTAGCTACTACACTAACATTTACTCTTGATAGTTTCTTTAACATTTCTTTAAATGGTTTGTTGAACTGACTAATCTATGATAAATTTATATACTGTTTTTATTATATAAGTGTTTTTTCTCTCTGAAACGTAGGTTTGCAAACCCATTTCAAACAAAGTTTTCTTTTCATCATTTTCTACACCAGTGAATAATTTTGTCCTCTTAATTTGATTTTGTTACATTAAAGGCATTTTAATATCTACATAACATATCTAAATTATCTAGATATTGATATAGCTATATTACTAATCTGTTTCAGCTTCCTCATTTGTAAAATGGGAAAAATAATAGCACCTACTTTTCATGGTTATTAAGGAGATAATATTTGTAAAGTGCTTTGCAATCTGTAAAGCCCTATCATTTACAATATATTTATATACAATATGCGACAGACAGAGGAAAAATTGGTAGCATATATGAGGGGCACCCCAAAAGTCATAATGCAGTTTAAACTATAATAAGCTTTTGGAGCACTTCATATATTAGTCTTTCTTCTCTCTCATCTTTGCTACTCCCTATGTTATTCCCCCAACTCTGGGTAGAGATTAAGGTTCTTTATGAAATAGAATTTCATGGATCCAGGAGCAGTGGGGATATCATGGTGGGATAGGAAAGTAGTGGTAAAACCAGTGACTGCCAGTGTTCCTGTATGCTTTGGTTACCCACTGCATATATAGACCACAATTTCAGAGAGAGAAATTATTAGTATAAGTTGAAGTAAATTGGTCAATCTACTGTAATTCACATGTAATTATCTTTTGGATTTCTCTCTGTATCTGTGTCTGTCTCTCTTTGCCTCTTCCCTCTCCTCTCCCTCTCTCTCTCTCTCTCTCTCTCTCTCTCTCTCTCTCTCTCTCTCTCTCTCTCTCTGTCTCTCTCTTTCTCTCTTTCTTTCATCTCTCTCTCTCTCTCTCTCTCTCTGTCTCTCTCTGTCTCTCTCTCTCTCTGTCTCTCTCTTTCTCTCTCTCTTTCTTTCATCTCTCTCTCTCTCTGTCTCTCTCTCTCTCTCTGTCTCTCTCTTTCTCTCTCTCTTTCTTTCATCTCTCTCTCTCTCTCTGTCTCTCTCTCTCTTTCTTTCCTCTCTCTCTCTCTTTCTTTCATCTCTCTCTCTCTCTTTCTCTCTCTCTTTCTTTCATCTCTCTCTCTCTGTCTCTCTCTCTCTTTCTTTCCTCTCTCTCTCTCTTTCTTTCCTCTCTCTCTCTTTCTTTCATCTCTCTCTCTCTCTCTTTCTCTCTCTTTCTTTCATCTCTCTCTCTCTGTCTCTCTCTCTCTTTTCTTTCCTCTCTCTCTCTCTCTTTCCTCTCTCTCTCTCTTTCTTTCATCTCTCTCTCTCTCTCTCTCTCTCTCTCTCTCTCTCTCACACACACACACACACACACACACACACACACACACTGTTTAATATCATTCCACATCTTTGTCTATCTTTCTTTGAGACTTCTCAGTTGTGTGATGGATGCAAATCACTAAAACCTCGATTGAGCTTCACTTTACTCATCTGAAAAATGGAGATATCGCACATAGTTGAATATGAGGTTCCAATGAGTCAAAGAATGTAAAATTATTTTGCAAATGTATTTGTCTGTTATGGCATCCATATTGCTCAGTCTTGTGACTTTTTCTTGCTCCACTCCTTTATTTGACCTCAATTTTTGGCCATGGTTAAGAAGTTGTATTGAACTAGTCTTAAATTTCATTTTTGTTCAGCTTGTTTCAATCATGTCTGACTCTTCATGACTATGGAGATTTTCTTAGCAAAGATACTGAAGTCATTGCCATTTCCCTTCCTAGCTCATTTTTACAAAAGAGGAAACTGAGGCAAACAGGATTAAGTGAACTGCCCAGAGTTAAACCATCTAGTAAATGTTTGAGGCTATATATATTTGAACTTGGGTCTTCCTGATTCCAGGCTCGATGCGGTATCCACTGAGACATCTTGCTGTCCTAGGTGCACCTTTTGTCAGAATTCTCCACTATAACCTTATAACCTGTTCATCATGTTCATCCCTGCACTGCATAGCCATAGTTTCATTGAGCTACACAAGCCCTTCTGCCATGAGGAGGCAGTGATGGGAGGGGGGTATGTCTTGGATTTTGTTATTAACTTTTAAAAAATCGTTTTGCTGTCATTTTTAGCATTCAACACTTAATCATTCACCCCATTCTTTTTTTTTCTGTCATTTAATTCTATTCATAGCATCCAAAACAATAGACATTTTTATCAGTTTCACACAGGTTATCTAGTCCTTCTGAATCTTAACTAGTTATACAATCTCACCTATCCTTCACTTTCTAGAAAATTTGCAGTACAAGGCTAATAGGAAAGGAAATAATGACTCCCCTCTCCCTTTACAGTAAATGAAACACACATTTTAAGCATGTGCATACACACACACTAAAATGCATATATCCACATTGATGGAATATTTGGGGATTTAATTTGAGAACTTTGGTAAGTGGTTTTTAGACTTGAAAAAGGAAGAATTTCTTTTTTATTGTTGTACCCACAGGCTTTCCAGAAAGAGGAGATTGAACCTTTACAGGTTAAACAACAAGAGGTTAATTGGTTGGGTCAAGGTCTTATTCAGAGTGCTGCAAAAAGTACTAGTACTGAGAACTTGGAGCATGATCTTGAAGATATTAATGCACGGTGGAAGACCCTTAATAAGAAGGTAATTTTATTTTTAAAATTTAGATTCATAATAACAAGGCAATTTTCCCTTTTATAGAATTTTTTATAAGTTGTTACTACTTTAGTCTTTTTCCCCCACTTATTTATAGTGACTATAAGAAAGCAGAGAAAGTGGCAGAGTTCATTAGTGCATAGAATATCAGGAAACCCAAGGTCTACATTTAATTCCTTGTGACTTTGGGCAAGTCAGTTTGGTTTCAGACACTCTCTAGGACTATAAATTTAATAGCATTAGACTCCACATTGGCAGAAGGAATTCCCCCATCATTAAAATCATATCTTCTTGATTCATTAACATATGGATTAGTTAATCCACGTCTCCATAAACTCTCAAATTGTTCAATTTATTTCTTTCTATTCCTAAGAAATCATCAAATTCAAACCTTATTTGACAAGTCAAAGGTACTCCCAGTATCATTCTGGAAATTATTCTCTGGAAATTTATGTTGTTTTTATAATTATAAGAAAACAATAAAGCTGTATGTACAGCTAGTTCACTGGAAAAGAGATATGGGAAAATATTTATTTTAGATGAGATTTTCTTCTAATAGCTCATATTATTCACTCTTTATCCACGTCAGGTCTGGTACCCATCATAATTTGGCCTAATTTTTCCTCCTTGTTATTTCTGTCTGAAATACACGGACCAGTTTTTAAAAATATAATTAGAATCTACAATAAAAATTTAAATATATTTGAAGTTAAAATATATAAATGTTAACAAATGCATTTGGTGTACAATAGGTTTAAAATATAAATTTAACTTAAAATATTTAAAATATAAATATAAGTACATTCCAAATATATTTATATTTAAAATACAGATTTAGGATTAAATATTTTCAATTACCAATTCAGATAGAAAAACAAATTAATGGGAGTTTATTTGAGAGATTAAATAACTTCAAAAGGAAAAGGACCAGGAACTAGTGGTATCTGGGTTGCATGGGAACTTTTCTGGATATCTTTCTAAAGAAGCAACTGTTTTATTCAGTGTAAGATAATGCTATTATATTGCGATTTCCTTGAGATGTTTTGTTTATTTAGAAATCCATGTTTCCTTTCTTCAAATTATTGTATAGGAGATAAAAACTAAACTTGTGATAATTAAGATGTGATATTGCTAAGTGTTACTTTATTCATTTATCTTTAGTGCTTCCACAATAACTTAATCTTTGCTAATTGTAACATTATTTGGAATTCCTAAGTTCTTGATTTAAATATCTCCTTCCAATCTTAATTTTTGTTAAATATTTCAATGCAGCAATAAATTAAAAGATTTCGTTTACTAAGCTTGAAAACCATCATTCCATTAGGTGTCGTACTGTAATCAATACTTCTTTACCAAATACAGACAAAAATCAGAGAAAAATAAAATAAACAAGAAAAGTGGTAGAACATAAAAAAATATTTTTTCCCTACAGAATAAAAAAATTAATTATTGACCCTCTTGCTTTGCTTAGGTTGCTGAGCGAGCAGCTCAGCTGCAGGAGGCTCTGCTCCACTGTGGGAGGTTCCAAGATGCCCTGGAATCTTTGCTTAGCTGGCTAGTTGATACTGAAGATCTGGTAGCCAATCAGAAACCTCCATCTGCTGAGTTCAAGGTGGTGAAAGCTCAGATACAAGAGCAAAAAGTAAGTAAATATTTTGAAATGTATATGCTATTTATATTATTTGCATAGTATTCTGAGACTTCAAGTACTATGTTGATCAGATGCCCTGCATTTCTTTTGTCGTCTTTAATAGACTTTGAGGGCAGGAACTGTTTGATTTTTGTCTTTGTATTCCTAGTTCATAGTACAATGTCAGACTCATAATAGGTGATTCACAATTGCTTGAGTTGAAAAATAGTACAAATGTTAGTCTAGAGAAGAAAATAGAAAATTATAGGGAACACAATTACATCAGGTATTCGAAAAGCTGTAGAAAAAGACTTAAAGAATTCTGTTTGGTCCCAGAGTGTAAACAGTCAATCACTAAACAATCAAGCACTTTTACTAAGTGCCTACTCTGTACCAGACACCATAATGAGGTGCAAGGGCTTTGACAAAAATCTTAAACTTAGTCTTTCCTGGAAATAGTATATCCAAATATAAATATTAAACATATATAGTAAGTGGAAAGTAATTTGGGAAGTGGGCACTAGAAACTAGGTGGGGGGGCAGGAATTCTCTTAAAATTGATTCTACAGTTTTTTTGATTTTACAGTTTATGAGTCTATCATAAAATTCTCAAAACAAAATTGATTTTAATACATTCCTTTAATATTAAAGAAAAAAATCATACACCATTTTGTTGGGTTAAGAGAAGATGTGCAGTAACTGTATTTCACAAGGGGTAAATATTATAATCATGGCAAATCTGATTCTTCACAAGAAAAATATTGTTGATCTTGAATGTACTAAGGATTTTAAAACTTTTTTTTTAATTAAATATCTTGCTGCACTTGCTGTCCCAAAATAGGGTTGAGTTAGCTAGGCCCATTCTCTAGAAATAGGACAGTTGATTCGGCAAGACTCCTCCACAATTCTTTTGCCTGGTAATATAGTGTTCTCTATAGAATATATTACTAAATAGGATCAGAGATTTAAATTACTTCATCCAAGCCTTTTTTGTGAAAAGAAATTTTAATTTAAAAAATATGTTTGGAATTCTATCTTTTGGAGAGAGAATGCAACTAAAAATTTTGGTAGCAAACATTCATGAAACAGAATGATTTAGATATATTGGGGTTCCTATTTCTACCTACTTAAATCGTTATCACTTCCTATTTTATTTACTTGAATTTGAGTTTCATACCAGAAACTCAATAATAAGGACTCACCTTGAAAGATACCTTGCATTATAAAACAATGTCAAGTCTTAGCCTAAGTATAGCACATGAGAACAATTTACCTGATTCAGTTGTATAACCTGTTCAACTTAACTAAGGACTTTCCCTTTAACTATGTCACTAATGTCACTAATTTCACTAGGTAATTGCCTTTAATGCATTTTCTCTAGAAGCTACAAATATTCCTTTCCCACCTTTTTTATAATGTGACATTTTTAAGAGACTTCTTTTCTTCTTTTTTTTTTTTTTTTTTTTTTTTTTTTTGATTAGGGGGAGGCAATTAAGTAGTACAGTGGACAGAACAGTGGGCATAAAGAAGACTTTGGTTTAGATAAAGCTTTAGGCACTTAGCTGTTTGATCCTGAGCAAGTCATTTGATTTTAGGTTACCTCAATTTTCTCATCTATAAAATGGGGATAATTGCATCTACTTTTCAAGGTTGTCGTGAGGGTCAAATGTGATATTTGTAAAACACTTAGCACAGTACTTGGCATGTAGAAGATTCCATCTTAGCTATTATTATTATGTTGCTAGTAGTGGTGGTAGTAGTACTACTACAACAGGTAAAGCATTTAACATAGTATTGTTGCTGTTATTATTATAATTATTTTGTCTCCACAATGAAGAAAGAAAAAAATACTAGCTGGTAACTTCTCATACCTTTGTTCCTTTAACTATTGGAAAAAGCTTACAGAATGCTAAAGTTAACACAGCTCTCAAAGGTCAGCTGGTCTAACTCATCTGTACCTGAACAGGTATCTACTTTAACATTATTCCTTATAAGGGAGTTATACCTGAATAGGAACTTACTTCACAATATTCCTGTCAAGGATATCTTTACTTGAAGACCTCCAGTAAAGAGGGGAACCTATTATACTATATCACTAAGTTCTTATTAAATACTTGCAGTATAAAGGACTCTGCTAAATGCTTGAGGCTATAAAGAAAGAGCAAAAATAGTTCCAACTCTCAAGGAACTTAGTATATTGTAATGGAAGAAATGACATAAATAATGAGATTCATACGTATAATGAAGATGAAAGGTAACATTAGAGGTGAGCTATTAGCTGCCAGGGGCTAGGGAAAGAACTTAGAGAAGATGACCTTTGAGATGTGTCTTGAAGAAAGGTAGAGATTATAAGACAATGAGAAGAGAGAGCATTCCAGATACGGGAAATAATTGCCAAAGCATGAAAAACTAGAAATAGAGTATTTTGATGAGGAGCAGCAAAGAGATCACTATGGTTGGATCATAAAGTGGGCAGATGGGGAAGGTAAGGTATAAGTAGACTATAGAACTGGTAGGAGCCAGGTTGGAAATTCTAAAAAATAAGAATGTCTGGTAGCATTTGTTCATCTGGGACAAGAGCTCAAGAGTTATATTAGAGCTTATTATATAGATACATGTTATTATATAGATATGTTGGGCTGACAATGAAACTGATGGAATCAGTAGTTAATCAGAAAAAGTGCAGAAAGGGAAGATAAATCCTACGACAGAGACTTGAGGGGCATTTACACTTCAGAGAAGACATGGGTGAAGACCCCAGCAAAAAAGACTAGGGACAGCTAAGACAATTAGGAGGAGAGCCAAGAGAACCGTGCTAAACAAAAAGTCCAGAGTTGAAAGTGTATAAGGGAAAGGTGACCAACAAAATGTGAAACAGATAGGCCAAGAAGGAAGAGGGTGGAGAAAAAGAAATTAAATTAGTTCTCTATTTTATCATTGTTAACTTCGGAGAATAGTTTTAGTTGATTGATGAGATTGGAATTCTGATTGTATAGGTTTTAGAAGAGAATAAGAGGAAAGGAAATCAAAGTCCAGAATATGCACAGCATTTACAAAGGGAAGAGTTATAAGATGATGGCTAGAAAGCATGGTAAGATCTTTTAAAATTTTTTAAAGAAGCTTTTTTTAAAGGTGGAGAGCCTTGGATGTATTTATTGGCAGGTAGGAAGGAGTCACTAGATAGCAGTTGAAGATTCATGCATGTGGACTGAGAAAATGATAATGGGGTCAAAAGTACATAAATAGAAGATGGTCTTGACAAGGAGAAGAGGCATCTCTTCATCGAAGACTAGAGTGAAAGAGGAGAAAGAATAGGGGATAATGTTGGAGAGATGTGAGTACAAGAGAAAGGGAAAAGAGGGATTTCATGGTCAATGGCCTTAGGATTTTTGGTGAAGTATGAGGAAAGATCCTCAGTGGAGATGGAAGAAGAAGGAAGTGGTGATTGTGGAAGGTTAGAGAAGAGAAGAGAATGTCTGGAATGGTCACTGTAATGAGTGGAATATAGAGACAACCATGAAGGAATAGAATCAATGACTTATTGACATTAATGTAACACATTTGTAGGGGACACAATAGTGTGATTTTGTGACTTACTCCACCTCTGTTCATCAGTAAATTAATAGAGAAGCAAAGGAATAGAATGGTGAAGATAATTCTTGTTTGGGTTTTGTAAAGGTATTATCAGCAATAGGATCATGAAGCAAGGTATCCAAGATTAAAGGACAGAGTTGAACTATGTCACCAAGAGACTGAAATTGCAAAGCAAAGAAAGTGTAGCTAAAGCATGGGAAACTGTGAAAGTTCCGAGAGGTTGCATGAATTAGAGATTATAGATGAGGAAAAAGAATAGAGTTAAGGGAGAGATGGAATAACAAAAGAGCATAGAGAAAATTAAGATAGTTCTCCCACATGGAAATGGAAAACTTGTAGTTGATGGCAAAAATCAAGACTGTGACAAAGTATGAGAGTAAGAGTGAATGAGTGAGGACACACACACACATAGAAACAGAGAAAAATAGTGAAAGAGAAGAAGAGGAGGAGGAGAAAGAAAAGAAAAAAGAGGCAGAGGAAGAGAAAGAAGAGGAGGAAGAGGAAAGGAGGAGAGAAAAGGAGGAAGAGGAGGAGGGAAGAGGAAAGGGAAAGGCGAAGGGGAGGGGGGAGGAGGAAGAGGAAGGGGAAGAAGATGAAGAAGAAGGGAGGAAGAGAGAGACACACACATACAGAATGTCTTGTCTAAAGGAAGAGAGTTTTTTGAATAATGGAAACAGGAAAGTCTAAAAAGTTGGCAAGGAGTGTTCTGAATTGCCCACTGGGATTAATTTTTCACAGGATATGAGAGAAAATTCATCCAGTAGTAGAAATAGTGGCAGGGAATGCAGTGTCATTGGAAGGAGCTAGGTTTAAATTTGTGCTTAGAAGATGGAAGAAATGAAAGAATGAGAGGTTTAAAATGAAGGAAACGTTCTTAATTATAGGATATACATAAGTTAAGAGCTTATTGTTTTCTGGATGCCACTTAGCAATGAATTTGAAATCAGAGAATTTAGAGATGGCAGAGACTTTAAAAGAAATTTAGTCCATTATCCTAATTTTTCTAGATAAGAAAACTAGGTGACAAGTTGTTTAATGACTTAAGAATCACATGGCTAATAGGCAGAACTAAGATTTGAAGGGCCTTTTGACTTCAAACCTATTACTTTCCCATGATACTTAAGTGGATTCTGGTCAGAGACCATGTTAAAAAGAACCAAGTATTTTTGTTTTTAGTATCACAAACATAAAAAGCAATTTTTTTAGTGTTTGGAACATTACAGGGTTAGATTCTGAATTTTTTCCTATTTTCAAAAAATTCAGAAACCATATATAGAATCCTCTAGAAATTTTTTAGTCAAAAGTGAATATAGAATAGTTTGGTGAAGTAATTTATCAACTCTACTACAAATCAACCATGAATTTATGCTCTTCCATTTACAATGTATTAAAAATAGTAGATTAGCCTTGAAAACAACTTTCTTCTATCTTTTTTTACTGTCCTCTGCAAAATATAAGATAAAAAATAGCAATCACTAGGAATATAGTTTTCTTTTTATCTCTATAGCAGTGTTAATATAGTCACTGCCTTGTTATTTAGTTACTTTATTGCTTTATCTCAAGCTTCTCCAGAGATTGTTGGATGACCGAAAACCTACTATTGAAGGAATCAAGACTGAAGGGGAAAAAATTGCAGCAACAGCAGAACCAGCAGATAAAGTGAAGATTTTGAAACAACTGAGTCTCTTGGATACTAGATGGGATGCATTACTTAATAAGGCTGAAACAAGGTATTTGGAATTATGTTAGATATTTAAGTATTTTATATATTTAACTCTAATCTCTTTTTAGCAACTTAAGGAATGACATTCCTACAAAATGAAGAATTGTATTCCCCTCTCCTCCATTATTCCATATTTCCTCTTTATTATTTTAGGTAATATAGAAGCCTTATAGTCACCAGGAAAGCTGTAGTCATACAAGTTGTAGAAAGGCAATTTCTTTTGCTAGAGGAATGAACTTTGTTGGGGATTGAGGGATGGGGAATGACAAAGAAAGTGAGATTCCTTAATCCTATTTTAGAATCTTAGGGAGATTGCATGAAGCTTTCTTCAAGTTTTTTCCTTTCTGTACTTTTAAACAGTACTTTGGAAATGTCAAGAAAATCCCTTTTCATTGATGTCTAGAATGAAAGCTATTTCTCTAACTTGACCTGTAGGTATGGGGAATCTATGTTGGAGCACAGAAATAAATCTTGTGCTTAGATCTGCATTTGTGGTTTGCTTCTTCAAGTTACTTCATTTTTGCACATATAGCATTGATAATGTAGCCTCAGCTACCAGAGTGTTTGTATTTATAATTATAGTTTCATGTATTATAAATATATATTTACATAAATTATGTTATTATTAAATTAATATAAATATAAATCCCCAATAATTTGTAGGATGAAGGATCTATGTTGAGCTCCATTTTTCTGAAATGCGATTACTGCTGTTATCTCTGCTGCTAGGTAGAAGATTTGAATGGGTGAGAAAAGCCTATTATATAATGTCTTACATTTTTTTGGTGATTTAAAAAATTCTCTAGCTTTACCAAATTCTCTTCATGTAGGGAAGAAAGATATTCTTATTTCCATTTTTCATATGGGAAACATGAAGACCAAAGTGAAATAGCTAGACCAAAAAACTGTCAGAATTATGACCTTAACAGTATTTTTTCCCCTTCTCTTATCATTTCTTCTCTGCTTTGAATAGGCCAGGGTCCTACCTTAGTCATAGAGGCAGTCACAGACAATAAGAAAGTTGGAAGTAGTTCCATTTAGATGAAGCCATTTGGACTCTTTATGGAAGAAGAGAAAGTGATTGAATTAGTGAAAATTGGAAATTTTCTCTAAACTTCTAACTTCTCTTTTAGTCCTCTCTGTTCACTTTCCCTATTTCAAATCTGCATGTTTCTTGACTTTATTTCTGGAAAAATGAGTGGAAAACCCCAACTGATCTTGAATCATATGATGTTAGTATTGGAGGGTAGGTAGGTAGGAGAAGAACTATGGGAAGATATGGCTCTTAAGGCAACTAAAAGTCTCATATATCCTCTTAATTTTTCTGAGTCATGTTCCAATGTTCTGCATTCCCATTATAAGTTTTTACTTGTCTTTGTGACACCTTCATCATGATCAGCCAACATAAAAATACATAAGTAAAGAAGAATAATCCTTTCTCCTGTAATTCAGTAGATTAGTGATTTCTTAAGTACTCTCATTAATAACAGTGCTTTCAGGCCTGTCCATCTAAATATGTCTTGTTTCTGATTTTTTATAAAATCTTTCCCAGAGGATCTACCCAATATACTTGGGACATCTTCCTCTATGTTGTCTTGACATTGTGCAGCTAATAGTATATATGTGGGCATTCTGTCCTTTTCTCTCATTATGTGACTTGATTCACATCTTTTCTTTCTGGATATACATATATTTCTCTGATGACAGTCTCCAGAGCATATTTTTCATCAGGCAATCAGGTAGCAAAAATGCTAGTACATTGTTTCATAAAAGTGAAAATTTGTAATTCATAAATTTCACTATAATTTTTACTCGGTATTTCTCCAGTCTGGTGACAATTATTTCTAAGTTATATTAGAGATCTTTTTGGTGTTTTCATTTGTATTAACATGGTATGCCCCAAACTTTTAGATTCCTGCTTGCAAATATATGAAATTATAAAGTAATCAGCTTTTATAAATATGAATGTAAACTATTTGGTAGTTGAGGTTACATTTTCAATTCTATATATGCAAAACTGAAAGGACATGGAAAAGCAAACCAAAAATACAGATCTAGGCAAAAATGCTAATTCTATCATGAAATTTATTTCTTCAGTACTAGCAAAACTAATTATTTTCAGTTATAGATTTATTGGATAATAGGTGTAAAACAAACAAAAAAAATTTCTGACCTCCTGTTTTCCTAATGTCATTTGTAAATATTTTATATTTGCGTTTTATCCTGTAATGGGATAGTCTCTCATCCTTTATAATTCCATGAGATTACAAGGGGAATTATCTGGATGCAAAATAGTCTCAGGCTGAAAATACTCAGGAGGATGCAACTAAATCACTGAGATGAATTTCTCTCCATTCTCTGTAAGCCAGTGAAATCACTTGTCTTTGCTAAATCTTTAGGCACAGTGGGGCAGTATTTTTAATTTACACGAATACTTATTGCAACAGCAACTACAGCTACAACATAACTTCAAGCTGAATTTATAAATATAAATATAAGAATACTTTAATACTCATAAGAATCTAAATTATAAAATGATTGTCTTAAATCTAGATAATATAACCCATTCTTCATTTTAGTTATTTTTTTGGGGGGAAAAAAGCTAAATATTTTTTTCTAAAAATTAAACTAAATAACTATGATTTTTCAACTGAAAGATCAGTTTTAAAAAATAGTTGTCTTTATTGCAATAGAACTACTTGTCATCCTCTGTAATTCTTTGAGGAATTATACACAGTAAATATTTTATAAATGCTTAATGTATGAATGAAAGATGTTTTTGTATCTAAGGGTTGAAAAGTGTTCTCATCATTTGAAAGAAAAGTTTGTTGCTCATTTAAAAACTTTACTGAAATTCATGTAATTGTACTTTTCCCTTAATTTGTTGACTAGAGACATTAATCTAATTTGTTCTTAGAATATTAATTATATATTTTGAATTTTGTGAATATTTGTGACAAGAATATAATACTTGTTAGGTGGGCAGTGTGAAAGGACTATTTTATTTTATTTATACTTGAATTGACTTACATTGAATTCTCAAGACTAAAAATTTACATTGAGCCTGCCACACTTTATCAAAACATAACTTTAACCTTGCTTGACATTTTTCTAGAAACCGTCAGTTGGAAGGGATCTCCGTGGTAGCACAACAGTTTCATGAAACATTAGAACCATTGACGGAATGGCTTACAACAACTGAAAAGAAGCTTACAAATTGGGAACCCATAGGAACTCAAGCTTCCAAGCTTGAGGAACAGATTGCCCAGCACAAAGTAAGAAAGAAACATAGCAGAAGGAATAATTTTCAATTTTCTTTCTGATTATATATTAAGGAACCTCATAGGTTTGCTGAGCCATTGACTTATCATAGTATTTGCCAAGACTATCTTCTTTGGTGTCCTTTAAAATTCTAAACTCTTTCTCTTTCTTTCTGCTCATGTGATCATGAACCATATTCAGATTTTCATCACCTCTAGCTTGAACTGCTGGAATAATTAATTAGGTACCTGGGTCTCCATCTTTCCCCAGTATGATTCACCCTTCACAGAACTGCCAAAAGAAGCTTCCTAAAACTAAAGTCTTGCTTCATCACTCAAAAATCTCCCTTTTTGCCTCTGGGATAAATTACAAACTCCTCTTGGTGTTTGTCAGTCCATCACTATTTGACTCCTGTATTAATTTTTTTGAACTTAATTCACATTATTGCTCTGCATAAACACACATAAGTTTAGACCATCTTAGTTTACCTGTTGCTCACCTAACTAAGAATTTTCACCTCCCTCTAGGCTTTTACATAGCTGGTCCCTTTTCCTAGAAAGTGCTGCTCTCTCTTGGGAATCCTTCCCTAAATCTCCCAGGTTGTTAGTGTTCTGTCCTTCCTCACTTAATCTTATATTTACTTGCCTTTTTATATTTTGCATATCTCAGTAGAATATATTTCTTTAGGGTACACACTTACAAAATACCTGAATAAAATATCTGGATTACCTAGTCTACTCAAGTCAAAAAACATTTACTTACTACTCTGCCAGGCATTTTACTAAGCACTGGAAATATAAGCAAAAATAAAACAATCCCTACCCTAAAGAGCTTACATTCAAATGTAGGAAGATAGGTAAAAAAAGAGCTAAAAGAGCAGTGTATGGGGGGAAGAAATGGAATGGTGGGAAGAACGGTGATGTCTGGAAGGTGAGAAACAAAGGTATAGGAGATGAAAAAAATATGGCCAACCCAGGACTGTCCTCAAAAATGACATTTTTTTTTTTTGGTGAGGAAATCACCAATGAGAGAAGGGGCCACTAGGATTGGAGGGAAATCCCAGATGGAAAAGGCAGTTTGATGAATGCTGGTGAGATCTGTAGAGTCAAAAGCAGAGCAAGAAGAGGAATTAAAGTCTCTTACATAGCTTTTGATAATAAATATATGTTGGACTTTATTAAATGTTTTATGCAGAACTTAAAATTCCTTTAACATTTTATTTGGTTATATTTCTGTTTTCATTGTTTATTTGTCCTTTTTTTTTTTTTTTGTTATCTCTATTTTCTCTTCTTTTTTTAAACTTCACTTAGGCCTTAGAAGATGACATCATCAATCACAATAAAACTTTACATCAGGCTCTTAGCATTGGCCAGTCTTTAAAGATTTTGAGCTCCAGGGAGGATAAAGATATGTTGCAGGAAAAACTAGACTTCTTTCAAGTTTGGTACATTGAGATTCAAGGAAAAAGTCACAGCAGGTCTGAGCTACTCCAGCAGGCCTTTTCTAATGCTCAGATTTTTGGTGAAGATGAAGTGGAATTGATAACCTGGCTGAATGAAGCTCATGACAAACTCAGCAAATTGTCAGTCCAAGATTACAACATTGATGGGCTATCAAAGCAGCAATCTGAACTTCTGGTATTTTGTTTTGTTTTGTTTTCTTTTCTTTTTAAATTCATTTAATTTCCTGTTTCCATTATTTCTGTTATTTTATTTTATATTTCTTTCTGATTCTTATGAATATATTTACATATGGACATATGTATATATATATATACATATACATATATTATGTACACAGTACATATGGTTATTACTCACATCATTGAATAAGGGTTATATAACAAAAGGATTATAACAAATTATGGGGTAGAGTGTTGCTTATGGTGGATTAAACCAAACCAATGAAAAGATGGTCATGAAAAAAGGAGAAAACAAGCCACCATCATGAATTATACTTTTTTAATGTATGAATTATTATTGTTCTCTGAGAGGAACTAAAGTTTATTTTGGGTTTAAATTTTTTTCCAAATTAAAATGGTACTTACTTGTCTTTAGGCTCTACAAGAAGACATCCTACTCAGGAAACAAAATGTTGATCAGGCATTGCAGAATGGTTTAGAACTCCTGAAACAAGCAACAGGTGAGAATTTTAAAGAAACAGATAAAAGGGCAGCTACCATTTTTCTAGGGCTCAGTAAAGGATTTGAGGGGAAAAATAAGATTAGATTTCTGATACTGGACCCACTTTAAAGTCCCCCACCTCTCTTATGTGATGAATTCTTTGAATACCTGTCAAAGGTTTTGGAAATATGGTCTCATATTTATTCTCAGGACAAGCAGTGTGTGTTATTCAGGCTATAACACTCTGTCACAATAGTCATAGAAATTTGACTTGGATTCCTTTTTCTATTGTGAAGATAGGTGCTCCAGACATGAGCATGGGTTAGAGATTTTTTTTTTTTTTACTTTAGTTTTAATCTGGTCAATAAAAGTTAGAAAAAGGTTTTTATTTATGTATACTTGAACCTTCTAAAGAAAATTACTCAGATATGCCTCAGTGAGTTGATAATAATGTAGTAACATCTAAACTTCTGTTACAACTATATACTGGTTATAGGAAAGTTAGTCTTTGATAACTGAGTTTCTTTCTGCATCAAGTATTTTTATTCTTCTACCAGTCCTTAATGGGTTTGACATTTGAATTTTTAATCAACTATTCATATTCAGAAAATCCTGAACTTAAAGGAGGAGTTTAAATGAAGGCTTATATTTGGTTCAAGTTCATATATATCTTTAGAGTAAAGGAAAAAAAAAAAACAAAACTGCCCAATACTTAACATCAATACTAGAAGATCTTGGAAGAGCCTTTTTTTTTCCTGTTTTATTTTACAAGAAATAATATATCTTTGAATTTGTAGGTGATGAAGTCTTGATAATTCAAGATAAATTAGAAGGTATTAAAGCAAGGTACAAAGACATAACTAAGTTGAGTTCTGATGTGTCTAAGACTCTGGAGCAGGCCTTGCAGCTTTCAGGAAAGCTACAGTCTACTCACGAAGAGCTTTGTACATGGCTTGATAAAGTAGAATTGGAATTACTTTCATATGAAACTCAGGACGTGAAAGGAGAAGAATTAAGCCAAGCCCAAGAAAGACAAAAAGTATGTTTAATTCATATATGCCTTTTTTTTTTTTTTTTTTTTTTGCCTATTATGTTTTACATATTTGCTTAGTAATGAAATAAAAGTTATCTAGCTTAGTTAATGATATGCCTCCTGGAAAGAAAAATGCACAAATTGGCAGCAGACCAACTGTCTAAACATTCAGAGGCCTGGATTCAGGATAGTTCTTTTTAGCGTCATATGGTACACTTAAAAGTTTGGAGATGAATTTTAATAATAGTACAAGAGAAGGAGACTAACATGTTAACTACTATCCAGTAAGATGTTTAATGCTGATAAACTTCAAAATAATTAGTAATCTGTTATGTGGGACTTCAGCAAAGATGGTCATTTCCTTTTATAGAAATTCCCTGTATTAAAAAAAATACCTAACACTATTAATCTGAAGCTAATAAAATCCCTTTGGCGATTCTAAACAATATCCCCATTGAAATAGATTTTTGGTAGATCAGGCTTCTTGTCAAAGATGCTTGCTGTGACTTTTTTTTTCTTTATTCCTGAAGCATGGTCTGCTGGAGGTAAAAAGGAGCATAATTAATGTCTTCCCTTGAATATGATTTTATTTGGATTATTGGATTAATGGATGAATTTGAGCTCATTTTCTTCTTAATTTGTCAGTGATCAACTAATGGAAAAAATACTTCCACAATGTCAAGAATATGTTACTTTACTTCTTCTGGGTTCCTAAATTAAATACTGACAACTTTTCATTTTTATTGAACTTTAAAGAATTAAGGGATCCTATACCAGCAGGGGGAATACATTTAAATACCACTCAATAGATAGAAGCTTCTCTTAAGAATTCTGATTTTCCAGCTACACCCAGAGAAGGAACACTGGGAAATGAGTATAAACTGTTTGCATTTTTGTTTTTCTCCCCAGGTTATTTTTACCTTCTGAATCCAATTCTTCCTGTGCAACAACAACAACAACAACAAAATCAGTTCTGCACACATACATTATATCTAGGATATACTATAACATATTTAACATGTATGAGAATGCCTGCCATCTAGGGGAGGGGGTGGAGGGAAGGAGGGGAAAATTTGGAACAGAAGGGAGTGCAAGGAATAATGTTGTAAAAAATTACCTATGCATATGTAGTGTCAAAAAAATATTATAATTATAAAATTAATTTTAAAAAAAAGAATTCTAATTTTTCTGTCTCCCAGCTTTTAGTAACAAATATTACTGAAGTTAAACTGAGTGGTATGAGTGTAGCAAATAGCAGGCCTACAAAATTCTTCAGTCTCACAGAATAGAGTAGAAACATGTGAAAACTGTGTTAGTTTAGGCCAAATATTTGTATATTTAGCTTATATTCCCTTTTCAGGAATTGAAAAAAGAAGCCAAGAGCTACAAAATCTTAGTAGATGCTCTTAATGAAGTCAGTAGTGCCCTGTTGGAACTGGTGCCATGGAGAGCAAGAGAAGGGCTGGACAAAATGGTGACAGAGGACAATGAGCGCTACAGATTAGTAACAGACACCTTATCTCAGAAGGTGGAAGAAATCGATGCAGCCATACTGAGATCCCAGCAGGTATCTGTAGAAAATGTTATTTGGGCAATAACAAAAGTGTCCCCTGGAGCTCTTCTTCTTATACAAAGGTTTCAGTTAATATTTGTTATGCTTCAATAGAAAAAGAAGGGTGGATTTAAAAAGAATTTGACTTAGCTACTCAGACATCAGAATGCCATAACAAAGTTAATCTGTATATTGTTGCAGCCCATCTGTCTCATTGTTGAGTAGTTTATCCTTTCTGACACAGAATCTGGAAAAATCAACCCAGCTTTTCAAATCCCATACTGTTTGTATGTACTGTTAACCTTAAGCTTTTCATTCTCAAAATGCATTTTCTTTTGGAGAAAACTTAGAATATATGATTTAACCTTTCATTTATATGCAGAATTTGCAAAGAAATTCCTTCCCAAAAGATGAAAATTGATGCATTAATTTTTTTTTCCAGAAAAGACTATGGGGGTAGGAGAGGGAGTAGAAATTTAGAATCATTTCTGATCTGTTTGGAAAGTGATTCTGTAGGGCATCTAGAGATCCAATTTATGAATATTTCATAGTCCTCAAATGCTCCCAGGTAGTAGTATCCTGAGAGAACAACAGGAAGTGAGCAGGACCTTTGAAAGATAAACAATTTCTAAATGTTTTTATGAATTTTATTGGATTCTCTGTGAATGTTTACATTTTGTCATCAGACTCAAATATTCTTTGTGGGAGCCAGAATGATAATGCAGTGTGCTTAAGAGAAGAGTATGTTCAGAAAATGTACATTTAAGCCTTTGCTAACATTTTAAGATTTTATTTTCTGGGTACTTCCTTTCCAAGCCACTGGAATCTTATCTTAGCTAAACTGGCCAAATGGGGGAAAAAAAAAAGGAAAAGCTGGATTAATTTTGTAGAGATAAAACTTATTTTTTATAACTGACAACAAAAAACAATCCAAACAACACTCACTTTAAGGAACAGATTTTCCTGCACTGAGGACTTGAGATGATTAGCTTAAAGTCAATGAGGGTAATGGTAAGTGAGTTTGAAATCATATTTTTTACATCAGCACCATAGAATTTTGAGTTGGTTGTGGTCTTAAGAGATTATCACCTCTTAATTTGGTATGGAAATTTGATGATTAGAGGGGAAAAATAACTGAAAAATAAAAACAATTACATAGATAATATAACAGTATGATGGATTCAAAGCCAGGCAGGTCTTCTGACTCAGAGCCAAGTGTTTTTAGCTGTAATACACTGCCTTGGTTAATGTAGATCAACAGCAAATCAAGGTATTATTCAACTTAGAAAGCAAAAAATATGTTTGGGAATTAAATACTTTATAAAAATACATCTCCCTGTAATATGTTAGGGTTTGGAGATTAAATTTTGAAATAAAAAGTACTATTTAATAAAACTTCTAATTTCTTGATTTTTAAAATTTTGCCCATATTTGTTTGTAGTATTAGTTCTAAATTTTAAATTTAATATTTATTTGGAATATAACTGACTTTAGATTCTCAAAGCCTCTACCTACAGAAAACAAGTTCTGTAAAGTTTAAGATTGAAAAGTTTTTGAATATGAGTGTGCCCAATGATATGATAAATGAAGCCTCTTGTCTAGCAAAATTTGGAGACACTTAACTATCAGGTTCACTATAACCTGATACTCAAGATAATGAAATATGGGGCATACCTACCCTTGAAGATTGTTGACTTAGAGGAGTTATCTTCATTAATAGAAGTAATATTAAGATAGAAAAAAAACAGAGGTTTTGTGTTAGTGTTAGCAAGTTTAAATAAATGATTTATCTTTTCTTATTTATTGTAGATTTTGCCAAAAATTATTCTTAAGTTGTAAATTCCAAGATATCAAGATAGTTTTTGAAAATAAATTTTTAAAAATATATACATATTTTCAAAAAGCTATGCTATTTTGGACTAACTACGCAACTATGAACAAAATTACCATTTGAAAAAGCTAAAATAATTGATTTGTATAATTCAAGATTGTAAAAGGCTGAGAAGAGAATTTTTTATTTCTTTTCCAAGGGTCTCAAGGTTTAGGGAAATTGATAGGAAAAAATAGGACATGGCAACATGGTTTAAATAGCATCAGAATGGAATTATTCATAGGATGGATAAACTAGCACTGGCTTTGTGGAAGACCATTTGTGTTAGATAGAAGACAGATATTTTTGCTTGAATAATGAACCAAATTTGTACATGGAATATAGTCTATTTTTTTTTAGCTTCTTGATTCCTTATCTGTTTCAGCTCTTTGATTAGTGTGCTATTTTTGTTGGAAAATTATGCCATGGAAAATAATTTTTTAGGATTAAAAAGCATAATTTACTGAAAAGAGAATGAGGATTACATAATAGTATTTGGTATAACAGTCGACTAACTAGCTTAAGAGTCTGATTTAGCAGATTTACAAAAGTTCCTATTCTGAAAATATTTCTAAAGATTAATTATTATTTGAATGGGGGTAAAATAATATAAATAATGGTGGAGCGCTTTCTAGAAGTAATCTGTTTCTTCCTATCCTCTTAGGGCAGGTACCACTATCTGAGCTAGGAAATTAAGCAATTTTGTATTCAAAACCAAAACAAAATAAGATACTCTTTGTTTTCCTGTTTCTTTCATTGCAAATTTTAACCAAATAGGCTTATGTGGAATAGAGGAGGGCCATTTTTCCTTGAAGGATGAACTCAGTTTATATAGCCACAGTTCTCTTAAGATGATTTATTTATTACCTGCAAAATGGTATATACTTCAAGAGCTTCAGAAATCCTGGATACAGTTTTTTTTTTCCCCATGATCAGTTTACTTAGATTATTTATATAACTTTGAAGTAACTCTAAATATAATCCTTAAAGTGGTGGTCCTTGAAGTGGATTTTAATAAACAGGGCAAAATAGCATATTACATCTCTGGACATCAGACTTGGAATAAAAGTGTGAAGTAAAAATGTAGAGTATGTGAGCTGGAGAGATCTGGGTTCAATTCTCAGCTTTGTCTCTTACAATAGTGTGACAATTGGCAGATTTCTTTCCTTTCCTGAACCATAGATTCCTCACCTAGTTAGCTTCCTTCTCTCAATCACTTATTATTCTATGAAAAAAATTCATGTTGATATATCTGAAGGGAATAGAGTAAAACTTCAAGGAATTCAAGGAAAGAGAAATGTAATTTGATTCAGAAGTGTCAGTGAAAGAAAGTAGATTATGTCAATAATAAGAAACAAAGAGGAAGGAAATTCTAATGAAAATAAAGCAATAAAAGCTTTGACTAAAGGAAAAGGGAGTTAAAAGGATGTCCTGTCCTGACGTAAATGTACCTGTAAACACTAGAAGATTAATGGATCTATAGTTCTCTTCAAATTTGTTTATTTAAAGAAATTATTTGGGGGATAAATGTTAAAGTGATTAACAAAATTGAAAGGAAATGTTGATTGAGAATCTTTGAATATATTCTGTAATATTAAAGAAAGCATGCTAGTTTTCTTTCTTTTCTATTTTAAATTCTTAGTTATATTTAGATCTATTTTTACCCTTTCTGCCTCTGAAACTCTGAACTCAGGGGACATAAAATAATTTTGTATGAGTTTTTAGCTATATCGACTTTAGGTATTTCACTATATCAGTTTGTTATTTTCACTTAAGAAAATAAGTTATATTCACTAAACTATTTACATAATGCTAAGGTTAGTGATAACAACTTACCAGAAATAAATTAGCTTTTGTCTTTCACAAATAGAATAAATAAGTTATAAAATGATCTTTAATAAAATTTCCCAAGGTATCTACTTCAGATGCTGAGATGATTTACTTTTCATTTTATTTATTTTTTAATTTTTGTTTTTCCTGAGGCTGGGGTTAAGTGACTTGCCCAGGGTCACACAGCTAGGAAGTGTTAAGTGTCTGAGACCAGATTTGAACTCGGGTCCTCCTGAATTCAAGGCTGATGCTCTATCCACTGTGCCACCTAGCTGCCCCCTACTTTTCATTTTAAATGTTTATATCCATCTATATTTAGTTAAATAATTTGAGCATTTGGGAAAGATAAGGCCAGATTCAAAAAAAGTTTTAAAATTTTTTTATATTTAATGGACTTTAAAAAATCACCTCCTGCAGCTATCACTTTATCTTAATCACTTAATCACTTAATGGACAATAAATTTATAATTGGAAAGTTCTGTCTTTTCTCTAGAAGTGACTTGTCTACTACTGTCATTTAAGGAGTAAATTGAAGAGTCCTGATTCTAATTCAAGTCCCCCTAAATACATATTTTTTCTGCTATACCATTCTTTCTACTGTATCATCTACATTTAATTGCTTATTAAAAACATCTTTCATTTTGTATAGGGACAGCAAATAAACAATTTGACTTAAAGCTATTAATATCAAAATGATTTGTGAGTTTTACCCTAAGTTAGGAAGTTTCCAATGAGAGTCTATGGTTCATTCCAGAGTCTAAATTGTTTCTAGTTTTTCCTTTTGGTTTTTACTGATGCATACTATTACTAGGAATTATATAGAGAGCATTAGTTTTTTGGAGAAATTAAAGCAGAAAATCAGCTTTCTACTACCAAATAAAGTATAACATTGTGAGAGGCAAGCATAAATAAATGTGAACATAAATAAAAAAAGGAGAAACTTTAAAACATAAACATTTATTTTTAAAAAGTACTTTAATTGAAAATAGAATAAAACTTATGGTTTCAGGGAATGTTATATGCAAGAGTTTTCCAGATAACAACATATCACCTATGGGACATGTAAGTTTATTAAGTTTCATTTGAATACTTCCATCCTTAGAAAATTCAAGACTGTGTTAGACAATCAAGTCTCACATTGAATAGCTCTATTATAAAGTTGTCTTCTATTTAGCTCAAACTTGGCTTATGTAAATATACTCATTTGTCCATTTTTGGTCTCTGGGGCAGCATAGAATCTATAGCCTTCATGGACTTCTACATTAACTTCATCCAGATATTTGAAGACAGTTTTTGTGTTTTTTCAAATGTTCTGTTTCCCAAGATATATTCACATTTCTTAACAAGTACTCCAGATTTGAATTCAAGAAGATGGGTTTTTCCTAGATCCAAGCTAGGCACAAAGTCCAATGTCATCTGTACAGTACTATGTATCACTGTAGTAAGTCTTTATGCCAGAAAGTTTTCAGTCTGATCATTGCTTTTTGGCTTATGAAGATGGATAGAGAAAGTTCATCACCTAAGTTAGTAGAGGAAGTACTCACATAAGTGAAACCACTTAATGTAAAAGTACTAAAATAATTAAATGTCATCTTGTTGGTTATAATTAGTTTGTGAAAATTGAGAGTTTTAAAAACAGAAAATGTCAACTATATTTCCTATATCTTTCTTAATCTTGAGTCTTCAACATATTTGTTATATATTCTTTAATATTTATCAGTCATTGATAACCAACAAGTTGAAGTGTAAATTTCACAAATCATAAGGGTGAATAAGTTTTTAAAAAAGAACAATAAACTTAAGGTTTTGTGGGGAAAAAAAAAAAGAAAACAAAAGATTCTCCTTAGATTAAAAAGTTTTACATGTTAAACTGACTTGAAGTTGATTAAAAAGAAAAACCTAAAACTGATGAAAGAATGAAACAGGTAATCATTCTGCTTGTTTTCAGTACTGTGTTATATTTTTATTTCTAAAATTGTTACTTAGTTACCTTGAGCACATTAAAGTTTTATTGTTAATAATATTTACAGATATAATAAAATATTAGAAAGTTATTGCTTCCCTTAAATATATGATATTGTTGGTGCATCATAGCATCGTGTACCATTTACTTCCGGTGGAATGCATCTTTAATTTTATGATAAAAATTAATGAGAAAATAAGATTCACTGAATGAAAAAATACTTTGAAAGCAAATTTCAAAGGGAGCCCACCCATAAGTATAAGTACACAGAGGATAATACATTCTGGTTTTAGATACTGCACTAGTCTTATTTGAAAAATGTGCCTACTTTTGCTAGCAAAGATTTAATCAGACTCCTAAAAAAGAAAATCATTCATACCTTTTAAGCCACTGTTATGTGTTACTAAGTACTGTGGTAGACACTTGGGGACAAAATGACAAAAATCTTGCAATATTTACTTTCAGTATAGGGAAACAAACACATACAGATACAGGCAGATATAAAACATGTTTAGATAACATTTAAAACATCTAAGATAACCTATGAGGAGAATGTCCTAACTAGTCTGTTTTGTGGGTGAGGGTAGGAGGAGTGACATCAGGAAAAAAGTATCCACTATGCAGAAGGAGATCTTTGAATTAATTTTAAAAGAAATTCAGAGATCCCAAAGGCAGAGGTAGAAAATGAGAATTACAAACATGAGAAGTTTTGTTTTTCTTGACTTCTCTCTAGGTGGGAAAGAGGATATAGGAAGACTGAGAATTTGGAATTCAAAATCAAAACCAAAACAAATAGGCCAAACAAAAGAATACCAACAAAAAAATCTCCCACAACCATGCATGGGAGAGAAGGCCAGAGCCAAAAGTGTAAAAACAGGAATGTCATATGTGAGGAATGACAAATCAGTCTGTATACTAGTATAGTCTATGAATGTAAACTGCATGGAGAACAATAGACTATAAGAAGCTAGAAAGGTTGGGTAGAGCTATACTATAAAGAACTCTATGTTACCCCAGAGGTAATACGGATTGAAGATTATTGAATAGGGTGGTTGTTATGTGGAAAGGATATATTACAATGAGAAGAGACTTAAAACAGAGGGATTAATTAATACAACATCATAGTTTAGTCAGGAAATGATGAAGAAATGAACTAAGATGAACTTGTGTGACTAAAGAGACGGGGGCATGTGCCTGTGGTGGTATAGAGACAGAAACAACTCTTTGCATATACAACTCTAAAGAAATTACCATCCATTATTTGATCTTTCAATATGCTGAATTTGATTTTTGCCTTACTGAATAAATTATAAGAAAATTCCATTAAAGCATGTAAATGATGGTTATTCTGGTATTATGTGTCATAACTTGCTGAAGTAATTTGTGTCTCCCTGATTTAGTTTGATCAAGCTGCTGATGCTGAATTATCCTGGATTGCAGAAACTGAAAAGAAACTTAGGTCTCTGGGTGATATTAGACTTGAGCAAGACCAGACCTCTGCTCAGCTTCAAGTTCAAAAGGTAAAAAAATATTTCTAACTATCATTTTAATTACTGGTCAGTGTTCTTCCAGTCCAGAAAACATACTTCCCTGTAATTAGATTTTCAATATATGCCAATGATATCCAGTAGTTAACCTGGCTTGTGTTTTTCTGGTCATTATTTTTAGTAAACCCCTATACCCCTTTTTTTTCTCCCTATGCCAGGCATTCACCATGGATATTTTGAGACACAAGGATATTATTGATGAACTTGTTAAATCAGGGGATAAAATCATGAGCAGTTGCAGTGAAGAAGAGAAAAAGTCAATGAAGGTAAATTCCTAGAACATGGTGTTGTAGCTTAATAAAAAGATATATGGAGCCTTCAGCAATATCAACCCATTTATTTTTATGTTACCACCAGTAAAGTAGGTATACTCTTTTATGTCAAATTATATTTTAAATCTAGTAAATGGACAGAAAGATTTTTAAAAAGCGCTATGAATTTTTGCTCTCTCTCTTTTAGAGGCATAGTTCCTACTTGAAGACTTGAGTTTCTAACTGGTGATGTTTCTTGTTTTTTATAGTTAAGGGGGGAAGTTTAGTATCTTGAACAAAAATATCATCAGAAATTTATCTTTTCAATAACATGGAAAAGCTGTGTGAGGAACATATTTATACTCTTCTCTTTTAATAATTGTGAAGTAGTTCAGACATATTTACATGAGTCCAGTCAACTGAATGCTTAGAAAAGGATGCCCTTTATCCTTTAGTGACTGTTCTTTTTAAATAAAAAAGAAAGTTGTTAAACAAAAAGTGGATCACAAAATTGGCCCCCAAGTATGTTTAAAACTTACATTTAGCTAAAATAAAATAATATTTGGGTGGTCTGAAAAAAATAAGTATTGTAGTTTTTCTGGCAAAATACTGAAAAAAATTTAACAAATAAATCTCTAAAATTAGACTTTTTCTGTTATATTTATCTTCTTTTGATAAATTTATATAAGAATAATCCATAGACTTTTATTAGTCCTATTCAAAACAAAGATTCCCCTGCCCCCCACTTTTTAAAAATTAGATTTGTCTTTTGTTCTTTTAAACAGTCTTGATTTACTTTATTTTAATTATTTTTTTCCTGCAAGCTAGTTGAGGTTAAGTGACTTGCCCACTGTCACAGAAGTAGTAAGTGTTAAATAAGTATCTGAGACAAGACTTTGTTTCTCCTGACACCAGGGCCAGTGCTCTATCTACTGTACTATCCTTTGTTCTTTTAAAGTTTCAGTTAGAATATTTTTAAATCTCTTCAAGGAAAGGATTGAGGGGTCTTGGCTTGTAAATTTTCTGTAATTTCCCCTGGTAAATGGTGCTACATATTTGAGCCCTGGGTTCTAAGAAATTGAGTAATTATCTGTGAAATTATTTTTTGCCTTAACTATCCTATAGGAACATTTTATATCATGACTTCATTCAAAATATTGCATAATGGATAGAGGACTGTATCTCAAAACCAGGTTCAAGGCTCAGTTTTAAGTGTTAATTAAGTTCCATATTTTATATGACTCTGAGCAAGTTACTTAAATGCCTGTGATTTAGACCATTCTCTAAGACTAGATATAAGTTGTAGGGAAAACAGCAGAAATGAACTCCTCACCTGGGAGTTTATGTGAATTAAATTATTAGATTTATTCATATACCTGTCTCTGTGGTCACATGAGAAGAGGCAGTTTGCTATAATAGTTAAAAACAGTCTTCTAGTACAGAAGATCTAGGTTCAAGTCTGCCCTCTGACACATATATGCAGTGTGACAAATCATTTAATTCCTTGATTACCAAGGTGATTCTATATAAGCAGCAGAAAATATGCTCATTTGCAATGGTAGAGGTAGTTTAGTCATTAAGGTTTTCTTTATAAATAAAATAACAAATCTAGTTACTGTCTTGCTCATTTGTATCACACCTTTTGTTAAGTCTTCAGATTCCTCCTCAGGCTAGTAACTTGTTTTAAAAGTAGAAATTTAGTTTTTTTAGTTATTGTGTAAAAAAATTAAATAACTTTAGGAAAGGGCATGAATGAATCAACCTATTGGCAATGCAAGTATTCTTTCCTTCTATAAAACATCTATCATTTCCATTTCCTAGGTTATGATGGGATTTATTTTGGCCTTCTAATATGTTCTAAGGTATAGGTCAGAATTTGAATTGAAATCTACTTTATGCCTAACAATAGCACAGAAAGCTTTTCATGGGGGAAAGTCAGTAGCCAGATGTCTTATTTTGGATTTTATTTCTTTAAAAAGTGCATTGAGGAGCAGCTAGGTGGCACAGTGGATAGAGCACCAGCCTTGAAGTTAGGAGGACCTCAATTCAAATTTGATCTCAGATATTTAACACTTCCTAGCTGTGTGATCCTAAGGAAAGCACCTAACCCCAACTGCCTAAGCAAAAATAAATAAATAAAAATTCATAGAAGCAGTGCTCACTCACTATTTGTCTTAAAAAGTGACATATTTCAAAAGAAGAAGTAGATGCTGCTGCAGGTGTTTTATGACATAATTTTCTAGGCTATAAGTGAAGAACATTTTGAAATATGGGAGGAAGATTTTCAAATAATTTATTTCAACATTTTAAGCACCTTAGTCAGTCAATATTATGTGTCAGTATGTGCCAGACACTGGACTCAGTGTGGAGGATACAAAAAGAATAAAAGAAAGTCCTTATCCTTAAGGAGCTCACAGTCTAATGGGAAAAACAACAAGAAAACAAATGTGTACAAAGAAGATAAATAAAAATAATTAAATACCTTCACTAGAATTAAGAGAGATTGGAAAAATCTTCCTTGATTTTGCATGGGACTTACAGAAAGACAAGTAAGTCAGTAGATGGAGTTGAGGAGAGCGAGTGTTTCAAATATGGAAAACAGAAAAAATTATCAGAGCAGAGAAATGGAATGCCTTATTTGTTGGAACAGCTGGGGGAGCATTGTATGAAGTAGGGAGAATGATGTAAAAAAATCAGGAAAGGTAAGAGGAGACTAGGTTATGAGAGACTTTGGATCCCAAACAAAGAAATTTGTATTTGTTTGGCTAGAGGGTTTTTTTTTTAGAGCTTATAAAGAACAGTGGTAGGTTTATAAAGAGTAGGGATGTGGCATAGTCAGACCTATGCTTTAGGAAAATCATTTTGGTTGAAAATCATTTTTTGGGGGGGTGGATTTAAATAGGAAGAGACTTAAAGCAGGAAGACTGACTAGCAGGCTTTTGCAGTAGATGAGGTCTGAGATGATAAGGCCCTGTGTCAAAAGGATAGCAGTGTCAGAAGAGAGGAAGGAGTATATTTCAGAGATTTTGTAATGATGAAAATTTGATTAATGATAAAATGAAAAAAGGAGAGGGGAAAAGGGGAAGGGGAAGAGAGGGGAGGAGGAAAAAGGGAGAGGGAAAGGGAGAAAAAGAGGGAAGGAGGAAGGGAAAGAGAAAAAGAGAGAGAGATTACTCTTTATATTAATAGGGAAGGTGATGATGGGGAGATTTAGGGGAAAGAAAAGTTCTCTTTTTGACATTTTTTAAAAGATGTGTCATGAACATTCAGTTTGAGATGTCTGAAAGGTAGGAAATCAAGGTTAAAGGTTTCCTGGAAGATGGGGACAGATTAGGTTGATTATTGAGCATAGAAATAAAATTTAAGAGTTTGTATTAATACCTCAGGATAAAAAGGTATCATTACCTATTGATAACAGCTAAAGCATATTGAATCTCTTTTCTTTCAAATTTACAGTCTTATGAGGGTGGTACTAAAAAAAAATACAGCTTATATATAAAGACAGAAGGAGAGAATGTAATGAAATGAAGTACAATGATGTGCTTTGGGAAATTTGTAAAGTGATATAGTGATTTCATCACAAACAAAACAGACAGCAGCAATAAAAATCAACCAACCATCCTATCCCTTCCAAGTTCCCCACCTCCTGAAAAAACAAAAACAAAACAAAACAAAAAACATGAATAGTACCATTAGGTATTACTTCCAAGTATCAATTATATCCACAAAAGAATAGAAATGGCAGAGAAGCAGATGTGTTTTCATAGAGAATGGTCCAATTTTGTTGGAAGAAAATGTAATGTAGAAGAGAACTAAGGTTAAATCGAGCATGAGATAAGACTAGAAAGTGATCTGGGACCAGATTAGAGTATATCTTGATTTAAATTTTTCAGGTTTGCAAAACACCTGGCCATCTTCCTTAAAAAAAGACACTTGGCATACATAGTTGAAAGCACTTAATTTGGAGTTAGAATGCCCAGACTTGAACAGATTTTTGCTGCTTTAATCTCTGTATAAACTTGGACAAATGTTTTTTTTTTTTTTTTCTGAGTCGTCGGCTCTTCTGTAAATCAGGGATGTTAAACTGTATGATAGCTAAAGTATTTCTAATTTTAAAATATTAAATCACAAATTAAATATGAACTGTTTTAGTAAGTGAAAAAACTCCCAATTATCTAAGTCCTGGCCAATTAAATAACTTCATAATTTTGTTTTCTAGAAAAAATTGCATAATATATTGAAAAACTATGATGATATCTGCCAAATCAACTCAGAGCGGTACCTTCAACTGGAACAGGCACAATCTCTGGTCAACCAATTTTGGGAAACATATGAAGAACTGTGGCCATGGCTGACAGAAATACAAAGGGTCATCTCTCAGCTTCCAGCTCCAGCTCTTGAATATGAAACTTTAAAACAACAGCAAGAAGAACATCGGGTAAATTTAGTATTATTAATAACAATATTGGCAACAACAATATTTATATAGTTCTTAACTGTTGATAGGCACTGTTAAATGCTTTACAATTATTATCTCAATTGAGATACTAACAAGGTGGTAGAATATTATTAACTTAATTTTTTAAAGACAATGTTGATTTTTTATGATGTTTTCTATCCTGTTTCTCCTATATTCTGAAGATAGATATTCTTGACTTTATTATGATGTATATGTCCATATTTGTCTGTCTGCTATCTTGTAATAAATATATTGAATGGGTTGGTATGAGTAGGGTGATCTCTCTAAGTCATTTTTGTGCAGAGTTTGTTGATTGGAATGCAAAATAATTAAAGTATTTTAGCAGGAAAAATAAATTTCCATTTTAATGTGTTGGTGAAAAATCAAAATTCTTAATTACATACTTTAAAAAATGTGTACATAAATATTAATTAGGTCCATCTAGAAAAGCAAATGAAAATTCAAAATGGATGAAAGGGATGGTGATCTGGTAGGGCCATTGAGCTTGGTAATATTTTAAAGGATTATTTTATAATGATTAGATCTCAGTGTCAAAACAAATTCAAAACAACATTAATGAAAATAAATTTATGGAAAAAGATGATCAAGATGGATGAAAATAGAGTAGCAGAGTATAAACATTGAACCCACCTGGGAGGAGGAGGGTGGCTTTCTTTGTTGCTCATAGAATTGATAGAAATAGAGAACTTTCTTTGAAGTCTCATGCCCTTGAAGAATAATACAGGAAAATAAAAATAAACATAAACCCATAAATAATGGTTTAATTTACAAGGCATTAAACTGCCTTGTTTTAAGTGTACATAAAACTCTTATCATCTTTCCTTCATAATAGTTGGAATATTATCTGTAAATGCACTTAAATCACCTAGAAATTATGATGGCATAATAGAGTAGGAAGAGATAGATATTACTTAAGGAAGAAGACTGGATAATTTAAATTCTTCAGAATTTGAACTTTACAAATTCTTGTTGCTTTTTCCAGATAGGTTTAACTATTTTTCTCTTAAAATCAATGCAGCATATACTGCTTAGGATGACTGTTTTTCTTGAAAAATTAGACTGTCTGTTATGCCATACTTTGAAGATATTGCCTTAATTTTATTTGTTTATATGCTTTTTTAAAAGCTACATTTTAGCAATGAGGATTTTTCCTAGGGAGATAACTTAGAAGGCCTACAATGGATTCAAAGTCCTTTTATGGAGATAATAATTTGGATAACTGAAAAATAAACATGTTTCAAAATGCACATATTTTATTAACTTGATCCTTAATAGGTTTGTTCCCTAGAATAATTGTTGAGAGACAAAAATAATGTGGTGTTGGAGAGAACTGTGAGTTTGGTATTGTGAAGGGTTTAAGTGTAACTAACAGTCCTGGCTCCTACTAGTAATATAAATTTGAACAAGATGTTTACTTTTTCAATCTAAGATTCCTGAAACATCCAATATTATTCCACTAAAGTTGGGATAACATCTTTTATACCTGTTTTACAGGACGTTTATGACACCATCTATATGAAAAGCATTTTCAGTTTGTTATTTAATCAGTAAACATTTATTATGCACCTGCTATGTACTGAGTACTATGCTACATACTAGATATAAAAAAAAAGACAAAAGAAAGTCCTTTCAATTGAGGAGCACACAATTTAATGGGAGAGAAAACATGCAAACCATTATGTATACAGAAAGAAATAATCAAAAGAGAAGGTACTGTAATTGAGAGATATTGGGAAAGATTTTCAGTAAAGGTGAGATTTAAGCTAGGAGAAGCAGGAGAAGCAGCTGAGAAGGGAGAACACATCAGGCATAGGGGACAGGTAATATGTTATACAGAGGAGGCAATGTTACTGAATTACAGAGAACTTGCAATGGACAGAAGGAAAATGGCTAGGGGAGGTTAAGTTGTTAAAAGTCTAGAAAGTTAGTGGTATACATCATAAACCCCAAACAATGGATTTTATATTTGATTTTCTAAGCTGAAAAGTATAAAGGCAAGTTACTATGAAGCCCCAAATTAGCATTAAATTGGAATATATTTTATAGTGGGACTATTTTCTCTATTGTCCATATTTTTCTTCCTCCTTCCCTCCTCTCTCTTCCTCTCTTTCTTTCTTTCTTTCTTTCTTTCTCCCTCTCCTTTACCTCTCCCTCTTCCTTTCCCTCTCTTTCCTGAGACAATTGAGGTTAAGTGACTTGCCCAGTGTCACACAACCAGATAGTGTTAAATGTCTGAGGCCAGATTTGAACTCAGGTCCTCCTGACTTCAAGGCTGGTGTTCTACATAAATTTCTTTAAATATTGAAAAATTAATTGAAGATTGGCTAAATATATATTGAATTGTTATTTAGGCAGTCCTCCAAATTATCTAAACTGTTGACTTTCATTTCAGAATATTCTTAGCATTTGTATAGCATAGAGCAATATTATAGGCTTATAAGATTATAAATAAAGAACTGAGTGGAACCTCAGAGAAAAATGACTTGCTCAGTGTCATACAATAGTAACCCTAAGAGATGGGATTTGAGCCCTTTTGAAAATCCAGAGCCAGTGCCATTTTAATAAGTAGTAACTTTCAAGGAGATACTTTAATTTCTTTCAGAACAGAAAATACAGTAGATGCACTCATTATATACACTATGTAATATAGAATTATTGCTATAGAAGGTACATTATGTGTATCTTTCTTTTCCCTGAAAGTAATCTATTCTGTGAGTTCACATATACACATATACTTTTAGTTACAGGAAAATTATGAGATTTTTAAAAGATTTATTTTTGATGCCCATCATTTATTTGTGTGTGGGTAAGTACCTTTTCTCTTTTTCTTAATGGACTTTTCCCCTCTAACAGCGAAGGGGAAGCAGTCTATTTAAATGTTTTAACTCTAGTCGACATGGAATTTTATTCCAGCTTATAATAAAACTGAATGACTTTTTGATGAAAAAGTATACAAAGCCAATATCAAATGAAGTGATTGGGGCTTTTGACAGGACAGCATCTTCTAGTTTCAATCCTGTTTGAATGTGACACATTTTGAATAGAGATTATTTCATTCATTGTTTTTATATCTTTAGAGTCCAGCATCTGGCAATAGGTATTTGTTGTTTGATTCAAAAATCTAATTGCATTATTCCTGGCACATAATATATACTTAAGTACTTGATTATTGAAAGTTCACCATGAATCACATGAGACAGGTTAAAGTATGTAGCTCCTTAGATTCCTTTCTTCCTTTAAATGATATTATTTAATATCCATTCATAGTAATAGCATTTTGTATGAGTGTAGTTATTTTGTTTTCTGTAGAACACCTAACTTTTAGGAACTGTGATCAAGTTCATTGAATATCTAAGAAAACACAGTAGTTTTTTTTTCTTTAAATTTAGCAGTAATTTTTAGAGATATATTCATAGGCATATCATTGAGTTATGCCAGGATGTTAAATTGACCTAATGAATGAGAGGTGGAATTCCAATAATTGACACAATGCCTGCTTTCATTTGTGAGGAGGAGGTTAAGGTCTTGAGAAAAGTAAGAAACTTCTTCCTTCCCTGAAACTTTTGAGTACATATTTTCTTACAACATTTAAAAATGTCAAGGGCAAAAATTTTTAATGGTTTTGGTACAAAGTAGATAACTGGCCTTCCTTATCTCCTTAAGCATTTTATTCTATTTCTAAAAAGGGCTTTCTATTGACTGGGCTTTCCTAAAATTCATTCCCTGACTGGGAGTTATATGAAACCTAATTTATAAAAGGCTTTGTGATGGGAGGGTATTTATTTAGAATGATTTGCCAGTTGGATGTGTTGGAAGTGCAGACAGCTGTATTGTGGAGTGTAAGCCTAAGATACTGATAAGTTCTTTGGTTTGTTATAGCAACTGCGAGAGTTGATTGCTGAACACAAGCCTCATATAGATAAGATGAACAAAACTGGGCCCCAGTTACTGGAATTGAGCCCAGGAGAAGGCTTTTTAATCCAAGAGAAATACATGGCAGCTGATACCCTTTACAGTCAAATTAAAGAAGATGTCAAAAAAAGAGCTGTGGCTTTGGATGAAGCCATTTCCCAATCTACCCAGGTAACTATTTACATTAGAAATGTGATTAAATTCCTTTAAACAGTACAGAATGGAAGTACATCATCCTATAGATTAAGGATAAATTAAAATTTATTCTATTGTATCATCTCCAAATGCTTATATTCTTGGAAATACATGTTTCCTTTATTTCAATATTCATGTTTTTGCTTACTTTCATAGTTAAGAATTATTTTAAGTTACTGGTTTTAGTAGTGTGTGTCTTCAATCATCATCAAAATATTATTTCAAAATCTGTCACTTGTACTTACTGTATTAACTCCTGGAAGAATTTAAATGTCACTTTTTAAAGAACAGAATTCTTATTTTAACAAATAATAATAAAACACAAAGGTTTCACTCATTTGTGAGAAAGTTGGGTGGAAAAAGTGAAATAGGAAATACTTCTTTCAAACTGATATATTTGAAAACATCTATATATATATATATATTATTCTATTTTTGATTTTATATACAATTAGGACATAGTGAAAATATTTTTCTTCAATCATTTATGAGGTTTTAACCCTGAGTAAAACTCCAAACTAATGAATGGTGAAATATAACTGTACTGAATTGTATGTGGTCAAAATTGATACAAAGTATCCCAAATATTTAATGTCAGAAGTGGTTTGTAAATCATAGAGTTCCAAGAACTGATTATGAAAAGATCCTATTCATATCATATATAGACATTAGTGAGCAATTTTTTAGCCTTTTCCAGGTTGGAAGTGCAGAAATGTGGGCATTTCAGCATCTTTTATAAAGATCAAAACTGGACATATGTAAACAATCATATTTAATGAAATACATTTTTATATAATACCAAAACAACCTATTAATAAAATACCACAAAAACTTGTATAGTAGACATAATTTAATGCTGAATTTATTTTATTCCAGAAATTTATCTTGACAGCAAAATAAACAGGTCAATAAATGACTTCCTAGAAAGCATCATATTTTGTCAATTTCCTTAGTTGATTGTAGAAGAGCTTATGATAGTAGAATATAGGTATCAAATTCCTTCTTTCTGGATTATATAATTATATATCATAATTGGGAAAAGTATAACAAAATAAACAAAAATGTAATACAGCATATATGGTGTTAATTTATGAAGTCATTATGTGGACTTCAGGGATTTTTTCTATTTGAGTTTGATACCACTGCCCTAGAATATGTATCCCATTCTCAAAATGGGACAAAAGTAGTGGAAAACGGAGAGTTGCACAATTCGACCGGATACTTCTCAAGAAATTAACTGAGCAAAGGAAAACATATACACCTGATATCTCAGTGTAGCATAAACTTGACCCTAGATTTTGAAGAACACTCAAAAATTCTGATAAGCTTTTGCATTCTGGAAAGACTTTTAAGTCCCAGCAACAAAATGAGATTCCTGCTTAAAGATAATTTAGCACAACATGTAGAGACTTATTTCCACTAGTTTGGCCCATTGTGCAATAGCCATAGTAATACAAACAGACATACACAGGCACTTTTAATTGAATTATGTAGGGTCATTTTCAGAACATATTAAATTACAACTGTAGGGATTCAACTTGAGATATAGCAAATCCATGAAATAAGGATGGTTTGCCTTTGTTAAAGTTATGTTTGACTCATTTTTTTCTTACTTTTTATGTGATCAAGAAAGAACTACAATTGTTTCATATTTAATGTATTCCTTATCATATTCTTTCCATTCAATTTCATTATTTCATGCTCTTTCTTCCAAAAGTTCCATGACAAGATAGATCAGACCCTTGAAAGCTTAAAGCGCATTGTTGAACGACTAAGACAACCGCCTTCAATCTCAGCTGAGGTTGAGAAGATTAAAGAACAAATCAGTGAAAATAAGAATATATCAGTAGATATGGAAAAACTTCAGCCAGTATATGAAACACTCAAACAGCGTGGAGAGGATATGATTGCTCGTTCTGAGGGTACTGACAAAGATCTATCTGCCAAAGGTACTACTTTGTAAAACTTGTTATAATAAAACTCATTTTACAAACAATTTTCTCTTTGGCCATTCAAAAGATTAACAGTCTTTTGCATGGAAAATACTAGCCTTAATATGTTATTATCTTGAAAAGGAGGTTTTGGTGAACATTGGGTCCCTGAACACACACAGTTCCAGGGTTTAAATTCTATCATTGTAAAGTCAGATAATAAATCCCAAGGATTTCTCTCTGTACAAAGACATTGTCTTGATCATGTAAATCATTTGGTTAAAATATGGTGCTAACAAGGTCAAATTTGAAAATTTATTTTCTTGATATAGTCCATATAGCAAAAATTGCCTCAAGTTATATGGTCTGTAGCCATCAAATAAAACTAAATAATTTGCTTATAAATATTACTTTTGGTCAGAAGAAAGAAAAGTTAATCCAGATGACCTGAAACCCTCCCCACAAAAAAATCACACTCCATTTTACCTTTTAAGAAATACATAATGTCAGCAAATTTTATAAGATGGTAAAGATTAGTATATACTAATTAGATGGCTTTTTTGACTTGTGTGGCTAAATCTATCTCAGTTTCAAATAAGCATAGTGGCTTTCTCCTGAAGTGATATAGTACTAGATGTCTATTTGCCCCAACCCTAGCTGTCTTTTCATTTTGATCATATCTTATTCCACCTACTGGCATTTTAGCCAAACTGCTTGACTTGCTGTCCTTCACATAAAACATTTCATTCTCCCTCTGTATTTGCATGTCATCTTCCATACCTGGAATGCACTCATTTCTCAATCTGACTTTTAGTATAGAAATAATAGTTTTCTTCAAAGCTTAGCTCAAGTACCACTTTCTACATGAAACATTTTCTAATCTGTCCTGTATATTAATGCCTCTTCCTTAAAATACATCAGTTTTTTATTGAATTCTGTGACCTAGGTTCTATTGGACCAATTAGGATTCAAGTCCTTGTGGTTTTCCTGGTTCTAGACAATGTTTTAGACATATAGTTTAGTAACTGCTTAATTTGCCAGATTTTTCTTTCACTGTGAACTTAAATAATGTTACTATGGAGTTAAGTCTACAAATTTCTAGCTTATATTTTCAACAAAAATATTTTTCCTCTATAGCTGTTCAGGATAAACTTGATCAAATGATCCTTATATGGGAGGAAATACACACTTTGGCAGAGGAACGGGAGGCTAAACTACTAGATGTAATGGAACTAGCTGAAAAATTCTGGTGTGATCATATGTCATTAGTAGTTACAACTAAAGATACCCAGGATTTCATCCGGGAGCTGGAAGGACCTGGCATTGACCCCTCAGTAGTGAAACAACAACAAGAAGCAGCAGAGGTAAGATAATCATGTGTAAAGTAGGAAGAATTTAGGGTACTGAATTTGAAAGTATTTGAGAAAAAAATTACTTGAACTATGAGTTAATATGGCTAACATTTGTAACCAATATTATAGGTTAATATCAGATATCCCACAGCAATTGATATCACCAACAATTTCAGATTCTGAAAGTGGATATGTTTTACTGTGAAAATGATAAATGCAACATATTCAAGATATTGGATTTTTATTCTCTTCTGTCAGTGTAATTTCGTAGATTTGTTTTTCTTTTATCTGATTGCTAACTTTCTGCAAATACTTATAAACTATAGGATTGTGAATTATAAAAGGAACAACACTCAGCTGTGTAATCCAAGTGTTTCTATGTGTTACATTATTTTTTGAATGTTATGTCATTGAATTCATTCATTTATGAAACTCATACATCTTCAAAAACTCTTGCCCCTTTAAGGCCCTTCCCTCCCTCTGATTAGCAGTTAACAATAGACAAAAGAGAGCTCTTTTTTTTTTTTAAACAATGACCCAGAACAGACATGTTATAATTACCCCTCCCCATTTTTCAGTTCTCTTTCATATATTATATTATGAGCTCTTAAAAGGGAGGGATTTTCTTTTGCCTTTGTAAAACATATACCTAGCACTTAGCCTGAAACATAGTAAGCACTTAATAAATGTTTATTCCCAGACTCACAATTAACTAAAGGCTATCCATATTTGGTTTTCTATATTCCCACTTATACTGTGAATTTTGATTACAATTATATACATATTCATTTATTAAGACAGAAATTTTAAAAATATAGAACATAAGGCAAATAACAAGGAATTAAAACCATGCAACAAATAATTTTACTACATGCCTCTCCTCCTACTTCCCTGTTGTTATTCAACAGGAGCTGTGTAGAGTTCATTCACAGCAGGAAATGAAAAATCATCATTGGAACTAGTATTTCTGTTTAGTTTATCTGTGTAGTGTCAGACTTCAAGAGCCCAAGGATAATGTCTGGGTTATTGGAACAGCAGCAGCATCATACTCATCCAGGCTTTTTGGTTTTGGTGTAATTGAATGATCATTGAAACTCTGGGCATGTTTTGTGAATATTTTCCCCCCCTCATCATTAACAACTTCTAAGTCCATATGGCACACCAGAGCTCAAGTAACAGCTATCATTTACTTCTATTGTCTCCTGTTCCTCTGGTTCAAATCTTCCCAAGTTCCCTCTATCTCAAGAACACATCTAACTTCCTACAAGCATGTGTTGCTAATGCTCCCATCTAGCCAAGATGTTGCCATATGTTTCTTTTTGCATATGCTTGTGAGGGTTCAAGGGCCTCTTGTTCACTTTAAATATTTCCATTCAATTTGATTGTACTTTAGGAGAGTGCTTTGCACAGGCTTATGTGGGATAAAGTTTCTCTAACACTAGAATCAACTCATGTTACTTTAATCTCATGTACTTTAATAAAAAAAAGTTCTTATATATGTCAGTCTCTATTGAAAAATTATGTATCTATCACTCTTCAGCAAGGCCTTGAAATTCAGGGTTTAACATTTCTCTTTGTAGGTGATAAGAGAAGAAATAGATGGATTGCAAGAAGAGCTTGATATGGTTGTGAACCTTGGTTCTGAACTGATAGCTGCCTGTGGAGAACCTGATAAACCTATTGTCAACAAGAGTATTGATGAGGTATCACACTTGGCACATTTTCTGTTCTTATATTAGACTATTTTTGGAATGTATGCTGAAAACACCTTTGGATAAAATTTTTGATATCTGCAGATATTAAAAATATGGCTAAAACCATTTCATTATATTGTAGTTGAATTCAGCCTGGGATTCTCTAAACAAAGCATGGAAGGAGCGGGTGGACAGATTGGATGATGCAATGCAGACTGCTGTGCAGTACCAAGATGGACTTCAGGTAAAGTAATTGAAAGCACATCTGCTAAGCCTCAGCTGTGGGGAATCCAATTTGTTTAACCAAAGATCATCATGCTGGCATAGCCTATGTGTGTCTCTGTCTGTCTGTCTACAGGAAGAGGTGTTACTGTGCTTGTTTCTATTGCTTTATTCCATTAGCTTTCTGCCTTTGAGCAGCTATGTTTTGACAGTTTAAATACAAAATTCAGTTTGCATTTTGACATGCACACCTATACATACACAATTAAATTTATTTATAGGATATATATTTTTTAATAATAAAAATGCCTTCTTACAGTAGTGTTTGGAAATGTAGTTTGATATCAGATAAGAAGTCCGGAAATTAGTCCTTTTTTTTTTTTTTTTTTTAAAGTTGGGCAAAGTAAAATGCAATGAGTAAATAATATCTAAATAAATAATAATGTTAAAGTAAATTACAGGTGAGGGCATTTGATGTCAAAAGGAGTGACTTTTGTGCATTAAAATATATCGTCTTCTGTTATTTAAAATCTAAATTTGTTAGATTTGTAATTTTTTAAAGCATTATTTTTGTTTTTCCTACAGGAACATAACTGTTTAACTAGGTCCTTGGTTTCTTTGTTTTAGGGAACTCCTAGTGGGAAATTCTTTCTGTTTTAATGCAGGCTATACCTGTTTTGAAATATAGTCTTAAAAGAGTAGCCTGGTGCATGAGAAGTTAAGTGACTTGTCAAGGATCACACACCGTATGTTGTCAGAGATGAGCCTTGAATCTAGGTCTTGCTAATGCTTAAGACCCACAGATATATACACAGATCTATATTTTGGTTATTTTTTGCACATTTCATGATTCCTCATTCATTTTTGGTAGCTAGTTCCAAATCATTTCCTTATTTAGAAATTTTTCCATGTAATTTCTAAACAGCTTTCTTGAGGCCCATATCCACATTTTACTATCCTTTACTTCATGTGATTTCCTGACAGTTTGTCAATAATTTTGAAAAAAAAATTAGGAAAATTCCATGAATGCTATGAATAGTTAACTCTGGCTCAGTACAAATGAAGCTACTGACAGAGGTTTCATCTCCTTTTTCAATTGTTGTAGCCTATTTCTTTTTGTTTGTAACAAAAAGGAAGTTTGGGTATGCACTCTGGGATAGAGTGTATAAATTACACAGTGTGCAATAAAACAATATGATTTTAAAAACTCCCTAAATGACTTCTTCGTGTATAGCATTGTTCTAGGACCTGGAGGAGATATCAGGCCTTACATTATTAAAGACTAATGAATTGATAGTAAAATTTGTCACTAAAGGGCATTTTGCCTAGAGAATAAAGTTAAACAAAAAGTTAAAACAACTGTACAACAAATGAGTATGGTCCTAATAAAAACAATGTACAATATGTATAGAGAAGAGAAGGGGATGATTAAAAAAGATATTGCACAAATGGAATTAATAAGCCCAGTAAATGTTTATATTTGAATTATGAGGGAGAAGATAGAAAAAACCAAGATGAACATGAAAGACTCAGGGATGAGAAATAATAATAATAAGAATATTAAACTAAGAAAAATATTATGACCTTGGTTTTAGGTATACTGAGTTTGACATGCCAAAGGGATCAAGGTAAATATTTGATTGATAGAGGTAGATTTATGTTTAAAGGAATCACTGATGATCTTTGAGAAAGCAATTTCAGTAGTGTGGCAGTGTCAAAAGTCAGCTTGCAAAGGATTGAGATAGTCAAAAAGAGACATTGGATATTGACAACTTTTTTCAAGATATTTAGGAATAAAGGAAAGGAGAAAGATGGCATCATAACTGGATAGGCTAAAGGGGCCAAGAAAAGATATATTTTTTAAGACTGAACATCTGGATGACTTAGCATTGTTTTAGGCATATGGAAAAAGCCAATAAAAAATAACCATGACTAATGTAATTTTTTGCCAACTTTGTTAAAAGTGCAGATTTCTCTTATTTTAATTTGCCACTCATAATAGCACTTGAGTCTATTCTTCTGTTAAGTGTTTATATGAGTGAGAAAGAAAAAGGAAAAAAAAGGGATTTTGAGGTGCTATTTGTTGCAATTCAATTGCAATTAATCTTGTTTATATGTGCTAGATTTTGACATTATCCGATAATAAATGTGAACTGTAACTGTTATGGAGCACGATTTTTTTCCTGTGTTATTTAAATTTATTAATAAAACTCTTGCTCATGTGAAAAATGCCTTTTTCAGCTTTCTGTTAACTATAAAAATTAACTTTAAACATATTTCAACAAACTGCTCTTGAAATAGACAAGTGCTGTAAAATACCTTGTAGGTCTTCCTTTTTTTATGTTGGATTTGTAAAAGTTTCTGTTTTTAAAATTTTTGCATTTCAAAAGAAGCTCTTTATTGGATATGTTTTAGTAACAAACTTTCAATTAAAATGATACATACTATAGATACAAAACACTGATTTCCTCCATTTCACAGTTTATAGTCATAATCACTTAAATGTATTAGCATTCTTAATTTAATAATTGTTGATTAAAAGAATTTTAAATAAACTTTTTATAGAACTTGTTATTAAAGGACTTTTCCTCATTTAGTAGTAATCTTAGTAAATCTATGGTTAAACTTCTTAATAATTAATGGTAGCACCCAATGTTGTACCAGTTTCACATGCACCTTGACAATGTATGTGCAATGTATTTTTCAGGCAATATTTGATTGGGTGGATATTGCTGGTGGTAAATTGGCTTCGATGTCACCCATTGGAACTGATCTGGAAACTGTGAAGCAACAAATTGATGAACTCAAGGTATGATTTAATCTTAATTAATTGTTAAATGGTACAAATTAGAGGGTGTTGTTTTTTTTTAATTTTCCAGACTTATGAAGGTGATGGAGAAAATGTTGATAGTTCAGATAAGTTTAAAAGTGTGTTGTAGAAATATGTGAATTCTGCCCTTCCCCCAAAGAATTCATTAAACATTTACCAACATGCCCCTGCTTGTTAAATTAATTTCTTTTAGTCAATTGGTATATTAGTAGTTGATTTGGAGGAGGTGGGGTTCTAAAGTAGTGCTTGTGTTAATAATAATAATGCTGCCCTTTCCCACCCCCAGTCACTATGATCATTTTTTTCTAATCTATTGCTTTAGTGACTTTAAATATCTTTTTTGAGAGGGGGATTGGGCAGATTCAGCTAAATGTTTCTTAGAGATTAGTTTCAAAAGGAGGACAACTCTTTTAATTTTTGCTCCTCCCAAATACACAGCACACAATTTTCAATAAAGTACAAAGGATTTCAGTAATAATTTTTAAAACGTGAATATTCTAGCAGGGAATTGTACTACAAAATGATTTTAATATGAATATAAAATTTGGATTTTTCACTTTAGATTAAATTATTTAATTTCAAATATTATTAATGTTTCTGTAGTGATATGCCAAATGCATGATTTTTCAGGAACAGTTAAATGGATGTAAGAAATATTACTTTTGTGGATGATTTTTGATTTTTAATCTATTTCTTGCTAAACAAGGAAGAACATTTAGAGCTATTCCCCCTAAATTCAAACTAATAGGCTAATACAATAAATTATCGAGAAGTTATTTCCCTTACACAGCTGACATTTTGTTAATCTGGTGGTTGCAAAAATTTTAAATTAGGAACATGTCACCATCAAAAGTACTTTGATATTTCTCAACAGAAAGCTCAGTAAAATAAAATTATAATGTATCATTCCTGAAGGATGATACATAAATGTATGTGAATAAATATAATTGAAAGAAATATTCTCACTTTGTAAAGAACAACATTGGAATGTTGAAATAGGGAATGAAAACAGCAGTTTGTCTATTATTTTAAAAATATAGGATGAGGAGGACAAGTACCAGATTCTTTCAGTATATACATTTTGTCATGTCTTAAAATATTTCTCCTTACTGTCTTTCAAAAAATAATTTTAAAAGGGTATTGTATGCACAGATAATATTTAGCCTACAGGAGAAGTTTGTTATGTTACTCTTTGCTTTTTAAAACCTAAATTATACTATATCATTATAGTATAATAAAGCTGTTGTGTTTTATGTTTATTTCTACATTCTTTTTATAATAGCAATTTAAATCAGAGGCCTATCAGCAGCAAATAGAAATGGAAAGACTAAATCATCAAGCAGATCTCTTACTGAAGAAAGTTACAGAAGAGAGTGATAAACACACTGTCCAAGATCCTTTGATGGAACTCAAATTGATTTGGGACAGCTTAGATGAGCGTATTATCAATCGACAGGTAAAAATACAAATACGTTTTTATGTGTATGTGTGTGTCTATAAATCTTGGGAAAATTTAATTCTGTTTTCTCTACTTATAACAGGTTTATTATGTTCAAATCAAGGAACATTTAACAGGTTTTTTTGTAGTCTCTTCCCCTCTTCCACTTCCACCCCTTCTCCCAAGATATTGGATAAATTATAGTTTAGCATTCTTAAGAAGAATCCGGATGACAGTTAAAGAGGATGGATTGTTATCTGCATCATTACTGGGAATGTTTACATTATTACAATCTAAATATAGAAGCATAGTATGTCTTAATTTTCTTCCTGCCTAGATCTTTTTTTTTCAAAAGCCATCTAAGTATTAAATTTATTTATGTTGACATGATTGTCTCTCTACCCTTCTTGTTTCATTTAAATTCTTAAATACATAAGTAATAATTATTTTTAACTAACAGAAATAATAATCAAAATTTTAAATTGAATATACTAAAGATTTATTTTGTTCAAGTTACCTCCATAGATTTATCTTCATAGATATACCCAAGTAGTATGTTAACTTCTATTGTAGAAACAAATATTGTAGATAAATGGGTGGTGAAGTGGCTCAAGTGTCAAGAAGACCTGAGTTCAAATTCATCCTCATATATACCCACAAGCTATTAATTGGTTAAGCCAATTAACTTCTGTTTGCCTTAATTCTTCAACTGCAAAATGAGTAGAATACTGGCAGTTATCTCCCAGGGTTGTTAGGATAAAATGAGATAGCATTTGCTAAGTGTTTAGCATAGGTGTCTATCTAGTAGGTGCTACTTTAAATGCTAGTTGGATATTATTTCTTAAGTTAAAATTGTTTTGTAATATAAATAAATCATGTAGATTTCATCATTGATTTATTTTCTTTTTCTTTTTTCCTAAAGCATAAACTTGAGGGTGCTCTTTTAGCTCTGGGACAGTTCCAACATGCTCTCGATGAGTTAATGACATGGCTAACACATACCGAAGATTTGCTAAATGAACAGAAACCAGTTGGTGGAGATCCTAAAGCCATTGAAATTGAACTTGCCAAGCATCATGTAAGCAAATGTTTTAAATGATTGGCACATTTTATATTAAGGATTATTTAGAAGCATAATGTAATTATGCTAATTTCAACAATTAATGTCAAAATAAAGAAAAGAATACAGCTATACAAAATATGCCCATGGGTTATTTGCTATATTTATATGAGTTTTCTATTCATTTTTAAAATTTAAACACAGGGTCAGTAAGAGGTTATATTGAAGTCAAAAAAGTCAAGAAAATTAAGTTTCTCTTTATGTAGCTCATGGTTGATTTTTTTTTCTCCATTTGGATCAATGTCAGTTAAAAGGAATTAGATGACTCCTGATATTCACCAATTTCTTAGATTTTCGTACTTGGATGAAGTGTTTTCTTTAGGTAAGGCTCCTGAATTCTATTCTTTGTGAAAATGAACTTGGTTATTCAGTAGGACAACCTTTCTCTCCATTGATTAAGGTTATGAATATTCATTTCGCTTCTAGTAAGCTTCTAGCCTTTGGACATTTTGATACATGCATCAGGAGATGCCTATTTTGACAAATACTGTTCTCCTTCCAAATGATCTCAGAAGGCTGCTGCTCTTCTTTTAAAACTTTCCACTCTATTCTTCCTCCAGATGTGTATTGTCTGACTATAAAGGCTCTGGCTCTCTGTATATGGGGTACTATTACGATGATCTCTTGTGAAAGTACAGAGAAATCATTTCATGTTTGGCTTTTGCCAAAAGTTCACAACAGCCTTTCTTGGCATACAAACATCAAAAACTTTGTTTATTTTTTGAAACCATCTGAGTTTTAAAAATAGCTTTCTCATTTACTTGGTATTATATTTTCCACTTGTTTCTTGATAAAATATGCCATTTGTCCTATTAGGAAATACCAACCAGAACTTAGGTGGTGGTGATATTTTTTCTGTTTTAAAAAGAAAAAGAACACCATCAAATGGGTATTTGTGTATATATATATATATATATAATATAATTTTTTATTATTTATTATATATAAAAATATATACAATATAATGACATTATTAATTATGTATGTTTTAAACATATATAAATATAAAATATATAAATGCCTAATTTATTAATGTACCTTAAATAAAAAAATAGATGGCATTAGTAGATAGAATTCCAGGCCTGGAATAAGGAAGATTCATCATCTTGTTCAATTCTGATCTCAGACACCTACTAGCCGTGTGATCTTGGGCAAGTAACTTAATTCTATTTACCTCAGGTTCCTCATTTGTAAAATGCACTGAAGAAGGAAATGGCAAACCATTATAATGTTTTTGCCAAGAAAATTCTCATGGGGTCATAGAGCCAGATCTGACTGAAAATAACTGAACAACAACAACGGCTGTCCCTCTGCATTTCTTTTCCAAACATTAAATCTCATTTCCTTTCCATCATCATTTAAAGACATGTCCAGGAATACACTATTAAGGTGATGATTGATTAGTTTTAGAAAGGATATTAGTGATCACCAAAAGTTATCATAGTTTAGTTTTAACATAATTTGTTTTGTTTTGTTTTATTGATAAAATAACCACATAATCAGTGGCATAATTTAGAATGGCATAATGAGATTCCAGATGACAATAAAAATCATTCATGTTTTTGGACTACATGGAAAAATGTTTTTTTTTAAATAATAGTTAGGTGGATTTAGAAGTACTTGAATGATCAGATATAACAGTAATAAAAGAGTTATTAATTTGGAGGATATTCTATAGAAAGATACTCTGGAGAGTTGTCCCCAGCTTTTAATATTTAGCCTTTTATTAGTGACTTGGATAGCTTGACATATTTATAGATGATATAAAGCTAGGAATAATTGCTAATGCTGTTTTCTGCCATCTCTGATTTCTTGCAAAGGAACTCCTCTCTATGAATACTATCCACTCTTATCTTCCTTAGTAGATTGTTTTTACTGTCAGATAGTCATTCTCTCTGTCTCTTCCTTCCTCCCTCTCCTTTCTTTCCTTCTTGTTCTCTCTCTACCCTACTCTTTCTCTTAATTCTTTATTTCCTTATCTACTTTCTCCTTCCTTGCTGACTATAAATACATATGTATGCCATCTACTCCCATCTTCCCCAGTAGATTGCCCTCTTTATTACTGTCTCTGTCCTTTTCCTTCTCTACCCTTCCCTCTCTGTCCCCCTTTTCTTTCTCTTATGTTTATATTTCCCTATCTATTTACTTCTGCCATGCTCCCTATATTTCTCCTCACTTGGTTTAATCATTCCTGTTGTGGTGTGATATATCTCTTCCCCTTTATCATTAAATTTCTTGAGAAAACCATCTACATCAGATGTCTCACTTCCTCTCCGAGTCTCACAGTCTTCTGAACCTTCTGATATATGGCTTTCATGTTATTCAACTTAACCTTCCCTTTACAAAGTTAGTGAAGATCTCTTTAAGTTTCCAACTGTAATGACCTTTTTTCCAGTGCTCCCCCTTGACTTCTCTGCAGCATTCTTCAGTGTTGATCATCTCTTTCTGGATATTCTTTCCTCTCTAGGTTTTGTTACTTTTCTCTTGGTTCTCATTCTGTCTAGCCTTTATTGGTACATCCAAGAAAGTTACTCCCACTCACCGTGGGTGCTCTCCAAGCCTTTGTTTTGGCAACTCTTCTCTTTGTATCATCTAGCTTGGTGAGCTCATCAGTTCACAACTGTCATCTCTACAGATGATTCCCAGATGTTTATGTACAGTCCTGTGCTCTAGTCCTGCCTTTTTGACATTGCAAAATAGATGTTCCACAGAGACCTCATACTCAGCATGTCCAAAACATAATACATTATTTTAACATACAGTTTTCCTTCCTTCCTTCCTTCCTTCCTTCCTTCCTTCCTTCCTTCCTTCCTTCCTTCCTTCCTGCCTTCCTTCCTTCCTTCCTTCCTTCCTTCCTTCCTTCCTTCCTTCCTTCCTTCCTTCCTTCCTTCCTTCCTTCCTTCCTTCCTTCCTTCCTTCCTTCCTTTTCTTTTTTTCTTTCTTTTCTTTCTTTCTTTTTTGCTGAGGCAATTGGGGTTAAGTAACTTGTCCCCAGGGTCACACAGCTAGGAAGTGTTAAGTGTCTGAGGTCAAATTTGAACTCAGGTCCTACTGACTTCAGGGTTGGTGCTCTATCCACTGCACTACCTAGCTGCCCCCAAACTTTTCTATTCTTAACAAATTGGCTATTATTATTTTAGAGCATTACCAAACTCCCAGTCACCAAGACTCTCCAAAAAAAAATCTTCTGTCAGTTATGTCATTTCTATCTTTTTAGCATTTCTTGTACATGTCTCCTCCTTTCCTTTCATATGGCTGCCTTTATAGTACAGGTCCCTCATGATATCTTATATTTAAATTGATTTCCTCACTTCAAATCTCTTTATTGCAATCCATTCCCCATTCAACTATCAAAGGGATTTTCCTAAAGTACATATTAGAATGGGTCACTATCTTATTCAATAACTCCCCATATCTCCCTGTTATCTGTAGGAACAAACATAAAGTCTTCTGTTTGTTGTTTAAGGCCCATCACAAACTAATTCCTTTCTGCCTTTTCAGTTTTTCTACACTTTAGTCTTGCACATACTACAATCCTTCCACCTCACTTTATATATGCTGTTCCTCGAGCACAACATCTATAAGTCATTTCACTAGTTGTCCTATATATGAAATATTCTCTGTGCTCACTTTTCTCTCTTAGCTTCCCCTGGCTTAGTTCCAGGTTCAGCTGAAGTCCTCAACAGTTAGTACTTTTTTTTTTCAGATTACTTTATTTCTATTCTGTCTATATCTTCTTTGTCTTCCCCAGGAGAATGTGAACTCCTTGAAGAAAAGAACATTGTTTTTATCTTTTTCGGTTTTTTTAGTGTTGAGCACAGTGCCTCACAATTAAGAGGTGCTTAATTAATGCTTGTTGATTGATTTATGAGTCAGAATTTTAAAAGGTTAGAATGGTAGGCTTAATCTAATAAGATAAAACTCATGGGGATAAAAGTAAACTACTTCATGGATTTAAAAAATCTTCAAAAGTACAGAATAGTGGAGTTATGGTTAGAAAATTCCCATGAAAAAGACCCAAGTCTTTTAATACAAGTTTTATATGTGTCAGAAGTGTAGAGGTACAGTAAGCAAGGTATATTATCCAAAACAAGGGACCTGCTAGCTATTCTGCATTCTGGTCTTGGAGGTGCCATATTTTTAAAGGGTGGCATAGTGGATAGATAAATAGGTGGCATAGTGGATAGAGCACCAGCTCTGGAGTCAGGAGGATCTGAGTTCAAATCCAGCCTTAGATGCTTTCTAGCCATAGGACCCTGGATATGTCACATAAATTTGATTGCCTCCAAAAGATGAAGAAAGGGCATAAAAAATGATAGAGCACCCAAAGAAGGATGAATAGGATAGTGAGTTACTCTGCCATATAAGTATTAGTTTAAGGAACCAAAGATGTTTAACTTGAAGAATAGAAGGCCAATGGTATTTGGTGGAGTTTTTTCTTTATAAAGGTTTAAAGAACTTAAAATGGAAGAGAAATTAGTCTTGTTCTTTTTGAACTCAGTAGACAGAACCAGAAACAATGGATGAAGGTTGTGGAGAAATAGATTCATGCTAGACATAAGGAAAAATTTCCTGATTGGCATTCTACATTTGAAAGGTTTCCCTCAATAGGCCAAGGATTCCCTTGCATTTCATATTGTACCTGGGTAACTTTTGTTGTTACCACAGTTATTTGGGTGCTGGTTGGCCTCTGAGATTTTGTTTTACTCTGAGATTCAGGAATCATCCTGTCATTGCCATCCCCCATGCTGTATTGAGAGAAGACATAGTACCAATCTCACTGATGGAATACTGGAATACGCAAATATAAAGAAGTATCCTCACATCATTAGGGTAGCACTGAAAGATACTATTTTCTTTGGTTGTAACTTGGAATAAGTTTTTTTTTTTCATGATGTAAAACAACATGTAGTGTAGTTAAAGTTTATTGCCTTGTTTTTAGAGGCATTGTAGGACTTTGATAAATCAGGAAATTCTTCTCCAAGTTCTACTACCACATAGCTAGCTATGTGACTATGAGAAAGCATCTCTGAACTCTGCTTCTCATCTGTAAAACATGAGTTGGGTTAGATAATCCCTGAGTTCTCTTTTAACTGTAAATTATTATCATAATACTATATTCATTTCCTGGACTTAGCAATCTTTTACAACATAGCATGTTTGTTTTTCAGAGCCTGCCCTATACGTATTGTAGAAACTATGCTTCAGTTTATAGTAGCTAAAGTTCAACTTTATTTTCCTATAAGGAAATTTAATATTTATTTGATGTACATTGCACACATTGCTAAAATACTTCCCCATTTGTTTGCAGCTTAGATTTCATCCTTTCCTGAATTACAGTATTTCCTGTTTGAGTTCCTAGGGATAGCAGAACTCAATTAATAGGCCATTTTAGGAGAAGACAGTAAATACATTGGTAAAATCATGTTCTTTTGAAGTACTGAGGTAGCTTGAGAGTAAAATTGACTGATCAGTCTTCAGCAATATCAATTGCAAACCCTCTATGTCTTAGGGTAGACAAGTATACATGAATTACTGTAGTGCAGGGGTTCTCAAACTACGGCCCACGGGCCAGATGCGGCCACTGAGGACATTTATGTGGCCCACCGGGTTATGGCAAATGGGCTGAGGGGCGGAGACAGAGTGTGAGGTTTTGTTTTTACTCTAGTCCGGCCTCCCACAGTCTGAGGGACAGTGAACTGGCCCCTATTTAAAAAGTTTGAGGACCACTGCGTGCTTCATCACCTAGTTGGACTTACACAATCTTAGTTAACTCAGTCCTCTGAAAATAAACACAGTCTATCACGGGATTTATACATAAAGGTTTTCCAGCTTGACAAGATCTGCTGGAACTTAAGTTTCACTAACAGAGTATTATTAGAACATAGAGCTATCTGTCCATTACAGGGCATTGGAGGAAGAGCTTAGTGGTAATTTTGGAAGGATGCATATTCAAAATTGCTTTGTGAAGAGCAATTGCAGTATATCCTGATAGTAATTGTATTTTCACATAGAAATATATAGACTAAAAACAAAATTTTAATTTAAGATTCCTGAGCTACTGAGTTAAGATTTGAGGGTCAACATGAATCCAATTAATAGCATCTACCTCATAGTGTTGTTGTGAAGATCATGTAATATAATAATTTAAACCATTTATCACAGTGCCTAGCACAAAATAAGAGCTTCTCTTAGTTATTTTTCTCATTGTTATAATTTTTAACAAATAAACTGATGAATTTAATGTAGAAGTAGTAATATTCATCCCTGTTCTGTATACTTTCATTATTTATGTGTGATATATATAACAGGTTGGAAAAAATTTTCAGATAATCATTTTTTGTGAATTATAGTTACTGAAAATTTTTGTATATGTTTATACACAGAGATACACATATACACATATGGCAACTTGTTCTACCCCTAAAGATGAATCTACTATAACCGTGTTTGTTTTTTTTTTTTAATGTTATTAATGATATAAACTTATGTTGTTGTATTTGTCACTCTTAGAAATAAAACTTTTTTTTAAAGAAATGCTAATCAGTGCAACTGATGGACATCTTGATATCATTTTAATATTTGAAGGTACTCCAAAATGATGTGTTAGCACATCAGTCTACAGTGGAAGCCGTTAAAAAAGCAGGAAGTAACCTAATTGAATCAAGTGCAGGAGAAGAAGCAAGTAATCTCCAGACCAAGCTGGAGGTTTTAAATCAACGCTGGCAAAATGTATTGGAAAAAACACAACAAAGGAAAAAGCAGCTGGATAGTGCTTTGCACCAGGTGAGTGGGAAAAGAAACTCTTCTAAGTTCAACACAGCATTCAAATCCAAAAATAGCATGGGGTAGTAAAAGTTTTCAAATTCCTGTTTATCAGAAATCTTTTGCTGTGTTTTACAGCAATGAGTATTGGGAACAGATATCTTAGTTTTTGTCCTGAGAATTTGTTTTGCCTTTCCAAATATGAGTAATGCAGGAAAAATTTGTGAGGCTCTGACATTCTAATAGAGATAGATGAAGGGGGCTGGGATTACTTAAGATTGTCTTTTATTTTCATTAGAGAATTTTCACCTCCAAAATTTAGACTAAATAACTTGTTTGAAATTAGGCACAAGGGTTTCATGGAGAAGTTGAAGATTTACATCAGTGGCTGACTGACACTGAGCGTCACTTGTTGGCATCAAAACCTATTGGAGGATTACCAGAAACAGCCCGGGAACAGCTTGATACCCATATGGTAAGTGCATCATTTTTAAAAGCTCCGTAGTTAGCCTGAGATTAGGAGATTAACTTTTTTGTAAGCACTTTTAGTCATTGAAAAGTGTTTACAATGCATAAAGTGGTTTATAAAATGAAAAAAAAAATTATAGCAGAAACAATTATTTAATTTGTGAGAAAATACACACTTGGCTAATTATATGCCTGAAGGTTAACACAGCTGTACTTGTAAAAGGATAGTGTTTTCATGCACATAAATGATAGTACATTAATGGCTGTGAGCTTTAGTAATTAGGAAATTGAATTCTTAAGATTTTACTCCAATTTTTTCCCCTATGAGGAATTTTTTAAATGATATAAATAATACTGTCAATCATTGTATTACTAATATCATATTATATCACTTAGGTGCAAAACAAATGAAGTGCAGAAGAGTGGTCACATTGCTCTTTGGCACTCATAATGATATCAAGTAACTGTCATAGTTTCCTGGAAAACATATTCCTAATTGCTTAAATGAGAAAAGAAAGGAATCATCTGTTTTTTAATGTCTTTTTGATAATGAGATCCTTGGTTAGTAAAAGAGCATCAAGTAGGGCTTTTGCTTAATCACAAATAAAGAGTATGGCACCTGTATATTATCTTTTTTCATGTTTCCATATTATGAGGGAAATTATCACATGGTACTTTTCAATTGCAACCTTGTTTTTTGTTGTTTTTGCGAAGATGCTGTTTTCTAATAAATTAGCAGTAAACTTATCTTGGATTCACTGACATTTCTGTTATATATCTTTTTCAGAAGACAGTTTGATGGTATGGGAAAAGTGTTGGCTATAGCGCCTGATGACTGGATTCAAATCTTGGTTCTGCTACATATTATCTGTGGGCAAGACATTTAATCTTCATGGCCCTCATTTAATAACTGAGTCCCTACCAGAAGTAAACCTGTGATTCTTGGTTTGAAATTCATAGAGCTATTTTGTCCTCCCTATAGTGTCCAACTATTTGTTGGAAGGATTTGCTTTTTCTAATTATTTAAGTGTAAGAAACTGTTTTACATTGGTGGAGAGAGTATTCATAACAAGAGTTTTCCCATGCCAGTGAAATCACCCTAAAAACAAAAAGATGAATGAACAGATTTGATTTGTTGCTTAGGGTTGTTTTCCAATACCAATTAAATACCAATTAAAAACATAAATCTTACAAATGGAAATTAGAAACTTAGAATATATTATCTATTAAATTGTACTTAAGATTTTCTATTCTTTAAGTACTTATGGATGAGTACACATTTGGATATGGGAATACGTCATGAAAAGATAATGTAATTCAGAATTATGGATTGATAATCTGTGGGGGGAAATAGAACTCTTAAATTTATTTCTTAACAATACTATTTTTTGATCTCTTAATTTAGGAACTCTGTGCTGCCTTTGAAGTTAAAGAAGAAACATATAAGTGCCTCATGCAAAAGGGCCAGCAGATGCTTGCAAGATGCCCAGAGTCTGCAGATACAAACATTGACCAAGACATAAATAATTTGAAAGAAAAATGGGAATCTATAGAAGCCAAACTCAGTGAAAGAAAAGTATGTGCATTGGTTAAAACAAAAGATAATACTTTTTCCTGGATATGAATTATTTTTTATGTAGATATATCTTGGGAGCTGAGAGTTTATAATGTTTATGCAAAAACATATTAAGAAAAATTCAATTTATGAATCTTAAAGGATTAATTGAATAAAATTCTGTCTCCACATATAAGAGAATAATCAATAAAAATTGAACAATTTGCACTTAGATTCATATGTTTCTAGTAACTGTTTTTAATTATAGAATCATGAGCTTTTTTAATTGAATGAATGAATGAAAAAGCATTTATTACGCTCTTATGGTGTCTAAGCAATGTTCTAAGTCCCAGAGATACAAATAAGAAAATTTGACAGTCTTTTCTGTTAAAGAACCTAATTATGGAAGGTAACACGTAAATGAGAGTTCATTTCCAGAGAAAATGGGAAAGATAGTAGTTCCTAAGAGTGTAATGTCTGAGCTGGTGGCAAGACCCAACATTCTTTGGATGCATCAGCTGTTTATACCTCCTGGTATTGAGTAGCTATAGAAGCATGGCAAATGGTAAGACCTGGTAGGCTAGAAGGAATAGTCATAGACTCAGATGCTGAACAAAGATTTTTGTAGGATTTGGACTTACTAAGGATTGTATAGAAGATAAAGAAAATATTGAATAATCCACATAAAAGTTAAGCACAAAAATATCAAACAGACGGTTCTAAGTAAGAAGATAAAAATGTTAAATTATGAATACTTTTTTTGGTAGGGTGAAACTGCTTCAGTGAATAAGAATTATTGATTATGGTGATGCTTTAGAATAAGAAAAATGTTAGAATAGTAGGATAATATACACAATCTGCCATTTAAGTGGCTAGATATGTTGAATATTTTGTATTTTATACTATTTGGCACTTCATGTTGACAACATGACAATAAAGTTGTTATAATAATAATTTAATAATCCAGTTGTCAAAAACAGGGATATGTTATAATATACTGAAATTCAATGGCTTAGAATATAATTTTCAAGTGTTTTCTAATATTTTCACTATGGAATTATTTTATTTGATAAAGGATGAGTAGGAATCATTCACTAATAAAGTTGGGTTGCAGAAGAAGACTGCCAAAGAATGGCGAAACTGAAAAAAGTGGGCAAAAAATGGCCACTGAAATCGAATCAAATATATAAGTAATCTTTTTTTTTTTTTCCAGGCTAGACTAGAAGATGCCCTTAATTTGGCCATGGAGTTCCACAATTCTCTTCAGGACTTCATCAACTGGCTTACCCAAGCTGAACAAACACTGAATCTAGCTTCTCGGCCAAGTCTTATTTTAGATACCATCTTGTTTCAAATTGATGAACACAAAGTATGTATTGAATCAGACAGATAAGATTTTTGTTTCTCCTTTTCAAGATATTGGGAAGTTTCAATGCTAGAAATATTTATTTTAAGTTTTAGAAATAGTTTTTTTTTTCATTACAAGTTTCAGTCTTCCTAAATAGTTTTTGTAATTATATATTATGCAAACATAGAAAAAAATTTTATATATGATATTTTTCTTTGGAAAGGTCTTTGCCAATGAAGTAAATTCTCATCGGGATCAGATTATCGAGCTGGACAAAAATGGTACCCACTTGAAATATTTTAGCCAAAAACAAGATGTTGTAATTATTAAAAATCTCCTGATTAGTGTGCAGAGTCGATGGGAAAAAGTTGTCCAACGATTAGTGGAAAGAGGACGAGCTCTGGATGAGGCACGGAAGAGAGCAAAGCAGGTAATTCAATAACTTGTCTAAAACTGTAAATTTAGCAGTAATTCATCCTTATCTGTTAAAAAATTACATTATCAAATCTTTTATTATAGGTTGAAACAGAGATAACAAATCATTGTTGTGAGCTGAGGAAGTTATTTCTTTAGTTAAAGGGCAGCATCCTAAGTATTAACATCTTTTCTTTTGGCCCTGGTATTGGCTTTTAGTCATTTGGAATAATCTGAAAGGGAATGATTATAGTCTGTCTCCACAAGGGCTATTTTCAGCATCTCTAAGGCCAAAACAAAGTTTTATTTGTTTTAGTTGTTAAGTTTTTTTTTCCTCCTTAGTCTCTGTGCTCATGACCTACTTAACATATGTAGTTTTGGGGGCTAGCTTTTCTTCAAGTCACAAACATGAAATTTTTTGCAAAGAGATGGATGTTTATTCCTTAAGACAAAATCCTTTGAGGACTATTCAATATCTCTAATGATTTACCTTCTTAAGACTTTACTTCTCTGAATTTTATTGGAAATTCCAGCTATATCTGTAGCAAATCTATGTATTCCATTTTAGAATTATAGTAATACTATTTCATAACCACTTGATAAATGGTTTTAATCTTTTAAATTAAAGCTTTATATATTTTATCTGGTCAACAGGCTATCACCCTAAATACCCTTTTGAATATTGAAAAAAAATCAAATCATCTTCTTCTTTATCTTTTCACAATTGATACTATTTTTGAAAAGTAGTTAGCTCCTGTTTTCTGAGCTACCTTGGCTAGGCAGGAAAAATAATTTATCCTTTTCAAGGGCATTCTATAGTATGGAAACTGAATTGTAGAATCGTCACTGTTATATTTTATGTGCCCTACTCAGACATGTTACTTATATGTCTGTATGGATTCTTTGAGCACTGTTTTCCAATTCTGGTGTCATAGGAGTAAATTGTGTTGGCCTATGCATGAAACTTTATAATACAAAAGAAGAGATGCCTTAAACAAGGGCTTTTTGCCACTATAAATATAAAGGGTCAAATTTGGTGTAGAATTTTTTTATTATAGGCATTTTATAAGTTATGATCATTCATAATACAAATGTCTCTGATCTAGAGCTAGTGATATAATAACTACAGATTCCTCTCAACTAAACTGTCCTAGGCTAAAGATGCTATATTTTGGTAAATATAGGAAATTCTCTGATTGAGTTCTTTTCCATTTTCTTCTATTTCTCTCATAAATATACAGCATTTATTTATTATGTCAGTTAATGCTATGTGCAGACAATCTTTATCTGTCCTATCTATCTATGCATGCAAATATACATATATCTTTAGGTACACTTTCCTCTTTCAGTTTTTGCCTGTATAATTCATTAGAAAAACCTCCTTCTCTCCCTACTATTTGTGACCTAAAGAAACATCTAAATCATGATGATAAGGGTGTGAGTAATACTGGAAAAGGAAATAGCAAACCATTTTGGTATCTTTGCCAAGAAAACCCCACAAACATTATGGTTCATGGTCTCACAAAGAGACAGACATGACTATATCCACTAAACAATAAATGAAAAAATTCTGCTAGCAAATTTTTCAGGGAAAAACTAAGTCAAGATTTGAAGTAAACTAGACAAAAGAACGAAAATCATCATTATCAACCTGTAAAGTACTTGAAAATTCACACATTTCTCTTCAGAATTTCCTAAGTACTTTTCTCTTTTTAGTTAAGTCTAGTTTTACCTATATCCCAGGATTCAGCATGAATAAAAAATGATTTCTTAGTTGACTTAGGTGACAATTCAGAGAAAGTTGGGTTTAAGAACTAGGAAAAAATAAGTTCAAGTCCTGGTTATGACATTCTGTCTGTGTGATCCTATGTAACTATCACTTTCATTATGAGTGATTTGGGCATTTCTCTTAGAACATAATTTGCCAGAATTGGTGGAAAGGAGTTCCTTGCCTAGAAGTTATCTAGTTCCGAATTTCCAACAACTGGGTTACCAGTCATCTTTTGAAATACTGTAATTCTATAAATTATTAGTAAACTACAGATTCTCTGTAAAAATGTGTCTACATACAGTGTTAATGACTGTATTCACTATATCTACGATTGTGGTAGGCTAGAAACAGCTCTAAACTCTAGAATTGAGAACTAGCTTTTATTTCTAATTTTAATATTAACTTTATAAAAGCTCTGATACTTTAAAAAAAGTCACTTCAATTCTATGAACCTGTTACTCATCTATAGGAAGAGGGGGATACATTAAATAAGAATTCTAGACACCATTTTGCTCTAAAACTCTATATTCATATTACGATTGTTATTACTAAATAGTTCAAGTAAATGATCTAAGACAATTGCATTTAGTTGTGTGGCCTTGGATGCAAGTCTTTGGTCTTTCTATGCCTCATTTTCTTTATGTGCAAAATGAGACTTATTATTGTACTAGACAATTTCAAAGTTGCTTTCAGCTCTGATTCTATGAAAATTTGTTTGCTCTCCTTTTGTAGCCACAGCAAAACTAAAACCAGTTTCCTAAAGAAAACCAAATCTTTTCAGGGTGAAAAAGGAGGGGGAGAAATTCCCTTAAATGCTAATTTGGTTGTTTGGCAAAAACAACCAGCAGTAGCTGTCATTATTGTCATTAAATAGTTTAGTATCTTTCTGCCTTTATTATTATCTTTAAACATTGTTATTTTTATAATAATAAATTTTATTATATTTTATTCCCATTTGTCATTATTTTTAAACATTTTTACAGTTACTTTCAATTTTCTTGAATTTTTTGTTCAAGTTTGAAACTCATGAAACTCAGAGAATGTGCTATTTGAATCATTAAAAAATTTAAATCTTCCTTTAGTATTTATTTATATCCATATGGAAAGATTACAGATTTTATATAAAATATTTTGCTTACTTTTAACCTTATTTTAATTTATACAATATAAAACTAATGTTTTGTTTTGTTTTTTTGGTTTGTTTTTGTAGTTCCATGAAGCATGGAGCAAACTCATGGAATGGCTAGAAGAATCGGAGAAATCTTTGGATTCAGAACTTGAAATTGCCAATGATCCAGATAAAATAAAGACACAACTTGCACAACATAAAGTAAGCTCAAAGTTGAATAAAAGGAAGACTATATTGTATTGTGATGTCATTGTCCTACTTCAACTCATCATCATATTTTGGCTAACGCTCTAGAGAAAAGAACTTGTCTATATAAGTTAATAACAGATTAAGTTTGGTTGTGTAATATTCCAAACTAGATACCTGAACTAGATGCCTTTTGAAGTTCTTTCCAGTTTTATTAAAATAAGGGACTATCTTCCAGATTGTCCAAATGGAAATACTAGTCCCTCTATATAGAAACATTTTTAAGATAGCATATTGATTAGAATTTCTGAAATTAGTTGTTATAGAAAGAAAATTGAACATGCCAATATAGAGAGATTCTCCATGTTAGAAAATGGATTTGTCTACAAACAAAAGTGGAAAAAATATTTAAAGATTTTGCAGTGGTTAAACCATTATATTTTTAATTGGCCACTCTAATTATTTAGAATTTTGGTTTGTAAATTAAGTGGAGACAATTAAAATCACCATCAGATTTGGAATAATTCTTGAAAAAAAATACTTATGTCTTCCATAATGTATATTTTTTCCTACCTGGGAAGTTTTTCCTTCCTAAAACCGATGAAAAGAGGGGAAATTTGAAAATGAGGGTTGAATATTTGGGCTGGGATTTATCCTCATAAAAACAGTAATCAAATTCATAAAAGCCAAATAGCATCCCTGAGAAAATATAGAAAGAAGCATCAAAGATCAAGGAAAGTGCTGTAGAGCAAAAGTGTTAAGTATATGGCACATGGCCAGTAAATGTCACAGAAGAAGTTATTGATCATTTTGTTTCTGGACTTTATATTCCTGAATTTGGTCATTGTATGATAGCTCTGTATTAAATTGAATATTTGATACAGTAAAAATAGGTTCTTCAAAGTTAATACTAGAGCAACACTGAAGATAGGTTCAAAAAAGTTATCAATTTGATTTTTATCATTTCTTCCCATACCTAGCATTATGCATCTGAGGCATAAAGAAATGATAAACTGAATAAAGATATTTCTGGGTCATATCATTTATTAAAATTTTTATATAAAGAAGCCCTGGTTTCTCCTGTCTCTTAGCTTCCTTCCTAAGAGAACCAATATCTTCCTTAGATTGAAGTGATAAAATAAATTGAAAGCCTTCCACAATGCCACCTATGAGATGATGGTGCTCTGCAGATATTTAATGCTTGAATGCGTGATCCCACCAATTAACTTTTATCTTTCTGTAGTTTATGGAAATGACAAAGTAGATTACTCCTTTTCCAGGCTAGACTTATTAAAATATAGCACAAATGTGAAAACAAATGTTTTATGCTTAACATTTAGTGGTCAATCAGATTTGGTTGGATTGATAAAGCAGCATGTGAGAAAACCTAAGCATCAGAATTATTTTGGGGTTACTGGACAGTCTATAGAAAGAGGTGCTAAATGATAGACAGGTGACATCAAATAAGTGCAGTAGTGAAGCTTTTCAAGTTTGGCAAGTTCAAGTAATCCTAGCATCTAATTTGGAAAAATTTTTGTAACATTAATAATTGTTCTATATTATCATATGTTTACTTCTCTATTTATAAGTAAAAATGAATCTGTGCCTTTCTCTTTTAAATTTTTCTCTAGAAAATAATGTCTAAAGCAAGCAGAAAAGCAAGTTTGATAACTATAAAATAAAAAAAAGTTGTTGAGATGTGAAGTGTGCATATCATATATATTTATAAGACTTACCAAAGAATTAGAAACTAAGAGCATTAATAACTGTGTTGCAAATCCATTGAAATTTTCAAAAATTATAAATTAGAAGTTAATTTTATGCATCCTATATATAGCACAATGGTTTTATATTTTCAATAGATTAATGTTTTAAAAATTGTTTGAAAATTATAGAAACTTTAAAAAATTGGCTTTTAAATGAGCAGTCTTTAAAATAAAAAAAAAATATGAGCAACCTTCACACTCCTAAGTGTGCCATTGTTTTAAAATGATATACTTTATTATCTTCTGTGTTCATTGATCACTTGTGGTTCCAATGATTGTGAATTATTTTTTTCTAATGCATCTTTCTCATGCCTTTATTAAGCATTATTTCCCCCTATTTCAAATATTCAGGAGTTCCAGAAAGCACTTGGAGCAAAACACTCTGTCTATGACACCACAAACAGAACTGGGCGTTCTCTGAAAGAGAAGACCTCTTTGACTGATGATAATTTGAAACTGGATGATATGTTAAGTGAGCTCAGAGATAAATGGGACACCATATGTGGGAAATCTGTAGAAAGGTAAAATGAGTTCCTTAAAAAGTTTTTAAAACTTAAATAAAGCAAATTGAGTGTAATTTAGATTAAATGAATGAAGGAACTAGAAATTATAAACTATTAAAGAACTAATCATAGCACTACATACTGTGGTATGCCCTAGGGATGCCAAATAAATAACAGTCCCTGCCATCAAGGAGTTCACATTTTATTAGGTAACACACTTAGGAGATCTCAGTTAAAGGATGGATTGCAAAATCTTATGATTCTTTTTTTTTTTCATTTTTAAACTTTATTTTATTGTTTCTTGATGTGCATTATTTTCCATGTGACTGATTCATTTTTTTTTTGATTAAAGCTTTTCATTCTCAAAATATATGCAAAGATCATTTTCAACATTTACTGTTGCAAAACTTTGTATTTCAAAATTTTTTCTTCCTTCTTCCTACCCCCGTCCCTAGATGGCAAGTAATCCAATATATGTTAAACATGTGTAATCTTCTATACATATTTCCACAATTATCATGCTGCATGAGAAAAAAATCAAATAAAAAAGGAAAAAATGAGAAAGAAAACAAAATGCAAGCAAACAATAAAAAAGTGAAAATATTATGCTGTAATCCACATTCATATATATCTATCTATCTATATATAGATAGATAGATATAGATATAGATATATCTATATATCTATATATAGTAAATATTTTGTACATACTTACATTTGTACTATTTTCCCAGAAGATAAGCTTTCTGACAGCAGGAACTATTTAATTTTTGTTTTTCTGTTCCCAGGCTGCACTCACTCAACCAAAAAAAAAAAGTTTTTCCACATGAATAAATAAATATGTATTTATCAAGCTTTACCTGTAAGGTGCTAGACACTGTACTAAGCACCAAGGACAAGACAAGGCAAAAATCAAACAGCCCTTGCTCTCAAAGAGCTTGCCTTCTCTTGGGGAGACACAATGTATACATATATAAGTATATAAAAAGTATCTACAAAACAAATGCATAAATATCAGATCATTTCACATAATCTAAAATTATTGCTAAAATTACTTTGTGATGGGATTGGTCACACATATGTGTATATGTACATTCCAGTATGTATTTGTGTGCATATATATACACCTAAGGATATGGTAAAGTTAGGAGGCTTTCCAAAATTCACCAAAAATAACTTAGAAAAACTGGAATTTCCCCTTATTGGTGAAGAATCTCTCATCTTAAAAGTTGCATGAAGGAGAGGAGAGAGGTTCAGGGGGAAAGTAAGCAGATTTGAATAGGAACCAACTAACTTCTTTCTTTAATAGTAATTTTTTCCCCCAAGAACAGAGCAACATTTCAATAGGTGGAGAAAGTACTTTCTTAAGTACCAAAAGTAGTGAAATGTTGGAATGATGCTATTTAGAGTAGACACAGAAAGAAGCCTCTGTTGCTCCATTGGGGTTGTCATAGGCACATAAGAATGACAGTCCAAGAGAAAACTCACTTTGCTATTTCTTCTTCTCCAAGTTTTTTGTCTTTCTCCCAATTTTTTACATCTGTTTGGTAAACTTCATAATAATAATGTTCACAGTATTTGAAAGAAAATTCAGGTTTCTGGGAAGGCCTCTGTTAATTGGAGCTAAAAGAACTTGTGTGTTTGTGTGTGTGTGTGTGCATGTGTTGACATTTTTTTTTGAACAAGAGTTATAAAGTAATAATTTGTCAATGTTTAAGAAAAAGAAAACAATATTGGAAAGATATGTAAAAAATTACATTTCAGATTTTGGTATTCAAGTGTTCTCTTGTTTATATCAAAATTTGGATTTATCTTTCCCTTTGGCCACTAAAGTTTCTAAGAGGTTAGTTCATCTGTGTTTTACTACTTAAAAATATGATTAACTATTTACATTTACTTTTTTTTAGGCAAAACAAATTAGAAGAAGCTCTGTTATTTTCTGGACAATTCACAGATGCTTTGCAGGCTCTTATTGATTGGCTATATAGAGTTGAACCTCAGTTGGCAGAAGATCAGCCAGTTCATGGAGACATGGATTTAGTGATGAATTTGATAGATAATCATAAGGTATTGACAAATTCCTCATGCTACCTTTTTAGTGTACCTTTCCATGATCTCATTTACTTATTCTGATAGTAGAAAGAGGAAAAAATTTGAATTAGACCAATCATAATCTTTTCTATAAATAGCATTGTTAAATTGCTGAGAAGAAAACATTTAATAAGCTTTCAAATGCTCTAAAAATGTGTTATTGTTATTATAATGATCATATTAATGCTTGGATATTAGTGCAAGAAATTTGAATATGTTTAGATTGTGAATCACTAAATCTATGGGGAAAATGTAATACAACTTAAATGTGGGATATTGGGAGGGATTTAAAAATCACCGAGCACAAACTCTATATTTTAAACTATTAGAAAAAAGTAGTAGGACAAGAAATTTATATGCCTTTAAATTAGCAAACCCTTATGTTATTTCTCTTAGAATCATTGACTGAAGTTGATAATGAACTATCTTTTTGATAATTCAGGAAGGATGGTGACTGAAAAATAAGTTCAGTATGCTACCTTATTGCTTTTTCAATCATCTAACATATTTTAATTGTTTGATTAGCAATATCATCTTTACAAACAGATACATTTGTTAAATTGTATTAAATTGAAGTAGTGGATAGTATTGAATAAAATCTATTTTATCTGTTTTTAAAGTAAAGATCATACTGCCAATTAAACAATTAAAATATTTATTAAATGTTTATTTTGTGCAATATGTTAGGGATTTTTTTTTAAAGAAAATCTCTGCTTTTTAGTAGTTTACCTTCTATTAGAGAGGGGATAACATGGATGCAAATGAGAATGTACAAAATACTTACAAAGTTGATAGAAGTTAGTCTTAGAGGAGCATTTGCTAGCAGCCGCAGGTATGGAGAAAGATCTCTTGCATAAGATTGTCCAATGAACTGAGGCTGGAAGGAATCCAGAGAGTCTAAGAAGCAGAGGTGAGAAGAGAGAGTCTTCCTCCTCTCTGAGGAGACTGATAAAGGAACTAAGAATGATGTTTGTTCAGCTATGAAGTCTGAAAAATCTCTATCAGAAAATTGTGCCTTTTAGAAAGGATTGTTTGTGAAGATTTATTTATGAAGTTTTGGTGGTCGGTAGGTCTTCCAGAAAGAGCTGGGGAAAAGGACGAGCAGTGTGCAGGCTCTGAAACGGTCAGCTCGGGAACTCATTGAAGGAAGCCGTGATGACTCCTCTTGGGTTAAAGTCCAAATGCAGGAATTAAGTACTCGGTGGGAGACTGTATGTGCATTATCAGTATCAAAACAGACGCGATTAGAAGAAGCTTTACGGCAGGTAAACATTTTATTTTTCTTAATTGTCAAAAAAAGAATACTAGAATGTTTTATTGTCTTAGAGATAGATGTTGTTGGGGAATTTTTAAAGAACAAATAGTCTGAAGAAGGGATTAGTAATTTACAAAGTTATTATAGCATCATTCAATTTTTTTTTTTTGCTAGGAACTAATGGTGCTTTTAAAGGGGATCTGTTAGATCTTAGATCAAAGGTAGCCCTTGCATGATTTTTCAACTTGAATGGATGACATAGTAAGCTTTCTATCAACTGAAAGTCTTCCTATAGACTGCAAACATACATTTGATCTCTTTTTACAGTTATGAAAATACATCACCATAGATCACTTACTTTTATAATGGAAAGTCGATACATACATACAATTAATCTAAAGCTAAAGCTAGTTTTATATTGGGGAAAATATCTTCTGATTCAACGTTTCTGTCAGATTTTCCTTTATGAATCATATTTAATATATTTTTTTCCTCACATATGTGAAATGTTAGGCAGAAGAATTTCACTCTGTAGTGCATGTTCTGCTGGAATGGTTGGCTGAGGCTGAGCAGACACTTCGGTTCCATGGTCTGCTCCCAGATGATGAAGAAGCTCTCCGGAACCTCATTGATCAGCATAAAGTGAGTGAGAAACTGATGCCAAGTAAAATTTAACTGGGTAAATAAAGTATTATTGTCGGATGAAGCAAAATGTCATTGTTTTGGAATAACCATTTTCATCATTATTTTTGATTTTGAAATGAAAGTTAAAAATTCAGGTACTTTGGGTTCACCCAAATAGTGTTTGTGTTCTTATATAAAAAATGCAAAAAATATCCACATGCAAGACAAAGAAGCCAGAAGATCCATTTAATAACCCAGGCCCATTCCCAGTGGAGACTTTTTGAATTTGATTTTTGTTGAGCCTCCATCTGCAATTGCTTGTGTGGCATCTGCTAATGGTCCACATAATAGCATCTTTCCTCTCTATGATAGCATAAAAACAAATCTAGATCCTGTTTCCCCTTCACCCTTCTATGTTTCTCCTCTACATTGCCAGCTAACTAAAACTAATAGATTTTTGCCCACAATTCTTCACACCTTTTATTTCTTAATCCTTTGCAGTTTGACTTCTTTTTCCCACATGTTACTAATGAATCTGCTCATTTCCAGATCATTCATGACTGTTACAAATTCTGTGGCTTTTTTTGGGGGGGGTATTCTTTTTAATCATTTGGCAGTTGACTACTCCCCTCTTCACTAACCTCTCCTCTGCTTTTTTTGACTGTTAACTCTTACATTGCTGATTTTAGTTTTTCTGACTACTTTCAGACTGCTTTTCTGACTACTACCTGTCTTCTTTATTAGATTCTCATGCTTTTTCCATCTATCAGAGATCTATCTTTGGACCATTTATTTTTTTTCTTTCAGTGTTCCCTAACTTGGCAGTCTCATCCATTCCCATACTTTCAATAGTGAGACTTCAAAATCTTTATTTCTGCCAACAATTTACATCAATTTAAGTATCTCAATAAGTTTTTCTCATTTAACTCTCACTATATTTCCAGACCTTACTCTGGATGATTTTCTTAAACATTAAAAGTTCAAAATACAAATGATGAATTTTTTAAATTTCCTCAAAACTTGCTCTTCCATATAACTTTTCTATTTCTACTGATATTAGCATCCAAACTAATTTGTTAATATTCATAACCTCCTAAGTATTTTTGACTTTTTCTTCATCCTTACTCCTATATCAAATCAGATGCCTGACACCATTATATCTGTTTCTGCAGTTTTTCTTGCATTCTTCCTCTTCTTTATAGTTCCCAGTGCATTATTTTCATTCTGTTTAGCAAGATAAAACCTGCTTGAGGGCAGAAACTATTTCATTTTTGTCTTTATAGCATAGAACCTTTGTACCCAGTAGGCAATTAACATTGTTAATTGCTGTGGAACCTGTTCCTTACTTCTTAAAGAGAGCATGAATTGTATTTTTGCAAGCAGGTTGTTTTTATTGTAGACTTTTGTATTAAATCACCTTGGAAGGTTTTTTTCCAAGTCAGAACAGCCGATACTTTACAAATATTTTTTATGTTTACGAAAGCAAATTTTCTAAAAACCTGGCCATTAATTTTTTTTTATTTTAGTGGACTTATAATTCTCTTTAAAAATGAACTTTCTTCATCTTGTGTGTGGAACATTTAAAATTTTATAAATAGGAATATAAAAAGTAAAATTGATTGAATTTTGGCATTAGTAATACAAGGAAATAATTGCATCACTAGACATACTAGCTACTTACTTGATCCTACTAAAAGAAAGAATGCCTGTGAATTTTCAGACTTTATTATTTTCAGCAAAAATTAATGGAGTTTGCCAGTTCCCTAAAAAGAATCGTCTACATGTCTCTCAACAGATGGCTTTTTCACCTTTGACTGTAAAACTGAGGAATTCTCAATGTAAATAAGACATATACTGCTGATGACAGCATTTATTAGCTCAGATAGTTTTCAACACAATCTTATCCTTAAAGGTCATGTAGGAAACATCATTAATTGTAATAATAGCAGGAATATATCATCAATACAATGGCTTCTCACATTAACTAATGTGCCACTATTGTTGACATTCCTTCTAAGCCTTTAACAGTGAAGTGTGTTACTTTGTTGACAGTAAAAGAAGATAAGGATTTATAAGCTGTCATTTAAAGAAATGAGATGCTAGACTATTAGAACCATCAAAAAATATTAATGGAAAGCATTCAGATTTCAATGTTCTGGAAATGAAGTTTAGAAGAAACTGTGATGGTATACATCGATCTTTAGGTAACTCAATACAGTTTGAGTAAGGTTTGTCATCCCATGGTGAAATACAATGAATGGGCAACAGTCATATCTTAGATGCCAGTTATCTATTCAAGGGGAAGAACTTGGGGAACTTGTGCAGCTGGGCTAGCTCCTAGTCACATTTCAGGCTTCAGAGAGGAGGGGGCAGGTCTCACACTGGAGGCACAGGCTTTTGAACAGTCTTTACCATTGATTTCTATGTTTCTTTAGCTTTATCATGGTTGATAGAGGTGATTATCAAGACTGGTAGTCCCAACACTGGACAACGGCTCTTGCTTGTAAAGGAAAAAAAACTGTTATGAGTAGGAGACAATACCACCAGACAAGAACACAGCTCATAGTGTGAGAAGTAAAGCAACTATGCCTTCTTAGAGGAAATACAATAGAAGGGACCTCAGAGTGGATAGAAATAAATCAGTGCCTCATAGAAGTCCAGTGAATTTTTAGAAGCTCTTATTTATATTTGGTTGCAGCAGGACCAGGGTGTGTGTGTGTGTGTGTGTGTGTGTGTGTGTGTGTGTGTGTGTGTGTGTCTAGAAGAATTCCTGAATATGGTGTACTCACTCTAGTCTTAAAGTACTGATGCTGATTCAAATTAGAAGGGAGCTTCCTCTTGGAAGTTTTCTCTATCTGGAGAATCCATTGGCAGGCCCATTGATGGTGTTTAGTGAGAAAATGGACTTTTATATCAAACATTACTATACGCCCATATTGGAGACAATTCAGGAGATTTGGGCTTTTTAGCTTCTTTATATAGCAAGATTTGATATGTTTGTGGGTACAGGGGGATAGGGTTAGGAGGACTAGTGAGGTCTTTAGAGAGGAATCCATATAGTTTGAGTTTTGGAGTTTTCTTTGTTTTGCATTAGTGTGGATGACTCAATAAATGATTCAGTAAACCTCAGATGACTTAGTAAATATTCATGGGGCCTCCAACCATAAGGCGTTTTTTCTTATTTCAGCAAACCTCAAAGCAGCTCCTAGAGACTGAGTTTACTGAACAGCAGATCTAGGATGTCCTTGGAGAATGTGTGTTGAGTAGGCAGAGTAGTTATGTGACTTCCTATGGTGGTTCTGAGAGTGCTGAGTTACTTTAAAACGTCCTTTGAAGTTTTAACTGAATTCAGATGCCCTTACTTCAAAGGATACTTTAGACTAGATTAGCATTCTCAGAAGAACCCGAAACCTTTCTATTAGGAGAAATAAAAATTATATCTTTAATGAAATAATTTGAATATCAAACTTAATAGTGTTTTTAAGTAGTTGAAAAGTTTAATTCTTTTTATGTAATTTTGAAAAGTTGAAATTGACAGCAACTGACCAAAAGTGATATTTTGTTGACTCTTTGCCCATCTTTTGTAGCATTCTTTTTCTTTGTGGTAACACAATAACTTTCTTAACCACAAATTATTTGTCTATATTAGATTTATGAGATGATGATTAAAGGAGAAAGTCAGTTGTAATACTTTAAAAAGTTTCATGATGTTGTTGATATTGAAATTCCTACCCACTGACAAAGAATACACAACTTTATAAAATATGAACTTCCCACCCCAAGTCCCATAACCTAAATTTATCACTGGTAGCCAACTTTCTGGTGAATAGCCTTTCTGATTTCTTTTTTCTTAATTGGACTTCATATGACAGATTTACAGAGCTTATGTTCAAAGTCTTTTCTGCTTGGTGACTGACTTGCCAGAGCTTTCATTATGCTATTGCTAAAGCAATTTTCCAAAAGCTCAAATCTGTCTCAGTTATTACCTTCCTCAATTAGCTCTAAAGGCCCTTTATTGCCTCTAAGATCAAATATAAACTACTGTTTGGAATTTAAAGCCCTACCTTCAGAATTAGTCCCAACCTCCTTTCCAAGTTTAATCTACAGTATTTTCCTTTGTACATTCTATGGTCCCATCAAACTGGCCATGCTGTGCCTCATATGTGCTATCCTAACTTTTTTTCTAGATGCTTTAAGTTGTTATCTGACCCTTTGCTTGAAATGTTCGCCCTCTTTTGCCTTTGCTCCCAGGTTTCCTTGCAAACTCTTTCGAGATTTAGCCCAAGTTCCACCTTATGGAGGAAGCTTTTCCAACTCCTACATGCCTTCTCTTTCAGTTACCTTCTACTATATTTATCTCATCCATTTGCATGTTGTCTGTCCCATTAGAAATGTGAGCTTCTAGGCCTTTAGGTAGCATGATGGATGGAGAGAGCAACAGGCTTAGAAACAAGGAAAGGCCTGAGTTCAAATCCTACCTCAATTTTCCTAATTCCAAAATGCATGTAATAGCATCTACCTCCTAGGATTGTTGTGAGGATGAAGTGGTATAACATTTGTATACCACCTTAGTATAGTGCCACTTACTTCTCTTCCTCTTTAAAAGCAAGGATAGTTTTTGCACTTCTTTGTGTCCTTTTTCGTAGCTCAGTCCTGGCACATAGCAGGACTTGTCAACTGATGGACTATGAGTTTTTGTTTTATTTGCTTTGTTTTGTTGAGAAGATTGGGGAGATGTGGGTCAAGGCTTTTAGTTTTATCAATGCAGAAAACTCCAATAGAAAAAAAAAAACCCTCTGCCTTCTATCAGAGCACATCAGCAGGTGTTGTGTTTGCCCAGAGACCTGACTGGCTTTTGTCTATTATACTGTCTTTCTGACCTCAAAACTGACTTCATCTATTATCCTGTGTTACTTATAGTAAACTATGTGTGCAGCAGACTATGATGAAGTAGTAAAATCAGTCTTACCTACAATCTTCATTTGGAGTCTTAACTGTATTAGAGTTGGGGGTTACTGGCTGCCTATAGAAACCCTCATAAATCAGCGCTATTGCTTGATTTTAGCAAAAGGACAAAAATAACTTGGTTTATGTTTTTCCTAGTCCCTTTTTAGGTTCAAACATTTTAGAACAAGGTTGAACCAGTATTAATGTTAAGAATTCATTAATTTTTTCATCTCTCCTGACCTTCCTCTTTCTGTGTAACTATCCTCATTCTGTAGCAGTATCCTCTTCAAGGCTCTATTTCATCTGCTCTTACTGATCTGTTGACTGTAAGTCCCCACTATTATTTCACAAAAGCATTCAAATTTTAAGCCTTTTCTCTCTAGTTATGGAATAAAAATCTCTTAGAGGATTTTTCGGATTGTTTGGTACTTAGTGAATGTTACTGGAATTGAAAAACTTTTCCTCTAACCTTATTAAAAACCTAACACATGGTTTTGTAGTGCTAGGGTGGTAGTGGAAATGTATAAAGGGGGAACTAAAACCACTATAGACCTATTTAGTTGACCTTGAAGATAAACTGAAGATAATTTTTTTTAGCATGACTTGGGAGATAGAGTTTAAAGAATGCTCATGGGGCATGTCTGTCTGAGAATGCCTTGTCTTGGGAACTGTGAGGGGCCAAGGAATTTCTTTCCAGTCTTACAAGACTTGACTTGTGGCCTGTTACAGAACAGGTCTGTGGCTAGCATGCTTCCACCTCCAATCTTACTGTTTTATACTTCCTCTAACTTCTATTCTCTTTGCTTCAAGATTCATAGATTTTTATTTCCTTATTAATATCTATTTCTTTTAAAATATGATTACAATCTTGTCTAATATTCTGGAGTCAGTTCTGAATTTTCTATTTACTACTTCTCTCTCTGATTATGATGATTCTGACAAATATGTAACATTGGAATATATCCATTTCATAGATAGTACTCCCAAATTAATTTTTGTTGAAAAATGTAAGCTAGATTTCATCTTCAAATCATTCTCTACTATTTTTAATCCAAAATTAGATGTGACTTCATTATTTTTTTTCTGGCAATGTGAACAATTCAAAACTCCAAATGAACCACTGGATTTTTTATAAAAACATGCTCGAATCAATATGATTAAAAAAACAAAAGAATATTTTTTCTCAATTTCTTTTCAACTAGTGCCAATGACTAATTGAAATATTTTTTTCTATTCTAGGAATTCATGAGGAAACTGGAAGAGAAAAGAGCTGAGCTAAATAAGGCAAACAGGTATGGGAGAAGCTGTTTCTGGCCATATGTCACCCCGATTCCATTACCACCATCAAGCATTGGATTACGATCATTAGAGCCAGGTTTGAGGAGGTCAGTATTGCACACATAATCAATATAATACTTGTCAACTTGTTATAAATTAGAGGACTAGTCACCAATTAAAATGCAGTTAATAATTGCTGGAAAAATAATAAGAGGTGTAAAGTTTATTTTGGTTGGGGAAGGAAGAGGTGGTATGGAGTTAGTGATATCTACAATTGACCTGGCAGACATCTTAATCAATTATGACCCTTCATGATTCATTTTGTTAAAATAGAATTCCTGTTGATTCTGTGAATCCATATGTATTCCATTCTTGGGCCTATATTAATTGGGTTAAGTAAAAGAGAAAATTCAGTATTAACTCAATTATGGTGAATTTATTAATATACAAAAAGGGAAAATATTTTTGTATCTGGGATGACTAAATTTGCAGATTAGGTTTACATAGTTGGTGTATATTATGTAGACAGTACTGATCTTCTAATGAAATGGGTCCTTGAATTTAAATTAGAAAGTAAAAGAAAGCAGGTATTTTTGTAGGCCTTAACTTGCTGGGGTATATCTTAAAAGAGTACTAGACTTTCCCTTAGTATTATTCTTTAAGACTATATAATGGACTTTGAAGAATGATAGATGGTTGTGACCTCCTGAAGGTCTTATTTACTGCCTTACTATCCCCTAGAGACTTGTTGGTTCAAATTCCTTGTGTTAAATCATTGAATAGGCAATTACACTGAGGTGAGTTTGAATGACAGGAGAGAAGAATAATGAAACAACACAAGAAATAGCTAATCAATACATTTGAAATAAATACCTTCTTGGACATAATTACTGTTGCATTAGGAAGAATGAAATTGCTGTTTTACAAATTGAAAGAGCTTCAGGAAACAGATCTCTTCTTCAATAATAGGTCCTGGCATGGGCAAAGCAGCATCAACAGAGATTGGCAAGTGCCCTGGCTGGTCTTATTGCTAAACAGGAATTGTTGGAAGCTTTGTTGGATTGGTTGCAATGGGCAGAGACCACACTCAGTGAGAAAGACAAAGAAGTCCTCCCCCAGGAGATTGAAGAGGTGAAAACCCTTATAGCAGAACATCAGGTAAAAATGAACTTTATATTAGACATGTTCAGACATTGGGAAGGAACAAGAATTGAGGGCATCTCAATTAAAATCATCTCTTAGATGGGAATTAAGAAAATAGGCTGGGAAATACATATTCCATGGTTTAAAGGTAGGACCTTTAAAAACGTGATTATTCACATTCATTTCCCCAGCAAAATGAATAACTTACTAAATTTTGAGTTTTATTATATGTTATTGGACTAAAGCTAAGGATTTAAGGTAAGTGTTAGGTAGAATCTCACTGTTATCAACCCTTCTTGTTTAGAGATCTTAAGAAAATGTGACAAATACCCAAAGAGTCAGAAATACATAATGATTTTTAAGGCCTTAGAGATCATTATTTGGAATCTTGAAGTGATTGGCATAAGCTTTTACTTGTTTTTGTTTATCTATCATATACTCTGTGGTCCTTCTCCAACTGGCCTATGTCTTGATACTTGTACCTGATCTTCAATCTCTGTGCCTTTGCACAGAGAGTATTCCCTTATCCTAGAATATACTCCCTTTTTACCTCTACATCGTAGAAGCTCTAACTTCCTTCAAAACACTGTTCAATTGTCATCTCTTCCATAAGGTCTCATCCAATTTGTGTGTATGAATGTTTATATATATATTTTTATATATATATATATATAAAATAGAGAGAGAATTTACCTCTCTATGTATACATATTACCCCTCCCTCCAAGACAATTTCCCATTTCCCTCCAAACAAACAAACAGAGCAATAGAATGTAAGATCCCTGAGGCCTAGGATTGTTTAATTTATGTCTTTGGGATCGTGACACCTAGCAAAACTTAAGAGAATATTATATGATAACTGTAACTATATGAAGTCATAAATTGCAGAGCAGATGCCTGCTTACTTTGGTATAAAGATTTCTTCTCAGGAAGCACTTCTTTTCAATTAAGTCATAGAACTAGGCCAAAAACAAACTAAAATAATAGATATATATATATATATATTTTAAAATTTTGCAGAAAACTGAATGTCATGATATTTGTTACAAGGATCAGATAATTAAAAATTCTCAATTAGAAACAGTGGCATAATAAATAAAACTAGTTTTATATATTTTATTTGTAACCCTTTTTTTATTATGTTTATTTTGGTATATTCTTAAAGTAGCTGATTTTTATTACAGATTTTCATGGAGGAAATGACCAGAAAACAGCCTGATGTGGACAAGGTTACTAAGACCTACAAGCGAAGAGCAGCTGATCCCTCTCCTTTACAATCACATATTCCTGTCCTAGATAAGGGGAGAGCAGGAAGTAAGCAATGATATAATTTGGAACAATAACTTTTCCCCACTCTAATAAAAATGACTAGTTTCTAATGAAGTAAGATCGGTCAATTCAGTAAAGTAAATTTTTGAATTAATGCACAATTAGTCATTAGACAGGATAATTATTTTTTTTAATGATTTGGTTAGGTAGGCTATCATGAAAGGTTTTCATGAAAAAGCATAGGCCTGAGAACTTAAGGGTCTGGCTTTCCAAAAAATAACTAAACTCCCAAATAACTGATTTGCAAACAGAAATAATTAATGCTTTGTAAATTAGTGTGTTAATTTTTATAACAATGGAGCTTATAGTATGATATAAAATGATTATTTGATGATTAAAGTATGCCCACTTGCTAATGTTGATTAATGATTAACAGGTGATGAGATTTACATATTATTTCTCTATCAAATCCTTTATTTCTTTTCTCCAGTTATCAGACATGAGAATATATTGCTAAAGTGCTCACAGGAAAATACTCTTTTAAGAATAAACAAACATAATTTAGACATTTTATTTGTTGTTGTTTAGACTTTTCAGTCACTTCCCAGTATTTGTGATCTCATTTGGGGTTTTCTTTGGCAAAAATAGAGTAGTATTTCCTTCTCCAGCTCATTTTACAGATGAAGAAAATAAAGTTAAATGACTTGCCTCAAGGTCACAAAGCTAGTAAGTGTCTAAGGTCAAGTTTGAACTCAGGAGAATGAGTTTTCCTGATAACAGACTATCCACTCTATCCACTGTGCCATCTAACTATACTTTTTTTTTTTTTTTCTTTATAGTGGAAAGAGAGCAAACTTTATAATCCATATGTGGATTCTACTTCTAGTTCTATCACCAATTAATTGTGTGACCTCAAATATATCCGTTAACTTTCCCAGGCTCTGATGTTCTTTTTTGTCAATTGGGAATAATATGATTCACTCATTTAGCTATCATCCTTTACCTGTCATGGGGAAGACCATTTTGATGTGGTAATGACAAATGGATGTGGATAAATAATAATAATTCACAATTATTATGATAATAACAGTAGGCAAAGCATTTGTATATATTTTAAGTTTTGAAAAATGCTTTAATAAACTGAATAATGTTACCTTATTTCATAGATAAAGGAAACTAAGGCCCAAAGAGTAAAGAACTTGCCCACAGTTACTTGCAGATAGAACATTTCATCATTTAGCCTGATTTTTGAATGTTATTCTTTCAAAAGAAATCAAAATAGGGGCAGTGGATAGAGCACTGGCCCTGAAGTCAGGAGGACCTGAGCTCAAATCTGGCCTCAGATGCTTAACATGGTCTGGCTGTATGACCCTAGACAAGTCACTTAACCTCAATTGCCTCAGGGGGAAAAAAGTGAAAGCATTTATTATGTTTTCTCAAAGGGTCATTTAAGAAAATGACTTGAATATCAACACATTAGAAATTGAAGTTGGCTTTTTTAACTTTTTAAATCAACTGTTTAAACATTTTATTAAAAAAAAAAAAATAAAACAATACCCCAAACATTAACTGACCTTTTGTCACTTAGGCTTGCATTTTACTACCATAACTAATCACTTCATATAACTTCTTTTGATTTAGTGTTTGTGCAATACCCTTCTGGTTTTTACCTTTTCTTTGAAGTCTTTCACAATGATGATGGGGTATTTAGGAAATTCAGTTGCTTGACCACATAGTAAAGGAAGTTGCCATTTTAGATCATTTAAATTTTTGATCAAGCATATATATCATTGTACTTGGTCCTTCATAAACATATATACATAGACATGTGCTCATGCATGTGTGCACATAAATAAATAAATAAATGAATGAGTGAGTGAATGAATGAATGAAAATATTCTTCCACAGTTAGAAACATCAAGGACTTCCTTAGTAAACATAAAACTATAGAACATTAATTTTAGCTCTCAAATAGAAAAGAACATTTTTACTAATAATGCTGAGCTATTGAGTCAATTTAGCATTGGGTTAGAAGGCAGTGGGTCAAGTTTTAATATAATGATTAGTTTCTTTTGAGAACTTTTGGCACTGTAATTTTTCACAGGGAAGCGTTCCCCAACATCAAGCTTGTATCCTTCTGGATCACAAACACAAATTGAAACAAAGAATCCAAGGGTAAACTTATTAGTGAGTAAATGGCAGCAAGTCTGGCTTCTGGCTTTGGAAAGAAGAAGAAAACTTAATGATGCCTTGGACAGACTGGAGGAGGTTAGTTAACTGCATTTCTCATAAAATTATTACATTTCATCATAAATTATTCCAACATCTGATTAGTGTTATTGCATCAGAGATGAACAAGTTCTAGATGTTTGTGTGTAGTTTTTTTCTCAAAACCTAAAAATAGTCCTCATTTTTATAGGAAATTAATGTATGTAATTTAACATTTAAAAATAATAATGTTGGAACTAATTTGTAATAAAGCCCAGATTTTTTGTAATTATTAGTCTATAAAGTATATGTTTTAAAGGTGTATTTTTGAGATATCTTGCAAGTCTAGAGTTTTGTTTTGTTTTTTTTTTTTGGATGTCACTAGACCTAGGAGGAGTTGAGAGATGATATATATAGTTCTGAGAACTATGAGTGTGGAATCAGAAATTTTATGTAGGAGAAAATATTCTGTGATCCCGAGAAAGCATGGGAGAAGGTTAAACAATAGAGAAGAGGTCTTAGAACTAATAAATGAAAAAACTACTTGGTAGGTAGAAATTTTTACTTTAAATAATCAAAGTGCTCTTGCTATATAAATTACAGTGTTCAACTGCCACTTTGATTACATTATCATCAAGAATTTTGAGGGATTTAAAAAATTTGTAAGAAAAAAATTGGCAATTTTACAAAGGGAGAAAATTCATTGAGCAGGTTCAATGAGCTTTGTAGAAATTTATTTTACAATACATATTCAGGAGCATTTTTGTTCTCTGAAATGAGCGATATCTATGGTGTCTAGACTAAAAGAGTTCTCCTAAAGGACTATTCTGTCAGCTTCATTAGTGGATGAAAGATACAATTAAGCATTAATCATACTATTTATATGAAAACAAGAATCAAATTATTTCTCCCTTCTGTAGCTGAAAGAATTTGCCAACTTTGATTTTGATATCTGGCGTAAAAAATACATGCGGTGGATGAATCATAAGAAATCTCGAGTAATGGACTTCTTCAGACGGATTGATAAAGATCAGGATGGAAAAATAACACGACAAGAATTTATTGATGGAATTCTTTCTTCCAGTAAGTGAGGCTGTTATTAAAATAGTACTTTAGAATACACATAGAATTAAAATATTTTTATGTACCTATACTATTAAAAATTATTGCCTTTATAGTTTCTAGTAAAATCAGTTCTTGAGTAAAATCACTTTTTATGAATAGTATCTTCTTACAAACAGTATAAAATAATTTTTGTAAACAAATTTATAAATATATTTTACAATCAATCAGGAATAGAAGCTAGAATCTATTCCTATCACACCTACTAAAGTAAGTATTAACAGAAAGTCTGAAAATATAGCATCTACAATCTCTGAATCAAGCATATTTATATAATTTAATTTTCTGTAAACATTTGGGTTAGTGAAATGCCTAAATCATGGATATTCAGGAATTCGAAAGAATTATTCTTATTATTTAAAATTCATTAAGTATACATGATTTTAATAAGAATATCAACTAAACTAATTTTTATTTTTTTCATTAAACCTACGTATGAATTTATGATAATTATGGTAGTTGAATTTCAAAAATTCTAAATGTTTAACTAGATTAGTAGGTGCCAATCATAGTCCTAGGCATGCAAAGACAAAAATGAAGCAATCCTTGTCCTTATGCAACAAAAGTTAAAACTGATTTTTAACACTAATTTGGCCATCAATCTCTTACCTACTAGTGTAGAGAGTGTCAAAATTAAATTGCAAATTAATTTGAAGCATATTTCTAATTGTATGTGTTTTCGTGTATAGAATTCCCAACCAGTCGCCTGGAAATGAGTGCAGTTGCTGATATCTTTGACAGAGATGGTGATGGGTACATCGACTATTATGAATTTGTTGCAGCTCTTCATCCCAATAAGGATGCTTATAAGCCTCTGACAGATGCAGACAAAATTGAAGATGAGGTACTCATTCTCTTTCCATCCTATATGGTTTTGTCTGTACAGCATTCAGCCAATATCACCTGCACAATTCATTGTCATTTTATTTGCTCACTTGTTTTATGATTGTGCCAAAATTTTTTCAGTCTCCAAAGTTCAATGTTGACATTGAAATGGATGTTTCAATCATGTTTTTGGCAGGTGACAAGGCAGGTAGCTAAATGTAAATGTGCAAAACGATTTCAAGTGGAACAGATTGGAGATAACAAATACAGGGTAAGTTTCCCTAAAGGAGTTCTTGGTTCTTTGATATCAATGTAATCAGCAGTTGATCTATGTTTTCCCAATATCTTACATATTTATTTTTATAACATTACAATATTATCTTCATATTTGTATCCATATATTATATATAATAAATATATGTATATATATATGTGTATTTATATATATACATATATATAATTATTCATTCATTTATGGTATTCTTTTGTATTTCACATATTTATGACTTCAGTGGTATGAGTATGTACCTCCTCAATCAAGAAGTAAGATAGTTTAGCAGGTAATTTCATGATTTTCTGTGTCCAGAATTTTTGTCATCTGGAGGAAATCTTCTGGTAACAAGACTTACCTGAGAAAGCAAGTTCTGGTCTGTTACCAGACCCATTGCAATCTAGTAGGAACTGCTGTCACTTACTCAGCTCTAATGCAGCCTTTAAAAATAGAAGATCACCTCCACATCATGATGATGTGTTGGAATATAACTTTAGTAGAGGATTTATATTGCACAATGTAATAATCCTCTATCATATTTTTTGTATCCCAACTTCATATTAAAGCTAATCAAAGTTAAATCCATAAAATCATTCTTGAATCATCTAATAGAGACAATATGGTATAGGGAAAAGGACAGGTCTTGGTTGGAATTCCTGTTCATCCACTTACTAGCTTTGTAGTAAGTGGAATGATTTGAGCCCCAATTTCCTCCTCTATGGAAATAATCATACTGACTTGGCCTACTTCATAAAACTAATGAGATGTTGTTGATAGTGCTATATAAATGAAAGGCATTATTGTGTACAACGTACAAATGATTACAATATAGGTTCATTTTATATATGAATGAAATAGAATTTTTATCAATGATTGAGAAATATTTTGTATTCATTCAGAATCTCATCTCTTTTTTGTATAATTCCACTAAGGAATACTGTCATCATCATGCATTTTCCTTTCCCTTCCCCTTTTAAAAAGTAGAGTATATATTCATTTAGTAGCTGGAAAAGAAACTTGCTGGGTTTTCTCCCAAATAGTTAACTTCTACATAGAACACAATAATTTTTGTAAGTAAAACTGTGAACATGTATTAATGCTAAAATTTAAAGAATACTGATGGAGAAGAATTCAACATTAATTCAAATTTAATATTTGGACAATGATATCCATCCACCTAGATCTAAGCTAGATACAATATTTAGAAACCTAGAGTGTGACAGTGTATTTATGTTCTTTTTGGAGTTATGTAGTAAGTTTATTATTAAACTAATTGTGTCTTTCTTCCATTTTTCATTTATCAGTTCTTCCTGGGAAATCAGGTATAAACCAGTGAAATGTATTCTTGAGTTCCCAATAGTGTTTTATATTTTTTTTAATCCATAGTCATTAAAGCTTGCCATGGCTCATCTTTCCCCATGTTGTCGATTAGCTGTGGTGTTTTTGTAACTACTCAAAGGATCTCTGAACTGGGATCCCTTTTGTCTCAGTCAGGAGATTACTTTTAAGGGAACCAGATAATAAATCAGCTATTTGGCACATTTTTAGTTTCCCAACATAACTTGTGGCTTTTTTCATTAATTCTATTATTCATATATCTTATGGGCATGTTTATTAATTTTAGAAATCTTTAAAATATGAAATTTAGGAATTAGCAAAGGGTGAACATCAATTGGTATGAACACTGCAGAAAAATAAAAATCCTTGAAAACACCTAACAAAACATATGCAGTTTTATGTATAATACTGCTATTTTCCATCTATGCCAAAGTGGTAATTTGTTTTTACCCAATGGCTGTATTTCTCTTAAACTCACTATAGGTTTGGAGTAATACCATATTTATTGGAGTCATCAAATTAATTTCCTTGAAATTCATATCAACAATTAAAATAGATGTGTCTATGCCAAAGAAATAGTTTGTAGCTTTATATTTGTTTTAGTTTATATGTTAAAAAATTAAGTGATATAGAATAACAACTCAAGTAATTCTAGAACCAGTGAAAAGATAAATGAAATGAGTAGTTTTTCACTCTGTATTGTGGAAAGCATGATAATATTGTGTCTATAGCCACAGTATAAATAGTGCATGAGATACTCTTTAGTCATTTAGATTTAATAATGCTTTCCATTTCAACTATGAAACTACTTATACTTTCCTCTTATGGCAGATGAAATAAATTATTTAAAATTTATCTGATGAACTTTTAATAGATATATTTAATCCATAATTAACATTAGATACCTTCTTTGTCTCAATTGCTTTGATCAGTAAAGAACAGGTATTTCTGAAGGTTAATATTTCATTACATAAGAGAAAGACATTCCTGTCATAATGTTCAGCAGCAACTATACTGACAAAACAATAATGAGTAAAAGTAACATGTTTTAAAGAAGATCTTAATTCTTTGTCCTAGACTTAGTATCTGGCAAGTAATATTTCTAGAGGAAATGAAAGAAACAAAGTTGGGGAGGATGCTAAACAAAGGAAGAACCCAATTCTTTAGTAAGAATTGAATGTCTTGCCTATAAATTATTTTTATTTTATGCTTCTCCCAAAATGCTTGATTTGATTATAACTTATGGACCAAAAAGCCTTCATGTTATCTGGTTCCCCAAGGTAGTATTCCTTTTCTCCCCTTCTTATCCTTTGCTTATTAGCACTGAAGGTCTTCTAACAAAAAATAAATGTGTGTTCTTGCTTTTAATATTAATTTACATTTCAGGATCACATACTTTAGAAGTATTATTTTAAAAATTTAATTTAATTTTTAAAAAAAATGGTTTCAGCAGCAAAAAAATTGAAACTATTAGAAGGTTAAAGGCACTTTACCCTGACCTGGAGTTTTGTACATACTTGTGATAACCTTCAGAATTTGAAATGAGATCTGTTTGAATTTTGCTTTGAGGCCTATTTCAATTTGAAATTAAAAGATAAAAAGTTGTTGGGATTTTTCTCTTTTGAAGACAATGTTTCCTAATTTATCTATCATGAGCTATCCATACTTCTCAAATACATCAAATACATTTCAAATGTATTTCATTTGATTGATTGTAACTAGTTCAGTTTATTTAGTTCTTCAATTTGTAATGAGCTTTGCTGGAAAGATACCTATGCAGTTTGGCATGGGAGTTTAGAAACAGATTTAACGTCATCAAACCATTACTAAGGCGTAATGAGTGAATATTACTTATGAGCAACTTCAGAAGATTTATAACATGGCCTAGTATAAATATATGTTGGAAGAGCACACGAAAATTGTCAATATATAGGCCAGCTAGGTATATTGTGAATAGAGTATAAAATTGGGAGTCAAGATCTGAGTTTGAATTAGTCACCAGCTGCATGACCTAATGAAGTCATGTTAACTACTTTATTCCTCATTTTAAAAATGGGACCAATAGCATCTACTTTGCAAGGGTTGGTATGAGAAAAAAATAAGGTAATACATCTAAGGTGCTTTGGAGACCATAAAGTAATATGCAAATTCTGGTTATCATCCCTTTATGTTAGAATAAAACCCTTTTGATTATATGTTAATCCAGTCTTGAAAATTAGTTCAAAAAATAGTAATTATCAGACAGCTAAATGGTACAGTAGAGAGAGTACTGGCCCTGAAGTCAGGAAGATCTGAGTTCAAATCTGGTCTAAGATATTTAATACTTCCTAGCTGTGTGACCCTGGGCAAGTCACTTAAACCCAATTGCCTCAGCAAAAAAAAAAAAAAAAAAAAAGTAATTGCTCTCCCCACCCCAACCTATATTTACCATTAATGATTTTACCATTATCTTCTCAAGATGCTCACTAGATAAAAAAGATGAAAAAGAATGAAAAAAATAGTTTTATATAGAAATATATGGGGAAAATTTAACTTTGTAATCAGATTGGAAAGAAAAGGCAGAGGATATCAATTTTTTTTATTCAGTCCATATTTCTTTTAGGACAATTCTTTCTTCTCTTAAATTCAGAGAACATGGGTTAGAGCTTATTTTCATGGCTGCTTCAACCTCTAGAAATGATGACTAAATATTTTCTAAAAAATTATTTTCTTATTAATGGCTTCCTATAATGAGAAAGGAAATAATCTTCAAGAAGCAAAATGATTCTTTGTAACTTTTTTTCTTTTGCTATGCTTTCCCTGTCATCTAAATAAGCATGCAGCAAACTTCTAATGCAGATCATTTATTATGCAAATCATTTTCTGAGATTTTACTAATAATTGTGAATTAAAACAAGAAATTGAACTTGGTTGCTTAAGCTATTGGAGCCTAAATATCATGTTTTAAATGAGAGGTACTATTAAAAACCATATTTTTTTTTTTTTTTTTTTTTTTTAACTTGCACAGTTTGGTGATTCCCAACAACTTCGTCTTGTTCGCATCTTGCGAAGTACTGTGATGGTTCGTGTTGGAGGTGGATGGATGGCACTTGATGAGTTCTTAGTGAAAAATGATCCTTGTAGGGGTAAGGCAATACTCATGTAATAGACAATGAAAGCTTACAAAAATTATTGTTACTTTTAAAATTATATGAAGTATTTTGTGGGGATAGCTTAAATTGTTTATTGATTCCAATAGTGAATGTTCCCATTGGTCTTTCTTTGTTAGCCTAAAGTTCTCAAAAGAACTCATGGCAGTCATGTAAACCATACTCTTTCCATCTTTTTGACCTCTTATGGCTAACCACACAACAGGAAGGCAGTAAAGTGTTAGTATAGATGTTTATGAAGAGACACTATTTCCTCACCCCTTCAGAAATTTTCAATATGAATAAAATATGCTAACTAGAAAAAAAAATTTGGCTTCTTACAAAAAATTCATCAAAATTCAGTAATGGAAAAAATACTGCCAATTATTTTTAAAATCTTAATTTTAATTAAATCCTAGGTTTGAAACCTGTTGCTAGCAGTACCTAATCTTCACCAATTAGAGATACTTAAAATAGTATATGTTTGTTAATTCATGTGTGTAAAATCCTTTGCAGCCTAAATTCAATTAAAATAGGAACTCACTTAAGGAAAAAATTATGCAAGCACAGGGAATAAAGTAAAATTGAGATAGTTGTGAATAAGTTATTTATTCCTTCTTTTTTACTCTTACTCCCTCTTTCTTCTGTCTTTAATTCAGATTAATGTGGTCCCTGTTACAAAAACCAACTTTTAACATATATTACATTTTATATGGTATTGATTATTAGGAAACCAGTCGTAGAGTAACTGCAGGTAATTCTTTTTCTCTCAAAGGGAAACAATTTTTTTTTTTTTTTTAACTAAGACAGCTCTTATTCTAGAATGTATCCTAACAGCCCAGAAGTAGAACTTCTTTGCATATTAAACTGCTATACTTGTTTTCTTCTCCTGCTAATGAGATTCTTTAATGTGATTGGTATCCTATGTCATTTTTTCTAGTTCATCATCATGGGAGTAAAATGTTACGGTCCGAATCAAACTCTTCAATTACTACTACTCAGCCTACTATAGGTTGGCAACCTCTCCCTTTGCCTCTCCCCTCTCTTTTTCTCTTTTCTTCTTTCACATTCTTGCTTTGATCATTTTTTAAAAAAAATAACATGCTTCATTCATTGTGTATGGCTTAACACATATCCAACTGGGCTGGTGCTTTCAAGTTCAATATCCAAAAATTTGACACGCTAAAGGTGTGTTACAAATACAATGATCATCTATGATCATCTACACTGATCAAATATGGTGCTAACGTGTTGCTCATCTAGTTTTTGTGGAATGTTTTCTGTGTGCATATGTGTTTGTATAAATGGTGCACCACTGATTATTTTGTTGAAATTTGGGTGTGATATTATTGCATGTTGATAAAGCTTACTTTTTCAAGGTGCCAAATGAAAATATTTGCTCTTTTATCTGAATGTGGAAAAACTTATAACTTAATTTTATGTGGTGGTTTCAATTGACAAGCCATCTCTCATTATTTTGTAATATTGTGGGGTAAATTAAATATTTTTAAACCTCCTGGCAATTTTCTTACCCTATTTGGTACATGCAAGACAATCCCTGACTAATGTGCTAGCCATTCAAGTGTGGTGAAACAGGTAATGAAATCTACGCATCAGTGACTGATGGATTAAAGATATTTTAGCATGTGGGCTTTCCATTTTCATGCTGACTCTTAAGTAGTAAGTTATTTTTGCTGGTGTGAAGTGTTAGAATAAGCACGCTCTCCTTTTGTACTTGCCTATGTCCAAAACGAATGCATTATAGAGTGATGCATTTGACTTTTTGTTGAGCTGAGTTGGAGCTAGCATGGCACAAAAGAATTTTCTTAAAATATGTTGATCATTGGGCTCATTGTGTTTCTCCTTTTCAGTTAAATGTCTTTTTTTCTCCTACATGTGTACTTTAGCTAAAGGAAGAACAAACATGGAACTCCGTGAAAAGTTCATTTTAGCAGATGGTGCTGCTGGTCAGACAGCTATGGCAGCTTTCCGACCCAGAGGGAGGAGATCACGACCATCATCCAGAGGAGCTTCCCCTAATAGATCAACTTCAATGTCAAGCCCTGCGGGTCAGGTGGCCTCACCTCAGGCCCCTGTGATGAGCACCCCAAAGGTAGGAGTCAATTCAGGATATATTTTCTTTTTTGTGGAATAACTAGAGATTCATGATGACCTCAAATACTAAGTTGATCATTTCAGAATCAAACAATATTGGTCAGTGTTTCACAGTTTTTCATGTGAAATGGCACACAAAAAGTTATTCTCATGGTGCCTTTAAAGTTACAAAGGAAGCTATTTACTTAGGTGCTATGTTTACAGTTTCTTGGATTCATTTTTAAAAATTTTCATGTATGATTTGCCATCTGACTTTTCTGCTTAGTTACTATGTCCATTTCTACTGTGAAAAGTGATTTCTTTGCTTTAGTGATCTTTTTTATAGTTTTGCTTTTTTCTTCCTGCTGTCCTTTATATTTGATTTGCCATTGTTTCATACAGATAGTCCAGCCTTTAATACGCAATTATGGTAAACCATGGTTGACAAACAGCAAAACGTCAACTCCTTCTAAACCAGCAGAATCCTCAGACTTTCAAGTGTCATCTGCAGAGGTATAGTAAGGATCCAGTCTCTAGATTGACCAATTTCTTTAAAACTAACAGGACACTAACATTCACTGTCTTTCTGGTTGGTACATATAGAATCACAATTTCTTCCATTTTAAATTTCTAAAGAATGAAAATTTTCCTATCTTTATTTCCTTGTACCAAAATGTTTAGCATTATAGTTTCTTGTCTAAAAGTCCTCCATCCCATTTTCCAGAAATTCATCACCTTTGAAATTCTTACCATATTTTTCCAAGCTTACCAATCATAATATTGTAAGAGTAGCTGACAATGAGAAGAATTAGAATCAGCATTTCTTGCTTCTCATAGCATCTATGACTCAAGGCACATTTGTATTTAATTACCACAGGCAGTTGTGAATGTGTATTTTCCTTATAGGCCAAAGATGATTCAAAAATCCATGTACAACATTTATTTATTTTAAAAAATATGAGCATGCCAATTAACTGAAAATAATTTTTTTACCCAGAGATGTATAGTTTTCAGCATGAAAATCTTCTCATTTGAAAAAAACCTTAAAGTTTTCCTGCCCAGTTACAGTGCTGACAATCAGTTCTAGGAGATAAAAACCATTTATTCTCATAAAGAGCTAGAAAAGTTGCCATCCATAATAACTTAAGAGAACAAATGTTATATAATAACCCTTTAATGTCAAGGAGAAATTTGGAAGAAATAAAAATATAAGTTCTCTTCTTCAGCTAGGTTTTTGTTCCTTGATCATTATCCCAAATCACTACAATTACACAAAGAGAAAGTTGTATTGCATGTCTTCAACAACATCTGTAACTTACAGAGTTAATGAGTAGATGTAAAATTTTGGGGAAGTCAACTTTCCATTATTTACAACATGGAAAGGGAATAGTGTCTCATGGACCCATCATTTATATGATTTAGTTATTTGGAAGCATTCCTGTGTATGAAAATTTGTCAACAAAAACCTACACAGCCTATAGACTTTATTCAGATAATAGATGACTGTATATAAATTCTTAAGAGACTAAAGCATGAATAAACTAGCCATTTCTTAAAATAATTTAAACTTTTTTGTGGGGAAAAGAGAAGAATACATTTGAAATTTTATTAGAAGAGGAGAGCTCCCAGCATGGAAACTTTCTTCACTATTGCAATCAGTAGATCATTTATTACTTAGTCTTAGGAAAGTGGCTTAGAGCAGGGCTTCTTAACTTTTTCCATTTGCAACTCCAGATATATTGATATATAAAATAGGCATACAAATTAAACATTTACTAATAATAAATCATAATATTTTGACCACTCTATCCCCTGAAGGATTGCAACTCACAGTTTAAGAAGCTTTGGTGTAGAGTGCAGAGAGGTTAACTGACTTGCCCATTTTCATATAAACTTAATTTTTCAGAGGCAGGTCTTAAAGTCAGAGCTTACTCCAAAGCCAGACTTCTATCTACTAAGCTAACTTTTATTACAAACTTAGGCAATAGCCATTCACATGATTATATTGTTAAGAAAATTTCATTTTTTTTCTTTGACAATTCATGAAAGAAAGGGACTTATATATTTACATCCTTATTTTTCAAAGTTAGGAGAGGTCTAGGCAGCCATACCCAAATCCAATTTATATCCAGAAAAAGTGACTGCATTACAACATACCTGATAAATGCTTATTCAGTCTTTGCTTCAAGATTTTCAGTGAAGAGAAGCTCCCTTCATATTGAGGGAAGATTGTTGCACTTTTGGACCATTCTGATGATAATTTTTTTTTTTCTTCAGTTTGCCTCTTGACAACTTCCACAGTTCTGCTTTCTGAGGATAAACTGAGTAACTAATGTTTTTTTGTTGTGTGGTCACATGACTTAAGGTACTTAAGGATGATTTTGGTTCCCCACTACAATCAAATAATGCCTTCCACTGGTTAAATTGACCCAGTTTCTTCAAATGTTCCTAATATCCAGTGGATATACATACATCTTCCCCCACCTTCTTTTTCTTCCTAAAATGTAGTGTCAGAAACTAAAATCATAATCAAAAATCAGAAGATTCTAGGTATATTCTGATCAGGGCAGAGTACCAAGGGATGATTACCTCTTATTTTAGATTTAGAAAAAATTTAGAGACCATCTAGTCAGACTGCCTCATGTTACTGGTAAAGAAACCAAAAATCCAAGAGAAGTGAAATCATTTGTCAAATTTGTACAGTGCTTTATAGTTTTCTAAGTGTTTGATTTCTTTCATTGTTGTTATAACTTTGTGAAATGGATAATTTGACAGATGATAGTATCAGAAAATATCATGTTTAAATGAATTGTCCAAAGTCACTTAGCTAACCACATAGGTAAGATTTTTTTTTTACACTACATAGAACATGTCTATGTATTTATATCCACTATTATTTCTTAAATTTTAAAATATGTCTCATTTCATTCATCTGGGTGGTTTCTTCACAGATTGAGTTGCAACTCCCATGTTTCATAATTTAGTATAATTTTCCCCCACAAAAACTCCAAAATATTACTTAATAGCCAGCATTCCAGTTATGAGCTCCTCAGAACTTTGACAGGCCAAACCTTAAACAACAAGCAACCACACTCAAAACATTTTCCAGCTTTTTAAGTCATACTAGAACTTATACTTCATTGTTAGAACTTAGAATATGGACAGTCTTTTGTGACATTATGAGCTATTATACCTTACTAATAGGGAGGCAACATGGTATGGAGGATAGAGTACTAGATGTGGAGTTGACCTGGGTCCAAATTCTAGTTCTGCTTACTACTTATGAGAATTTTGATGTCATCTAGTCTCTTTCTTGGTTTTATTTTTTTATCTATAAAATGAGAGGGTTAGATTTGATCTCTAAAGTCCCTTTCTGCCTGAAATCTGTGGTGCTACATTAAATAAAATTCACATAGAACAATATTGCATGTTTGGGGAAAATGCTCTTATTATGAAAACATTTATTATAAGAGATGTAGAATAGTTTAATGGAAGAGAAAACTGGACTGAGAGTTCTCTGCTGCTTTCAATTTATGAGACTTTGAAAAATCCACTTTCTCTGTAGACCTCAGTTTACTCATCTTTAAAATGAGAGTGTACCCATTGACCTTTCAGTTCCTAAGATGTTATGGTACCATAAATTAAAGAATTTATCAAAATTTCTTAAATAGTTACATTTTATGCCATGTAATGCCCTAGTAGTTTTCATTTTAATTACTGTGACATCATCTTAAAAGATATTACTGTCATTTTTAATTTTTATATATTTAATAAAATATATAAAAAATAATCATGTTTCCTTCAAGATTGACTAGTCTTAAAAAATTATTTCAAATTTAGTGTGATTTTTTTGTTAGAAGTGCTCCCTGTTACATACTACAGTCTGATGTTAAGGCAGAAATGAAACTCATGGATTTTATGTGTTTTGTAGGAAGGACAAATAGTTCTTCTTTAAAAATATCTAATGTTTATTGCTACCATTTTCCTACCATCTATATTATTAATGTTTTATATATGTATGTGTGTATACACACACAAATTACCATTTTTTCATGTTTTCATTGTTGGCATGTCTTGACAATTAATTTTCAAATCACTACTCTCACCAGAAAAGAAAATTCAGGAATTCTGGAAACCAAGAATCTTTTCTGTTCCAGGCAGAACTTTGTAAATGAATTTCATAAAAAAGAGAAATATAACCAGCACTGACAATTATTTAACTCATTTTGAATAATTCACTGCATGTAAATAAATTCTTACACTTCTATGAAGCCTGTTTGTCTTAAGTATATAGTTGGGGAATGTGATTATGGGAAAACACACTGAAACATGTCCAATATTCAGGAGAAGAATGAGCTTAAAAGATTTAACTTTTTTTAAACTTTGCACTAAAATACAGTACTGTGGTTGCAACATTTTTATATTTGGGTTTTCTGTAAGCTCCAGTGAGAAACTTTACAGAAGTCTCACTCAGTTTTGTCCAGGTGTTTACCACATATGTGGAGACCATAATTATATTAAATTCTGAATTAAACTTTTAAGTATCCAGTGTGAAAATGAAAACCATTATCAGGTTACTGTTCCAAAAGTATTCTATCCACATACCCTAAATATGGCAATATCATTTTGTGGATTTCCAAATATACAACTACATTTATATGCGTGTGAATTAACCTTTAATTACTTTTTAAAGCTCTACTATAAATGCCTGAAGCCATATTTTTGTGACAATGTGATAAACAGCCTTAACTGCAATAAATATAGATTCACTTGAATTTCTTGTTTTAGCTGCCTTGCTTATGGTTAGGCTCTATTTTCCCAATGTCCTGCATTTTCTTTCACCAAGATATTACCTTCAGAAGTTTCTCATTGAATTAAGAGAATGAAGGAAGAGGTGTGAAAATCCAGCACTTGGTTTTGATAAAAATGGCTTTTTTTCTTTTACCTTCTCCGATGAAATCTGTGGGAATTATATGAGAAAGAAAACTATGAAATGACTAGGATTAGTTACATGAAACACTTTTCATTGGTCACTACAGGGAACACCGATACAAGGAAGTAAGCTTCGACTTCCAGGATATTTATCAGGGAAAGGGTTCCAGTCAGGAGAGGACAGTGGATTGATAACAACTGCAGCTTCCAGAGTCCGAACACAATTTGCCGGTGAGTTTGTATATGTCAGTACTGATAAGACTGAAGAGTATCTTTAATTCTGAAGAACTGTAGTGGAGTAATAAAATAGATGACTGGTCTTGGAGTCAGGAAGACTAGCATTGAACTTCTGTTTCTAATACATACTGGTTTTGTAATAAGCAAAACACTTAACCTCTCCACTTCTTAGCCAAGAATCCAAAATATTATGAGCTCCCTAGACTCTTGAAATCATAGTTAAAAACAAAACAATAAAACTCAACTCCATATTTTCTTTTATTATATATGTATATAAAAGAATTTTGTGCTATATGTAAATAGGATTTTAGAATTATTTCAATATTTAGGATGGCAAAAGGGTTGACAAACGTTTTCAGTCTAACAATTACACAGTACAATAGTTTACAGATGTTTTTTGTAAATACATAGCAATTTATTTCCTCTATGTGGCCACTTGCCAAAAATTCTTGCAGCAAATTTAAGTAGTTATTGAGGATATATTGGATTGGCATATTGCCTTTTCATTGTTAACATAGAACTAAGATTTTGTGATGAGAAAAGCAAATTAGCTGAGTTGATTGTGATCTAGAATACCTGGGGTGGGGGATAGTAGGGATGACAACTGGAGGACAGCAGATTTCTTCTGTCAAGGCAACTTGAATGGCAACTTTTCTATCTGCTTCAATTATGTAATGATCTCTTTTGGGAGTGATTAGTGAATTATCTTACTTTTTAAAATGTTATCTTCATTAGATTCTGGTCATTTGAATAATACTTTTAAAATGCACTAAGATAGCCTTCTCAATGAATCTGTTAATGACTGTGACAGTAAAAAGTCATAATTATCTTTTGTGTAAACACAGGTTCTCATTCATTATGTCTATTTAATTTCAAATATACTTGTAATAACAGAACTATGAAGATGAAATTGGGGGAAAGGGAATCAATGAATTTGGATATACTGGGCATCCTGTATATATCATAATATATATAGCCATCAAAATATATTTTAAATTCTATCACCCCCAGATACCTAATGATATATTCTCATTGGTAGACTTGTATTCTCATTGTTTTAAGTGAACAGGATCCAAGACATTTGAGTGAATTATTGTCATCAATTATTACTACTATTTCCCAATAGAATGTAAAATCCATGAGAGCTTTTTTCTCCCTGTAAAGGCTCAGTGACTTGCACATACTATTTGGTGGGTGGAATGGAATTAATCCAGTAATTCCTAGGCCCCTAATATGGGAATGAAATCAAATGTCAAATCTCTAGTATAGAAAACTGACAGGGTAGAATGACTAATGTTTTTTTTTTTCCTCTTTGCTCTCAGATACCAAGAGAACTCCTAGTAGACCTGGAAGCCGAGCTGGGAGCAAAGCTTGTAGCAGGTCAAGTAGTCGCCGAGGTAGCGATGCTTCTGACTTTGATATTTCTGAAATCCAGTCTGTGTGCTCAGATATGGAGACTGTGCCTCAGACCACCAGACCAACCCCCCGAGCAGGTTCTCGACCAAGCCCAGCCAAGCCTTCCAGAATCCCCACACCCCAGAGGAAATCACCTGCCAGCAAACTGGACAAGTCCACAAAAAGATAGTGCGATTGGTTCTGCTATGGGCCTTCCTTGTGCATTTACTATTTAAGTTTCTAAGATGTAAAATAAGATGTAGAGATTATTGTGAAATATTGCAAGAGGTGAGTTTTAAATTCTGCAGATGGCCTTATTTTGTGTATTTATCTTGTTCTTTTACCTGCATAATTATTTTGTTGGATATTTTGGGGGTTATACCACATCACATGTGAAGAGAGACTTTTTAACAAAGACTAACATTTGTACACAACAATGTGTAGAACTTACATGTGAAATTCAATTCCTGTATGTACAGGTAAGTCTGTGACCTGACTGAGAAGGGCCGCATCACTGCATCATTAGCTAACAGCTAGGGATACCTCATGACATATCTTTTTTTCTTTTTTTAAACAAAAAAACCATCAAAAGCCAAAAGACAAAAAAAAAAAAAATGAATCTATTTTGAAATTATTAAACTGAAGTGCAAAAGATGGGAAACAAACAAAAAAAAAATGGCATGTACACATATACATATACCAAAAACACCAACACACACACACACACATTCACATTACTGTTATTTAAACAGAATTTGTTAAAAGAACTCATTTCTCTGGAAGTAACTTCAAGTACTTGCCAGTTCTTTAAAACTCCAATACAGCATTGAATTGCAGCATTTCTGTGCCATTGCTTTAAATGAGGCCAGAGACCTTCTGGATATTAGAACTATTATCCTGTAAGAATAACAATACAAAGTGCATTCATTTCAATGTGAGGTTTTCTTTTGCTTGACTGGATGGTAGCACTGTATCATTGAACTCATTTTGTATCAAAGCAACTTTGCTTACAGAAAACTATGAAATAAAACATGTCCCTTAACTACAATGCTATGGAATTAATTTTTTTCCCCAGAGAAAAATCAGTACTACATTATTTTTATGGGTAATCACAATTTGGAGTGACCAAAAGAGACTTAAAAAATGGGTTGGTCTTAATTTCCCATCTTAAATAATTACATTCTGATATCATGTCTATATTTAATATATATGTTTTAATTTATTATGTATATTCACATAATATAGAAAATGTTAGTATGCATTTAATAAAACATATTCACTTGTACACATCATGGCATACCTGATTATTTGGAACTTGTTTTATGTTAGATATTGGCTTTATTATGAGTGATAGTTTTGGAGTTAAAATACTGGGTAGGAATACTACATCTCCCATTCAGTATCTCTAAGTCACTTTGGACAAGTCACCATTCTTCCCTGTACCTCAGTTTTCATATAATTATATAAAATGAAGGTATCAGATTCTATGAAATTGGTAAAGTCCTTTTTTGGTTAGATCTGAGAGAGATCCTAAACTGAAATTATAGAAAAAATTATAGGAAAAAATCTCATACACACCCTCTCAATCCTATCCCATCTTTAGGGCAGGATAGATTTGGACTTTTCCTTGTTCCTTAATTGATATTAGTGATAATTAATTGATAATTAATTGATCATTGGACTAGGAATCAATATAACCTCAGTTAACATCCTACCACTGATTCTCAATTAATCTTTTATCCTTGTGTTGGCTCACCTATAAAAATAGGGACAGTGATATCTACAGTACTTTACCTCACGGGTCTCTGGCAAGGCTCAAATGAGAACATTTTGCAAAATGCTTTGCAAACCTTAAAGTGATAACAGTATTAAACAATTATTATTGTTTTTAATGGAAATAATTTATTCACAAGATGCATGTCTCAGGTGAGAACCTTCGATTGATATGAATAATCTGAATCATGAAACTGTTTCACTTTTCCCAATGGGATAATGGTGATCATGTAATCTCCATTGGCCAATGGAGTGTGCTAAAGGAGTGTCCCTTTGTGGGGATAGCAAATGTGCCTGCAAAGATATTTCAAAAACAACTATTAATGAACTAATAAAATAGTATTATACACACCCAGTTTTGAATGCTTCCTCTTTTTAAAGATATATATATATATACATATATATATATATATATATAAATATGTATAATTTTTCATAGTAAAGTTTGATTTTAGTAAGAGCAATTATGATTTAAAATGTTCCAAGGAAGTCTTGAGGAACTGCTCCTAGTCAAAAAGATTTATCCAATTACTTCTGAGAAGAAAGGTTTAATTTTTTAAAATTTGGTTTTGTTCTGCATTTTGATCTGCTTTATTTACCATGAACTCTACTTAAAAAAAACACCCAAAAACCTCAGTTCTTATTTGATGCAACAGGACTCCATTTTCCCATCATTTATTTCCTAGCATATAATGTTAGTTTCCAAAACAAAAATGAATCAACTATCATTTATTAAGTACTTACTATGTGCCAGATTCCATGTCCAATCTGGGGCAAAGGCAAATTTTACCCTATCTTCAGGAAGCTTATCTTCTAACAAGAAAAACAACGTGTGTGTATGTGTGTGTGTGTGTGTGTGTGTGTGTGTATGTATGTAATGAGTCAGCATAAGAAATTAAATGTGAATTTTGAGGAAGTTTTGTGGAACTTATAGATGGCATGTGAAAGTTAGCAGACAACATAGAAAAATTTTAGAAACTCAGAAATGCATAACATATATGTATAGTATTATGCAATATCAATATCTTTTATATTTTAATACCATAATAATTCAAACTTCTTTTCTGGTATAAGGGAAGGGCCAAAAAATTTTAAATGGATTTTCCAGATTGTGGGCGGCCATCTTCCTAACCATTATAATGTAAAAGGGATAACTGTATTTATTTATACAATAAATGGTACTTGTACCAGTAAAAAAGATAATATTTGTGTGTGCGTGTGTGGTGGAGACAGAAGGCACTAGCAGTTAGAGGGGTGTTGGGAAAAACTTCTTGTATATGTAAAGATCATTGTAAATCTAAAAGCTTTATATAAATGTTAGCTGTTATCAGGTAGAAAGTGGCTCTTAAATCTTGAAGGAAATCAGTTTCACATCAGTGGACGTTTGGAAGATAGATTCCCTTAAGGCAAATGAATTGTGGAAGAGGCATTATTATTCTTTCCCTGCCCCCCTCCCTTTTTTTTTTCTTTTTTTTTTTGCTGAGGCATTGGGGTTAAGTGACTTGCATAGGGTCACACAGCTAGGAAGTGTTAAGTGTCTAAGGTTTGAACTCAGGTCCTCCTGACTTCAGAGCTGGTGCTCTGCCACTATGCCACCTAGCTGTCCCAAGAAACCTTATTATTCTTAATCAAAAACAACTGTCTTTTTCTGAAAATGAAATGAACTTTGGAAGATTAGAATAAGCAAGGAGAAAATAAAACTATCATTTTTTGCATTCAAGAAAATCAACTAAAAATCTAGTTGAAATATTAACTACTTCACCAAAGTTGTGGGATATAAAGTAAACTCTCATAAATCATCAGCATTTATAAATGTTACTAAGAAATTCCACTAAAAATAACAGTGAAAATATGAAATACTTGGGAATTTACCTGCCATGATAAACCCAGAAACTAAATGAACACAATTGCAAAACACTTTTCACACATATAAAATCAAATCTAAACTGGAGAAATATTAATTGCTCATGATAGACTAAGCCAATATATTAAAAATGACAATTTGATGTCAACTAATTTACTTATTAAGTACCATTCCATACCATGCCAATCAAAATACCAAAAATTATTTTATGGAGCTAAAAAAAATAATAGCAACATTTTTCTAGAAGCAAAGGTAATAATATTAAGGAAATAATAATATTAAGGAAACCAGTGGGGAAAAAATAAAGGAAGATGATCTGCCAGTCCCAGTTCTCACATTGTTTTTGCAAAGCAGTAATTATTAAAACATTCATATTACTGGCTGTGAAAAGGAGTGGTGGGTCAAGGGAATAGATGAGTAACATAATATCCAGTGGTAAATCACCATAGTAATCTAGTGTTTGATAAATGCAAAGACTCAAACCTTTGGAAAAAAGAACTCACTATTTGACAAAAATTAGAAAGCAGTGTCACAGAAACCAGTTATAGAATATCCTTCACAATATACCAGATAAGGTCAAAATGAGTACACATTTAGAAATAAAGGGTGGTGATATAAGCAAACCAAAGTAGTATATGCTATATACTATGCCTATTAGATCTGTGGACAAGGGAAGAATTTATGATATTATGACAATTGAGATATTGTCATGTGAAAAAAATGGATAATTTTGATTGTTAAATTAAAAAGGTTTTACACAAAGTCAATGCAATCAGGATTAGAAGGAAAACAAGAAATTGGAAAAGAAATTTTTACAGCAGATTTCTCTTTTAAGGCCTCATTTCTTTTTTTTAAATTAATTTTATAATTATACATTTTTTTGACAGTATATATATATTGTCAAATGGGTATGGGTAATTTTTTTATAACATTATCCCTTGTATTCATTTTTCCAGATTTTCCCCTCCTTCCCTCTACTCCCTCCCCTAGATGACAGGCAATCCCATACATTTTACATGTGTTAAAGTATAACCTAGATACATGTGTGTAAATACCATTTTCTTGTTGCACATTAAGTATTAGATTCCGAAGGTATAAGTAACCTGGGTAGATAGACAGTAGTGCTAACAATTTACATTCACTTCCCAGTGTTCCTTCTCTGGGTGTAGTTGTTTCTGTCCATCATTGATCAACTGGGAGTTGGATCTTTTTTATGTTGAAGATTTCCACTTCCATCAGAATACATCCTCATACAGTGTTGTTGTTGAAGTGTATAGTGATCTGGTTCTGTTCATTTCATTCAGCATCAGTTCATGCAAGTCTCTCCAAACTCTAAAACTACTTACCTTTTAACTCACTAGTAGGAAGGTATTCTAAAAAGATAAAAGAAAAAAATCTCCCCTATGGTGCTATGAACTATTAGCATGTAGCTGGGGAATATATAATATAATAAGAGCAATACTGTAGGAAGACCAATTGTGAATGAGCTATTCTCAGCAAAACAGTGATCCAAGACAAATCCAAAGGACTTGTGATGCAAAATGCTTTTACCTTCATAGAAAGAATTTGAATGCAGATCATAGCACCCTTTTAAGACTTTTACTTGTTTTCTTTTGTAGAATTGCTAATAAGTGTTAGGTTCTTACTAAGTTCTAAGTCTGTACTTGACAATTCTCTAGTTCCGGCCATGACTGGGAGTTTTACTTGTGAATTCCTGGGGAGGAGCTTGCATGATTAGGAGAAACAAGTTCATTGGTTGAATTAATTTTTCCCAGAAGCCCTTGCATTATCCCACTCCCATTCTCTGGGAAGATAAAAGAGAGGGAAGTCACTACTCTGGACCAGAGTTGACGGCAACTGTGTAGAGACAAGGGCTCTCTACAGTAAGAAGAATCTGTCCGAGAGATTTGAGTTGACACAGCAGATCTCTTCCCAGAGAGCGATCGGCAGCTTCTGGAGACAACGGCACGTTACAAATAAGGAAATATGTTTTACATGACTGCATACATATAATCTATATATCAAATGCTTGCCTTCTTGAGAGGAGGTAGGGGATTTGGAACTCATTATTTTAAATGGATATTAGTTATTTTTACTTATAATTAAGAAAAATAAAATGAAAGCATTCTTTGAAAAAGAATACATCATGGGCTTGATTCAAAATAAGGAAAAAAAAACATTAACCATCTACTATGTGTAGAACATTGTATTAGGCACTAAGGTAAATATAAAATTAATTATTGTTTCTCAAATGACATGTAAAAACTTATTTTAAGCATTCATTTAAAACAATTTTTTTGAGTTCCATATTCTCTTCCTCTTCCCCCTTTTGAGAAGGCAAGCAATTTGCTGTATGTTACAAAAAAAAAAAAAAAAGAAAAGAAAAGAAAAGAAAAAAAGAAAAACGAAAAAAAAGAGGAAAAAAGTATGCGGTGAGAGTTGCAAACACTATCTTTTTTTCTAAACTTATGGGTTTAAAGAGGTAGTTTAATCCTTCCTATGAGGATTATGGAAAGTGTTTGGGTAATGGGCTCACATTTTAGGAGCTTCAAAGCTAGATTGAACAGTTGAGCAGAAAAACAATTAGGCAGGGAATACAAAATTTCTTAAAATTTCATTTTTCTAGCAATGGTAGGTAGAAAGAGCTGGGAAACATCCTCTTGGCTTGCAGGCATAATGACCATAACTTTGGAAAGAGTACTGCCTTGGAAACAAATGAATACAGATTCAAATTTTCCTCTGAGGGTTACTTTGTGTAGTGTTGGAGGTTTCTGTACCAGCCTTCGTTTCAGCAGAGTAATCGTCACAAGAATAGCCAGAGATAAAGTCCAAATTCTTTATTATTTCCTTCAAAGTCTTGTCTCCTTGCTGGGGCTCAGCTAGCTTTCTGGAGGTCCTTCCGAATGTGTCTTGGTTTCTCTGGGGGAGGCAGGAAGACCGCCATGAAGGTCTCTATTTTGAAGTCTGTCTCAGTCCGAGAGCTTGTGCTCCAGCTTCCAGTCCTCTGTCTTTCCTGAGTCTGTTCTGGTCCCCCACAGTGGTAGGAGATGGAATGAATGCCTCTGGCTGAATTTGTCCCCGCTTATATACTCTATTATAATTACATCATCGTAGGCGTGGATCTTGTTAGATAGGTGTCAATCTTGTAGAACTATATTAAGTACTAATTACATGTACCGAACTAGAGAACTATTAATCACCATGCTAAATTAGATAACCATCATCTTATCAATTCCACTGAGTTAACATAAGAATTTCTCCAGAATTCTGGCCCATTACACCTGTGTATATTGAATAAGTTTTGTTTCACAAAAATGATAATGTGTTAGAACACAAAGGAGTCACAAACAAAAAAAAGAAATAACTCTCATCTTTTATAGATAATTATGTAATGAACATAATAATCATTTAAAAAAATTAGAACAAAAAGTTTTAATGTAATTGGAGGACTAGCAACTGATTAAGTCAGAAAACAAATTAGTGAAACAATAAATAATTCTTAGAGAAAAATAAGTCAATATACTAAAACTTTTAGAATGAAGCTAAAGTTATCTATAAAAGAAACATTTTTGAAGTCACATTTACAGAACATTAAAAAATCAATGAAGTATGTGATTAAAGAAAATTAGAAAATAAAATCAAATACCCCCAAAACAAATTTTTAAAAATCTTAATAATTGAATGAAAAAAGATGAAAAACCTAAAAAATTGTATATTAACAGACCTAGTTAAAAAAATCAAAACCTTACTAATTTTTGTAAACTATTAGCTCATCTAATTGAGAAAGAAGTAAAAAAAAAAAATAATGTCTTTCTATGCAATCCTTTGAAGTCTACATTCTAAGAAAAAAGAATTATATCATTATTGTTATAAACACTCTTCACATAAAGACATCTAAATAACTGGAAAAATATTAATTGCTTATGGGTAATACAAGTAAATATAATAAGCATCATTACCTATATTAAATTACTTGTTCTGTGCTATATGAATCAATCTATCAAAAGATTACTTTATAGAGCCAGAAAAATAAAATTGTCAGAAGGAACAAAAGCTCAAAAATATCAAAAGAATAAAAAAATCTTTTCCCCTTTCCCTCCCTTCTTCCCTTCTCAACACAAAGAAGGGATTCATTTCTCTTGGACTGACAAACCCTCAAATGGAACTGCTTCAACAACCAAGTTGCTGCCAAGCAATCTCGCCTGCTACTTTAGTAACAAAAACGACTTATTTTCTGAATCTATAGTTCGAATACAATTTTTGACTATTCTGCTGTCAGCACAATTTTATTAATTTTGTTTATTGTCTGAAAACATCATTTATAATTGGAATAAAATATGGAGGGGAAAAGGTCATTACTTCATGTGCAAGTTTGATATAGTGAAAAAGGCTAAACTTGAAATCATAGGAAGTGAGCTTTGTCACTTGCTGCCTATATGAACTTGGGGGGGGGAGGTCTCAGTTTTCTCATTTGTAGAATAATAAGATTGGACTACATGATCTCTAAGGTTCCTTCTAATTCTTATGATACTAAAAACATTACACTTTTCTGACTTTCTATTGGAGCAGTTAGATAGCAACAGAACTCCATGGCTCCGCTGGGATCAACTCCGTGATCCCCTATCATGTTTTCTCTGATGGATGATTTGTTTGTAACAGGCTGATCTTGGCAGCATCCTGAACCATACAACAAAAGAATATCAGTTACTCAGCACTCAGTTCCTTGCTTCTGATAACTGAGTTCTTTTGTTCAAGAGTCTTTTTTTTTTTTTCCCTGAAGTATTATGGCCTTATCCTTACCTACTAAAGATTCCCATTCCTTCCATATGCAGTGTTTCAGTCACTCATCTAAAGGTCATGGTTGAAGTAACTTTGTCAAAATGTGGCAAAATCCAAAAACTTGTATAATAAAATGTGACATTCCAAACATTTTTGAGCTTTAAACCCAAGGCTAACAATTTTAGCCTTTTAGAGGCTAAAATTCATTTCTAGCTTGTTTAGTTTCTTAAACACATAAGAAGAGAAAGCTCAAAGTTAAACTGCTTAATATGGACCTCCTACCTCCTGGTAATGGGAGAGCAGGATCCAAAATTAGCTATTTTTCAAGATACTTAATGAAAATAATAGGGGATTGACTACATAGTGGATGGTCATAATTGCTTTGGAAGTACTTGGATTGATGGCACAGTACTTAGAACACTGAGCTCTATTAGGAAGTCCTTAGCTAAAAATCAGGCCGTAGATGGAGCTGTGTAATTATGGACAGATCACAATTTCTGTTGCCTCAGTTTCTTCAATTGTTAAATGAAGATAATAATAGCACCATATCTCCCAGGATTATTGTGATGTTCAAATTGAGATATTTTAAAAACAAAACAGAACAAAAATGTTAATAATATTATTGTTGTTGTTGCTGCTGCTGCTGGAAAGTCAGTGTGGCAGCCTTATGGGACTTCTAGTTCAGGAGAATTTCTGGAAGACAAGACTCTGGCAAGACTCAATTATCACTTCTCTCTTGCTCTACTACTCTACTTTCTCACCTTACTGAAATTTATACTACTACTGCATAAAATTGCCTCTTCCATTCTCACTCTGGGTAAGCAATCCTTTTAATCTCACTCCAGATGCTAGACATCTTGGGAGGAATGGGAACAAGTGAAATAGATTACTGGGAAGGGTCTAGAATGCCTTTGTATATTGATTCATTTAGTAAAACACATTAATGGTCATAATTTAGAATTTAGAATAATTGCAGAGTCACAAAAACATTTTAAAACTACCTTATGTGTATATAAATGTAGTTTATATTTACTTTATTCTAAGGCTACTTTTATAGGATCATAGATTCAGAGCCCGAAGGGGCATTAGAGGTCCTCTAGTCCAATTCCATCATTTTACAGATAAATAATCTGAGATCCAGAGATCTCATGGGTAGTAAATGACAGAGGAGGAATTTGAGAATGTCTGTTTATATCCTGTGCTCAGCAGTTAGCATGTTGCTTTATATAAAATGTCATCATTGTCTTAAGAGATTGGGAGGGATAATAGAGACTCATGTAGTTTCTTATTTGTGTTTATTTAGTCCATGGTCTTCAAATAGGGTGGCACCTTTATCAGAATTATAGAAAAAAATTATGATTCAGGGAGGAGTTATATTAGGTGACCTCTTGAGGTATCTTTTAATTCAAAAAATATGATTTTTATAATTATATTTTAATAAAAAATTCTTGAGTTTGTAAGGGGTTATATTAACCACTGGTGATTATGTATCGCTTTAATGTTTGTAAGTGCTTTTACATGTTATTGGAACTATTCAACAACCTTGTCCTAAGATTAGGGGACAGAAGTTGGAGGAGTGATCAAGCATTCCCGCTCAATCCCAGTGATCTCTGTAATAGCAAATCTTCTCTAAAGGCATGATTATAGGAAAAACATCAATGTATCTTTAAAATGAAAGCAGACCCGACTTATGACTTACATGCAAGTAGGGTTTATTTAAGGATATAAAAGAGTTAGCAGAGACCTAATAATGCTAGAATGACTGCCCACGTTGTGATAAATTTACTTGCCTCCATGTACCTATTATAAATTCCTATATTTGGGGAGGAAAGATTTTCTTGTTCATTTATAGGACAAAGTCTTTTCTGACATAGTTTATCAGTAAAGTTTCACTTTTGATCTATCCTTGAAGGATTGCAGGTCATTGATTGGTCAGAGTACATGTGGTTAAGCTCATGGATGGTCTTTCCAAACTCAAGACTGGTATTTTGGGCAGCTTGGCCTTGGCAGGCTTTCAGCAATCTTGAGAAGTGACTGTTATTTCTGGGTAGGCAGTCTGCCCAGTGAAGGTTCTTATAATTATCCTGAGAATGACCTTGAAGGAGCTATAGTTATTTTAGATGGGGGTGATGTTGGAAAGTCAAAGCTTATACAATGAGACTTCCTTGCAAAAGTTACAAAGGTTTCAGTGGTTGAACATTTAACAGGCAAACCAAGAAGTTAAAAGTGACTATAATAAATTCTCAAAAGCAAAAAAACAACTATTAACCCTTAACATGCTTTACAGGAATGTTTCTTCCACTGAGGAAATACATCTTCCAAAATAGAAATTCTGCTAATGTTTTCAATATTTAATAAGTAATAAGTGGGTTGAATCTCCGGCAATGATTTCTACAAGCAGAAATTATCAGTGAATGAATTGTGGAGGTGGGTTTCTATAGTCACATAAAGCATTGACTACCAAAGACCAAAACTGACCTTGAGAATTTTGATATTCCATGATTCCAAGTCATTGAGTACTATTGGAAAAATAATTCTAAAATATTTAAATAAACAGACATGATTTTGCTTTTGGATTATAGCTCCATTGGTGCATATCACTGTCCATCCACACCTCACAGTCTGTGATATTCTTTCCACCTTGTTCCTTTCACAAGATTTTTTTTTTCTTTTAAAGGCTATCCATGCCTGCAATGTTCTCTCTCTTAATCTCCTTCTGGTTTCCTTTAAGACTCAGAACAATTGACACCTTCTGCTAGATATTTTTCCTGCCTTAGAAGTCACTTAATGTGATTTACCTTTGAGATTTCCTCATTGTCATTCTTTAACTTGTGAGGACAATTCTTTATATTTCTAGTTCATTGCACAATGCCTGATTCATATTGAATGGTTAATAAATGCTTCTGGATAATTTAATCATGATGATTTTTGAAGACTATGCCATTCTAAAACTTATAGCCATATGGCATCATCTGAAGAACACTGGTGTCCAAAACAGTTGGATTTCTAAGTTAGAGTATATTAGGAATACTTTCTTGATTAAGGATTATCAAAAATGAATCAGAGCTTGCTTGTTGCATGAATCTGGCTAAGTCACTTAATCTCTGTCTCTCATTTTCTTCACCTATAAAATGAAAAGAATTTGAAAAGCCTCTATGGTAACAATATACGCTCCTGAAACTGACAAAATCATAGATATTCCTTGTCTCCCATCTTTTAATGTGTGTATATACACACACACACACACACACATATATGTGTGTGTGTGTATGTGTGTGTGTGTATAAAATCAATGTGATTTGACTTAAGTGATTACACTTAATGTATTTGTGTTGAATTACATTAGGTAAAATTACATTAAATATATAGAGAATTATCTTGGAAAGTTTTACAGAAACTAAATTTTTTCATGATCACATTCATGAAAATCATCCTGTGTAGAAAGCAGATGAATTTTGAGAAATACCCAGTAGTGGAATTAACAGGTCTTGGGGTCAGAAGAACAGGGTTTGAAGAGTAATTCAGAAGCCTAATATACCATGTGATCCAAGACATAACCATTTAATCTAAATAAAGCCAAATTCCGAATGGATAAAATGAGGGAGCTAATTCACCTGTCTTAGAAAATGTCATGAGGAAAATGCTTTGAAAATTTTAGTGAATCATAAGGATAGGGGTAATTATTGTACTAGGGCTTTTACAGATATCTATTATATTATAGGTAAGATGATGGCTAAAGCCCTATAACAGCTCTAAAATTCTCAGTTTAAGTAGGAAAATTATCAGCAAGGATATTGCAGTGTAACTTCTTTGTAGTAGCCAGGCGTTATTACAATAATCTGGTAGGAATATATCCCCAAATTTTTTGTAAACAGTCAAACTCAATATTTCTATATCTTACACGTGAAACAAATTCACAAAACAAGATTTGATCCTTCCTTTTTGTTTTCAAGACCTGAAAAAAGTGAAAGAATGTCTTCACCCAGAACTATAGCTTCTAGTTCCAAGGCCAGTCCTTGATCTGCTATGTTGTATTGCATTTCAGAATGTCTTTCAAAGTGAAAGAATGTCTGTGCCCAGAACCAGCAAATCATTATACTTCAACAATAATACTATATGATGATCAATCCTGATGGACGTGGCTCTTTTCAACAATGAGATGAACCAAATAAGTTCCAATTATTCAATAGTGAAGAGAACCAGCTATATCCAACGAAGGAACTATGGGAAATGTGTGTGGACCACAACATAGCATTTCTACTCCTCCTGTTATTGCCTGCTTGCATTTTTGTTTTCTTTCTCAGGTTATTTTTGCCTTATTTCTAAATACAATTTTTCTTGTGCAGCAAGATAACTGTATAAATATGTATACATATATTATATTTAACATATACTTTAATATATTTAACATGTATTGGTCAACCTGTCATCTAGGGGAGGGGGGGATAGGGAGAAGGAGGAGAAAAGGTGGAACAGAAGGTTTTGCAAGGGTCAATACTGAAAAATTACCCATGAATATGTCTTGTTAAAAAAAAAAAAAAAAAAAGAATGACTGCGCCCAGAACTATAGCTTCTAGTTCCAAGGCCAGTCCTCGATCTGCTATGTTGTATTGCATTTTATAAAGTCCATAAAATCTAAATGGATAATAGCTATTCTTTGACTGAAATGACAGAACTTTAAGGATCTCATCTCATCCTTTATGTGACTCTCACTCCATGTCCTATTTTAATCTTGGAGTAACTATACATCTATTTGTTCTACTAGAAATTTTTACTTGTTATCTTTCCAGCTAAATTTTCTAGTTATTTTGAAAATGTTCCCCAAGTTGGCATATACTTAAAGATCACCAACGATACCATAATAATAATAGGGGTTAACTTTGGTAGCCAAAGTTTTCCCCTTATTAGGCCCCAAAGCTAATGTTTCTTTAATCATCTATGAGCAGATATATTTCATCTATTTAGAATCACCTGCCTTACATGCACATTGATATAAAATATAGATGGGTGGGTAGATCCTGCCTACTTGCCTTCCAGGGAGGAGTCAAAAGGTCTATACAATGCACAGTATCTGAATAAGAACACTAATAGAACTTAGAATTCAAATTTCCTACCGATTCAAATTGTCTTCAATCAATTTCCACATATGGAAAATAAAGCAACTTGAGTTTCCAATCTTTTCTTACCTTTCCCAAAGGCTCATAGCCTCCTTATACCTTGACCTAATTCTTTTTTAAGTCCAGGGATAAAAATGAATAGCAAATTCTTATATGTACTTAATAAATTTAACCAATTTATTTCAGCCTCCACTTCTATTAAGATTTTTATTTTCTCATCTTCCCATGTCCTAAATAAATGTGTCCTTACATTATAAATTAATGTATATCTTAACAAGCTGAACTGGAAACTTTAGAGTATGGAATTAAAAATTCTGGTCCTTTCTATCAAAGATCTAAACTCTCCACTTTGCCCCTCCCACTCTTTGGCTGGGTATTCCCAGGGACATTTGAAATATCTATTTAGAAAAACATCTTCAAGCCTTCAAAGTTGTATGGGGGAAAGAGAAGAATCGTCTCAGGAACATTTACTGTTGTTGTTCCCAGTACTTATAAGAAAGTCACCAGAGGATCATGTAATCATAATTCTAGAACTACAGGGACCCTCAAAGGCCATCTAATCAAATCCTTTTTACAGGTGAAGAAACTGAGACTCCAGGAGGTTAAGTAATTTTTAAGGTTACAGAAGTAGCATCAGAAATAGTTAGCTTACTGTCCCCATGCCAAGACTCTTTCCAGCATGTGTGCCATGGATAATGGGAAGCAGGCTCCAGTTGCTGTCTTAAAAGACGCATTCAGCATTATATTCATGACCTTATGAAACTTCCATCCTCTACATTTCTGCTTTGTCTTAGTGGCCAGAGATTGTAGGAAATTACTGAGGAAAGAATTCAATCCCTTTTTTCATAGATCATTTCCCATATAACCCTTTTTGATGTCCACAATTTGTCCTTCTATGACCATTCTCTAGATAATTTCCCTACTTGTTAGCATCTCTAGGGATCAAAGGAAACAGAAGAAGTGAGATTTAAAAGCGTTCATTCCACACTTTGTTAGGAGATTTTGTACAGGTTTGTTGACCATTGACTAATAAGGAACCAGACAGAGATCAGAAAGGTCATTTTGAAGTCTTTCAACCATCAAAATGTAGTAGGACTGGTAACTTCTTTCTTCCTGAAAGAAGATTACAATGTTATAGTATATTTTCCCTGGAATGTAAATTTCATTAAGGTAGTAATCCTCAGGATTTAACAAAGTGCCTTGTTCACAGTAGGTAGAGATGCAAGAGATGGATTAAAATATTTCTGGATTACCCTCTTGTTCTTTTCTAATAGTGGTGATGGTAGTAATAGTAGTAGTAGTAGTAGTAGTAGTAGTAGTAGTAGTAGTAGTAGTAGTAGTAGTAGTCGTCGTCGTCAGAGTTAAAGAGTCGGAGTCATTGCAATTGCCATCATTGTACTAGTAGTGTGGTAGGAAGTAATAAATGATGTTATATACAAATATCTATACTATATAATATAGACATAATATTATTAATAAACTACATTTATTTATAATAAAATTTAAAATAAATATAAATACTACAAAACATATAAATAAGTAATGACAGAGCCCCTATCTACTTAAAACAAACTGACTTTGTCCTGAGACAACAAACAACAAGATCATAGAGCAGTCCTCAGAGGTTTCTGATTCAGTCCTCCAATAATACTAATATTAATAATAGTGATAGCTAATATTTATATAGTACTTGATATTTGTCAGGCACTGTGTTTTATAATTATTAATGAGTCATAATTAGTATATTTGTAACATCTACTATGTGCTGGGCACTGTGCTAAGCACTTAAAAATTATTGTCCCATTTTATCCTTACAATCACCTGGGAGGTAGATGCTTTAATTATACCCATCTCACAGATGAGAAAACAAACAGGTTAAGTGACTTGCCCAGAGGCACACAGCTAGTAAAGTGTCTGAAGGTGGATTTGAATTTAAATCTTCTGACTCCAGACTCAGTGCTCTATCCACTATGCCACCTACCTGCCCTTTAATAAGAGGTACGTGAAACTAAGCCAAATGAACCACCTCAGAGTTGGAGAAACAAAATCTACTATAGCACTAAAGGGGTATAGGAAGACCTGTTTTGCAAGCCCACAGCACTTTCTTAATTGTCACAAGATACCATAAAACTTGGGGTCCCCACTGGATTTCAAGTGAGACTTTATATACAAAGAACATTCAGTTAGAACCTTTTAAAAATTTAGGTTCCCCACACCAAGTGTGATGTGTTTACTAGAGATTGTTGTTATGATTATAAATACAGTCTGTCTATGAGTGATGGATTGAAGCAAGACATGGAGAAAGGACAAGCAATGACAGAGCATTGGAGCTTACAATATTTCTGTCGATGTATTTATAGGTTGCATTATTGAGAAACATTCAAAAATGTCCTGCAGAAAAAGAGATCAGAGCCAGGGGGCTATTATGAAATGTATAAATAATTTTTTAAAAACCGCCACATAGAAATTCTTAAAGCTTTTAACCAGTGGATCAGCAAAGAGATTTTGCTAGGTCTTTGCTTTGAGATTTTTTTTTTCCCCAACAAGTGCAGCTGGCTCACTGAAACCCATGATTCCTCCAAAACCAGACTGACACATGATTCTCTGCATTAGAGTCAGGAGAATAGATTAAATGGCCAATGCAACACTGTTCCAGGCTGTTTCTTTGATTTCAAGATAATAGTAAAGATTTAATTCAATTTTTCTAAGAAACTCTAACCAGCATTGGCACATGCTGGAGACACATATGCAGCTGGAAGAGGATCAAAGAACTAAGAAGCTTTTCCTATTGAAGGGGATGAAATTAGTGGCAGGACAGCTTAATGTAATGCATGGAAAGAAAGTTGGGATGAGAACTTTTAGGAAATTTTGCATCCTTCTACCATTCAGTTAATTAACATGGATGCTCATTTTGTAACAAATGCTGACAACTTCTTGTTAGGTATCCAATGGGTGCAGTCATGTGTGCCATTGTTGTTATTTGTCCTTTTGGGGGGAGGGTGTTGCAATTGGGATTAAATGACTTGCCCAAGATCATACAACTAGTAAGTATCTGAACTCAGATCTTCCTGACTCCAGAGCTAGTGCTCTATCCACTGTTTGTCAGAGGACTGATATCAGGGAGATGATGCCATGACATACAAATGAATTGGATTTAAGGGAGGAAGGGCTATACACAATTACCAGTCTCACTTTCTCCTTCAGAATCATCTGGCTACACTGGCAAGATATAGATGAGGATGATTACTGAGGGCCTGAGTGCAGTGGGAGCTACTGGCCTTTTTAAGCTCAGGTCTTGAACAAGTGTCAGGTTAACTGAGGCAATGCCCAATCATTGGTAAAGCTAGGTAAGGGATGAGGTAGAGAATGGCTTCTTTTATCTAGTCAAAAAAAAATCTGGGAGGGGAAGACAATTTCTGGACAAAGCAGAAATAATTGCTATTTACAAATTAACTCAGAGCTAATCAGTGCCCAAACTATGACCAAGTGGAACTTGGCCATGAACATCATGGCCATGTTCACCAACCAATAAGAGCCAGATTAATTTGATTTTAAGGCTTGATTTTAGGTCATAAACCCCAAGATATCACGATCCTCTTTGAGAAGGACAAATAGCAATGTTTGTAAGTAACAACAACCCTACTGGAGACCCAACCAGAACTGGTCAGTTGGGCAGCACAGCTTCTTTCCATTCCCTTTCCTTCAGCCACACTTGCCAGTATTCTGCCAGAAAGGAATGCAAATTTTGAAGACTGAAACCTCTGTGTATTTGCTAGACCCTGCAGAATATACATAACATCACCAAGATACTGTCCCTGTCTTTCTGTAATTAAGGTTAGGGTAAGGAATAACACCTTAATATAAGATATTATACAAGCAGTTGTTTTACCAGGAGAACACTGATCAGCTTGATGAGCATACAGAGAAATTAGTTTCTCTCCACCCCTCACTCCCCTAAAGGGAAGCTTGTGTTATCTTCCTCTTCAGAACATGGATATGTCCATTGATATCTCATTGAGATTTTTATTGAGAATGATTGTCCTAGCAGTTAGGGATTGTTTGATGACATGAGCAATTGTGAGTCAATCACTGTATTGTGCTAATCTTATAAAAGGGTCCCAAAAGATCTGCAGAGGTCCTTTTTGAGCAATGTAAGAGAGCTGAGGACAGACTAGAGAGCTCTAGCAGATCTTAGAATTGATGACTGGCCCTGGGAGGGTGTAAGAAAGGAAGACTGTACATCTCCACAAACTTCCCATAAAGAGCCACAAATGACATTGACAGAGAAATGGTCAAGCTTCTCAAACACTTGGATCCCAGTGGACACTGAATTAAGCTTTAAAGTACAGAGAGGAATTCAACAGGAAAAGAAGGGGAAGACATTCCAGGTCTCTCTAATTATTCAGTCCTCTCATTTTGACTTATCAGAAGGAAAATGAACTTTGGGGTGCTAATAAGAAAATCCTCAGATTTTTCCACTGAGTCTCACCTCCACTCCAGGGAATTTTACATTAGATTAAATACATTATATATAGACATTCATTCCTATAGTTGTTTCCTAGAGATTTGTATTCTTCTTGGAAGGAAAATGGATTTGAGGTTTTTAATGATGAACTCCTAGCATTCCACAATAAGGAGAGCCAAAATGCCAGTATAAAAGCCTAAGATCTATTTGGGAGCAGAAAGTAATCCAGTTTGGTTTGGGGTATGTGGAGGAGTAATGTGAGATGAGAGCAGAAAGATGGCATGCCAAAGTTGTGGAGGGCTTTGAATGACAGTTGTATTTAGTTTTTAATGAGAGAGATAGCACGGTGAGTTCCTGAGTAAATTGTTTAACTTCTCTGGACCTCAATTTTCTAATTCATAAATTGGGAACAATAATAATAGCACCTAGCTCACTTTGAGGCACAAGTGAGAAGAAAAAAATGTAAAATACTTTGAAAATATGAAAAAAAAATACTAATTTTTGTTTATCCTTATTTTTGTTCAACAAAAAGGCCATGTGATGTGGTGATTGGTTGATATAAAGAATAGATTGATTTGAAGAAAGGATTAAGTTTGGAAACCTAAGAAGGCTGATGCCAGGTTCATGGTAGTATAGATCCATGCCACTTTAACAGTGGCAATAGGTAGAGGAAAGAAGGGGCAAATGCCAGAGATGTTATAGAGGGAGAATTGACAAGACAAGACAACAGGTTAAATAAGAGAGATTATTAAAAAAAAAAAAAAAAAAAAAAAAAAAAAAAAAAAAAAAAAAAAAACAAGCAAGGGTAACTGCAAAATAGTTTCTAGGGAATATCAGATTAATGTGGTGCCACAGAAACAATAAAACTAGAAGGAAGAACAGGTTTAGAGAGAAAGATTCTGAACCCTATTTTAGATATGTTGAGTTTAAAAGTGTTGGGGGTAGAGGAACATCTGAGTGGAGATATACTATAATCAGTAGGAAATGATAGTCTGGTGGATAAGGAATTTTTCCATTGTATTTATCATCCCACTGCCTAGCATTTCATGTATTTCCTTATCTCAGGAATTCAAATCCTTCTCATTCCATATCAAATGCAAAAAGTTAAGGCAAATACATTCAGTGACCAAGAGAATGGAGTTCTTAGAAAGCAAGCTAGATTTGGAGATGTATTCTAGTCAAGAGAACCAAGCTAGGAAAATAGCTTGATAGCCATGGCTAAAACATCTGCTCATAGCAAGGTATGTGTAGCCTCATTCCTTTTCTTTCTTTAATGTAGCAAATTTGTCTTGAGTCAGTCGAATAATTGGAATAATACATCTAGAACTTTAACAGGCTTTAAAGGTTGCTAATCCAACTCCTCCTTTTCTCCTAATTTTGCAGATGAGGAAACTGAGACTCAGGGAGCAGATTAATTATATATATGAACTTGAATAAATCCTTTATGTCAAAGGTAGGATTTGAACTCAGGATCTCTGACTCTAAAACCGGTGCATTTTCCATTATATCAACTCTGATAACTTTTCATTTTGTCATTCATCCCTTTTATCAATTTTCTTCTCTACTCATTTTTTCAGAAGAGGCTAACATGTCCATAAGTTTTGCAGAGTCTGTTCACATTGTATGCTCCATCTATGAATTGAACAAGTCTGAAACCTACCTTGGATTGTTTAAAGCAGCAGGAATTAGAAATGTAAGCCCTAAATTAAAACTTTAAAAAATATATAAAATGTCTCTATCTTTACTGAAAGAGTATGCTTGGCCCAGCTTTAAAAATTTTAGTATCAAAACAAATTGATAACCATTCCCAGATGTTAATTCACAGGACCCCATCTGTTATGCCATCAACAAAATAAAATTAAAAATTGGGTGGTCAACAAGGGTGTAATGTTTCAAATCTTCCATTGACCATGTCCTGACTCCAGCTCAAGGCCAACAGTTAGAGTCATCCAGATAATTTTAGGTACTTTTTCTGTTAGATTAGTTTACAACCACTCTCTGAAAAGGGGGGGAAAAAGAAGTTACAAACACCTTGAATTATACCTAGAAGTGAATGTGAGATACTTTAGAACTTGGAGCAGAGGTATCACTTCCAACATGTGACTCTCTCTATATGAATGGTTGAAGTCTGTAGGCAAACTTAATGGGATAGTCCAAAAGAACACAAATCAGCAGCCTATATGTATAACCACCTTAGCTCACACCTTACGACTCACAAACTTTATGCTCTAACAATCTGAAGTGGGGGTAGCTTTATTTTTCAAAACTCATTTTTAAAAAAATTCCCTTTAAAATTCCTTAAATTTAGTTTCATAAAAGAAAGACTTCCATAGATTCAGTTTTAAATTAAAAATAAAAAACAAAAACAGTGGGCCCTATTTCTCATTTTTCTTTCTCTTTTCCTTTCTCTAATTCCTCTGCTTCCCTTGCATTGTCATGATTTCTGTTTCCTGAAGAATAATGTACCCCTTCCAAATAAGAATTTTCACAAGCCAACCCCATGATTCACTAAGGTTTAAGGAAAATTGGGGAATGCTCAATTAAAAATATTCAAAACAAAGAAAGACAAAAGGAAAACAATGGAGTCACAACATGGGTTCAAATCCTACCTCTGGTGCTTATTGATGTGTCACCTTGAGCAAGTAACATTTACTTATATGGGTTCTCAGTTTCCATATCTGTAAAATGAGGGAGCTAATTGCAATAACTCTTTTGTGAGTTTACTTATAATTATAAAACAAGGTCTAGGATTCTACATGATTCACTAGATTCCTTCTAAAAGGTAACATATCAGACTTGTATTTTTCCTGGTCAAATCAGTCATTCAATCGAGTAACTCAACACAAGTACTTATAAAGTAGCTACTCTATGCCAGGCAGGACTTTACTAAGTGTTTGGGATATTAAAAACAAAAAAAACAAAAAAACAAAAAAAAACCAAAAAGACAATCCTTATTCTCAAGGAATTTACAGTCTAGTCAGGAAAACAACATACAAACAATTATCTACAAATAAGATCTAGGCAAGAAAAAATAGATATGATCAACAAAAGGAAGAAGTTAACTTTAAAGGAGAGAGGACTCAAGAAAGACTTCTCATAGCCTTTAAAATTCCAGGATCAGAACAAATGTGAAAACTACACCATGATGTTAATCAACTATTCCTCCAACAAGCCATCAATAGCATAAACATAACATAACATAGCTGCAACCTGAAGTAAGTCAGAGGAATTAGAAGGTAGAGGAGAGAGTTTCATGCATAATGGGTAGTCCATGAAAATGTGTGTGATTGGAAGAAGGAATATCAAGTTTGAGATACAGCTTGGAGAGGTTAGTGTCACTGATTCTCAAACTATTTTGAGGTGAATAAATTAGAAGAAAATTTGAAAATTCAGAAATAAGTGAGAGGAAAGGAAGTGGCAGCATTAATTATAGATGACCTTAGAAAGGGGCAGAATGCTTTGTATACCAAAAAGGAATCAATGGAGTCACTGGAGTTATTTGAAAAAGGGTAATGACATGATCAGACTTGCATTTAGGATAATTAACTTGAAAGCTGAGTGGCAGATGAACCAAAATAGGGTCAAAACTTGAGGCTGGGAGACCAACTAGTAAGCTATTGTTGTGCCAACATGGCCGTGTCAGGGAAGGGGGGGTGTATACAAGAAGTATTGTAAAGGTGGAATTAGCATAATTTGGCAACTGTTTGGATATAATGAATATGAGAAAACGATGCTTTGGGGATGATAATTCTTTGTAATCCTGAGTCAAAGAGAGGATGGCAGTGCCCTCCATGTAATAGAGAAGTAAAGAAGAGAGAAGGATTAGGAGGAAAAGATAATGAATTAGTTTTGACAAGTTGAATTTTAAGATGTTAAAATGTACAGTTTAAAATCCTACTTAGATATGAAAAACTAGAAGTCAGGAGAGAAATTTAAGTCTGGAAATAAACACTGAGACAATTAGAGATACATGAGGGGAGAAACAGGAGAGATAGGTGTCATGAAGACAAAGAGAAAATCAAGAAGAAAAGGATGATCAGCAATGTCATTTCAGAAAGGACAAGAAGAATGAAGATTGAAAGAAGGCTCTTCACCTTTAGCTCTTGCAATAAGATCATTGGTAACTTTGGAAAAAGAAGTTTCAGTTGAGTGATAATGCTGGAAGTCACATTGCAAAAAGTTCAATTAGAGCAAGAGGAAAGGAAATTGAGGCATTAATTATATATGACCTTACCTAGAAATTTAGGCACAAAAAGGAGAAAAGAACTAACATGATAGCAGCAGGGATGGATAGGTGAACTAAAGGATTTTTGAGATTGAAGAGAACATGGGCATATTTGTGCATAGTCAGTAGACAGAGAAAATTTGAGATAAATGAATTAGGATAATAATGATGGAGGGAATTTGTAGAAAAAAATGTAATCGCTTCTGAATGTTGAAAGGTTTGCCTTGTCAAGGAGAAAGGGTTACTTCTTCATATAAGGAGGAAATAGTGGGGGAAAGGCATTTGAGTTATTTGAGACAAAGAGGAGGGGAAAAAGATATAGTTCGTGGTAAATGAGCTTTTCCCCCCCCATTAAACTATAAAGAAAGTTTTTCAGTTAAGAAGGTGGGGGGAGGAGAAGAACCACCATTTGGGATATGAGAAGGGATGAAAAGATCTGAAAAAATTGTGCTGGTGAGTGGGATAATGAGTCAATTAGGGGCGTTTAAAAGGCTTCTTTTTTAAATAAATTCCTTTTTCTCTCAAGAAAAACTGCCCCCAGACCTTTTCTCTTCTTGTAGATCAATATCTTCAGTTGGAAGAAACAATGTTACTCTCAAGGAGCTCACATTCCAATTGGGGAAAGATATGACCTTAAGAAGGTTTTATGTTCACATACAGGAAGATAGAAAGGACAGTTTTTAGGTAGGGGGAGAAACAGGGTAAATGGCAAGATCACACGAAGGTCCCCCAAAAAGATGATAGTGGATCCAGGGGTTATAGAGGAGTGGGGCTTTGAGTTTCCTTTAGGAGAGGTGGGGATGAGGGTACTTGATAGAGTGAGCATTCCCTGTTGGAAATTGACCAATGAGGTTTGGTTTGGTTTTAAAAAAATTGAGGCAAAAGCACTCTGATTCACTTTGCTTCCAGATCTTTATTACTGCACTTTGATTTCCTTGAGATATGAGACACAATTTCCCAATTAATGCATCTATTAATTTTGTTGCTTCATACATTTGAACAATCCCAAATTCATGTTTTATATTCCAAGAGTTGCTAGATCTCAACTGCTCTAATGAAAGGGAGCAAAAGTATATCCAGTCTGAAAATTATTGATGTTTGAGTTTGTAATGTGCTTTTTTGGGCTTTGTGTTTGAATATGGCTACCTTTGTGGAAGTACTGGATTTGTAGACAAGAGTACTTGGGTTCAAATCTCAAATCTGACATCTATTAGTCAGGTAGCCATGAGCAAATCACTTAGATTCTCTGACCTTCAATTTCCTTATCTGCAAATTGCAAATGATGACAAGACTTCTACTTTTCTAAGATGTTAAGAAGAACGTGCTTTGGAAGCATATAGTATCATGTACTTTATTGGGTTTTGTTGTTGTTGTTGTTGTTGTTGTTGTTTTAAAGGAAGACTTACTGTGAAAAGTTGTCTCAGGAGAAACTGAAGAGTTATCCAGTTCCCTCGATTTTTCTCCCAGTCCCCATTATATTTAAGGGTAAATGTCTCCCTCTTATACTGATAAGAAGTTAACTTTTTATCTTGCTTTAAGAAGCTGAGAAAATGGATAAAAATTTTGATTAAAAGATCTTGTATGAAAGGCAAATAGAGGGAAGTACAGATGTCAATAAAACAATTAATTAAAAGAATTAAATGATATCAATAAATATAAAATCATTTATTTCAGCTTCAGGAAGGATCTGAGCATAAAGACTACTGCTGATTTTCCTTGAAATCCAAATATACTATTTTTGGGGGGGGAAAGGGGGCGCAACACAAGCCTTGCTTGGGTTGAGTCCTCCAAATGGTATCTTCTTTTGAGTTAAGAATATCATGTACCTCTAAGGTTTGCTCCTGGGCCTACCAAAACCCTATTCCTTAAGGACTATTCTATGAGTTCAATTAATCTTTCAACTACTTTCAAAAGAAAAAATGTTGGCTCTACTCAGTTTATACTTAATAATCACTATGTGAAAAAAAAATCTGACTAGAGTATGAAATCTCTTTTCATCAGTTTATATTATATGATGTGGAGAGATATCCATTTGGATCCTGTCTGAACAATGGCTGTTGCTATAGTGAAGTTTAGTCTTGGCTGGAAGCCTGCGCAGCCATCAGAACAGCCTTAAGACTCCAAGATGAAAGCAGGGAGCTCTTCAAGGAGCATTGAATTCAATCCATTCATCAGGAATTCAGCCCTGTTCACACAGGACTTGTGTCCTAGCCTGGTAATTTGGAAACATCCATCAGTCCTTCTGAAGCTCTCTTGGTGACACCTATTTAGGCCTATACAAACTTATTTTATCATGTTTCAAGGAAATATTTTTTTTAAAATTATATTCAGGAAACCATTAAGTGCAAAATAACTTCAAAGGATTCCTACTGAGATTAAATTGACTGGGACTCAAGACCACTCCCTGCTTCCTTCTTGGTGGGAGAGTGGGCAGATTGCCAGACAGTTAATTTGGCAAACACTTTTTTGAAAGTTTTGTTGTTGTTGGAATTTGGAGGTTCAAGAACTCCTTTATTAATGTTGTTCTTTTTCTAGGAGATAATAGAAGATTACCCAGTAGAAAGAGTGGAGCTCTCTTGTTTGCTTTCTACTTTTGCTGAAAGTCTGAGGGGGAAGCTCTTTGAGTTCCTTAAAAAATTTCTCCAAAGCAGCAGAAGGAAAGAAGGAGCATTCAGAGTTACACCTTTTAAAATCTACTGAGTGAGCTCCGTGAACTTTTTGACACATAAAGTACCTTCTGGATATGCAAGTCCTTAAGCAAGAGGGTAATAAATAGATTCATTCTGACATGTTCTTGTGATGACTAGTTCAGAAGACCTGGAGCGCCACCCTGATTATTTTCTTTATAAATGTAAACCTTGGAAACATTAAATGCTGACTATTGTTGCTGTTCTTATTTTCAAATTTGCATACTAGCCTGTAGACATTTTGTGGAGTTTTTATGATGTTATCATCTAAAGTGTTTGTTATCTTTTTCAGTTACAACATTTACTTCATCCACATTGTTGATAGAATGTTGAACATAAAATGAAGGAGAGGCATCTGGAGCATACGCTTAGACACCTCTCTCCAAAATAATTCAATGATCTGGGACTTAAAGTGTTAATATTTCTTTAGTTAACAGAGTAAGTTCCATTTACAGATCTATTTGTGTTTGAGATCATGAGGAAGTTATTTAATTCCTTAAGCCACATTTACTTAATCTTTATATCAGTAAACTGAAGGAACTGGAGTAGAAAATCATTAAGGTATTTTTTTTTCTATTCTAGCCTTAAAAAGTTTCCACAATTCTAAGCCCTCAAAGATTTTTAAGAACTAGAAAAGTGAGGCTATGAACAATCTAACTAGAAATGCAACATTTAGGTAGACTTTTGGTTGATGATACATTATATCTATCTTCCCTACCATGAAAGCTGTGGAGCATTTTCCAAGTTAAGTATTTGTGATGCAAACATTTTGTCTGCTAGACTCAGGGAAAAATCAGACTTGTGCCTCTTTAGATCAATTTAAGTGGCCCTTCAAAAGACCAGAGTATCAAGATTAAAAGTAAAATACCCATATCCTAATAATAAGGCACTCATTCTTTTATAAAAATATTTCCTATTAATTTGAAAAGATCATAGCACAACTTTATGCATAGTGACATTAGGCAACACTTATTAAACACTTGCCAGATGCCAGGCATTGTGCTAAAACACTAAGATCACAAATACAAACAATGCCTGTCATCAAAGAGATTCTAATGGAGAAAAATACCACACAAAACAGAGCTAAAAAGGAAGAAGGAGCAAGTATACAGAAGAGAGTTTAATGTTGAAATCCAGAAAGTTAGAAACAGTGCTGGGAAGGGAATTAAATTTAGCTGGTCTAGAATTTTCCCCCAAATGGAAGCCTGGGGAGAAATTCACTAATGGGAGAAGGGTTTGGAGATAGGGTTGGTAAAACATGGGAATACTCCAGGGTGAGGAGATCTCAGGCAGTGAGAGAAGCTCACTGGACAAGATAAGATAGCAGTTTAGGCTTGACAGGAAAGTCTAGAATGTCAGAAGCAGAGCACAGAGAGCAGGAATGTCATGCCAAAAACGGGGGGGGGGGGGGGGTTAGCTATTAACATAGTCTAAATTTTCTTAAACTAATATGGAAAATGAGTTTCTAAACTTGCTCAATGTAAATCAATTAATTACTTAATGATTGCCTACTTGTGTATAATCAAACTTAAAATGAAGTATCTATTATGAGCCAGGATCTATATTAGGCACTGCAGATACAAATATGAATATGAAACAGTCCCTGGCTCAAGGATCTTATATTCTGTAAGGGGTGTATGTGTGTGTGTCCTTGCTTTCAATAGGGTCAAAATTTTTTTATTTAAAAATAACAACATACAAGCAACTAATGCAAATAAGATAATAACAGCTAACATATAACATTTATATACTAAGCATTATCCTAAAGGTACTTTACAATTATTATCTAACTCATTTGCTTCTCACAATACTGGGAGGCGGGGTGGTAAATGCTAATATTTTCCCGGATTCAAAGATTAGGAAACTGAGGTAAATAAATGTTAAATGATTTTCCCAGGATCACACTGCTTTTAAGTATCTGCAGCTGAGTTTTGACTCCCAGCGCTCTTAAGTACTGAACTACTCTTGTTATAGGCTAAATTACAGGAGAAATTGGAGATAAATAACTGAGCAAAGGCACTAGAATTACAGGGAATCAGAAAAGTCTCCTGAGGTGGGATTTTAGCAGGAATTTGAAGGAAATCTGATAAGTCAAGAAAAAGAATTCCTGGTATGAAGAACAGCCAGGGAAAATTCACAGTCAGGAAATAGTGTCTTGTGCAAGGAAAAGCAAGGAAACCAGGGTCTGGATCACAGAGGATAGAGGAGAAAATAAGGTATTGAGATGACTAGAAAGGTGAGAAGGGAGCAAGGATATAAAGGGCTTTGAACACCAAACAGAAGGTTTTATATTTGTCCTTAGAGCCAAGAGAGAGCCACTGTAGTTTATCGAATAGGAGGTCAGATGTGGTCAGACTGTTCATTTTGAGAGCTGGGATATGAGTGGACTGAAGTGAGGGGATAACTGAGGCAAAGAGACCAAGTGGAAGCTCATTGAAATAGTGCAGGGATTAAATGAGGGCCTGCTCTAAGGCACTACTATTTACAGAGGAGAGAAAATAAAGATATTGCAGAGATAGAATTGACAGGCCTTAAAACTGGTTATGGAGGATGAGACAGTGAGGAGAAGAAAATAATGAAATCTAGATTGTCAGCCAGAGTGACTGGGAGGATAATGATAATCTGCCAACATCTATTTAATCTATGGTTTCTGCTGGCCTCAAGAGCCAGGTAATTCTAGCAGTACTAGGCTGCATAGGGACCCCAGTGCATTGTGCTCTGTCCAAGTAAGGTCTTCTTTCTCATCTCATCAGTCCAGGTCCTGATCTCTGTGTGCTGAATTGCCCAAGTAATCAAAGATTTCTACAATCCCAGTATGGTTGAAAGTCAGAAACAGGAGAAACATCCATTTCTGAACTTGAGTTGAGCAGCTGCAGTACTTTTTCAACAGGAGCTTCAAGGGTGGAGAGGTTGCTGGATTGTACTCTTTCATCAGGCAACTCAAGGGGAACAGGACATGATTTGGTACAATTCCTGCCTCCAACCTTCCTCAAGAGCCTCTTTTGAAATCCTTTGGCATATCCAACAACAACAAAACAACAACAAAAACAAAAACAAAAACAAAAACAAAAACAAAACTCCACACTCTAGAAGGAAGTATGGGCAAATGTCTCCCTGAAATGAGGGAAGATCTCTTCATCCTTCCTATCTTCTTCTTAGCAGATAAAACCCAAAGAAACCCATGGCTGCTCTGAAATTGGTTTTTTGTTTTTTTTCCTTTAAGAAACAAAAAATAAACAAAAACATTTTTGAATAACTGAATCAATAGGATAACCCCACATAGTCTTTCTTGTATTTTTTGCTGTTATTATTGCTTATATCCAGATATTTCCCTTGGATGTTAGAACTACAGAGATATTTCTCAAAAGCTCCAGCATCCTTCCACAATAGAGGATGACATCTTCTCTATTTTTCTGGAATAGATAGAACTAATACCTGCTTTGTGATGGAACTGAATTTTAACCATGTACTTCCTCATTATAAAGTAAAAAATTCTCCATTAGGCCCTGCCCTATATCCTACTGGCATCTCGCAGGAAAACAGGACCACCCCAATTCTACTAATAATTTTAATCTTCTATAGAAACTATGAAAAGTCACTATTATCTCATGATCTCCAGAAGGGCTTGAGGTGAATTTCCTACAGGCTCTTTACTTACTCTTTTACATCTAATCCAGAATTTAAGATTTCAGAGCAATTTCCTTGCCTTCCTCCAAATCCCTTCTCCACCATTTTGCTTTCTCTTTCTGCCTCTCTTCATGGAGATTACATGGCTTTTGAAGAATAGAATATATGGCTTAAAAAAAAAAGTGATAGAGAAATTTGGAAGAGGAAGTTTGAGGGAAGATTGTGAGTTCAGAGTTAAGACACTGAATTTAAGATTTCCATGGGATATCCTGATGGAAATATCTAATGATTAATTGGAGATATGTGCCTGGAGGTTTGGAGAAGAATTACAGTTATATAAGTAGATCTGAGAAATATCAAAATAGGAATGACAGTTGAAAACATGGGATCATCAAGCAAAGTAACATAGAGGGGAAAGGGCTTAGGACAGAGCCTTGGAAAGTTCTTATGTATAGCACATGTGATATAGTATGGTTTAGCTAAGGAGGCTGAGAAGGAGCTACTAGATATGTGAAAGTAGATTTATGATAGAAGAGTTCATAAAAATCTAGAAAGAAGAGAATGTTTAGGGAAAAGGGGAATTGACAGTGACAAAGGTTGAAGAAAGGTCAAGGATGAAGACTGAGAAAAAGTCATCAGATTTGGAAATTTAAAAAAAAAAAAATTGGTACCTTTGGAAAACAATTATAGTTGAGTGATGAGATTGCAAACCAGAGTGTAGAGTTGAAAAAAGTAAGAGAAAAGAAAATGCAAAAACCAATAATAGCCTTATCAAGAAGCTTAGTCACAAAAGGGAGGAGGAATATGAGAGGACAGTTAATGGTATTGAGGGATCATTTGAGGGCTTTTTGAAGATGGAGGAACATGAGCATGTCAGGATAGAGAGGGAAAGACTGAAGATACGTGAGAGTTAAGATGATAGAGGAGGAAAGTTGCTGAAGAATGCAAGATGAAATAGAAACAATTTTACATGGACACAGGTTTGCCTTGGCAAGGAGAAGATCCATCTGGGGTAAAGGAAGAGATAGTAGAGGGAAGAATCTTCTCCTTATATGAGATAGAAGGAGAGAAGAAGGAGTCTTAAATTAATAGTTTCAATGTTTTCAGTGAAATATGAGATAAATTTATCATATAAAAGTATTGGGAAAGGGATAACTATAAGAAATTTGAAGAGGAATCAAAAGTTTTAGATAAGACTGGAGTGGGGACCAAGATGCTGGAGTAATCAGGAAGCTGCCTTAAGCCTTCCACAGTCACCTTTATACAACTCTAAAATAGCATCCCAAAATTAATATGGGAATAGCAGAACCAGTGGAAAAAAAATGAGTAAAATAATCTTTTAGTTTAAAAAACTTGGAAAGTTTGCAGGGAAGTCTGCCTCACTTGGATTAAAAAAAAAAAGTGCAGTCCAGGACAGAAACTATCCTAGCAATTCAGCTTCAAGCCCTGCATTAGCAAGCCAGTGGGGAATCCTGAACCCCCACTTAGCCAAATAGGCAGACACAGTGGAACCCTCCACATATCCCAGCATAGTTAGGTGAAAGGGAAGATGCTATATCTGGGGCCCTCTTCCATCCTATGTGCTCGACTCAGCACCCTTACAGACTCCAGCCGCACCAGCCACTCCTTCCTTATTCCCTAAATGTAGTATCAGGTAAGAGGGTCCACAGTGGGCTTCAGGGCATCTCAAGAGAAGGATTCAAATTTAAAAGTAAGGAAAAAGTCTGGGAAAGCTGAGCAAAAAGTAGGACAAAAATTTTGACCATAGAAAGTTATGGTAACAGGGAAGCCAAACTCAGAGAAAAATAACAATGTCAAAACATACATGGGAAAAACCCCAAAGAAAAATTGGAATTGGTCTCAAGTCCAGAAAAAATTCACGGAAGAGCTCAAAAATGAGTTTGAAAATCAAATAAGAGAGGGATAACAACCCATTATTTAACCAAAAATTTCTGGGAAAACTGGAAAGTAGTATGACAAAAACTCAGCATAGATCAACATCTCATACTCTATACCAAGATAAAGTCAAAATGAATCATGATTTAGACATAAAGAGCAATACAGTAAGGAAATTAGGATAGAAAAGGATAATTTGCCTCTCAGATATATGGAAAAAAGGAGAAATTTATTACTAAAGAAGAAATAAAAATATTGCAAAACATAAAATGGAAAATTTTGATTACATTAAATTAAAACATTTTTGCACAAACAAAACCAATGCAACCAAAGTTAGAAGGGAAGCAGAAATTTAGGAAACAATGTTTATAACCAGTGTTTCTGATAATAGTCTCACTTCTAAAATGTATAGAGAAATTAATCAAAATTATAAAAATACAAGTCATTCCTCAACTGATAGTCAAAGGATATGAACAGATAATTTTCAGATAAAGAAATTAAAGCTATCTATAATCATATAAAATGCTCTATTTATTTAGAAAAATGCAAATCAAAACAACTTCAGGGTACCACCTCAGGCCTATCAGGTTGGCTAGGCTGATAGGAAATAAGAATATTAAATATTAGGGGGGATGTGGGAAAACAGGGACTTTAATCCTTTGTTGGGTTGTGAACTGATACAGTCATTCTGGAGAGCATTTTGGAACTATCCCCAAAGGACTATGAAACTCTGCATTCTGTATTCCAAAGAGATCATAATTTCCCAACACCCACATTCAGTTATGCTACTCTCTCTGAGGTCATGACCCATAGTTTAAGAATCTTTGTTCTAGAGCTAGACATCCTAGGGAATTAAATCAAGTGGTCCTTAGGAAGGATTGTTAACAAGAAGATTAGTGGAGTTGGTAGAATTCTAACTAAGCTATTTAAAATTTTAAAAGGTGATGGATGCTGTTAAAGTGCTGTATTCAATATGCCAATGAATTTGAAAAAAGCACACAACAGTGACTGTACATAACTTTTACCCAGCAGTGCCATTACTTGGTCTATCCCAAGGAAATCATAAAGGAAGGAAAGGATCCACATGTGAAAAATATTTGTAGCAGCTCTTTTTATGGGTGCAAAGAATTGGAAAATGATTAGATGCTAATCAGTTGGGGAATGTGATATATGAAAATAATGAAATGCTATTATTTTATAAAAATGATGAAGAAGCTGATTTCAGAAAGACCTGAAAAGATTTATATGAACTGATGCTGAGTGAAACAAGCAGAACCAGGAATACATTGTACACAATAACAGCAAGAATGAGCCATGATCAACTATGAAATACTTGGTTCTTTCTTCTCAGTGGTTCAGTGATCCAAGCCAATCCCAATAAACTTGCTACAGAAAGTGCCATCTGCATCAAGAAAAAAGAACTATGGAGACTGTGAATGTAAACCAGCATATGCTATGTTTACTTCTTTTTTTCTCTCCCAACATGATTCATAGAGAGAAATAAATTTTTTTTTTTATCCTTCCTTTTATTTATTTTTTCTTTTATTCCCCCCCTTCAGTTTCTTTTTTTCTTTTTTTTCTTTTTTTTTTTTTTAATTTTTTTTATTATTTATATATATATATATGTTTTATAATATTATCCCTTGTATTCATTTTTCCAAATTACCCCCCCTCCCTTATTCCCTCCCCCCGACGACAGGCAATACCATACATTTTACATGTGTTACAATATAGTCTAAGTACAATACATGTGTGTGAATATCATTTTCTTGTTGCACAATAAACATTAGAATCCGAAGGTACATGCAACCTGGGCAGACAGATATTAGTGCTAACAATTTACATTCCCCTCCCAGTGTTTCTTCTCTGGGTGTATCTACCTCTGTCCATCATTGATCAACTGGAAGTGAGTTGGATCTTCTTTATGTTGAAGATTTCCACTTCCATCAGAATACATCCTCATACAGTATCGTTGTTGAAGTATACAGTGATCTTCTGGTTCTGCTCATTTCACTCAGCATCAGTTGATTTAAGTCTCTCCAACCCTCTCTGTATTCCTCCTGCTGGTCATTTCTTACAGAGCAATAATATTCCATAACCTTCATATACCACAATTTACCCAACCATTCTCCAACTGATGGACATCCATTCATCTTCCAGTTTCTAGCTACAACAAAAAGAGCTGCCACAAACATTTTGGCACATATATGTCTCTTTCCGCTCTTTAGTATTTCTTTGGGATATAATCCCAGTAGTAGCGCTGCTGGGTCAAAGGGTATGCACAGTTTGATAACTTTTTGGGCATAATTCCAGATTGCTCTCCAGAATGGCTGGATTCTTTCACAACTCCACCAGCAATGTATTAGTGTCCCAATTTCCCCACATCCCCTCCAACATTTGTCATTATTTGTTCCTGTCATCTTAGCCAATCTGACAGGTGTGTAGTGGTATCTCAGAGTGGTCTTAATTTGCAGAGAGAAATAAATTTTTAAAAATTATTATAAGAGTGAAAAAAGAAAAAAACCCAACAGTGGCTTTTGTATTGGAAAAGATCAATTTATATCTCAATTTTTAAAAAGACCAAATATTAAGAAATGTTCAAATTATCAAATAATTGTTCTTATTTCATATGCCATTAAGATTATGCTTAAGATTCTGCAAGTTAGGCCTCAGTAATATGTGCACAAATAATTACCAGAAGAGCAGCCTGGTTTTTGAAGAGTTAGAGGAGCTAGAGACCAAATTACAAACATTAACTGGATTATGGAGAAAGGATGGGAGTTCCAGAAAACAAAACAAAACAAAAACAAACAAACAAAAAACCATCTACTTCTGCTTTACTGACTACCCAAAACCTTTTTACTAAATGGATCACCACAAAATGTGACAAGTTCTCAAAAAAATGGGAATGTCACATGTAGAGGGCCAAACCTTGGAGAAGTATACTTGAAAGAAGTATACCTGAAACAAGGTATTAACTCAGTGGAATTGATGAGATAATGGTTCTCTAGTTCACATATAATATAGTATAATGATATAATCATTCTAGATTGGTTTATACTCAATATATTGTAATGATGTAATTGTAATAGAGTATTTAAGTCCTGGGGACAAAGTCAGACTCTGATGGAGACTGGTTGAGACTTCCAGACTGTCAGACTAGGACAGACACAGACTGTGAAGGAGACAATAAAGACTTTGGACTCTATTCTTGTCCATTATCATGGTGAATACCCTACTGAGACTCCTTCAGGAGGACCTCCACAAACCTAGCCCGAAAATTACAGTCACATCATTTTACTTTTCTCCTAAGGAAACTGTATACGGGTCAAGAAACAACAATTAGAATCAAAGATGGAATAACTTATTGGTTTAAGATTTTTAAAAAGAGTATGACAAGGCTGTATATTGTCCTCTTATTTAACTTAAATGCAGATTCTACCACGTAAAATACAAAGCTAGTTAAAACAAAAGCTAGAATAAGGTTGCTGGTAGAAATATCAACAATCTCAACATGTAGAGGATTCTATACAGATGGCAGAAAGTAAAGAGGAATTAACAAATCTCTTGATGAGAGTGAAAAGGGAGCTTAAAATTAAACAACAACAGCATCAACAACAATAACAACAAAAGCCTTCTAAGATCTTGCCAATTGGTCCCATCACTACTTGGCAAATAGAGGGAGAAGAAACAGAAGCACTGTCAGATTTCATATTCTTGGCCTTAAAGATCACTGCAGATGGTGACAGCAGTCATGAAATTAAAAACATTTGTTCCTTCGAAGGAAAGCTATGGCAAATCTGGAAAGGATACTAAAAAAAGCAGGAATATCACCTTGCTGTTGAAATTCTATATAATTAAAGCTATGGTGTTTCCAGTAGCAATGTCTGGCTGTGAAAATTGGAGTATGAGGAAAGCTGAGGGCTGCAGAATCAATGATGTCAATGCAGAATTCAAATGATTCTCAATCAATTAGAGAAGTCTTTTGAAAGACTCTTAGAGAACAAGGAGGTCAAACCAATCAATACTTAAAGAAATCAATATTGGCTATTCACTGGAAATTCAAATGGAGATGAAACTTATTTTTGCCACATAATGAGAAGACAGGATTTATTGCAGAAGACCCTGATTTTGGGAAAGACTGAAGGCAAAAGGAAAAGAGACAAAGGATGAAATGGATAGATAACATCATGGAAACAATGTACATGAATTTGGACAGACTTAAAGAGATAGTGGAGGATAGAAGGGCCTTTTGTACTATAGTTCATGAAGTATGAAGAGTCAGACATGACTAAATGACTGAACAGCTGCAAAATCTGATTTTAAAAAAGAAAGCAAAATTGTCAATATCAAAAATGAACTCAAGAAAAGATGTGGAAAAAAGGAAGTGAGGATTTAGCTATTTTCTCAGAATCCTTTGCTCAAGATGCAGTTCTTTGCTTCCATTCCTGGATTCTATTATTCTAATCCATGGTTTCTATACTCATATTCTGGCTCAAAGAATGATATTGTAGTTAGGCTTAGAAGTTATTTAAACAGCATACCGTGGACCATACTTATAATTCCTGCTTCTAGGAATGCTGTGGCTGGGGAAATTACTTAAGATCCAGAGTTCTGAGAGGGTAAAGCTGTTCAGCTATCTGTACTAATGTGGTAGCAACAATATAGTGAATACCTGGAAGTGGGACAGACACCAGGTTGCCTAAGGAAGAACAAACCATCCCAGTTGGATATAGGTTAGCTTCTTTGTCAATCAGCATAGGACTGGGATCGGGCCTGTGAGCAACTGCTGTACTTCCAGCCTTGACCAAATAGGGAAACTAAGTATCAAAAAAAGTCATTATGTTTGCAGAAGATGGTCATCTTCTTTCTCCCTTAGTAACACAAGTGGATGTTTAATGAACAATTTATTGTTTTAGTTAAATTTCTAGAAGAATATGTTGTGCCCTCTGCATGAGATCAATTGATAGCTATAAAGATCTATAAATTAGGTCGACACCTAGTTTGGGTAGAACCTCTGTGGCAAATTTTGGGAAGGACATAGTCAAATAAGCTGACTTTGATGTATTACAATCTGCACCCTTGGAGGGCATAATTATATCAATGAGGCTTTGGTTCTACTGGTATTAGAGTTGACTGCAGACACAGACATATATACAGACACATTTTTTAAATCGAGTCTTTCTGAAAATCTATATTTGTGTGAGTACGCAAGTTATTTTTACTTCCTTATATTCAGTAATATTTTAGAATGAGTGGTAGAAGCCAGAGAATTCTTAAAGAAATAAATGTGCTTAAGGATGCCTCCACAGAAGTACAAAAAGTCAACAAATTCTTGATAGTACTACTGTTGGGATTAGGAATGGAGTGAGAGATGAGATGGTTTGCTGAGGCTTTTCCAGTGTTAAGTGGTGCCTTATGTAGTTTAAGTGATTAAAAAAATAAAGAAAAGAAATTCTAAAAAAAATTCTGTTTGAGTGTGGGTATACAGAAATCTGGGAGACAGGCCAAATAAGATAATGCCCTGGTGAAGGCCATGATGAACTACTATTATGGGTAAGTTAGGGTACTAAAGAAACCATGAGTAGGAGTTTATATTTAATTTGCTGGCTTAGATGAAGAGGTAAATTAGAAGAGGGAAATCCCACATAGCCACTGTATCTCAAGCAAATTTTAACCAGTTAGACTATTTGGTCATAATGAAGAAACATAATCAGCATCTTAGCAAATAGTTTGGTAATATGTTCAGTCATGAATCTCATTTTTGTCATCCTATGGATTCTCATGTGAACCATGAATATTTTAATAATTTTCTTCTCCAAATATATCATGACTATATTAATGTTGCTATTATAGAGTTTATTACAGTAAGATGCAAATGATATCTGGGATTCACTTTTGCTCTGTGGAAGACCAGCAAGAAAGGAAAAAAATAAATAAATAAAACCTTCCTATTTAGAGACACATTTTAATGTCTATTAAGTATTTTTATAGTAGCCCTGTCAGGTATCCTTCATAGAGATCAAAACTATAAGGGAATAAAGAGATCATTGTTTCCTACCCTCTCATTTTACAACAGAGGAAACTGATGTGCAAAGAGGGAAAATAATTTGCTCAAGACCACATACAGCATGTGTCAGAGCCATACCAACACAAATCTTTTGACTCCAGGTTTAGAGCTTTCTATTGTGCCAGTTCTTAATAGACAGAAGAGAGAGGGAGAAAGAGAGAGAGATTCAAGATCTAGAGTAATCTGTTTCTCACTCTAAAGGAAGTCATAGATGAGAGGGGAGATTATTTAGAAGGGTTAGTAATACTGGAACATTAATGCATTGTTGAAACAATATGAACCGATCCATTCTTTAGACCAATTTGTAATTATACTTAAAGGGCTATAAAATTGTGCATGTCCTTTGATCAGCCATACCACTGTTAGGTCTAAATCCTCAAACTGAAATGTTCAAATGTTTTGCCTCTTACTAGAATCTGAGCTCCTTAAGAGAAGTTTGTCTTGTTTTTCTATGATTGATACACAAGGAGATGACTAGATATAGATATATAGACAGACAGACAGATGTGCCAGGCATAGTGTGGAGGATACAGGAACAATCAAAACAGTGCCTAATTTCAAGAACTTTATGTTCTAATGATGGAAGACAATACATGGGGGAATTAGGAAGTAGGAGGGATGTGGGACATATAGGTGCATGGTATGGTGATGATGGGGAAGTGGTGAAGAAGACTGGTTCCTAAAAAAATAGCATGAAAATTCAACTATTATTGCAGGAGAGGATGGGGGAATGGGACATGAGGATAAAAACAGAATATAATTAGATAGTGAGGAGATGGTCAAAAGTGGTGAGGAAGCCTGATTCTTGGTAAAATAAAGCAAAACAAAGCTCACTTCTCTGAGCCAAGGTGAACCCAAAACAATCTACATAGTGGGAAAGGAGGAGAAGGAAAGATTAATTTGAGGCTGAAATATAAATAGCATGATGAGTAGTATGAAGTTCAAATTCTTTGCAAGATAAGAGTTTTAAAAGACATTCTTATTCATTGATTTATTTATCTACTCATTTATAGGTATAGTATACATAAAGATCAAGGAGTCTAACAAGTTTTATAATGGTGTAAATAATAGGTGATAATCAGAGTTGATTGATGTCACAAAAAAATGGAAGCCTTAGGGTACAATTATGCCCACTTTGAACATCCATTTTATTTCTGCATTCTATGTGAACAATGATCATCACCACAGCTATAGTGGTGGGTGCTTTATGCTCAGACAACTAAGAAGAGGCAAGCTTGCTCAATTATTTATAAACAAGTACTAAGAACCAACTGACTTCTCATTGATGGCTGGTATGATGGGACTACATTACTCCTATGAAAGTGGCTTTTAACTGTGACAGAATCTGTTCCTCTTTCTCTCCTGGTGCGAGTTATATGAGAACTGAGAAATTTAGGCCAAGAATTACGATTATTGATTCAAGAAAGGGTTGTTTTGTCTCCTGTTGTGTCAATAAGTTAAACTGATCATTAGATTGGCAGAGTTGGAAAAGAATCAAGATTCTTATCAATTAACAAGAATAATTCAGACTTTAAGGCCTTCTTCAACTTAGTCTACTTTGTTACCAATAGGCTGGCAGTGTATGAAAATCTTCAATGCATAATTAATATATAATCATCAGACACTCACCTAGTCCTTGAGAAAAAGTAGGAATACAATTGAAAAACTAGATCCCCGGCGTAAGCGAGTATTGGAATGGTGAAAATCTGGTATGAAGATCATCAGGAAGCTGTGTGCCAGATTAAATGAAACTCAAGACTTGAAGTAAGAATTCAAATCCTGCCTCAAACATTTACTAGTTGTATGACCCAGAGCAAGTCACTTAACCTTAGTTTCTTTACCTATAGAGTGGAAATAATAAGAGTATTTTCCTCACAGAGGATATTATAAGGACCAGATGAGATAATAATATATGTATTCTGCCAACCTTAAAGCAGTATGTAAATAATGGCCATTGTTGTAAACTATCAGTAAAGTAATGCAGGATATGAACTGACAATTTTCAGATGACAAAATTAAAACCATTTATAGTTACATGAAGAAATAATCTAAATAACTACTGATTAGAGAAATGCAAATTAAAATAACTTTGAGGTATCACCTCACACCACTCAGATTGGTTAAGATGACAAGAAAAGATAATGTTAAATTTTGGAAGAGATATGGGGAACCTGGGACACCAATGCATTATTGGTGGAGTTGTAAAATGATCCAACCATTCTGGAAAGCAATCTGGAACTATGCCCAAAGGGCTATAAAACTGTGGAAATCCTTTGGCACCACTGTGTTTGTATCCCAAAGAAATCATAAAGGAGGGGGGAAAAAAGCACAAGTGCAAAAATGGTTGTAGCAGCTCTTTTTGTAATAACAAAGAATTGGAAAAGGAGTGGATACCCATCAATTGGGGAATGGCTGAGCAAGCTGTGGTATATGAAAGTAATGGAATGTTATTGTTCTATTAAAAAACAAACAAAAAAAAAAAAAAAAAAAAAAAAAAAAAACGATGAACAAGCTGCTTTTAGAAAGGCCTGGAAAGATTTACATGAACTGATGCTGAGTGAAACAAGCAGAACCAGAAATATATTGTACAACATAACAGCAAGAATGTACGATGACTAATTATGAAAGGTTTGTTTCTTCTTAGTGGTTCAGTGATCTGAAAGTAATCTCAATAGACTTTGGACAGACTTAATGCCATCTGCTTCCAGAAAATTTGAATTTAAATCAATACATGCAATACTCACTTTTTTTTTTCTGTTTTTTATCTCTCCCATGGTTTTTCCCTTTTTCTCTGATTTTTCTCTCCCAACATGATTCATAAAGCAATAAACTTAAAAAACACATTGCAGGAGAAAAGTAATGAAGACCCAGAAGAATATGGCAACAATGGGAATGAAGAGACAGATGTGAGGGACTTTTCAAAGGAAAAGTCAAAACAATTCATGTCAGCAGTCATTTATTAAGGTCCTATGTCAACCAAATAGATATGAAAGTTGTAAGAAAAGATTGCTTGGTGACAAGGTGGATATATATCAAGTATCTAGAGACCCACAAGCATAATTGAGAGTTGTCTAAGCAGCAGAAAGTATTATGAGGCTCAATGATGTGGGCAGGTAACATTTAGGGAAAGTTGGTAGTAGATAGTAGAGACTCAAACTACTTTTTTGAAGGACTCAGTTGGGTAGGAGCAGTGCCAAAATAGAGTACCATTCCCTAAGGAACTATTGTGCTAAGAAGAGAATTAAGGAAGACATTCTGACAGTCTATGGCTTTCTTTCTTCTCAAAGACAGATTCTTAGATCTTGATTCACTTTCTAGTCATTTCCCACCAACCTAATGTTCCTAAGGTTAAAAATTTACTTTTTTAGACTTGAGGTAAAAATCAGAGACACAAGCCTAATAAGTATAACTAAGGTACAAGTCAGAAGATGACTTGGTTCTGAATCCTGAGTTGCTGGCCTAGGGTTTTTAATATTCCTCTAATCCAGGGACAGATTTTATTCATCCCAAAGTCTGGGACAGTCCTTGACATATAGCTGGGAAGTAAGAGGATCCATAACTTTGAAGGTGAGAGAAGGTGGGAAGTTAAACATATCTGTAGAGTAGTGAAATTGGGGGAGAAGAATCAAGAATGATTCAGATTTCAAGATTTTCTTCAACTTGTTCCCATTCTGGTTATTTCAAACTTCTTTCCCACTGCTCCCTTCATTTTTACCAGAATGACATTTTTGCAGATTCCTTAACATGTGTTGTTATTATGTTCTTTAAAACATTTCAGCTTTTTCTTCTGTGCTCTTTTTTGCTGTTTGAGGTTAAGGTCCATGTAATATTCGAGCTATACAATAAACTGTCAAAGATGCTAAGTGAGTGAGGAATAAGGTTCCTGAATGGGGAGGGAAATTGAACAAGATGTTTTCTGGGCTTGCTTCCAACTCTTAAAATTATTACGTGGTGACCCACTAAATACTGAAATGGATCTGTAATCTCACCAATTTAGATTTATTTTTTCCCTAAAGATGAAGATTGCAATTCTTCCATGTAGACCCACCCTATCTATGTGACTGTTGTCTATATCCTACCAAAAGTTTATTCCAGGTATTCCATTAAGTATGCTGCTCAAGAGAGATTGCTTAAACTCTTCTCACATTTTGAATGTATCTGATAATTCCCGGTTTCATGAAAGCAAGGAAATAAAAATAGCCTCCTAAAGTTCCATCTAAATATGAGTTTTAATTATTGTCATTGATTTTATGTTGGCCACTGTGCCTAGGAAAGTATTACACAACTAGATTGTAAATTTACACAATTAATGGATTCTTTTTGAAAGAATATGATGAAGTGAATTGGTCCAATAATCTAGTTGTTTTGACAATAGTTAGAGAGAGAGTAAATTAATTTCTGTAGGTTGGATTGCTTCCTTAGGTTGGAGTGCCTTAAAAGATCACATTTGTATTTGTTGCCTACAGACAAGAAACTGATAGAATGATTCAATATTGTTAAAACTTAATTTATAGAGAGAAGACAAAGTTCATCTGTAGACTGTTTTAAATGAATATATTAAAACTTTGGTATTTCTCTTGTACCTGCAGGTGTTTACACAATGAAGAGAAATTCTAGTAACTTATAGATCATCTCAGCTCTTTAAAAACACTCTTTGGGCCTAAATACAACAATATTTTTATTCAAATTCCCAAACTAAAGTCAACAATAAAAGACTCTGAAGAAGTGCTTATTAATTGTGCTATTTAGTTCATTTAAGAAGAGTTTTAGCTGTTAAAAAAAATGATTCTTGTATAAAAATAGAAAGGAGTATTTTCTAAAACTTCCCAGTTTCAGTGAACCAAGATACAGAACAATATTCTTAAATTTTAATGGCATCTCTTCTTTCTTACTTAAAAATTATGCAACAAAAATGCAAGAACTTCAGAGTGTGATACATAGCCTGTGGGACATAGGCAATATTTCCCTTCCAGAAACAATTTCATGGATTACTGGATTGCCTGTGGTTGGCTGGAAAGTAAATGAATTGCTTAGGAAGAATCAATTTTTCTGTGCCTGTAAATTTGAGAAAACCACCCTGACATTTTGATAATCCTGTACATTTTGACTTAACTAAATGCTTATTTATGGATGCTTTTAGTTTGACATTTCAGCTCATCTCCTTTCCAAATAACTGTTCATCTCAATATTTCCATCTTGTTCTTATGTTGCTTGTGTATTACAGAGACCCTTTAAACACGAGACAGAGTGTTTAATTTTCTGAGGCTCATGGTCGTCTTTTAATGAAAACATACAGTATGCTTTCCACAAATAGCCCGTAATGAGGTTGAGTGAACTGCATAGCTCTTGACCTTCTACTGAACTCTAAAAAATCAGAATGACTTCAGTAGTTTGCCAAGGCTGGATGCCTGGCTGTCCTAGACCCATGGCATGAGTTGTTTTGTTTTTCTTTCTTTCTTTCTTTCTTTTTTGTTTTTTTAAAGGATGAGGTTTCCAAACCAAACCTGTCCCCAAAAGATATTACTCTTACCATAATTTTTGGGGCAGGGGGAAGGAAGATGTGAATAAGCATTTATGTGCTACCTAATTTAATCACTTTAAATTTAATTAATTTAATCACATTGAGTCCTGTTAGCTTAAAAAGGCCAGAGTCTCCCATTTTATCCAGGGCCATCTCCAGTCATCTTGATCTATATCTGACCATTGGATCCAGATGGCTCTGAAGGGGAAAGTGAGGCAGGTGACCTCGCACAGTCCTCCTTCACTTAAATCTAACTCACTTGCATGTTATGGTATCATCTCCTTGATTTCTAGCTTTTGATTTATCCTTGAAGGATTGCAGGTCATTGGTCAGCGTATAAGTAGCTAAGCTCATGGATGGTCTTTCCAGTGTTATACTGCCTTCTCATCACAAAAGACAAACAACCCCGACTATATACCAAGAATTGTTGAGCACTTTTACAAATATTTATTTAATTTTGCCAGCAAATCTCAGAGGAAAGTGCTTTTATTATCTCCATTTTACAACTGAAGAAACTGAGACAGATTTAAGTGACTTGTCCAGAGTCAAACAGCTAGTAAATGTCTGAGACCAAACCTAAATTCAGTTCTTTATGACTCCAGGCTCAGTACTTTATCCCATTGAACCACCTAGCTGCCTTTCAAAATGCAAAAGGTCCAAATAGGTTTTTCTGATAACAAATTGGAGACAGACTATTGTGGGATCAAAAGACTCAGAACCTTAAAGTTGGAAGGATCTCAGAAGTCACCTAATTCACTATATCTGACAGGAAACCCATCTAACAACATCTCCAACAAGTGATCATAAGGCTCTGCTTGATGGCATCTGAATGATGGGATTCTCCTCCTCCCCCCCTCTTATTTAGGCTGTTAGAAATCTTTTTTTTTGTTTTTGACTAGGCAAGTAGGATTAAGTGATTTGTTCAGGGTCACAGAGCTAGTATTAAGTGTCTAAGTTGAATTTGAACTCAGGTCCTTCTGACTTTAGGGCTGGTGCTCTATCCACTGTGCCATGTAGCTGCCCCTACGAAGAAATTTTGATCTCATCTATTTGGGTATAAACTCCATCAGTGCAAGTAACAGCCTATCCATGCCAAATTTTCTTCCTTAAAATATTTCTTCTGATAAACATTCAATAAAAAGGGACCCTTTTATATGGGTCCTTTCATATGTTATGGATACTAGACAAATCCTGAAGTTATCCATTATATCCTTCATTTTCTATAATGACTTTTCAACAAATTTCCAAGTCACTTCTGGTTCACTTTGGGTCGCTTGAAAATTTGATTTTTATGAAATTGTAGCATTCAATTATTTGCAGCCATACAACATCACCAGAGAAAATATTTTTATTGGACCTATGGTTTCACTAGTCTAGATAGTTCCTAGTGAAGAAATTGTCTTGAGTAATGCAAGTAAGCATTTGCTCTTCAATTTGTAGTCCTTAGAGAGTTACCTGGAAATATTGAAAGGCTATGTGACTTATCTGGTGTTATATAGTGCTTAGTACAGTGCCTGATACATAGTAGATGCTTCATTAATATTTATTGGGCTGCATTGGATACAACCATTATGTGTCATAGGTGAAACTTGAACACAAATCTTCCTAACCAGGTTATTCCTTCACTGGGAAAATTCTGTTAAGAAGATGTGCTCTAATAGTATTAAGAGCAATAAAGCTCTTCCAGGGATGATCCAATCTGTTCTCTTTCCATTTAGTTTTAGGCCCATAATGCTATCTAGTTGTGGCATCTTCTGGGGATATATTGATACGTGTAGAAGTACTCAATGGACTGCCTATCCAATCATATGCTATAATATGGGCTATATTTATTATTAACTATTTGGTTCTTATAGCACACATTAAATTTGTTTCTTTGCCAATGTCACTCATTGTTCCTAATCAATTTTGCTTTCTGGATGAAAATAAAATACCCTTAATCATCCCTTTACATTCTAGTGTTGAAAACAGGTCTTATATCAAGAATAAGTTTTCTTTTTTAAGCAGAAAACAATGTTCCTTCAACTAATCCTCATTTGTCATGGTCTCTCCTATCTTCATAAATTTTTATTAAATACTATAGACATTATTTTTTTAAAGTGGCATCAGGATCTGAACATAGTATTCCAGATGTGATTTAACTAGTGAAGAGTACAGCACATCTGTTTTTTCCACTGACTCTCTGAATGAAAGTATTAGTTGTTTGGCTATTATAACCTACAATTAACATATTTACCTCACACTACTCTAAAAACCCCAGATTGTTTTCAAATTAACTCTTTTTGTTGCAGATCCTCCCAATCCTGTACTTGTAAGGAGACAGCTAGATGGTATAGTAATTACAGTTTGGGGCCTCAAAATAGGAATATCAGAGTTCAAATTTCATATTAGGTATTTACTAGCCATGTGACCCTGGACAATCATTTAAACTCGTATTTCTCAATTTCCTCATCTGTAAAATGAAAATAACAATAGCAACTATCTTTCAAGGTTCGTGTTGGGATAAAATGATATTTTTCTAAAGCACTTTGTGCACACAAGGTACTTAATAAATGCTTATTTTCTTCCTTATGAAGCTTCTTCGAAAACAACTGTAGCCTTTTAATTTGTCCCTACTAAATTTCTTCTTATTTTGGGATCTGTTTTGGGTTTTGTGTGTGTGTGTGTGTGTGTGTGTGTGTGTGTGTGTGTGTGTGTGTGTGTGTTTGTTTTTTTTTTTTTTTTTAACCCTGACTCTACCATCCAGGGTAAAAGCTCATCCTCTCAGCTTGTTTCATTTGTATTGTTGATCATGTCTGATTGACACTGATAGCAAGTCAAGTCATTAATAAAAATTTTGCATAGAGCAGACTATTGGGCTGCCAGGAGATTATGAGTGGATAGACTTCTGGAACTGAAGTGAGGAAGACTTGAATTCAAATATCACCTCAGATAGTTATTAGCTTTGTGACTGTGAGTAAGTTACTTAATCCCATTTTCCTGAGTTCCTTCATTTGTAAAATGAACTGTGGAAAGAAATGGTAAGTCATCCTAATATTTTTGCCAAGAAAACCACAAAAGGGTTCATAAAGAGTCAGACATGACTGTCAAACCACTAAACAACAAAAAGCACAGACCTCTTGGGTACATCATTAGAGACTTTTATGTAGGTTTTAACATTGATCTCTTAAGGGAAGAAGACAATAAGTTTTCACATAGCACCAACATTCTGCTAAGTGCTTTTTACAAATCTATAATTTGATCCTCTCAACAGCCCCCAGAGGAAGTTGCCTCATTATCAATTGTTAAGGACAGCTCTTTCTATATGACTATTTCACTAGTTCTGAAGTCACCTAACTATGCTATTATTTATGATCTATTTTTCTACCACATCTACAAGAAACTATCAATTGCTTTTCTAAAAAGAAATAAATATTCCACTGGTCTTTTGTTCTATTTTGGTTCTATTGTTGTTGTTATTCAGTCATTTCAGTGGTATCTTACTCTTAATGATTCCATTTGGGATTTTCTTGGCAAAAATATATAAATGGTTTGCCATTTCCTTCTCCAACTCATTTTATATATGAGGAACTGAGGCAAACAGGATTAAGTGACATTTCCAGGTTCACTCAGCTAGCGTATGAGGTCAGTTTTGAACTCAGAAGATGAATCTTCCTGTCTCTAGATCTGTAGGTCTGGCACTCCGTCCACTGTGCTACTTAGCTGTTCCATACCAGTCGAGTCAAAATGTCAAAAAAAAAAAAAAAAAAAAAGTCAAGCTGATCTGGAATGACCTGTTCTGGATAAAGTTATTTTGGCTCTTAGCGATCTTTGCTTCTTTTAAAAATTATTCCTAAATCTTCTTTTTTACACTTAGAATTCTCTCAGTGATAGTGTCTTTAAGCTTAATGAAATCCAAGCTAGCACCGTTATCACCAGCATACACAATTCCCTCACTGAAAATTTAACCTGAGTGATTACCTATTTCCCCTGATGCTTGTTCTCTTGAATAAGGACTTTGCTTTCTGCCAAGGGTCCAAATATGGCTTGGCAATAGGCAAAGAGAGTCTTAGTGTCTGTATTTTGGAGGCTGAACCATGAATGATAGGAGAATAATAAAACTTCTAAGACTAATCTCATTTAATTTTTATTGTTTAAAACAAAATACTTACTAAAATATTCTAGATAAGCAGCACATTATGGTTGATAATTTTTGGAACTGGAAAACCTGGATTCCAATTCAGCTTCTGATACATGCTAGACAAGTAAGTCATTTTAAGGCTCCAGTCAATTTTTTTTGACTCCAACTAGTTTGTCCATAATGATAAAAAGAATTTTTACCTTAGGAGTTAAAAAAAAAAACAAAACAATGGAGTTTCAGGCCTGGACTCCATTACCCATCCTCACTCTTACCCCCATATACCAAGAAAGGAAAAAAAGATCCTCTGAACTTTGAATCTCAACACTCCCAGAGCCTTGAGGAAAACAAAATAGGAGTTTCACATTTGCTCTGCCTGTTTTTCTTCTCTGTTTATCATTTGCCATTCATACAAATAAATTAGGTTTGTAGGACTGGCAAAATTCCATGTCTGCTTTTCTAGGTTATCAATGTGATTCCTTTCAGAAAGAACCATGGTTACAAGGGTTTCAACTTCTCTGCCTCATTCAATCTCAATGAACACTGCACATTTAAAAATGCTTACAGAGTACATACTTGGATACTTTGTCTTCTGTAACTAAAGTAGAGCTTATCTTAGCCTTCCTCTTTCAGGGAGGCAAAAGAAATATATGCAAGCCAGGAATCTGACTGAAGCCAAATGCTTAAGTTACATTGAAGACAAACTCCAAACGCCTTTGGGCCAACTCAATCACAAAAACTTCTGACTATCATAGGGAACTCGTGGTGCATTGCTGGGTATGTCATATTCAATCCTAGAAAAATTTAGCATTAGCTAGAAATGAGGAAATCTCCTTTTCTTAATCCATTTTTTGGTCAGTAATGATTATAACATGGCAGGATCACAAGCTCTTAAACTGTAAACTACAAGGAAACAAAAGTCATATAGTTTGTCAACCTTATTGGACAGATGAGGAAAAAAAGGCTACGAGAGGTTAATTGTTTTGTCCAAGGTCACATTGATAGAATTGGAATTTGAACTCCTAACTTTGACTTTGTATCTTTTCACTAATTTTTTTCCATTGAATTATAGTGCCTCCTTATGAAATTTAAATAAATGCAAATTTGGCTGATGGTTTTGTAGGTCGATAGTTTTCTTTTCTTTTTTTTTTTTTTTAACCTGAAAATCCTCTAAGTTATTCAAACTCCAAAAAAATCTGAGAAATGTTCTTCATGTTATCAGAGGAAAGCAGCCTAAAGAATTGAGGACTAGAATTCTGATGGACTAGGGTTTCACTTTTTCCAGATAAATAACTCAATAATTAAAATTGAACATTTGAAAACTATAATGGTAGACTCTCAGTTGCTCTTACAAGATAGTTCTTCTGTGTCTTGGAAGAGAGGAAATAGGTCGACGGGAAACCATCTCAAATGGCAAAGACTAAACTCAACATTTGAAATACTTTTAGAAAGAGTTCTTTTACTGATGCTCAAATCCCCTCTGCCCTTCATCATATCAAATTTCCTCTTATTCTGTTTATAGTGTAAGTTAGCTCTGTAAGAGTTAGGGAATAAGCTAAATAGAACTCCTAAGGCAACTTCAGTTGGGCTGCTGGTAGTATATGTGACTGTAGTACAGGAAAGTCAGATGCAAATGTGGAGGGTAGTAACAAAAAGAACAATCCTAGTATAGGTTTGGCTGTCCCGTGAAGGGACAGAGCTCTGTGGGGAGTGAAGGACTGTGGCACGGAGATTTCTGTAACTATGGAAGGACTTCCTCTTGGGGAGGATCAGTCCTTGGCTCCCAGATGCTGGTGTCTTAGGATAAAGGCTTGTTTGTTCTATGCTAAGTGTGGGAATGTGGGCAAATTCCTTCCAACTTTGCTACCAGGCATTTCTGTTTCTCATTTATCAACTAAAACTTATCTTTTCCATGTCCTGCCTTTTCATGGCCTTGTTATCCCTATGAATAAGTGTTTGTTAAATGAAGAAAACCCACAAGTTCACAGTTCATTGAAGAAATGATTCATCAATCAATCATCTAACACGCATTTATTATCCAGTCCAACATTGCCCAATACAGAATATCTGGTCCTTTTCTAACATCCCTGAACAGTAGTTTTTCAGCTTCTTTCAGTTAGATGACACAGTAAATAAAAGGGCTGTAGAGAGGAAAATCCGAGTTCAAATCTCACCTCATATGCTTACTAGCTATGTGACTCTTGGCAAAGCACCTCTGTCTACTTCAGTTTTTCAATTGCAAAATGGAAGTTATGTGTCTACCTCAAAGGACTCTTGTGAAAATTAAATGAGATAATATCTGTAATATTTGGCATACTATGTATTTGGCACATAATAGGTACTTAATAAATGCTTATTGCCTTCTGCTTGAATATATCATGGGTTTTTAGGCAAATAGCTTATTCATATCTCAAATTGAAAATAACTAGCTAACCTAAATAATTAAATTGTTCTGTAGTTCGTGTAAGTGCAATCAGGCTGTTATACCACTATTTCTTTTCCAACAGTGGCTTTTTGTTACAATGATAATGCCCCCATTTTGTCCTTCTAATATAGTGAAATGATTCTTCATTAGGACTTTCTTACTTAAAGCCAGATCATTCCAACAGGTCTGAAATTCCTTTCCTCTTATCTCTACCTCCAGGCTTCCCTATCTTCCTCAGTTTCAGTTCAAATCTGTCTTACTGAAAGGAGCTAGCCCTTCTTAATCTTAGAGACTTTCCTCTGAGACTATTCACAATTTATCCTGTTTATATGTAGTTGTTTTTCCTGTTCTCTCTCTATTAGACTGTGAGCTTTTTGAGAGCAGGGAATGCTTTGCTTTTTGCCTTTCTTTGTATCCTTAGCATTTAGCATAGTGCCTGGCATATAGTGGGCACAGTACTTAATTAATGCTACCCATCTTATACTAACTCACAGATCTAGACTAAAAAAAAGTCTAGGAAATGTCAGTTTTCTTTGGAAGCACCATTTTTCATTTCTCTAGTAATTATAATTCACATTTTATATGACAGAATACTTTCCTCAGGGTAGCTCTATGAGGTAGTGTTGTGGGCACAGCCGTAACACCAGCATTGTCTTATTTCAGGTGCCCTATTGAGATGAAATGAGACACCCAAAAGTAATTGAACATTAATAAAGAACTTTGCTCTAACATAACAAGAATATGCAATGAGGACACAATGACACTTTGATTTTCTGGATGTGGGATACTCCCTCATTGCTATCTCCACAGGCATCTGATAAGTAGTTTATTAGAATTTGGAAATTCAGGTAGTTTTAGGCTTCTACCAAATTTGAGTGACTCAGATTTCATCTGCTTGTAGTATTATATGGTCAAGGAAGTGGGGGCCAATCAGGAGATGAAGGGCAGCTTTGTTCTGGCATACTCCAGATTTTCTCAGGGTATGGGGAAGGAAGATGAACCTGAGAAGCTGGGGCAGCTTTGCTTTTATCACGGGTAGCTTGGACAAATATTTTCTCCTATTTTAAGATGAGGAAAATGAGGGTCAAATAGGAGTTCTTCAGAACTAGGATTTTAATATAAGTTTCTATTCCAAGTCCCAGTGCTCTTTCCAAAGACATCAGGGTTCCTTCTCTGCTGGGTCAATTGTAAGGGGAAAAAAAAAAAAAAAAAGTTTCGTAGGGGAAACTTCTGCAATAAATAATCTTTACAAGATTCATTTTTTATTTTTTCCCAGATGAAATGCATGTTCCGTTTCTAAAGAAATATAATCTCTTTGAAGTCTGAATAGAATTCAGGAAATCAAATGTGAACAAATTCAACTTTTCTGACCAATGTGTAGCCCGGGTATTGACACTATATAGATTTGTTTTTTCAAGCACCTTGCAAAAGACTTCTGTATATAAAATAGACGCCACTCTTTCACTTTCTAACAACTTTTAAACAAGTGATTTAATCTCTTTAGAGAGGAACCCAAAAACAAACATAAAACTTGTTTCAATATAGTTTTGACCGATTCCCTTTAAAGCTTTCTTATTTTCACAATTGTATGGGTTTGCTCATTCCTAGAGTTGCCTTTAATCTCATCTCCTTTGGGAGATTATAGATTTGTTAGGAAGATAAGAGAAAAATTTGTGAAAAGATAACTAAGGAGAATTTTCTTGTGGCTAGGCAACACCTACTAATTATTAAAGGAATAGTTTGGATAAGAAATGTTACTGAGGACTTTGTATGCAGTAAAAATTGTTTAGATCTCTTCTCATTCTTGAATATTTTCCTGCTGGTAGATTTATGACTCTGAGGAAATAACATACCTTTGGAATCTCCAACTTCCTTCAATATTTAATTTTGGATTCAACTTCAAATGTGGCCTTTGCTGACCCTGCTGTATTCACATCCACAGGTATGTTTCTTTTCTTTCCTTTTCAGATATTCTGTAAATTCTTTTAATATTTTTTAAATACCAGTAGAACATTTATATCCATATGCTACCCCTCACTTTCTCTCTACGAATGACATATCTTCTTTTCTGTCCATGTGTGCATAATGGTGCATTTGATTCCACTTTTCAGGTGCAAATCATTTTGACACTAAGTCACAAATTACTTACAGCCCTCAGGCATCTTTCCATTTCCTTTTTTTTTTTTCCTCACATATTATTCTAAAACTGAGATCATTCAATCATCAATAAACATTTATTAAGAGACTTCTATGGGTGGGGCACTGTAAGAAACACTGGGGATTATATATGGAATATTTTCTACTTGCAAGGAGCAATCATGAAAAAGGAGCCCTCCTTCCTTATCACCATCAGCAACAGCAGCTGGTTAATTACCCTGAATGAATGACCTGATTAGATTCTAGGGATGGAGACTAGATAGTGCAAAGGCAAGGAGTTAGGAGTCAGAGTCTTAGGTTTCTGGACCATAGAAAAGGTCAGTTTAGTTGAATGGCAGAGTGTGAGATGTGAAGTAACACATGTAATTGTAGTAATGTATTAATGTAGTAATTAATTAATGTAATTAAGAAAATTAATGTAGTAATTAATGTTGTTATTAATTAATGTAATTAAGAAAAATTACATGGGTAGAAAATTACTTAGTGAGGTGAATTTATTTGAGGAGTGGACTGAGTCCAGGAGACCTATGAGGAGGCTGTTGAGATAATTAGGCAAGAAGCAATAAGAGCCTGTTCTATAGTGGAATATAAGGAAGAGATTAATTGAGAAAGACATTGTTAAAGAGGTAGAAATGGCCAAATTTAGCAATAAAATCTTTTTGTCGATAACCTACAAAATTTTGATGTCAATAAGTCAGGCTTTTTCAGTAATAAAAAGAACATCATTGAAAGTACAAAAACAATTATGCAAATATGATCCAGTTTTATCTTGGCAGCTAGGTAGTACACAGAGTACTGACCTTGAAGTCATGGAGATCTGAGTTTGAATCCTGCCTTTAACACTTTTTAAAAAATAGCTCTTTATTTATATACAAATTTAAATTTATTCATATATATGCAAAGATAGTTTTCAACATTCACCCTTGCAAAACCTTGTGTTCCAAATTTTTCTTCCTCTCTTCCCCCATCTCCCCCTTAGACAGCAAGTACTCCAATATATATTTAACATGTGCAATTCTTCTATATATATTTTCACATTTATCATGCTACACAACAAAAACAGATCAAAAAGAAAAAAAAATAAGAAAACAAAAGGCAAGCAAACAACAAAAAAAAAAGTGGAAAAATTGTGTTGTGATCTACATTCAGCCCTGATGATTCTCTTCTGGATGGAGGTAGCTTTCTCTATAACAAAAGTATTGGACCTGTCTGAATCACCTCATTGTTGAAAAGAGCCAAACCCATCAGATGATCGTTACATAATCTCATTCTTGTTATATAAAATATTCTCTTGCTTTTACTCACTTAGCATCAGTTCATGTAAGTCTCTTCAGACCTCTCTGAAATCATCCTGCTGATCATTTCTTATAGAACAATAACATTCTATATCATTCATATACCAGAAGTTATTCAGCCATTCCCCAGCTGATAGGCATACACTCAGTTTCTTGTTTCTTGTCACTACAATAAAGGCTGCTATGAACATTTTTGCACATGTGAATTCTTTTCCCTTTTTGTGATCTCTTTGGGATACAAGCCTAGTAGAGACACTGGGTATGCACATTTTGATAAATCTTTGGGAATAGTTCCAAATTGCTTTCCAGAATGGTTGAATCAGTTCACAACTCCATTAATAATGTATTAGTGTCACAGTTTTCCCACATCCCCTCCAATATTCTTCATTGTCTTTTCCTGTCATCTTAGCCAATCTGACAGGTGTGTAGTGGTACCTCAGAGTTGTCTTTATTTGCATTTCTCTGATCAATGGTGATTTAAAGCATTTTTTTTCATATTTACCTCTAACATTTAATACTTGTATGACACTGGGAAAGTCTTTTAAATTCTTATCTTCATTTTCTCATCTGAAAAATGAGGATAATAATACATCTACCTATAAGACTGTTGAGAGGATCAACTAAGATTATACATAAAGTACTTTGCATACCTTAAAATGTTTTCAATTAATTGAAGAATTTTAATTTATATACTACATAAGTGGACATGTACATGAGAATATATGAGAGTACAGTTAGAACTGAGCTCAAGGTGGGCATAAGGAATTGGAGTTATAAAGACAAAAATCATACAGAGGTTGATAATATAATTGCATAGCTGTCTTTATCAATTCCTCTCTGGGCTGGGTTGTTTTTCAGAATCGAGAGTTGATATAAATCAGTCTGAGTTGGTTATCTGGCATGGCAGGGGAAGTTCTGGGTTCACTATGCCACTATTGCAAGAAATTTCTGTTAAGCCCAACAAAGAATGCTCAGTTTTATCTATTCCCCAGGTCAGTTTGACCTCTTTTGGATAGTAAGAGATCTTGAGCAAATCAAGATGATTAGTAAAATCATTAACCATTCTGTTTTCACAGACAGCATATTATTCTAAAGTTGAATACTATTAGCACATCATCTACAAACAGGAACATCTGGAAAATATCACCTTCAATAGGAAATCTCTTTTCCAATGGGATTCTGCACAAGTTATTTTAATTGGTAATGATAAATATCTTTGTGGAGCATATGTTTTCCTGCTTAATACCTCATCTGATGTTGTTACTGAGAGAATCATTAAATAATTACATCTCCACGGTTACATCTACCATGATTCTTATATGATCTTAACATAAGCATGGTAGTGAGATGGTCTGAGAAGTCTCCAATGCTGCTGCTTCTTCCATTAAGCTAATTTTATCTTTTTTGTTATTAATAAACACTTTACACCACAAAATCTTTCATATTGACCTATTAGTCAGTTTAGTAACTGTGAAGACATAATCTGATGAAGAAAACTTTTGTGAATATTTTCTTTTTTCCTTCTCATGTTTTCATAATTGCATGCTTAAGCCATTCCCATATTTCTCACAAAGACAGATGTAAATAGAGAAATATTAATTTCTTATGACCAGGCCAAGCCATTAAGCTAATTTTATCTTTTTTGTTATTAATAAACACTTTACACCACAAAATCTTTCATATTGACCTATTAGTCAGTTTAGTAACTGTGAAGACATAATCTGATGAAGAAAACTTTTGTGAATATTTTCTTTTTTCCTTCTCATGTTTTCATAATTGCATGCTTAAGCCATTCCCATATTTCTCACAAAGACAGATGTAAATAGAGAAATATTAATTTCTTATGACCAGGCCAAGCCAATATAAAAAATGACAATACCATCTAAGTTAATTTACTTATTCAGTGCCATACCAATCAAATTACCAAAGAATTACTTTATAGAGCCAATACTTTACAGTGCTAGGAAAAATATAACACAATTCATCTGGAAGAACAAAAGGTCAAGAATAACAAAGGAACCAATAAATAAATGTAAAGAAAGTGGGCCTACTAGTCTTAGATCTTGAACTATATTACAAAGTGGTGATCATCAATACAATTTGGCATTGGATATGAAATAAGTGGTTGATCAGAGGAATAGATTAGGTAAATTGTTGTTTACTATATACATGTGGCACATGAGTAAATAAGTATTTGATAAACCCAAAGATCCTCCCTATTGGGGTGAGAACTCACTTTTTTTTTTTTTTTTGATAAAGATTAGGTTTACTCTACTTGGCATCAAGAAGCAGAACTAAGGTGATAGTGTAGACAGACAAGATTTTGCTCAGTATGAAGAAAAATTTTCTAACATTTTAAGCTTTCCTCAAATCAGTTTTGCCTCATGGAGTAATAATGGATTTCGCATTGTGTTTTCAAGCAAAGGCTAGGTGAGCACTTATCTTGGCTCATTTGCCATTAGCAGCTAGACTAGATAATCTTAGATTCCTCCCAACTTTATACTCCTATAATTTTATAATCTTGTTTCCCCGAGGATATTTCCTTCCTGGGAAGAGTTGAACAGCTGACAAGAAAATCTGGTCTTCTGGTCTAACTCAATTTAATGTAAGTTTTTTCCTGGACCTGATGTCTTCCTGTCCATCTCTTACGACCTCTTCCATCTAGCCTCACAAACCCCATAAATTGATCCACAAGGCTGATACTATAGACCACATATTCAGTGATGTAATCAGATATGTTTAGATCAATTCAAATTGACTGATAACTTTGGGGAAAGATTTGAAAGCAATCAAATGGATACTAGAAGTTTATGCAAATACCAAACATTTGTTCTATATTTATTCCCTACCACAGCAATAATATCCATAAAAGTAGCAATATTATAGAATAATCAATTGTCAATGACTTAGCTATTCTCAGAATATAATGACTCAAAATAATTTAAAAGGATTTATAAATCACTTGATGATTCATCATCAATATCATCATTTATTACTTAAACAATAAATAATTATTTATTATTTATAATATTAGATTTATTATTATTTATAATTTATTGTTAAATAATCCTTAAATAAATGAGTAATATAAAAAGATAGGGACAGGTGGCACAGTGGATATAGTACTGGGCTTGGAGTCAGAAAGACATCTTCCTGAGTTCAAATCTGGCCTTATATGTCCTTTGGCAAGTCACTTAATATGGTGACTGCAATAGTACCCTGGATGCCTTAAAATCAGTTAGAGTCAGGATAAGCAAAAGTCTTTATTCTTGATCTCTAGCGGCAGAAGCCAAGGGGGAATAGATGTGTATGATCTCTGCAACCTCACTCCCTCGACTCTCTCACAGAAATGACCCTGGCTAGTCTCCCTGCACCTCCTAGTCCCTCCCACAATTCTCTGTATACACCAAAAGACTGGGCCAGCACAGGATAGTGGGAAGGACCATTTTCCAAGAATATTCTTATAGAGTATTGTCTAATCAGTAATTAGCCAGTGCATTGACTCAAGAGTTTCAGCCCTTCACATCTTCCTTTTTCTTTTGTTTTAGAACATAGGTCACACTCTCACTGACTTCTCAGGAAGGGAGATGAAAAGCACCAAAGGGAAGTGGGGATTGCTAGCAGGTTTCTGGGCTGAAGGGTCTTATTAGACACAGGTGTGCACCTGTGCTCCCATCAGCATGGGAGGAATTATACAAGCACATAGCAATAATACACAGACTATTAGTGATGACTCCCCCACAGTCAGTGCAGGCTCAATGTGGTGTAACAAACATGAATTGTACATGCAAGTAGTGATATAACAAACAATATAAATCAACATGTTCTTGTAAAAGATTTCAGAAGTCCTAGAAGGAGGGTATGTAAACAACAGTCATACATACATCTTCTTCAGCAGCCAAGAGATAAGTCTTAAGCCAATCTATTGTCCATTGCTTCACACGTCAGGGAATCCAATGATCCCTGCAAGTCTTTGAAGTTCTGAAACAGTCTTTTTATGTGTTAGGGAATACAATGATTCCCACAGATTTTGAAGTCCTGCTGTTAACAGTTTTATCATTTCTCAGAAAATCCAATGATTCCTGAGAGTTTTCAAGTCCTACAACAATCTTATGTCTTAGAGAAGCCAATGATTCCTGAGGGTTTTGAAGTTCTATAACAATCTTTTCATGTCTCAGGGATTCCAATGATTCCTGAGGATTTTGAAATCCAATAACAATCTTATCATGTCTCAGAGAATCCAATGATTACTGAGGGTTTTGAAATCATACAACAATCTTATCATGTCTCAAAGAATCCAATGATTCCTGAGGGTTTTCAAGTCCTACAGCAGTCTTTTCATGTCTCAGGGATTCTAATGAGTCCTGAGGATTTTGAAGTCCAACAATTTTTGATGTCCATGAATCAAACACCCTAACTCCCATGCTTTTTCAGTGGTGGGCACAGTCAGCAATGGAACTACCCGATGTTTCTTGGGTCTTCTTCATTTCAACAGTCTGCTACATCTCTCTCTGATGGACAAGGTGAATACAGCTCGTTGGCACCAATCTGATTCCTTCTCCATCTGTAGAGATACAAGCAAACCCTCTCCCCCAAGCAGTTAACCTATCTGGTTCCTTCCATTCAACACTTTTTGGGTCTCTCCATATCACTTAGAGATTATCTAAAGATACTGAAGCTGTTTGTACTGGACACTGCCCTTCTGGTAGATTATAAAACCTGTCTGCTGGAGCCAGTGCCTCTTTGTCAAAAATCAAGAAGTTAATAGTATAAAGAGCTAGATTTAGAAGTTCTCTAGGGTTACCTGTGGCTCCCCTTTTCTTTTGTTTTTGGAGGAGTGTCTTAATGTCTCTGTTTCTCCTCTCTACTATTGCTTGTCCTTGAGGATTAAAAGGCATGCCAGTGGTGTGTAAAATCTTATACTGTGCACAAAAGTGTGCAAAATGCTTAGAAGTTTATGCAGGTCCTTGCCTGTTTTTATTGCTTGTGGCACACCCATAATTGCAAATGCTTGTAAAAGGAATTCAATGACTACTCGGGCTGTCTCTTTTGCTGCTGGTCTACCACAACATGGATAAAACACAGAAGACCAAAAGATTTATAATGGGTCACATCCATTTGCCAAATTTCATTAGGTCTCAAACCACGAGGGTTCTTCCCTGGAGGGAGTGTAGGAGCATGGAAAGGAAGGCAAGCTGTATAGGCTTTTACTATGCTTCTAGCTTCCTCTCTCATTATTACAAATTGTAAATGTAAAGCTTTGGCAGCCTGATGATATTTAGATTGAAATTCTTGAGCTTCTTGAAATAAAGGAGTATTGGCCAACATGGTTAGAAGGCTATCTGCCTTTGAATTACCATCAAAAATAGGACCTGGAAGTCCACTATGAGAGTGGACATGCAAGATATAAATCTTACCTGGATGCTTTCTCACTTGCTCTTGAAGTTCCTTAAAGAGCTGATATATATTAGAGGCTACAAATTTTATGTGTGCTGTGGCAATTTTTTGTGCCACACCTACTGAATAGGCTGAATCAGATATTATATTTATATCTCCTGGATAATAAGTAAGAGCTAGAATGATTGCATACAATTCATTCTGCTGAGTGGACTGAAAAGGAGTTCTGACTACTCTCTTTATAATTAAGTCACAAGAGTATACAGCGCAAATATTATGTTTGGATGCATCTGTAAAGATAGTTGGTCCTTTAAGAGGAACTTTAGAAACCTTTTCTTCAAGAATCCATCACCAATTATGTAATAGTCTGGTTATCTTTAATGGAGACCCATGTGTAAAATTTGGAGCCATGGCTAATAAACTTTGCCACTCTGGGATGGTTTCACAGCATATATCAATTTGTGCATGGTATAAAAGGTGTCTATCTTGTCATGTCTTATTCAAGATAATTGTACTGCTCACTTAATGGCCTTGAATAAAATTCTAGCTACAAGCACTGGGTAAGGAAAAAGGCTTTGTTCTGGTTGTGCTGGGAGGTTCACCCACTCTATCATACTGTCTCCCTGATGTGGATTCCTCTTGTGTAACAAAGACCAACAGTTTTAGAGTGACTCTTTCAACCACATTGGATAAAGCCAGTTCAACTTCTCTCAAAGCTCTTAAGCTTCTTTTGTAAGCTGGCATAGTGAGTTTAAAGCACTGTCTCCCCTTAAAATGTTGTATAATGATTGCAATTGATAGGTAGTCAAGCCTAACACTGGATACATCCATTGGATATCTCCTATCAATTTCTGAAAATCATTTAAGGTGTTTAGCTTCTCTGTTCTTACGGAAAGTTTTTGTACTGTAAGCACCTGAGGGTATTCTAAAAGAAGCATGTCTTTGAATTTTTTCTGGAGCTATGTGCAATTTGTAGCTCCTTAGTGTTTCCATGGTCTTTTGTAGACATGCTTCTAACATTTGTTCCTCAGGTGCACATCTGTATATATCATCCATGTAATATAATAACATTACTTTTGGAAATGCTTTTCTTACTGGAGTATGAGCAGCAGCAACATACATTTGACACATAGTAGGGCTGTTTTTCATTCCCTGTGGCAAAACTGTCCATTCATGTCTTTTATAATGCTCAGCTAAGTTAACGCTGGGCACAGAAAAGGCAAATTTTTTCTATCCTCGGATAGAATAGAAATAATCCTTAATGTCTATAACCCAAAGAGGCCCTTCTCTAGGTAACTGAGTAGGAGATGGAAGTCCAGGTTGAAGAGTTCCTATAGTTTCTATCTGTTCATTTACTTTTCTTAAATCAGTCAACATCCTACATTTTCCAGATTTCTTTTTTACAACAAATACTGGGGAATTCCAAGGACTTAGAGAAGTTTCTAAGTGTCCTTGGTCAAGTTGCTCTTGTATATATCTAATAAGTCCTGAATTTTTTCGCTATCTAAGGGCCACTGTTCTATCCACACTAGTGTATCAGTTTTCCATTGGATAAGAACAGATAAAAGTGTTGGCAGGCCTTTAACAGCAGCTCTGCCTAAAAAAACAAAGTACTCATTTTTAATCCTAATTGTTGTAAAATGTCTCTTCCTGACAGATTGATAGGGATTGTTTTCAACTATAAAAGAGGGAAAAACTCCTGTTTTACCTTCAAATATCCATCTCAAAGGGCTAGCACTAACTTTAACTGCTATTGATCCTCCTACGTCAGGCATATAGGTGTCTGCCTTAATCTTTGGCCAATAACTGGGCAAGTTGGCACCTCTAATGACTGTACAATCTGCACCAGTATCTACCAATCCTCCTAATGGTATGCCATTTATATAGATAGTGAGCATAGGTCGGTCAGCTGTCACAGCTGCTGTCTAGTATATTCCTGGATTTTGTTGCTTGGAGTCAGAATCTGGGTGATTATCATCAGGTGGCTTATTAGGAGTCTGTGTCAGTAAACTTGATGCTACTTCTCCTGGTTGATAAGTCACACATTGTCTCCCTGTGTTAGTGACTGGGATATTATCTACACATTCCCCAGTTTCCCACATCAGTGTATGGATGGACACTGTTTTATAAGCACACTGAGGAGGTGAAATGGTCAAGCCTACTATTCCTGGAAGCAAGGGATCCATAGGCTGGAGAGGAACAGATTTCTCCTCTCCAGGGGGTATCTCAGTTGTCCCAGCTGCATACAACTCTATTCTCCCCAACTGTAATCCTTTTCTCCCATCAGGTTGCTTCCTGGCTGATTGGTTTGGTAATCTCTTTCTCCCATCAGATGGCTTCCTGGCTGATTGGTCATATCTGGGTACTTGACTTCTAGGCACTCTCTGGGTGTAGCATCAGCTGCCATCATGCCCCAAGTATTTTTTGCCTTGGGCCCTGAGGCTGCACCTCTCATCCCCTTTCCCTGAATCAGTCTATATTCTGATGCCCAATGGAACCCTCTGTTGCATTTTGGACATGGGGTTTTGGGTCTTAATCTCCCACCCTGTTTTCTCACTTTGTCTCATTGAGCTTTCAGATGCCCTACTTTACCACATTGAAAGCATTGAAGAGTGTCTCTAGAAGTCCCTTGCCAAAAGGGACCCTGTCTTCCCATGTTGGCATCTTGGGAAGTCTGAATCATAGCCTGGCTATAAAAAGCATTTGTGCCCACTGTGGCACAGAGTCTTATGATCTCCTCTAAAGGAGCATCCTTGCATAATCCTAGTATAATTCTTCTACAAGCCTCATTAGCATTTTCTTTAGCAAGTTGCCATATCATAATGTCTGTTACTGCATTTTCATCATTAGTTTGTATAACAGCTGTCTGCAAACGTCCCACAAAATCAGCAAAGGGTTCATTTGGCCCTTGTGCAATTTTTGTGAAGGCTTCACCCTTGTCATGTTTACTGGGGAGAAAAGTCCATGCTTTGATAGCAGCAGCAGCAGCAGCAATTTACTCATATGCTGCTAAGGGATAATTAATCTGTACTGAAATGCCTGCATAAGAACCTATACCTGTTAGCTGGTCATAGATGATTGGAGGATTAACTCCACTATGACTATTTTGTTGGGCTTGTATCCTATAGAGCTCACTATATCAGAAAGCCACAACAAGTTTTGTCCAGGTTCTAAGCATGTCCTTGTATAGATTTCCAGTCCCTAGAGGTTAAGACTTCATAAGCCAAATTCTGTAATAACATCTTAACATAAGCTGATGTAGCCCCATAAAAAGAGGAAGCCTTTTTCAGGTCTTTGAGGATTTCTATATCAAAAGGAGTGTATCTTTTATTTTCTTGACTTGAAGAGTTAAACTGTTGAATCACTGGATACATATTGATTTTCAAATCAGCTAAATCCTGCCCTTCTTGTGTGGCTTTAAGTAGTGCTTTTTGCAATCTAGTCATAGAAGGGGTTGATTGCTGGGAGGTAGGTACTGAAGATATCATCCCAGCAGATGAAGTTAATGGGAGCATATCTGGTCAGAATGAGAATCACCATGCCCTTCACCACACCCTTCACCATCCCCTTCACCATGCCCTTCCATCCTCACTCACTTAACTACATATGCCCTCTAGAGATATTGCTATTAATCCATTCATTGTCTTTCCTCTTTTTCCTCACACTTCCGATCTGGCTGTTCTTAAAAAAAATTTTTTTTTTCCTATAACTTGCAGGATTCTTTAAGGCCAATTGTATTATCCATGAATCCATAAATCTGCTCCCAAATTGTAATTAAACCCTGTCTCTTTCTCAGTCTTAGTATGCTTCCTGTAGATCTCCTTAGGATTGGGGTTGGGGGTGGGGGAGAATCTTTTCCTCATATCTGCCCCATTTCAGCTAGAAAAGATTACTAGTTTAGCCCTTAACAAAGTAAGTTCGCTGTTTGTCTATTAAAATACTCACCCTATTTCCTGGTCCCCAAGGGCTTCTTCAGTGAAATTAGGGTCTTTGGACTCACATTGGGCACCAAATGTGGCGACTGTGATAATACCCTGAATGCCTTAGAATCAGCCAGAGTCAGGATAAGCAAAAGTCTTTATTCTTGTTCTCTAGCAGCAAAAGCCAGGGGGGAATGGACACATAGGATCTCTGCAACCTCACTACCTTGTTTCTCTCGCAGAAGTGACCCTGGCTAGTCTCCCTGCACCTCTTAATCCCTCCCACAATTCTCTGTATCCACCAAACAATTAGGCCAGCACAGGATAGTGGGAAGGGCCATTTTCCAAGCATATTCTTATAGAGTATTGTCCAATCAATAATTAGCCTCAAGTACTTGATTGTCCAACTCCAGTGCATTGACTCAAGAGTTTTAAGCCCTTCACATCTTAATTCTATTTACCTCAGTTTTCTCATCTGTAAAATGAGCTATAAAAGAAAAACAACCATTAGAGTACTATGAAGAGTACAGTGTTAAAATGATTTCATTATCACCTTGGTGCTGGTTAAAGACACATTTGGGTAATTAAATTGTTTTAAGATGAAAAAGGACTAAATATTACAATTAGTACAAATTTAAAAAATTATTGTAGCATAATATGACTCATCTATTCAAATTTACTCCAAATATATGTAATTATAAGCGAATAGTATAATTTTACTTTGGAATTAAACATTTTTTCAATCTAATGATCTCTCTTTTTTGCCTAATAAATTTTTTAAAAAGCACAGTGTACATTTATAGTCCTTTGAAGTATTCTTAAATTCTAGTTCTTCTTCTAATGGATTGCCAATGTTAAGATATTTTGTTTTATGCAGGTATCTAGCAATGGTTTAGGGGATCCATGATCTTGTGAATGTCAATGTCAGTTATTCTTATAATAATAGATTATGATCTATCCATTATCCATTACTTCTCATGTTATGATAGAGGATCTATCTAATGCACTAGAGCCCTACCTCATGGGTTCTAATGCCACATTCACTTTATCCATCTGTTATCCTTTGTTATCTCTACATAATCTGTCCATCTTTCTTTCCAATCATTTATACCCTGAAAGATCTTTTTTAATGCCATTTTTACAGAAATTATAAATAAAAATATGCTGCAACAACTTAAAAACCCTAAATAGATCTCCATTGCTTTGTGGTTCACCCACAACTTTGAGGTTCTGGCTACTATGGTATTCCATGATTTGTATCTATCTAATATCATTAAAATATGTTAAAGTTTTTTAAAAGAAGTATTTTGTGTCAGGGAATAACACAAAATTGTTTAAAGTACTGCACAATTTATCAAATACAATCAATCCATAAATTGCCTGTTTGACTCCTCCCATTCAACTTTAGATCTAGTTCATTGTCCATGTTATTTAATAAACACTTATTAGTTGCCTGTTGTATATAAGGCACTGTTCTAGGTACCATGAGTAGAAAAATTATCTAAAATTAATGCTTAACTCCAGGCATTTTCACTAGCTGAGCCACATGCTTGGAATATGTTCCCTCATCACTTGTCTGCTTCCTTCAGCTACCAATGAAAATCTTAATTCTATCAGAAGTTTTTCCTGATCTCTCTTGATACTAGTACCTTTTCTTTGTTGATTATTTTTTATCATATTATGTATACACACACACATACATGTATTTATAAATTTATAATTGCATGTTGTTTACTTCATTAGGCTGTGAGTTCCTTGAAAACAGTGTTTGTTTTTGCCTTTTTATCTTTAGGGCTTAGCAGAGTGCCTGACACTTATAAGGTACTGAGTTCTGAGACAAATTACTCCTTTGCTATTATTCTTTTGTATTTAATGTTCTATAAACTTTTGCAAATTAAAATAATTGCTCTTTTTAGTTTTATTATCTCTCATTGAAATGGTATCTATTCTTTAAGTATTTCAGGAAGTTTTTTTTTTTTTTTTTTAAGCTGTTTATTATGTGCTGTACTCTTTCTGTAGCTACTTTTTGGTTATCGATTCTTTATTAGACAGTCAACTAACAGTTGTTAAATACCTACTACAAATCAAACACGACCCTAAGCACTAGGAAAGCAGAAAAATGTGTACACACACACACACACACACACACACACACACACACACACACACAAATATACACTTATACAACCTTGTCCTTGTTATAAAGGAACTTGGTATAATGGGTGTGGGTGGGAGAGAAAAAACCCATATTATTCTGTACAAATAGATTTATACAGGATAAACTGAAGACTTATAGAGGAAAGGCACTAACTTTAAGGGGAATCAGGAAAGATATCTGCCAGAAGTTAAGACTAGTTGAGAACTGAAGAAAGCCAAGGAAGCTAGGAAGTAAAGAGGAGGAAGGAAAATACACTAGGCAAAAGGAACAGTCAATGAAAATGCCTGGAATTGGGTTTTAATATTATATGGGTTCTTTTTTAAAGATAATCATATGAGATGTTGGTGTTACTTTTGTAATCTATTTTCTTATTAGCTATAATTTCTAGAGTTTGCATTAAATAAAGATTTCCATCTACATCAGATTTTCCCATTTTCCCCTTTCAGCTTGTGATAGTTGATAGTTTCTTCTTTTAGTCCATTTAATTTTGGCTTATTAACTTTTTATTACTTTTTATTAACTTTTATTTGCACGATATACTTATCTGTGACATGGAGCTGAGGATATCAGTGACAAGAGGCAGAATAATATCCTTGCTTATAATTGGGAAGATGTTACTAAATTTGCTATGATACATTTCAAATACATTTTGTACACAATCATAGATTAGCTACATTTGACATTAGTGCCACCTGCATTGAAGTATTTCTAACAAGTAGAGTACTGGTATTTCTTATTTCTTTCAAGATATCCTGGCTTCTAGTGATACCAGAGCACAAAGGGAGTGCTATCAGCTTTGCTGTCCTCTGAAACAAGCTGAAAATAATATAACAGGTTTCAAGTAGGACAGGAATGCAATCAAATATTGTTCCATCTATTTTTGCAACTCATAGGTGTAATTTTCTCACACTGGTTGTATTTTTTTCCCAGATAAAACTGACTCACTGGTGTGGGAGTCATTGGATCATCTGTCTATATTATACTACTGTTAGACCACTGTCTTATTATAGCCAATATAAATTTTTAAAAAGCAAAAAGATAAAAATCTAAAAAATATAGTATAATATTTAAAACTTCATTTACACAAGATATTGAAATAAAAATTGAAATTAAAAAATAAAAATTGAAAAATATTGAAATAAAAATAAAAAATAAAAAAATTTTAAAATTTAAAAATTAAAATAAAAAAGAAATAAAAATAAAAATAGAAAAAACTGTAATGCTTTTATATAACAGTTTTATTTAAATAAATTTGTTGCCATAATGATATCAGAAAAGTCTAAAATTACATTGCTCAGCAAATATCATTTCCTTGCCATGTGAAAAAACATGGAAGGCAAGGAGAATATTTTTAAAATATAAAATGATTCATTAAATCTTATGGAGAATTATGAGTAGTTTCACATCTTAAAATAGCAAAAAGTAATGAGGGAAAGATCAGCTTAAAGAAAGCTTCTGAGAGATTCAACTATGCCAAGTCAACATGAAGGCATTTAAAGATAAACTTGGAAGTAAAACAATTAAAAAATTAAGAAATGATCTCTCTGTGGGAATGAATATATATATATATATATATATATATGTGTGTGTGTGTGTGTGTGTGTGTGTGTGTGTGTGTGCATATATATGTATGTATGTATGTATATGTGTGTAGTTTTAGCTCTTTTTACCACTGTGGATTATGGAGCTACCACACTTGAGACTCATGAATTATAGTTTTACATGTGCTATGAAAGACACTGAAATGCCACTGAAATGAACAGAGATGGAGAAAGCAGCTTACTAGACTAAGTATCCACAGAGGAATTATTGGAATGAAATGAAGTTAAGAAAAGTATACATACATAACAAAATTTATTATCATAAGAGACTAAGATATTATCATTAAGTACTCATTCCTATTTTCCTATTGAATTCTTTTTTCATCAGAACAGTCTATACATAGATTGAAGACATCCTTTATGGGGGTAACTTAAAAGGAAACTTGAAAGGTTTTCAAAAGCAATATTCCACCTTACATTAAATCTTTATCATTGTTAACTTGAGTGAGAAAAATGACACATGTTTACAATATCCCACTGTGTTCATTACTTATCAAATATGAAAAAACACATTTGTTTTGTTTCTGCAAAATTTTGCCTTAAAGGTTTTAAGAAGTTGTTTCCCATGCTCATGTCAAAATTATTTGATTCCCTGAAAGTTTTAACAAAAGAGACAACTTTGTTCAATAACCCTGTGACCTCTAGTCAGTTAAGGTAAAAACAAAAAACAAACAGGGAGATATAGGTTCACAAATGGTGAAAATTTGAATCCAAGTGAAAGAGAGATTCCTTACAGATAGAATCCTCTAAATACTCCTGTCTGCAGATCACATTGTGCTGTAACATGTTTCTTTCTCTTCTTCCCTCCTCCCTCCCTTCCTCCTTCCTTTCCTTCCTTCCTGTCTTTCTTTTTTCTTTCCTTTTCCTCCCTTCTTTTCTTTCTCCTTTAACTCCCTCTCTCACTTCTTGCTTTCTGTGCTCCTTTTTCTTTATTTTGCCTTGTACCCATGCAATTGAAAAGTGTTATAATGGAAGAGTATGTCTAAAAGGTAGGAGTGCCCTTTTCTTTGCTATTAGTGCTTGGTAAGATTTGTTAATTTTTTTTCCTCTCTGGTGGGGAGCTCTGCCAACACAAAAACAGAGAGGCTTAAATTTTCTACTATATCTTGAAACTGCCATTATTTGGCACTGTTTTAATCTGGCAGCTGACAGCAAATGACTAACAGCTTACTGAGGAGAGTGATCAGTAAAACATCCTCATCAACAGATAGACATTTTATCACTGTGAAAAACTTTTCTTCGTTCCAAGCTGTACCAAACTTGTATATTTTTTATCTAGTGCTTCTTAATATAGTTCTCTCTAAGCACGTCTTCTCTAATATTTTTTAAAAGTCTAAGCTGAGAATCTGGAAAATATGACTCCCTGGCTAATTCTGGTTTGCTTCAATAGTGTTTTGATGGTTCTCTATGTTAACGTCAAGCATTAATATAACAAATTCCACTTAGCTTTCATCATTTTTAATGTACAAAAGATCCGAATTGTGTTTTATTTGCTCTTTGACAAAATTGGGTGCAGAAAATGTAATAGTGTGCCCACATTTTTCTCACCAAACCACTAATTTTTTGCCTCATGGAGAGAAAATTTGTCAAGACCCTGTGTGGTAAAATCTCCAAATGATGTCCTCATTATAACTGTTCTTTAACCACAAAGAGCCATTTCAATTCAATTTAATACACATGTATTAAAAGTATAGGCACTGTGCCATTTGCTTGGAGGAGACAAAAGTATATGTACATTTTAGGATCTCTGCAAACTTATTATTTTATAAGTCTAGAGAAGTTAAATTACTTGGCCAACATCGTACAACAATTTGATGATGGATTTAAGATTAGAACTTAAGTCCCTAAATTCACAGTCCAGAATTCTTTTTACCACCCCATATTATTTAAGTTGTTATCCTCAAGGAACTTGTAATATAGTGAAGAATTACATATATATATATATATATATATATATATATATATATATATATATATATATATATATATATATATATATATATATATATATATATATATAATATATATGCAACCAAATATAGCTTAAAGTAGAATAACATGGGAGCAAAATATTATTACTGTTCTATAGAGGAAGAGATGGGAATAAACATTTATATGGTATCTACTATGTACCATACAATATGCTATTGTGTCATTTGATTGTTACAACTATGAGAGGTAGCCATTGTTATTATTCCTATTTTATAGTTAAGGAAATTGAGGTGAACAGTCAAGTGACTTATTCATGGTTATACAACTAATAAATGTTTGAGATTGGATATGAACTCAAGTCTTGTTAAGTGTGCCATCAACCTACTTAAGTATTCTGATGTAGGGGGAAAAAATCGTATCTGATTTATTTAAATGAATGAACAGGAACCTAGTGAAAATTGAAAATTTTCTCAAGGACTTCAAAATTTTAATTTGAGAATTTTTTCTAGATGGTTAAGCAACTAGAGTATTGAAGTCAAGAAGACCTGAGTTTAAATCTGGCTTCAGATATTAGCTATGTGAGCCTGATCAAGTCATTGTTTCAGTTTCCTTATCTGTAAAATATAGATAATAGTAGCAATTGTCTCCCAGAATCATGAAGATAAAATTATATATTTATATATTTATAAGATACATTGAAAATCTTAAACTACTATATAAATTCTAGCTGCTGCTGCTGCTGCTGCTGCTGCTGCTACTACTACTACTACTGCAACAGCTTACTTGCTATGCTACTACTGCTACTACTATTTCTATTACTACCACTTCTATTACTGCTACTTTGGCTGCTTCTCCTGCTATTGCTACTAATACCACAGCTACTGCTGCTACTACTGCTGCAGCTGCTACTGTTGCTCTTAATGCTGATATCACTACTAGTGCTATTATTACTACTACAAAAACTATTACTATGATTACTACTGCTGCTGCTACTATTAATACTATCCTTCTGTAAAGAATCTTTTGAAAAATAAATTCCCGTTTTTTCTGACAAATTAAAATTTATTATTGTAGAATTAAAACTGAAAATAACCTTTATAAGTTATTTCATCTAGTTGAGGATATATTGAGGTCCAGAGAAGTAATATTTGCTCAAGATCAAAACAAAATTCTTGGATGTAAATAAGAAAACCAACTTTCATAGCCAATATTAGGACTTTTTCCAGTTTTAATTTTATCCTTTTGTAATAAACCTTTTTTAGTAAATGTGGATTTCTACTATTTGTGTATGAAGAAATCCAGAAAAGCATAATACTTTATATGTTAGTTGGTGGAGTTTTTCTCACAGACTCCTTATAATTTAATTTAGTACCAATAGCTCACAGGGGAATTTCAGACAATAGGAGAGAATGGATTGGCCATTATGTAGCCAGATGCTGGCTGTGGGGATACTTTTAGCATGAAAACAGCTAAAAAATGTGTCTGGTATATTTCTAATGTTCTGGTGTATGTAAATTAGATTTGATATAACACAACTCACCAAGCCAATTATAATAGAGTGAAATTAAGCTTTAACTGAAAGCAGATCATGAGGAAGGCTGGGATCAAGAAACACTATTTCCAACTCCTACCAAATGTCATTTCTACTGAATTAAGATTTGGGCTTGATTTAAAACTAAATCAGAAAGAAATCCATTGAAAGCAATTTATTCCAAAGAATAAGAGCAAAATTGGAGAAAGGAAATAAAAGTGCATGTGGTTAGTATTATTCAATGAAATTAAAGGAAATTATTTTATATAGTTTCAAAAAAAGAAATTGCTATTTGAGAATATACTAAATAGTAAGTATAAAGACTTGTAATTTCTTTTTTTTTCTTATTAAGTGATATTCAGCTTTTATCTATATGCTGATAATTCTCACATCTGTTTATTCAGTTTTAACCTCTTTGCCCATACTAACCTCACACTAGATAATATGACTTTCTTAACATTCCTCATTTATGACACTGTTTTTGCATGTAAGCCAATTTCTAAAATTTGTTCCTTACCTCTAGCTTTTAGAATTTCTAGTTTTCTTTTTGTACAAAACATATGCATGGGTAATTTTTCAACAGGGACCCTTGCAAAACCTTCTGTTTCAATTTTTCCCCACCCCCTATCCTAGATGGCAGCTATTCTAATACATGTTGAAATATATGTTAAATCCAATATATGTACACATATCCACAGTTATCTTGCTGCACAAGAAAAATCAGATCTAGAAAGAAAAAAAAAAACAAAAAAAACAAAGCACCACCACCAAAATCTAAGAAGGAAAACAAAAATGCAAGCAAACAACAGAAAGAGTGAATGTTGTGGTCAACACTCAATTCCCACAGTCCTCTCCGTGGGTGTAGATGGCTGTCTTCATTACTGAACAATTGGAACTGGTCTGAATCATTTCATTGTTGAAGAGAGCTACATCCATCAGAATTGATCATCGTATAGTCAAAGACTTGTAATTTCATTGGTATGCCCACAGTATGATAGAAAGAGACTTGGAAATAGAATCAGGGAGATTTTGTTTTCAGTCATGCCTCTGACACATTACTAGCTGTATGACTATGGGAAATTAGCTTAGCTTTTTTGAGCCTCAGTTTCCTTATCTCTAAAAGGGAATAATAAAACTTGAAGTGCTTTCCTCACAAGGAAACTAGTGAAGCTCACATGAAAAACTATGTTAAACTCTTTACAAATTTTCAAGTATTATATAAATGCCATTTATCCTTTCCTAAAATACTTCTTTTCTGTTCATTCTCAATATGGAAAGAAGTGTATCGCAAGCTCAATATGTTCAAACAGAGCTCATTAACTTTTCCTTAAACTGTTCACTTCTTTGAACTTCTCTATTACTTTTGAAGGCACTACCATCCCTTCAGAAACCCAGGTTTGGCACTGTCTTCAATTCTTCACTTGTACGCATAACACTGTAGTTTTTTATTAGCAATGGCAGCAACTAAGAAAATGATCTTTTGCAGCAGACCTACTACTCATACTGGGCAAATTTCCCAATGGTCTCTGCTACCAATAAGGGGCTACACCTTTATCCAAGTAGTTGCCAGATCTTGAAACCTTGCCGGGTTTCATGTAGTTTTCCCAGTTAAAATATAAGTTATCTTGAGAAAAAATATTGTTTCATTTTTATCTTTGTATGGATTGATTGATTGGTTATTATCATTATTATTACCAACACATTTCACAATGCTTTCAAACTTAGATTCATGAATTGTATTGGCTAAAAAAAAGGTAATCACCTGCAGAGCTTAACTTCCAATGATGACTATCTGAACTTCAACAACAATCTATTATTCTGGAGACAACCCAGTCAAGTTTCTTATCTTTGAAGACTTTACAATTTGATTTAGAGGTTGACTTTGCATTGCTATAAAGCCTTTAGGAAGTCAGGGTTTCTCAGTGATGCCACAAGAAAGCTTTTAGGTAGATAATAGAGTGGTAAAGCAGTAAGAACAACTACTCAAGTCAGAGGACTTAACTCATTTTTGAAACTTCCTTTCATAATGTTGAGGAAAATCCTTTACTTTCTTTGACTCAGTTTCCTCAACTGGGAAGTCAGATTTTAATTTAAGTGACATTTAAGGTCCTTTTCAGGACCAAATTTGTAACTCCATGATATGATCTCATAAGTATGGACAGTCCCATAAATAGTATATAAAAAGAAAAACATGATTTTGAGGTCTACCTTATTTTAAAACTTTCCCTTTTATTTTAACATAAAAATACTTTAATAGATCTGTGATTTCATAAATATGTGAATTCTTGTCACTGTTTAAATTTTTTTAATCAATTAATTTATTTTTAATACACATTACTTTTTGAATCATGTTGGGAGAGAAAAATAAGAACAAAAGGGGAAAACCATGGAAGAAAAACAAAAAACAAAAGAAGTGAACATAGCATGTGTTGATTTACATTTAATCTCCATATCTCTTTTTCTGTTTACAGATAGAATTTTCTGTCCATAGTCTATTGGGATTGCTTTGGATCATTGAACCACTGAGAAGAACCAAGTCTTTTAGTTGATCATCACTCATTTTTGCTGTAAGTAAATTTCTGGTTCTGCTTGTTTTGTTCAGTACCGATTTGTGTAAATATTTTCAGGTCTTTCTAAAATCAGCTTGGTCATCATTTTTTATAGAACAATAATATTCCATTATCTTCTTATACCACAGCTTGTTCAGCCATTCTCCAACTGATGGGCTTCTACTAATTTTCCAATTCTTTGTTATCACAAAAAGAGCTGTTATAAACAGTTTTGCACATGTGGATTCTTTTCTCGCCTTTATGATTTCCTTGCAATATGCAATAGTAGCACTGCTGGGTTAAAGGGTATACAAAGTTTTATAACTTTTTTGGCATGGTTCCAAATTTTTTTCCAGAATTGTTGCATCATTTTACAATTCCACCAACAATGCATTAGTGTCCCAGTTTTCCCACATTCCCTCCAACATTTATCATTATCTTTTGTTGTCATCTTAGCCAATATGAAAGGTAGTAGGTGGTACCTCAAAGTTGTTTTAATTTGCATTTCTCTAATCAATAGTAATTCAGAGCATTTTTTCAAATGACTATAAATGGCTTTAATTTTGTCATCTGAAAATTGTCTATGAATATCTTTGACCATTTATCAATTGAAGAATGACTTGTATTCTTCTAAATTTGACACAGTTTTAAAAAATATATATTTTAGAAATGAGACCTTTATCAGAAACACAGGCTGTAAAGATTTTTCCCAGCTTTGTACTTTCCTTTTAATCTTGTTTCTGTTGGTTTTGTTTGTGCAAAATCTTTTTAATTTAATGTAATCAAAGTTGTTCATTTTGCTTTTCATAATGTTCTCTAGTTTTCCTTTGGTGGTAAATTCCTTCCTTCTTTAGAGCTCTGATAGGTAAATTACCCCTTGCTCTCCTAATGTGTTTATGGTATCCATTCTTTATGCCCAAGGCATATACCCATTTTTACCTTATATTGATATGGGGTGTGAAATGTAGCTCTATGCTGAGTTTCTGACATGTTATTTTCCAGTTTTCCCAAAAAAATTTGTCAAAAAATGAGTTCTTATTCCAGAAATTGGAGTATAGGGGTTTATCAAATACTAGATTATTATACTCTATTCCACTGATCCACCTACATTTCTTAGCCAGTACCAAATGGTTTTGATGACTGCTGCTTTATAATATAATTTTAGGTTTGATACTGCTAAACTACCACATTGTATTTTTTCCCATTAATTCCTTTGAATTGTTTTCTGTTTTTTGTTTTTTTCCAGATGAGTTTTGTTATTATTTTTTCTAGTTTTATAAAATCATTTTTGGCGGTTTGATTGGTATGGCACTGAACAAGTAGACCAATTTAGGCAGAATTGTCATTTATATTATATTAATTCAGCCTACCTTCCCATTTGGTCTTATCCATGTTCATGTCCTTCCCTAAATCTTACCAAGAGAATCTAGCCAACACATTATATACTTTCAACATTTCATATTGTGAATGTGACATTGGATTTCTCCATATGTCATGCATCACTAGAGTCAAAACCTTCCATTTTTGTACAAAAGTATTCAACCTACAAAGAGGCCATGAAGTCATCTGCTGCCAAAGCTTTGGTTTCCAGAAAGAATGTTTTGACATGAGTCTATTGCCACAGACATCAGGGACAAAGCAAGGTAAGAAAGAAAATGTTCTACACGTATCTTCTGGATATGTTATTGCTACTGCCCTAGGCAAACAGCAGTTGGCAGCTCTCTGGTTATGGCTCTGTGCCTCAAGCTTGTTATATCACTAGCCATCCTCCTTATACAGATAATGTATTGTCCAATTGATGCTTTTTGCTTCACTTCTTGTGTTCATATTATCATTGATAATACATCACTTTTCTTAGATTTCACATACATCATTTGAATATGTAAAGTATGTTTTATTTTCCTCTATAGCAAGGAGTAGTATTATAGCTATTTACAGCAGTTAGCTTATACTAAGAAGGCACTGCTATGACTTCATGAATGTGGTTTTGGGGAAAAAGTCATGGAAAATGGATTTCATCAGTCTAGACAGCACATTAAAACAAAGGAGCCAAATATGTATGTGGAAATGAAGCATCATGTATTGAGCTCTATGAGAGGTGTCATTCAGTAACTGATTTTAAAATTAAATGTCATCTATTTTTAATATTAAAGTAAAAGCAAAGAATTAGTTTTTTTAACTTCATTTTTTTTTAAAAAATGGCCAGTTTTATCCTGGGGTAAGGAAACTTTATAAGAAAGTATAGTGTAAGTCTTAACGTTGTTAATTCTAGTAGAGTTTCCAATGTGTTTTGGTTAAAAAAATAAGTAAGCTATAAATAATAAAATAATTCATTAAATAATACTCAACTTTACTATCGTCCAATTGTCTGCTTATTCCTCATGATGACTTTTGGAATAGAATAAGTAGTTGGGTGGGATAAAGATAGCAAGAAGGGACTTCTGGGAGTAAGATGTGAGTCTGTCAGGAGGCATAGACAGAAATTATGAGCATGTGCAAAGATAACCAATATGTTGGCTGCTAGGAAGCCACCAAAGTCATAAACATTTAGGATGTTTTTCATGTTGATCAAGCCATTTGTTAACTTTTTTCTAACAAAAATCACAATTTAGTATTGGAGAAGAAATGAAATGTTATTAAAACCACAAAATACAAAATCTACTATTTATCCATCTCAGAGTTCCCATCTCATAGGGGTTTTCCTATTCTTCTTTTAGGCACTTTCTATGGCATTTCAATTAAGACAATAAAACATCTTGTGATAATGTTTATTTTTATTAGTCACATGGAATTAAATTAAAAGAAATACATGAAAAAATCATTCTATCTAATCCTCTTTCAGGATTTTCTATGCAAAAAGGAAACCCCCCCCCCCAATATGTACATATTTGAAGCTCATAAAGTAGAAATGAGTAGGGTTGTTCATTTCCCCCCATCTCAGTTTCCTGGGTAAAAGAAAATAGTTTAGGAAGAAATTTCCTTTTGCTCATATATGGTACTATGAAAATTAGGACAAAAAATAAACCCTATATATTTTTATACATCTCTATATTTCTCTTTTGGCCCCAGTCATTTTGTTTTAATATGAGTTGTGATAGTGTTAGGGATCCAGGCTTATGGATCTAGTGAAATAATTCACTCCCAGTTCTGAGGCAGAGAAATAGAAAAGTTTATTTCCCAATATCACTAAGAGAACAAGCCTCTTAGCGGACAAAAGCTCCCAAGATGAGATTAGGAGTTTTGCCAGGTGGTTCATCCAGAGTACTTAGTTTTATGATCAGAATTCTGGTCTTGGGGGCTATTCAAATTATAGGGAAGTTTGGGTTTGAATAGGCTTCGGTTCAATTCTATAGAAAGTCTGATTAGTGTTAGTTCAGCTCTATAGAAAGTTTAATTAGTGGTAGTTTATATCAGTTCAGCTCTATAGAAAGTTTGATTAGTGTCAACTGAACTCTAAAGAAAGTCTAATTAGTGGTAGTTAACATTAGTGGGGGTTGGTTTCTAGAGTGAGATAGAATTAAGGAATCTGGGTGGGATAGGAAGACAAAGCTCAAGTTGATTGACTTCTAGGAACCTGGGATCTCCCGTGTCAATAGAGTTCACAAGATTTTTTGAGAGATACTCTTCAATTCTTCATCATAAAACCATATTTTCATTGCTTTTGATATTATCCCTTTGGAAAGATCCATTTTTCCAAATGTAGTTCTGATCCTACTAGATAGCTTTTCAGTGTCGACTCAATTACTGAGATATTAAGTGATGTGTCAAAAGCTATATAGTCAAAATATGTCAAAGGGGATCTTGATTCCACTGACTTTGTTTTCAAAGTGGGACCTCTATCTATTACAACATATGATATTTTCTTAAATATATTTTGTGTATTTTATACATATTTATGAAATAAGTACAAAATAAGTATAATTAAGAAGGGAGGGCACAGGCATTTGGATGGAGGATGAAAAAAAAACAGTGTAGAAAGTGGTGTTGAACCTATTTTATAGGAAGAGAGGATTCTGTATAGAGATAAAATGATAACAGAAGAAAACACCTGACTATACATAAATGTCAATGATTATTATGATGGTGATAGATGATGAGGATGAAGGTAATCTGATTCCTAGGAATTGAAACTAGTTGGGCCATTCCTTATGTAACAGGAATAAATAGACTCCATGTAGAAAAAAAACATGATTCAAGAAAAGTATCATAATGTGTGATAAAAAAATCTTTGTCCCCGATTTGGGACTTGCTTCTGTCTTATTTCTGCTAACCTTGTTATAAAGGGACAAGCTTGATTGGCAATATAAACAGAACTCGAGTACCTCTAAAAAGGCAGTAGTTAACTAGGATATCTTTTTGGTCCTGACTTTTCTGAAATAGCTACATAATATTATGTGACTTTGGCTAAGTCCCACCATTTCACTCAATTTTCTTATTCTTACTAATTGATAGATGGCTTTAACTAGATAAACTCTAAATTATCTTCCAGTTCTAAATCTTAAGATTTTATGAATTGCCCCATATTATAACCTTCTAGGCACTGCATTTGCTGACTAATAGACCCCTTTTTAGCTTGCATCAAAAGTACAAATCCTGTCTGAGAAAACAAGTAAAATCTGAAATCATCATTTTTCACTGGCATACTTTAGAGCTTGTCTTAGTCCTGAAATATCTCTATTAAGAGAAAACACTCTTCATGTGACAGTGACACTTGTTTAGTCCTGTGGCTTCACAGATATTTGTATTCCAAGGTTAGAAAACATGGCCTGGAGATAAGGATGCTCATTCACAACTTTTGCTGGAGCAAAAATGTAGTTGTTAAAATGGTTCCATGAACCCAAATGAACTCCTCTCTGACCCAAGTTTCAGTTGATGTTAAGTGTGCATTGAAAAGAAGAATTAGATTTAGTTATACTTAATTTTATTTAGTATATAGATCTTGTATTTTGAAGTTTGTAAATGACTTTATGGGAAACACATATAAACACTTACCACTATTACCATCACCCTTCTTGAAATGCATCATGGTATTTTTTTATTTAAAAAATTACTTATGAATTAAATACAAATAGAAAAAGAAAGACAAAAATAGAAAATAAACAAACAAAACTTTATCATGTGCCCAGAACATCAGGGAGAATTCAAAATATATAATACTAAATTTCCATTTCAAGAAAGCATATATAACAATAGAAAAATTATATTTGAGTATACATCTTTTCTTTGCTTCCATATAGATTATTCTTTTGTTCTTTGTTGTGTATTTTTTTATTATTATTCTTTTATTCCCTTTAATCCTCCTTACCTCCCCCAAGCAGGCTACAATTAAGAACAAATATATTTATACATACACACATATACTCACATATATACATTCACACCCACCCACAGACCCACCTTTATATATACCTTTACATATATCTACTTCCACACATACATAGGTCTACATGCTTGCATAGCCAGATATACTCAGAAACACACAAACATGCATATATATGTGTGTGTGTGTGTGTTTGTGTATATATATGCATTTACTCATATGTAAGCATGCATCTAAAACAATTACAATATGGTTGACATATAATGTAGATTTCTCTCTTTATTGAATCTTTAATTTTAGGGTTTTATTTAGACCAATGTAAGCTATCCAGCGATTTTTAAATGATTACTATAATACAATAATGCCAAAAGAAGAATTCTGGAAAGAAAATTTTTGCCTTTTCTCAATCTGTTTCAGATGTCCCTCCAAAACAGAGAAAATGACAACCATTCTTTGGAGCTTTCTGGCTATTTGTGCTATTGTTATAGTGAGTGTTTGGTTGGTGTTGACATTTCCTTTCTGTTCCCACCTCAAATAAGGTAGTTGAACATGGTGAGGAGACTGCATTTGTTTTTTAAAAAAATGCTCTGTGTGAAAGCAGATGTAGATTTGCATCAGGTTTCAGTAAGAGTGGGTAGCTCTAGTAATAACCATCAAAAGTGCGTTCTGTATTACAGCCTCAGGATACAAGACTGTGAGAAGCAAAACAAGAGACTGAAATCTATCTTTGCCTTTGCAATCCTGGAATGTCTCTGCTTTAATACTGTTTGATAAAAAAAAAAAAATAATAAAGCCCACAGGGGCACTGGTTCCCAGCAAAACTATAAATAGAAGGCATTGGCAGCCCTTTTATGGCAGAGTTAGAGTTCACAACAATGCAAAACAGACTGGGCATCCACTCTGTGACCAAATATTACCAACTTACCCATCAGTCAGTGGCAGAATTTTCTTCTTTCGTGTTGTGAAATCATGAAAACATGGGAATAAAATCTAGACTTTAACCACCCCACAAAAATCTATTCAGAACTTGGATCAGGGCCTCTTGAATAACAAGTATTTTTTCCTACTGAAGATTAGAGAACTGGTGATTTGGGCAATGCTACCTAATAATCCGGTATCAAGGGAATTTTTCTAACCTGATTTATGGACATCATCCAACCACAGTTGTGACTTCAATATACTCTTTTGAAAAAGCTGTTGATAGATATCATGGTGATATAAAATACAGAAAATATCAATAAAGATTACATTTCTACACATATATATTTAACTGCACAAAACAAAAATATGTGAGATTACAAAGATAACCAAAAGTTAATGAAAATAGATATGAAAATGATTTTCTCTTACCTAGCTTATATCCCAAGGAAGCCATAGATAAGAAAAAAGTACCCATATGCTCCAAAATATTTATAGCAGCACTTTTTTGTGATAAATAAGAATTGGAAACAAAGTCAATATGATTTAATTGAACAATGGCTAAACAGATTATGATTTATTAATGTTATAAAATATTATTGTGCTGTAAGAAATTATATATATATATCATATAGAGAAGTAAGAAACATTGTAATTGAACTAGTGCAGAGTAAAGTAAATAATATACATATGGCAGCAACAATGGAAAATGATCTATAAAAATTAAAAGTAAATATAATAAATTATAAAAATCAAATGGGACTTAAATGAAGAAATATGAGAAGACATTTCCAAACTATCCTTTGATGAAGGTGGGAGACTCCCAGGGGTTATATATTGTACATATTTTTTCACTTTCTCAATGTATTTATCATTTGGGCTGATGCTTTCCCCCTTTTAGAAAATACTTGTCCTATGGGTAAGTATTGGAGAGGGGAAGGATACATAGGATACTATAGTGATCTAAGAAGCATAAAATATCAATAAAACTATAGTTTGTGTGTGTGTGTGTTACACATATGTATGTATATACACAAACACACACATATATGTATCTCACAATATTTTGTCTTGTGATTACTCAGTCCCTCAACACATTGTCCGGTTTTTTATGAAATCTTTCCCAAGTTTAGAATTTTTAATTCAACTGATATTAAGCATCTACTCATATGTAAGACTGTGCCAGATGCTAGGGATTCAGACAGAAATGAAATGATTCTTGGCCTTAAGGAACTTACATTTTAATGTGAGTTACCATCAAATAATCAAGGATTCATTATGCACTTACTATGTTCTAAAAATGGGACATACAAAGAAAGGAAAAAACAGCCCTTTCCTTTAAGAGTTTTACAGGTTAATGAGAAAGACAATATGTAAATAAAGAGCTGCATAGACTATATTGTACTTACTGAGTAACTAGAAAGCCACATCTGGAAAGAGTAGAAAAGATCAGGAGAAGTTTCCTATAGAAGATAGCATTTGAGCTGAGTCTTGAAGGAAACCAGGGATTGTAAAAGGCAGAGGGAAGGAGAGAGAGCATTCCAAGACTGGAATCCAGAGAAATTTCAGAGGAACGGGTGGTAACAACTGGATGTGTCTTGAAGGAAACATGATTTCAAAAAGTAGAGTGAGTGCATTCTAGACAACAGAAGGGGGATGGGACACCTTTTGAAAGAAAAGATGTGGTCAGTAGAATGCTATGCATGGGTAAAAGCTAGAATGCCAGTTAGACTAAAATAGAGATTATATAAAATAAAATAAGTAGTAAGACTGAAAAAGTAGATGGTAGCCAGAATATTTTGCATTTTATTGCAAATACAATAGGGAGCCATTTTTAATTTTTGAGCAGAATTTTTTGGATAATGTGAGGGGAAAGCTTGGAAGAACAGAGGCCAATTGTTGGTCTGGATTCATGTATTTTTTTTTTTTTTTTTTGAGATATTTCCTTTAAAAAATTTTTCAAGCATATCAGCTAACTAAGTTTTAACACTAGGTATTTTACAGATTGAATGATTCTGTACTTTATAACTCAAAGTATAATCTGTAAATAACTAAAGTTCTCTAATTTAATAGTATTTACCTGGGTGATCTCTGTCTATGGTAGGCCAATTTTGTAAAACATTCATCCTTGCATGTTTGTTGTCATTGTTTAACTTTTTATAAATAAAAATAAATGATAAGTAATTTAACTTTGATTTGAAGAAAACATATCTTGAAGAGAGATATAAGTTCAGTTTGATATAAGCTGAGTTTGATCTTTCTTATATAAAACCATCTGTGATATTTGTAAATTATCACATAGATTGGAGTTACTTCTTTCTGAAATATTGACTTATAACTAGTGTAAACTAGATTTGATTCTCATTTCAGATACTTACTAGGAAAATCACCCTGGGCCAGTCACCTCACCTCTTGAAACCTCAATTTCAGCATCTGCAAATGGTAATAAAAATAGTACTTACCTAATAGCACAAAGATAAAATGAGATAATGTATATAAAGCATATTGTGAGTTTTAAAGTATTATATAAATGCTAACTTTCCCATGATCATCTTCCTTTTCAATAGGATTCAGATTCATTTTTTTAATGTTCCATGATCTAAAGACTTCTACCCAGATAGACAAAATAACTGCTTTTTGTAGTTGAAATTAAGTGTTAGGATGTAACTCATTCTCTATAGACTCATTAAAAACATCCTAGGTATACTTCAGTAGCAGATTTTGAAAGTGTATCATTCCATGTAGCTTGGATATTATAAGTATTTGAGATCTTAATATACATTGAAACATTGTTCTTAAGCTTTTCAATGTCAAATTTATCAGAGTAAAGTTGGTGATAATGATTTGATTTCAGTAGTTTTTTGTTGGAGTTCTCTAGGATGTTTTTGAGGTCTATTTTTGTATTATAGGGATTTGTTAGTACAAAAAGGGAGAATTTTTCATGTATAAGTCTAACTACCAAACATGAATTTGTTGCCTCTTTAATGACTAAACTTTGTTCCAAGGAATTAACTTGAAAGGTCACTGGCTCCTGCTTCTTTTCAGAGCTGTCATGTCAAACGGTTTTTTTGGTAATATGTTGATTTAAATTGTTGAAAATTTTCCATTTTTATTTTTTATTATACGAGTTTACACAAAGGGGCAGCAACCAGGGCTGCAATGAGGAATATCTATGCTATAAATATAAGATTTTATTTAAAAAAAAAACAACAAGAAGTATGTCTCCTTATCTCCAGCTGAGATTGCTCGTAAGCCAGTCAATTTAGGAAGAAAGTTGGCTATTATTCTATTTTTAGGATTCAAGAGTAGAGATTTTGAAATTTCCCTCAGAAATCTATTCAAGTGCTTAATTCCATCCAACCTAACTCCATCTTGCTTCAATTGAATTCTACTTCCTTTGGTTGTATAAGTAAAAAGAAGGAAGAACTGGTTTTCATTTCAATGCACTGTCTTACTTCTACTTATGGTCACTTATTAAGTTATGTTTCTGTTGCCTTTTCATTCAATCCCTTTCCTTATGGGTCCTAATGACCAATACTTAACCATAATTACATCTCTTCTAAGAACTCTTCATGAAAATTATTTCATGATTCAGTTGAGTTCATGAAAAAACACATCTCATTAATCATAGAGAATGTAATTGAGAGAATATATATTACTGGTAAAAACATAATTTAATTTAAGGGTTGAATGGACAGTGGGCAGTGAAGACTCCTAAACTATGAGAAAATGATACAAGATTATGAATGAATGGTTACAAAATATGAGAAAAATGAACAATAGAATTTGTGATGGACAAACCATCCAATTATTTTGCTTAAGGAAATAAATTTGCAAGGAAAAAGATTAATCAGGACCTTTAAGATATTAGCTAATTTATAGTGATTGGCTGGAAATTAACATGTATCCCCATTTTCATCATCTGTCATGTATGACATTAATTTGGTGCTTTATATTTTGCAAAATTATTTTCCTACATTACTACATTTGAGACTGTAACAACCCACTTAGGTAAAAGCTACAGATATTATTATTACTTTTATTTTGTGTAGAGGGCTAAAACTCTGAAAAGGTGTACTTGAATCAGACAGAAGAGCACTTAAGGTTAATTACCTATTCATTGTGAGATAATGGTTATATATACATATATTTAGATGAGATGGTGATGTGTTGGCTCTCCTCACCATTGGTGCTTGCTGAATGTATGGTGGTGATGTAACCGTAGGGAAGGATTGGAAGGCTGAAGGAGAGAGTCAGAGTCACTCTGCCAAACGATGAGGAGGAGAGAGAATTCAGGCTCTAGATTCCATAGTCCAGGATTCATCATGGGCAAGCTGTGGCAGCTTGCCTACTTCCTTCACTTCTCCTTCTAAAAACCAAGGACTTTGACTGATCTGGACTCTGACTGATCCTGAGGCCCTCCAGAGAGCTAGCCCAAACATTATAATTTTGCAGGTGACAAAATTGAGATTGATAAAGGTTAAGTAATACAGCTACGGTCATATAATAACAAGGATTCAAACCCTTTTTTCTCCTGATATGAAATCTATTCATCTATATTGAAACTCAAGTACAGTAATTTAATTTATTCTCTCATTCTGTGTATTAATATGTGTAATAACAAGGAAAGTTCAAATAAGTTTCTAAAGTATTTTTCCTCTTCTCCTTTTTTTTTTTACCTAATTTTGTTTTCCTGTCTTTCCTCTTTTTCTGTAATTCTTTACACTGAATTTAGATTTGTAAGAGAATTTAGAAGCTATCTAGTCAAATGCCTTAACTTTACAAAGTAAGAAACTGAAGCCTGAGAGATTAAATCACTTGTTCAAGGACAAAAAATCCATAACCCAGGCCTTCTGAATCCAATTTAGTATTTTTCTTTTTTCACAGGACTACTTTAGTGAAGGATATTATAGAAGACTCTAAGAACTCAAAAATAGAACAAGAGAAAATGTAAGAGGAAGACTCACTTTTAAACACTTTTAATTTATACATATAGGATACTGTTCTGAGGCTTGATCATCTACAAACAGAAGCAACCATAGGACATCAATGACATCATATATGATAGAGAACATGGCTTCAACTTGGATCCTGGGCTTATTTTTCTCTAAGATAGTGATGAATACCTTTGGCAAACCTCCATCTCCCTGTTTTATGCTGTGCCTGATATTATCAGAGAATTCTTGAATAAAGTTCTCTGTTGTTATATCTTTAAAGGAATCTTGAATAATTTTCTTGCATGGATCAAAGACCACTTGATTAGTTGAGTTTATAATATAACACACATTGATGTCTCTGCCAAATCACTAATCAATTCCTTATCAACAAGTTCAATGAATTTTTAAAAAATCGTTCTCCTTTGACTTCTATGAATCATCTGGCACTTTTAGCCAATTCATGTCGTGATATTCTTTTTTTTCTCCTTTGTATTAATAAGTCCTCCTTGATATCCTTCCTTATTGCTTTTTTCTTCCACTAAATGTATTCATCTCCCAAACACTTTATCCTTGGCCCTCTTTTCATATGCAGTAACATTCACTCTGTTAATGATATCATCCACTGCTATGGCTTCAATTATCACTTCTATATGGATGGCTGACAAACTTTTTCCCCTAATCTAGCCCCTCTACTGAGTTCCAGTTTTGCCTTTCATTTCCAACTTTCTTTTAAACATATCCACAAAAATGTCCCATCATCATCTTAAACTCATTGTCTAAGAAATTGATCACATCATGTGCCCAACAAAAGCTTCTTTCTCTTTAATGACATAGTCAATTTTAGAACCAACTTTTTTTTTCTTTTCCATCATATTTCCACATCAGATTATTTAATAAGCCTTTTCTATTTCTTCAATAACTATTGGATCTAGAGATAATTTATATTCCAACTTGAAACTGCCCTAGTATAGACTCTCTTCACTTCTTACTTGGATTTTTACAATAGCTTCCTAATTGATCATTTTGCTTCTAATCACTTTTTCTCTTTAATCTATCAACCAAATAGTTTTGTTAATTCGCTGCCCTTATGTGAAAAAAAAAAGTTCAATGATCTCCTATTATTTAAACTCCTTATCTCTATATTAAAAACTTTTCACTATTTGACTCTAGCCTTCTACTTATCCTTCCAGCTACATTTAGTCAAACTTCATTAATTTGCTTAATTTTTTCCATTCTCATCCTGTTTTTCCTTGCCCCTTTTTATTCTTACTATTCCCCAGATTTTGAGAAAATTTCTGCATTCCATTTCCATATATTAAAATCCCTTCTCTCCTTTAAATTTCAAGTACAACTGTCTCAAGTCCATCAATAAAAATAAGTATTTATTAAGCTCTTAGTGTCTATTAGGCTCTGCAGGGGTGTAAAAAGGTGTTCAGGGAGGACTAATATGTAACGTGCTCTCCTGGCAGTTACAATTACTAGTCTGTCCTAGACCCACCAGAGTACCTTTGACCACTGTCCTTTGCAGTGTGAGCTCTACCCGGCTCGCCTCCTCTGAGGCCTTCTAAGGTCTCTGGCCACAATCTCTTGAATCTATAGCTTAGTGACCGGTAGCGCACTCAAGAACAACCACATGTAATCTTAAAAGCCTTTATTATACCTACTCACATAATGCCCTAACTGATGCCCTGACTTGTTGGTTCCCTGGTGAACACCTGGTCAGAAGACCCATGTGTTCACTACCAAAACCCTTACCTCTTTTGGCTACCCATCTTGGCTTGGCCACCCAGGCTAGGGAGCCAGAGTGAAGAGCACCAGGTTAAAGAGGGCGGTTGCTGCCTGCAGTGGGCTTACATAGGGCCTGTGAGGTCACACACACAGCCAATCAGCGAGAGAGTCACCCATTAGGAAACTATCTCAATATGGCCAGGATCCCGCCCAAGGGCAGTCCTAATATCCACAGAAATTACTTCTGGGCCTCAATCTCCCGATGCACTGTGTCCGCCCATTTAAAGGGCCCTTACAATTCCCTTTCTCTTGTTTTGCGGGAACCGCACATCTCACCAAGCTAAACTTTTAGCACCAGCTATAGTTCACTTGATCCATGAGATGACAGTGTTATGCCCAAGGAGGTACAAAGCAGCAGATCAGTAAACAGAAGTATGACAATGAGAACTAGGCTCAACAGTGGCCCAAGTGTTCAACCCATTCATCAAAGTCATACTCGAGATAATAGGCCAAAGAGATTGGATGCCAATGAGGTAGGATGTCAACACTGAGGTGGGAAGTCAACAAGGTAAAACATCACAATTCTAGTTAACAAATATCAGTAGGTAGGTTGTCACAATTCTAGTTACATTTATCACAGTTCTAGACCAATTCTAGTTTCTTACAATTTTCTGTTGCACTTTTCACACTCCTAGAACAATTCTAGCTTATCACAATTCTGAATTGCACTTGTCACAATCCTAGAACAATTCTAGTTTATCACAATTCTCTATTGCACTTTTCACAATTCTAGAACAATTCTAGCTTATCACAATTCTCTATTGCACTTTTCACAATTCTAGAACAATTCTAGCTTATCACAATTCTCTATTGCACTTTTCACAATTCTAGAGCAATTCTAGCTTATCACAATTCTCTATTGCACTTTTCACAATTCTAGAACAATTCTAGTTTCACAGGTGCACATAAGCAAAGTCATGTCCAGTAACATTGTCTCAATAACAATGGCAGGTGGGTGTGTTGGTTTTTCACCCACTAATTTAAAAGCATAGTCCTTCAATAGAAAGCATAGGGCAAAGCCTCTTCCCAGGCCACCATATGGCAAGTAGCCACGGGAGAAGCAAGCAGGCCCATTGTCCATTTACAGTCTTTATATTGCATATCACCCAAAACAGTCCATTTCAGCTGCAACACTGGAACTGTGTCTGCTGTCTCTGGTGTCATGGTCAGGAGGGGCATTGCTGCCATCATGTCTGGAGGGCTGCGGACTTCTGGCTGGTCTCTCTGGACTGTTGTCTGGTCCTTCTCTTGGATCCCCAGGTTACAAAAGTCTCTGGTGGGGATGAACTCTACTGCTGGATCTGCACCTAGGAAGGAATGTACTCGGGGTCCAACTTGGGCCTTTCCAAATGCCATCCAGGCCTTTCCACATCACAGTGGAAACAAAGTTGTTGTCAAAAAGATTAACAAAAGTCAGACAAAAGTTAGTAAGTCTGTCACTTAGCTGCACTTTCTGTGTATGCCCGAAGTGCATTGCTAAGGTAAAAGGCAAAGAATTTAAAAATGTAAAACCAAAATAATTTAAAAGTGTAAAACCAAAATAGATTAAAAATATAAAACCAAAATAACTTTAAAATGTAAAATCAAAATACTTTGAAGATGTAAAATCAAAAATGTTTAAAAATGTAAAATCAAAATTTAAAAATTGTAAGCAATCACATATCCCAAAATTCCCTTCTCTTGTTTAGAAGAGAAGATCTTGGGGATAGTCTGCAGTAATGACTTTACTAATAGGATTATAAGAAATGCCAATGGAATGGGCAAAGTCAAATTCAATGCAAAAACACCTAAAGGCAAAGTATTTGTAAGCCAATCCATAAACTGTCTTAAATGCATGTGAAATTTCTACAATAGAAAAATGGTTGATCACATGTCTAGCTGCTTCTCCAGATTGGAATGAGGCCATAGTGTCCATTGGTCTTAAAACATCCACTCATACAGTTAATGAAAAAAGAACACTCGGCTATATCCCTGAATTCTTTTGCCTAAAAATCAAAGTTTGAGTTTCTGATACCGAATTGTACTCCAGGAGTGTGAATCAATAAATCTGATATTACTTTTCCTCCTGGGTCAAAGATCACACACTGTCTATTTATTCTAGTGATTAAAACAGCAATTTTCCAACCCATTCTAGACATAAACACTGTTTTATAAGTACCCGTAGGGGGTTGGGAAATCAAGCTCACCTGTGGAAGTGGAAAATCCACGAGGTAAGAAAAGAGGAGTTCCAACTCTCCAAAGACTATCCTAGCAGTTTTACAAGTATAAAATTCCACTCTCTCTAACTGCAAGGTCTTATCCCTGTAAGGTTTCTTAGAAATTAACTGAACTGTATTTTTAAAACTTTTCTGATTATACTCAATACCCCACAATTCCTTTTTGCCTTGGGGCATAAAGCCTACTCCTGTCTTTTGAAATGAAGACACAGGAGTTTTGAATGGATTAATGGGCAGTGCAGATGGTATTATCGCCCTTCCTTTTCCTCCTCCCCCTTCTCCCTTGGCCCAAGAAGGTGAGGCAGAGGGAAGAAGAATTGGAAAATCCCCCAAAGGCTGATTTAAAATCAAACCTGAGCTTTGCACATAAAAAGAACTAAACTTCTTCTCAATGGAAGAGTAATCAATAAATTCCTTAAAACAACAATGCAGGAGGTAAACCAACAAAATGCTAAGAAGAATTTCTACAACTGAAATCCATGTGGTTCGTTTATTTCCTTCCTTAGTTTCAGCCACTGGTTTGAACTCTTCCTGTTCTATCTGTAGTAACCTAGCTTTTTCTTCTTTCTCTATCTCCATCTGTAGTTTAACCTGCAATTCCAGCAACTCTTGCTGTGGCATTTTATACTCTATACTGTCATACATACGCACTAGCTCTAGGTTGCTCCCTCTCCGAGCTATATTTAATGGGTGTGGGGATAGCCTTCTGGGAGCTTGATTACAAGCTTCCTGCTGTTCTTCAGTGGTGATCTTTGTTAAAAGATCTTCCATCTGGCTCTTTAACCTCTTGATATAAGCATTATGTTCAGCTGTGTCCTTGAGTCTGATCCCAGAGTTACCTGGGTCCATATTGCTTCTCTGTCTTCCCTCTTAAGTGGCGTTTCTACCGGATCTTTCAGAATCTTAATTCTGAATATTAAATATTTTCAAAACCTGATAATTCCTGATGCGTTCACCACGTTGAGCGCCATTTGTAACGTGCTCTCCTGGCAGTTACAATTACTAGTCTGTCCTAGACCCACCAGAGTACCTTTGACCACTGTCCTTTGCAGTGTGAGCTCTACCCGGCTCGCCTCCTCTGAGGCCTTCTAAGGTCTCTGGCCACAATCTCTTGAATCTATAGCTTAGTGACCGGTAGCGCACTCAAGAACAACCACATGTAATCTTAAAAGCCTTTATTATACCTACTCACATAATGCCCTAACTGATGCCCTGACTTGTTGGTTCCCTGGTGAACACCTGGTCAGAAGACCCATGTGTTCACTACCAAAACCCTTACCTCTTTTGGCTACCCATCTTGGCTTGGCCACCCAGGCTAGGGAGCCAGAGTGAAGAGCACCAGGTTAAAGAGGGCGGTTGCTGCCTGCAGTGGGCTTACATAGGGCCTGTGAGGTCACACACACAGCCAATCAGCGAGAGAGTCACCCATTAGGAAACTATCTCAATATGGCCAGGATCCCGCCCAAGGGCAGTCCTAATATCCACAGAAATTACTTCTGGGCCTCAATCTCCCGATGCACTGTGTCCGCCCATTTAAAGGGCCCTTACACTAATAACTTTGTTGTGTTTCAGGGTTGTTCATCTATTTTTGATGTCCACTTGGCTCCAAGAAGCGGTGGCATAAGCAGTGGCCACACCCTAGTAAAACCATCAAGCCACACAAGCTAAGTCAGTTTGAGAATAACTGAGAAGCCTAAAACCCATTGATAAGTTAGAGGATATCTATCCCAATCATAAGAAATCTTCCTCAAAGAGGAGGCAACTCTGTCTCAGGAAATCTAATAAGTTGTAAGTTTAAAATGCTTATGTACCCTTTTTAGCCCTTTGTTGAAAGCATTGTATCAATTCTTAAAATGTTTTTAAATGGATAAAATAAAATGCATAGGATTATATTGAATAATAATTACCAAAATGTTAAAAAAAAAAAAACATGAATTAAAATTTAAGAATTAGAGAGAAGAGAGAGAGAGAGAGAGAGAGAGAGAGAGAGAGAGAGAGAGAGAGAGAGAAAGAAAGAGAGAATAGATTACTTGTCCCCACTCATCTGGATTGAGATCATCTTTTTAGCAGTAAGTCTTTTTTTTTTTTTTCAGTTTTTTTTTTTTTTTTTAATTTTTTATTTTATTTTATAATTATAACATTTTTTGACAGTACATATGCATGGGTAATTTTTTACAACATTATCCCTTGCACTTACTTCTATTCAGATTTTTTCCCTTCCTCCCCCAACCCCCTCCCCCAGATGGCAAGCAGTCCTATATATGTTAAATATATTACAGTATAATTTAGATACAATATATGTGTGTAGAACCGAATTTTTTGTTGCACAGGAAGAATTGGATTCAGAAGGTAAAAATAACAGTTTACATTCATTTCCCAGTGTTCCTTTTCTGGATGTAGCTGTTTCTGTCCATCATTAATCAATTGGAATTGGATTAGCTCTTCTCTATGTTGAAGAAATCCACTTCCATCAGCATACATCCTCGTACAGTATCATTGTTGAAGTGTATAATGATCTTCTGGTTCTGCTCGTTTCACTCAGCATCAGTTGATGTAAGTCTCTCCAAGCCTCTCTGTATTTCTCCTGTTGGTCATTTCTTATAGAACAATAATATTCCATAACATTCATATACCATAGTTTACCCAACCATTCTCCAATTGATGGACATACATTCATTTTCCAGCTTCTAGCCACTATGAAAAGGGCTGCCACAAACATTTTGGCACATACAGGACCCTTTCCCTTCTCTAGTAGTTCCTTGGGGTATAAGCCCAGTAGTAGTATGGCTGGGTCAAAGGGTATGCACATTTTGATAACTTTTTGGGCATAATTCCAGATTGCTCTCCAGAATGGTTGAATTCTTTCACAACTCCACCAACAATGCATCAGTGTCCCAGTTTTCCCACAGCCCCTCCAACATTTATCGTTATTTGTTCCTGTCATCTTAGCCAATCTGACAGGTGTGTAATGATACCTCAGAGTTGTCTTAATTTGCATTTCTCTGATCAATAGTGATTTGGAACACTCTTTCATATGAGTGGAAATAGTTTTAATTTCATCATCTGAAAATTGTCTGTTCATATCCTTTGACCATTTATCAATTGGAGAATGGCTTGGTTTCTTATAAATTAAAGTCAATTCTCTGTATATTTTGGAGATGAGGCCTTTATCAGAACCTTTAACTGTAAAAATGTTTTCCCAATTTGTTACTTCCCTTCTAATCTTGTTTGCATTAGTTTTGTTTGTGCAGAAACTTTTTAATTTGGTGTAATCAAAATGTTCTATTTTGTGATCAATAATGGTCTCTAGTTCTCCCTTGGACACAAACTCCTTCCTCCTCCACAAGTCTGAGAGGTAAACCATCCCATGTTCCTCCAATTTATTTATGATTTCGTTCTTTATGCCTAAATCTTGGACCCATTTTGATCTAATCTTAGTATGTGGTGTTAAATGTGGGTCCATGCCTAGTTTCTGCCATACTAATTTCCAGTTTTCCCAGCAGTTTTTGTCAAATAATGAATTCTTATCCCAAAATTTGGGATCTTTGGGTTTGTCAAAGATTAGATTGCTATTTTTATTCACTATCTTGTCCTGTGAACCTAACCTATGCCACTGATCAACTAGTCTATTTCTTAGCCAATACCAAATGGTTTTGGTGACTGTTGCTTTATAATATAGCTTTAAATCAGGTACACTTAGACCACCTTCCTCTGACTTTTTTTTCATTAGTTCCCTTGCAATTCTCGACCTTTTATTCTTCCATATGAATTTTGTTGTTATTTTTTCTAGGTCATTAAAATAGTTTCTTGGGAGTCTGATTGGTATAGCACTAAATAAATAGATTAGTTTGGGGAGTATTGTCATCTTTATTATATTCGCTCGGCTTATCCAAGAACATTGAATGTCTTTCCAATTATTTAAATCTGACTTTATTTTTGTGGCAAGTGTTTTGTAATTTTGCTCATATAATTCCTGACTCTCCTTTGGTAGATATATTCCCAAATATTTGATACTATCGACTGTTATTTTGAATGGAATTTCTCTTTGTATCTCTTGCTGTTGGATTGTGTTGGTAATGTATAAAAATCCTGAGGATTTATGTGGATTTATTTTGTATCCTGCGACTTTGCTAAAATTCTGAATTATTTCTAATAGCTTTTTAGCAGATTCTTTGGGGTTCTCTAAGTATACCATCATGTCATCTGCGAAAAGTGACAATTTGATTTCTTCATTTCCTACTCTAATTCCTTGGATCTCTTTCTCGGCTCTTATTGCCAAGGCTAGAGTTTCTAGTACTATATTAAATAGTAATGGTGATAGTGGGCAACCTTGTTTCACTCCTGATCTTACAGGGAAAGGTTCTAGTTTATCACCATTACATATGATGTTTACTGAAGGTTTTAAATATATGCTCCTTATTATTTTAAGGAATAGTCCATTTATTCCTATACTCTCAAGCGTTTTTAGTAGGAATGGATGTTGGATTTTATCAAATGCCTTTTCTGCATCTATTGAGATGATCATATGGTTTTTATTAATTTGATTATTAATATGGTCAATTATACTAATAGTTTTCCTAATATTAAACCAGCCCTGCATTCCTGGTATAAATCCCACTTGGTCATAGTGTATTATCCTGGGGATGATTTTCTGAAGTCTATTTGCTAATATCTTATTTAAGATTTTAGCATCAATATTCATTAAGGAAATTGGTCTATAGTTTTCTTTCTCAGTTTTCGATCTACCTGGTTTAGGTATCAGTACCATGTCTGTGTCATAGAAGGAATTTGGTAGGACTCCTTCAATCCCTATTTTTCCAAATAGTTTACATAGCATTGGAGTTAGTTGTTCTTTAAATGTTTGGTAGAATTCACCTGTAAATCCATCTGGTCCTGGGGACTTTTTCTTAGGAAGTTGGTTAATAGCTTGGTCTATTTCTTTTTCTGAGATGGGACTATTTAGACTACTTACTTCTTCTTCTGTTAATCTGGGCAAGCTATATTTTTGAAGGTATTCTTCCATTTCATTTAAGTTATCGAATTTATCGGCATAAAGTTGAGCAAAGTAGCTCCTAACTATTGTTCTAATTTCCTCTTCATTAGTGGTGATAGCAGTAAGTCTTGAAGCCAACATGATATGATAAAAGACAAAATGACGGTATCCGTATGATGTGCTCTTCTTTTCACTTTTGTTTTCCTTTGTTCTTGAAATTGGGTCTTCTGGAAGAAATTATTATGCTGTAGGCAGAGATAGAAGCTATGGTAGTATCAGCAATGAGTGCTATTGGAACTTGCTGGTAAAATTAGAAGAGTAAGATACTGATAGAAACAGAGATGGAAACAGACACACAGAGAAGATAGTGACACAGATAGAGAGATGAAGAGGAAGGGAGAAAGATAGAAAAAAGGGAGGAAAGTAGAAGGAAAGTGAAACAGAGAGAGAGGAAAAAGGGATAACAGGGACTGGTATAGAATCATGGAGAAGACTCATACTTAGAAGTTGTAATTTGTATGGTAAGCCAACAAAAGAGACTAAAAAGGATCAAGTAGTCAGAGAAGTAAGGAAATTAGGAGATTCTAGTGTTTCCCCCCCAAAAGAGAGAGAGAGAGAGAGAGAGAGAGAGAGAGAGAGAGAGAGAGAGAGAGAGAAGAAAGTGTTATAGGAGGAAAGGAAAGTTAGTAATTGCAAATATAGCAGATATGTTCAGAAGGATGAAGACTTAATAAAGACCATTAAGATTCTCAATTAAGAGATCTTTGGCAGAACTGAACCAGCTACACTCAGTAAAAGAACTCTGGGAGATGACTATGAACTACTACATAGAATTCCTAATCCCTCTAATTTTGTCCACCTGCATTTTGGATTTCCTTCACAGGCTAATTGTACACTGTTTCAAAGTCCGATTCTTTTTGTACAGCAAAACAACTGTTTGGACATGTATACATATATTGTATTTAATTTATACTCTTAACATATTTAACATGTATTGGTCAACCTGCCATCTGGATGGGGGGGAAGGAGGGGAAAAATTAGAACAAAAGGTTTGGCAATTGTCAATGCTGTAAAATTACCCATGCATAAATAAAAACTATTAAAATACTAAAGAGAGAGAGAGAGAGAGAGAGAGAGAGAGAGAGAGAGAGAGAGATCTTTGGCAACATGGGACAGAACAGTTTCAGTTGAATGGTGAAATTAGAAGTCACATCAAAAGAAAAGGTTGAGGACTGAAGGCAAAGGAACTGAAGACAATGGGTAAAGTTGTTTTGTTTTGTTTTGTTTTTTTCCCTAGAACTTTGGCTTAGAAATGAAGAGGAGATTTAACACTTGATGGAATGGTGAAGTTAATTTTTAAGAAGAGGGGAAGTATTTATTAAGGCAGCAGAAAAAAGATAAGTAAATAGGAGAGGTTGAAGATTTGAGACACAGGATGACTGAGGATGTAATCTGCTAAAAAAAAAAGATAGGAAGGATGAAATCCTGTACTTATGGTGTGGTGTGCAAAGTATTGGATTTGGAGTCAGGAAGACCTTGGTTAAAATCTTGTTCCAGATACTAGCTGTGTGACCCTGTGTAAGTCACTAAACTTCTTCTAACCTCAGTTTTCTCATCTGTAAACTTAGATTTAATAATAGCACCCACCTGTCAGGATTGTTGTGGACATACTATTTGGACAATTCTTTGCAAACTTTAAAGCACTTGATAAATTTTAGTTATTATTATATAGAAATGTTATCCTTGCAAGGAGAAAGACACTTCTTCTGACACTTGGGAAAAAGATGGAGTGCATATGAGATGACAGCAAGGAGGTTTGAGATTAGGGATAAGGTTAACCTAACCCTGAAAATCTTTTTCTGATTGTACATTCCTTCCTACAGGTTCTCATAGCACTTTAATCTTCTATGTATTTTACAAACTCACAGAATCTGAAAGTTGAAGGCCATCTCAAGGGGCCTTATAGTCCAACTGGATTGAGGACTCCCTGACTGAAAATCCTCTCTCTGTTTCTGAAAAAAATGATCAGTTAGCCTTTACTTGAAGATCTCCAATTAGAAAGAACATACTCTCTCCTGAAGTAGCCCATTTCAATTTTTGGAGCACTTAAGAAATTAGATAGACAAGAAAAAAATCTATAAATAGATAGATAGATAGATAGACAGACAGACAGTAGATAGACAGATGGATGGATAGATGGATAGTATCAAGTACTGTAGTAAGTGCTGGGAATTTATATATTCAAGATAGTGAGATAATCCCTGGTACTCCAAGGAGGATATAGTCTGGTGAGAAAAGACAAGACATAAAATGGGGCTGGAGAGTAGGCTAATGATGTGGAATGACTAGTAAATGACTAGGAAACCTGATATTTGGCAAGGTAAGTGCCTACCTTACCTATCAGAGCCATCAGACCTATGTCAGAGTCCAAGGTCATAGTGATTGGAGAGAAGGATAATGGCCAAAGAGTGGGCAGCTTGATGAGGATGTCAAAGCTGGGAAGAGGTGTATTGTGGAAATAAAAGGTAAAACTTAAAAAACAAAAACAAAAACAAAAAAACTATAAGCAGAAAGATAGATAGACAGATACACAGATAAGTCTTAAAGCTTTAGTTAGCTTACTCTGGTAACTACCAGATTTATTCTGCTTGTATATTATCTCTCCCTAAAATAATTTCCAATGAAATTAAAATATTTTAGTTTAATCTTGTCCGTTGACTTTTAAAGTCATATAAAGTCTTCCATCATTTCTCCAGGGGAAATCAAAATTTTCTTTCTTCTTTTCATACCACTTTGTCTGGACCTTCTTTTTACTTATCACACTGTGCCTTGTATTATAGTTAATTATGTAGAGGTTGCATTTCTCCTCATTAGAATGCTAGCTCCTTACTAGATTGTAAGCTCCTGAGGGTTGTACTATTTAATATTTATATTATCTATGTTTGGTAAGCACTTATTACATGCTTATTGGATTAAGTTATATTCATGGACAAACAACTAATATCTAGAAACTGTAAGTAAAATATATGAAATGCTTTATCTCAGATATCTAATGTTTATATGGCAATGTTGAGTGTTTATTTACACAGAAGAGATTGCATTGCATATTCTTCTTGAAAGACAAAACAAAACCTAAGATTACTGATAGTAGGGTAAAAGTTGAGATGAATTGGAGAGATAGATGAGTCTAAGTTTCTATTTAGGGTTGTGTTTTGAGCTTCTAGAACAGGCAACCTCTTACTAAAGTGTAATTTGAAGGATGCCAGAAAGGCATTCCTGCCCACAGTAACTCCTCCACTAGCCGGCCATAGTACCTATAATTCTAGCATTATTCATTGCTTTGAGACAAGACATTGAATGGATGTAATTCATTTTGGAATGTAATATGCTATTTGGAAAGAATGACACATTAACCATTGACTTACATGAATCAATTACTCAGATTAGTTAACCAGTTGTCTGGAAGGATCCTTAAGGGATAACATATAGAACAGAAATATTTTGATTGAGGTGGGATTGATGGGAAAATGAAATGACTTAAGTCAGGCCCCATACTGATATACAGAAAGTAGGATGAAGACATGTCCTATATCAGGCATAGTAACACCACAAGAGCATTGGACTGGTTGATCACTCTGATTCCTTGCAGTTCCAAATAGGCTCTTTAAGCCTGTGAATGATGTGGATTAATTGTAAGATATATCTACTTCATTATTATTTGAAGAGAGATATGAAAAATGACTTGTTCTTTTAGTGCTGGAATGTCCAGCAATTGTATAGCTTAGAAGACAAATGATATAATTCATTAAGTAAATAAATCCCATTTTAATCAGGGAGATAAGTCAATAGATAACTTCTTTGAAAGCAATAAGTATTGGTGTTTCACTAATACATTTTTATATTAGTTTTTTATTTCCATGGAACAAAATATCTTAGGGAGGTGATAAGACAAATTCTCATGTATTTGGGAACATTTGTTGAGTTTTCCTTTTAAATCCAGAATCATGTGATCAGACAAATTTGCATGTAGGTCGTATCATTCCCCTTCTTCAAGTCAAGAATATGACAAAGGTATTATGGGTAACAGGAAGGTTTTTGGGTTTTTTTTTCAGATTGAATTGCACAGAGTTGTTGTTATCATAGCTAGGAAAACAGCTATCACTTATAATTTGTCAACTGGAAGTGCTGTCACTGGGATTTCCAAATGAGAATTTGATGCTTTCAGTTTTAGGACAGACCAATATTTTAAATAGAGAACTAACAGAATGTTTCTTTTACAAAAAGCAGTTCTTTCTATGAGGTAAGCTAACTCAAAATTGGTCAAGGGAAAACAATTCCTTCAAAATTAAATGTGACACCAAAACATCTAATAGTCTTAGAGGACTTCTGTGGGAATTCTATCTATTTGGGGAAGCATTAAGAGAACTGATGCATTTCATAGCCATATATTAAAATGATTAAACTTTCTCACTATCCTTTGAGAATGTTTTGAGGAAAAGTGAGATAATATGGAAAAAAGTGAATTACTTGGAAGCAAACTTCCTTATAAAAATGAAGCTTCATTATTATTTTTATAGCAAAGATAGTACACACTTGTTTTATTTGGGCCTGGGTGGCAGAGGAAAGACTAATTTGTGACAGTAACAGGAAAGGAAAATTTGGCTTGGTGTGAAAAAAAGTTCCCAACATCTAGAATTGGTTCAAATTAAAATGGGATGTCTTGGAAAAATAGTAAATGCTTTTTCACTGGATGTCTTCAAGTTGAGGATGTTTGACCACTTATGAGGAAATATATATAGGTTTCCTGTTCCATGGTTGGGTTAGATTAAATGGCCTCTCAATACTAAATTTAATATTATGTGATCTTTGCCTTGTTTCTTTCTTATAGCAAAAGGGATGTACATTTGTAAACGTTTTTCTCTGCCAGTATCTTGTGAAAACTGTTGTCATGCCAGCATATGGACAGAATGGGGTCATGGTACTGCACCACTATGCCTGTTAATCCAAGATAAGCATTTTAGTTATTCATTCTGGCAGGATTCTTTCTAACTCCATTAGTGAATACAATTTTCCTAAGAGAGTGATTTTACTTTATTCATTGCCTAATATTCATGCTTCCCACCCTTGGATCACGTTATTCTCAGCTAGAGGGTGTAGGATAACAGTGACCTTTGTCCATTTGCAGGGTTGAATCTGTTCATTATGGCTGTCCCAAGCAGTTTTATAATTTAAACAGAGTTTCTTTTTATAAGCAGAGTCAATAGTTGAATTCCCACTGGCAACTCAAGGCAGGAATTCAATTAAATCTCTGTTTCAGAATACTCTCTGTAATAATAATTGACATTAATATGGTGTTTTAAATTTTACAAAATGCTTTCCATAGCATTACCTCATTTGAAACTTTACATCTAACCTATGACAAATTTACTCTTAAGTAGTATTGGCTCCATTTTACAGATAAAGAAACTAAGGCTCAGAAGTAATTTGATTAGGTATCAGATATGGGAACTGAATTTAGGTTCCTCCTGACTTCAAGTTCAGCATTCTCTCTATTATATCTTATTACAATACATACATTCTCTTCTGCTTGTAATGCTTTTCCTCTTTTGGGGATAGTAAACTATGTCCCTTGACATAGCCACTTTATTCCACTATTTGCGAAGTGATCCATTGTGACCTCCTTGGAACAAAATCTGTAGGAATAGGTGCTGGCTATTTTTCCAATATCTCTATCTAATGTGACTGATAACGCTAACTATTTGAAAAGCTTTTGCATTGAAACTCTTGGGAAATAAATACATGAACAGGAATTACGGCAGGGATTAAAGAGGAAAATTTAGGACAGTCAGAAAAAGGATACTCATTGGGACAAACAAGAAATTAGTTTCATTTTCTTACCAGATTAAAAACTGACCCAATCACTAATAATAAGAGGAATGCAAATCCATGCAACTCTGAGGTTTCAATTCATACTTAGCAAATTGACAAAGATGACAAGAGCTAAAAGAAGTCAATATTAAATGGATTATGGAAAGTTTAGCACACTAATACAGCATTAGTAGAATTGTAAATTGGCTCAACCATTCAGGAAAACAACTTGAAAATATGTTAACAAAGAGATAGTTGTTCATAAAAACAAATCTCAGAATTTGAAAGAGTTTTGTAAATAAAATGATTGGGTCATTTAATAAAAAAGAGAGAGCCAGAAATGAATGCTTTCCTCCAGGTTCTGGGAGGTTTACATTGTATAGGATTTAGTCAATGGTGCTCTTACCTGAACTGTATGTATTGCTGAGAGAGTGACTTCAAAGCAAGAAAGATAGCGATAGATATAAATAATAAACATTCAATACAATTTGGATGAAGGCAAAACACAAGAAAACTCCAAAACACAAACTTGGGTGGGCCAAAAATAATACCTGAGTGTGATAACTCAAGGCAAGAAAGTTTTGGAAGGATCCAGAACTTGGGGAAACCCAAAATTTGTGAGATCAAAGTGTCATTCTCAGTTGAAACAAATTCTAGTCATATAAAATTAAATTCAGATAATATAAATAAATGATAAATAACAATCTTTCTTTGGAACTGTGAATTGGTCCAACTATTCTGGAAAGCAATTTGGAAATATGCTAACAAAATGACTAAAATATTCATTTCCTTTGAGTCATAAACCTATTTCTTGGCACATAGCTCCAAGGAAGTCAGTGATAAAAGGAAACATCCCAAATATTGAAAAATATTTATTGTGACATATTTATAGTAATTAAAAAACTGGAAATAAAGTAGATAGAAGCTCATCAATTGTAGACTAGCTAAACAACTTATTTTATATGAATGTTATAAATTGATTAAAGTACATTTTTAAAAATGAACATTATGAATGCAGATCATCATGAGAAGGTTATAGGAACTGATGCCAAGGGAGGTAAAAAGAACCTGGAAAAATTCACATAATGACTAAACAATTCAAATGGAAAAAAAAAAAAAAACTAACAGTAGCAAAATATTGTGACTGAAAGCTTGTGAAATTATTGTGGGAAGAATTCTACAGAGGAGATATGAGAATTCCATTAGCTCATTTCTTTGCAGAGATGGAAAAGTTTGTTGTCAAACATGGCATTTCATGTCAATCTTGGATAAGATATTGGTTATTTTTGTTCATCTCTGGTGCATAGACCAAATGTATCTATATCCATCTATCTATATCAAAAAATAGGATATTATCAGGGGTATGTTAAATGTTTAACAACTGGCTGTCCAAAAAAAGTATGCATAATACACTTTTAAGTTTAATTTGAAAGCCCTGATTTGTATGTTTGCCATTTTCTGAGATACAAATGCTCACAATGAAATTTTAAAAATTGACTTCTGTCAGCTAGTTAGCCAGCTGGATTTATTACATCCATGGTTGTAATTAAAACAGTAATTATAATAGAGTAATAGGTTAACACAAATGACTTCTAATAAATTATACTAAATTAAAAACTAATAATATTGTTTCTCTCACAAATAAAATAAAAATGGGTAGCCAGAATGGAGCACACTAATTCATATATCATATATTACAAGGTGAGAACTCAGGTTGTCTGGGCAATTCTCTAGCTCAGAATTCACACCTTTAGTTCTGGCCTTTAGGGGGAGTTTACACCTTTGAACTTCTGAGGAGGAGTTTACATATTTAAAGGAGTTTACACCTTTAAAAAGGAGTTTACACAACCTTTAAAAGGAGCAAGTTCATTGGTTGAAGTATTTCCCCAAGCCCGGTTGAGTTCTCACTACAATCACTACAATCTCTTCGAGGGCAGCATTGGGTCTGGAGAGTAGTAGAGTCTGGGACAGAATTGGGACCGCAGCCTGGAAGGATAACCTAGAGACAACCAGACCTTTCCAATTTGGCGCCCACAACATGGGGCAAGGACTTTTGCTTATCCTGACAAGGACTTATTTTAACCCCATCAGAGGAGCTAGCCCGGACCATCACAAAATGCACATTACAACCCCTTTGCTTTGTTTATGCTAAATCTCTTTTTAAGTAATCTTGTCCCTTTGACTGTTTTATCATCTTGCCAACTTTCTATATACTAAAATACTCAAAACTTACCCAGTGAAATTATTATTTTGTCCATTCTATACATAAGTATAATTGAATTATACATTTAGATTTTTGACTTTACATGTTTCCTTACTAATTTGCATTTTATCAAAACTAGCCTGTTAAGATCTTTTAGGATCTTGACCCAGCTATCTAATATCTTAGCCATCCCTTGCAACTTTGTGTGATCTGCAAATCTGATGAAATCATTCATTCATATAATCATTTAAGGCTTTGATGAAAATATCTAACAACACAGAATCAGGACTACATGTCTGGGGTGTTTCAGTTAAGATCACACTCCAGGTTGATACTATTAAGCACGACTTTTTGGCCCCATAATTCAACTTGTTGTAAATATTCTTAAGACATCAGAATTAGCATGAAATTATATCAAATATTTAATAAAAATTTAGGTATATTTTATCACTGCTTTCTCCTCATATGCTAGTCTATCTATAAGACAAAGGAAATGAAGTTAGTGTGACATAATATTATGTGATCATAGATATATACTCAGAAGAAATCTAGGAGAACATGTAGTGGTCTAATACCTTCATTTTCCAGTTGAAGAAATTGAGATTGGGGAGAAAGAAAGTATGCCTTCAAGTAAAACAGGACTAAGCATTAGAAACAAAAAACAAAAAAACAAAACAAAACAAAAAAACCCACGAGACCTCTGATTCAAATTTATTGCTTCTTTTCCAATCTCACCTTGACTCTATGCTTGTATAATCTTTTTGTCTTTAAAAATGGGGACAAAATTTATTTCTCTCTAGTTCTACATGATTTTCTCTCAATTTCTTATAATATTTCAAAGATCCCCGATATAGTTTCAGCAATCCTGTCAGCTTTCTCTAGGTAGCCCATATAGGTTTGTTGATTCAAATCTACTTTATCCATTTAGGAAACTTCTTACTATGTCCTTACTTATGTTATGTTTCAACTTTCTCGTAATCATTTTTTTCTTTCTTTTTTAAGCCCAAGTTAAAATTAAAGCTTTAGAAAATAATTTAGCAGTTCTAACTTTGCTTATTTTTACCAATAGTTAATGTTTTATTCACTTGTTATTCACAATGTTAATCACTTTTATTCCTTCTTTGATCTTTCTCTTGCACCCAATATAGCTTACAGATGATCTTTTTTATTGTCCTTTTTTATTCATCATATGTTTCATCTCATCCTGAGATTTAACGTTTGTGACATCATTTCATTTATTTTATTTTATTAAAGCTTTTTATTTACAAAACATATGCATGGGTAATTTTTTAACACTGACCTTTGCAAAGCCTTCTGTTCCAAATTATCCCCTCCTTTCCCCCACCCCCTCCTCTAGATGGCAGGTAGTGTGACATTATTTCTTTATAAGACTATAGATTTTATTTGTACCAATCTTCCATATCAACCTTTACTATGATTCTTTTAACAACCCAAGATATTCATTGACTTCCCTTTTACATTAGTCTTTTTTGGAAAACTGTCTTTTGTGTTTCATTGTATTTTCTTGAGCCAATAAAACATTTTATGCAATGGGATCCTATTTATTGTTTCTTTGAAGTTCAAAGTTTTAGGGGCATGTATACTTGACTTTCATAGAATCACATAATTGCAAAGTTGGAGACCATTCTATTTACTTCATCCCTTAAAGTAAATACACTGGAACTAACAACACACTGGACAAGTAATTGATTAAATACTTCTAATGAGGATAAAGCACTTCTTCCTATAGCAGTCCATTTTATATTTAGACCTCTTGCATTCGTCTTTTTGAAACTCCCACCAATTGTTCCTAATTCTGTCATCTAGAGTAAGGTATTTGTTTAGCCAGATATTAACTGAACTATAATGTCACAATTATTAACTTCAATAGAGGCTTGTAATTTTTCCATTTAGTTGAAGTAGAAAGAGAACTACTGCTGGGTACTTATTTTTTTATTCTCCAATCTCCAAGTCAGGTATTGGGCTATTTTTTTTTTTTTCCTGAGGCTGGGGTTAAGTGACTTGCCCAGGGTCACACAGCTAGGAAGTGTTAAGTGTCTGAGACCAGATTTGAACTTGGGTCCTCCTGAATTCAAGGCTGGTGCTCTATCCACTGCACCACCTAGCTGCCCCTGTATTGGGCTAAAATTATATTTATGTAATGCAGATCAGATATTTATAGTATCAGTATATGATACTCTTTTACTGGTTCTGGGCACTTACTCTTGTCTTTCTAGATGGGAGAAAGTTTATTCTCTGTGAGTTTAAATTTTTCTTATTAAATGATTATCACAGAAAAGACAATAGCAAGCAAACATACTTAGAAGAGTCTTAAAACAGCAAGTGGAAAAGTTATACAGACTGGACTGGATGATCACAAGGATATGCAAGAATAAGTAAACAGTATGATTTGGAATCAAGATAAAATCTCAGCTCTCTCAATGAGAAAATATTCTTACCCGAGAAGCCATCGTTGATTACTTTCCTATAGCTAAATTGAGGAGAGGTGAGGAACAGTGTCTCATTCATTATTCACATAACTCACCTGTTAGTCCTTTCATTTCCTCTACTTTTCTCTCTGTGTGTCTGTGTGAATCTTTCTGTCTCCGTTTCTTGCTATCCATTAAAAACTCTCAGAATTGTTAAAAAAAATAGTGTTATTTAACTATATATAATGATTGTAAAGTTAATATTGTGATCCTAAGTATTTTTGCTAATATTTATCTATATTAAAGTTTTTTTTTGTTAGATCTAGTCAAATATGTTAGCCTATCAAGGTGCTTTTAAAAACTGGTCATCTAGTAGGTGGTAGTTATCTCTCCTAAATTTATGACAGCTGCAAATTTGGTAAGGATGTTTTTACCCATGTCAACGATAAAAACATTATAATAGGTTTAAAAACGAGACCCTATAAGTAGCTTAGTTTGGGGAATGCTTTTGATTTGTGGTGTTTAATAACCACAGAAACCTTTGTCCATTTCAACTGGCTACAATCTAATTTCCTTATTAATTTATCAGTCAGGTTCTAAGTCACCAAGGAAATATCTCCTATATTTCCTTAAAAATTAATAGAAGTGTAAAACCCTCCATTGATTAGTTAATTAATGCTGATGCTTTCACATCAGTTTATAAATAGCCTAGATTATCTTTGTTTTTCATGAGCTTTTTTTCCTTTTCTCAAAATCTCAAATCCTCTGGTCTTACAGGTTCAATTAAATAACATGCAATAATAATAACAAAAGTCTTTTATGAGACAGACTTTTTAAAGCCAGGCTATGATGCTAAATAGCATAAGGCAAAGTATAGATTCCTAGAATCGTCCACTGGCGATCTCCTTCTAAATTGATATGCATTAATTAATCCATTAATGATCACTTTTAGAATATGGTCACCTAATAAGCTATATATGCATCTAATAGTATGATCTTTCAATAAAAGTTTGATTTATTATATTAAACAACAAATTGTATGCTCCTTAGCAAGAAGCTAGTGAACCATCATCATTCCTGTAATATATACTAAATATTTACATTTATTATAAAATACTTCTATATATTCAATCACAAAATATATTTAAAGACATAAAGAAAAAAATAAATATTTGGAGAGATATTCAGTTCTATTAGCAGGGATGGGCCAATATAAAAAAATTGGCATTATTATCAACACACAGATTGTGTCCTTTTTATTGCTATAATTTATTTTCATATGACCCAGTTTTTTCATCTCTCCCTTTTCCCCCAAATATTTGTCCCATATAACAAATAATATTTTTAAAAGGAAAAAAATAAGAGAAAGAAGAAAAAGAGAAACCCAATTTAAAAAAAATGATTAATACATAAAAAATCCCAATGTTCTATACTTGTGGACACAAACCTCTACAAAAGGATAAGTGAGGGTGGGGGTTGTGTTCTCTTATATCTGAGGAGTTCTGAGTTCAAATCCTGCTTCGGTTACCTTCTTAGGTGTGCAAGTTTCTGGGCAAGTCAGTTAACTTGCCTCGGCTTCCTTGTTTGTAAAGTGAAGATAATAACACTGACTTCACAGAGTTGTTATGAGGATCAAATGGGATAGCACATATAAAGGACTGTGTAAAACTTAGCTATACAAATGCTACATGTTAAATATTCTTATAAGTGTGCATGTTTCTTCCCACTATAAAATATAAGCTCCTTGAAAGCTGGAGCAGTTTCATTTTTATGTATTTTCGTGTATATGTATGTGCATTCATACCCACACATTTCTCTTCAAAGTATTCTGTTGTCCATGTAATTTATGTAGATAGACATTGGTTGTCTAAATGCAGGTTACAGGGAAACATGGATAATTCTCTGTAATTTTTCTCCATTTCTCCTAGGAGACAGCTAATGTTGACTTGAAAGGATAAGAGAAGGGGTCATTAGGTTGTCTGTTCTGTTCTATTCTGAGAGAGGAGGGCACCAGACTAATATTATATTTATATGATCTCCCAAGTATTACTATTGTAAGGTATTTTTAAAATTCCAAACTAAAACTTGTTTCTCTATCTCTTAAAGTAGGTCTCTCCACAAGAGACCTTTCCTTCAAATCAAATGCTAATTACATAGAATGAATAGTGAGCACATATCTAAGAAGATGAAGACAGAAATATAAAAATATTTTACAGATTTGAATATTTCTAGAAAATACACAAGTGTGGATGAACTCTTTAAATTAGAGTGATATGAGAACTCAGAAACTGAGAGAGGCCATAATCTAACCCACATGAAAATTTCCTCAAGTTTCTTGGGAAACAAGTTGAAAACCAATAGCATAAAGAAGCCTTCTTGACATATATACCTGACTCCTAAAATGTATTTTTCCCTCCATGTGTCTAGTGTTAGTCCCTAGAAAAGATTAAAAAATACATATGTCCTTTTTCAAAGAAAAAAAAAAAGAAAAATGTCTCCTATTTTCAAAGCTTTTAAATCAATTCCACTTTTTGCACAAGATCAAATCATCATTCTCTTCACCAATCTACTATCACATAACACAAAATCACTATGGGATACCCATAGCCTACTCAGCTTGGTTGAGAATGGGTTTATAAATGGAACCATGAGTTCTTTGGTGTAGAGGAATTTGATGAAAATTTTATTTTTCTGATGCAGCCCAACAACTCTTTAGCTACATATAGCCTTAGAAATCAGAGTCAGACACTAAGATCTAAGTGACTTACCCAGGATCATATAATATATGCCAGATTGGGACATAAACCTAAGTCTTCCTGACGGCAACGTGAATTCTCTCTCTATTACATCATGCTGATTCTCACCTATCAAGTGGCCATTTAATACACCCTTGTTGATTGATTAAAATATCTATCTATATCTATCTATGTATATATATATATAAAACTATTTAAAAAATAATACTTAGCTGTGGTAAGCTGGAAGTGTTTTCACATTAACTTTCATTAATACCCCAAAAGAATTTAAGTAGGGGATAGAAAAGACCAGCTTAGAGGACTGTGATAGTTTACAAAAATTTTGTGGGCATTTACAAAAGTGATAATACAGCAACCTTCCACTCTCCTTGTCACTTTTGGTCATCTGTGCATTGGAGCTAGTAATATTAAAATTACTGTGAAGCTAAAGCTATCTTGATATAGGAAAAATATCCAAGAGTGCAAGAATGAAAAATGAGGGTTTTTTTTTTTGGTAATGCAGAGTGAGTAGCACTCTGTTCCTTGTCTCTCTTGGGAATTTGAGGGCTAGATCTGGCAGTATGCAAACTGCCAGAATAGACCCAGGGATCTGATTGGTGAGAATACTCAAAATATTTTATAGACTTTTAGGAAAAAATGCAAGAAGACATCCAATACCCATGGGTCCCTTATGGTACATTAATTGTACTTAATTTATTGTACAGTTTCCTAATTTTGTGATTAGGAACTGTTGCCAGAATGTGTTATAGATATCTGAAAGCATATGTTATTTTAACTATTCTTATTATATCACCTTACTGTGTTGTTATGTGTGTGTGTATCCCTTTCTTAAAACTATAACTGATTTATTGTTATCAACTGATAATCATGGTGGGAAGTGCACTGGTAAGAGCTTTTTTCATTATACCATCAGAAAGACATACTTCCACCACTTTTGGAAATGATAGAAATAAAAATGGAAAACATACTTCCAGTTCACTTTTGGAATGGTGAATCCAGAGAACATGCTATAATTTTATTATATCTTCAAGAAGTCATGAAAATATATATATATATATACATATATATATATATATACATATATATTTTACTTAATAGTATTTTTAAAATTATATATATATATAGTTTTCAAAATTCTTTTATGTAAGATTTTAAGTTTCAAACTTTCTTCTCTTTGCCTTCCTTTTTTTCTCTCTTCCCAAAATAGCAAGCAATGTTATTTATAATTCATATATGATCATTTAAAACATATTTTCATATTAATTATGTTGTGAAACAAAAGGGGAAAAACAAAAGAAAATAAAAACAAAAGGAAAATGCTTTTACATATATATAAAATCTTCTGTCTCTTTGATTATGGATAAAATTTTCCATTTCAAATCTTGGGTCAGTGTATTGCTGAGAATAAATAAGTCTATCACAGCTGATCATCACATAATCTTGCTATTACTGTGTATAATGTTCTCCTGGTTCTGCTTACTTCACTCAGCATCAATTCAAGTGAATCTTTCCAGGCTTTTCTGAAATCAGCCTGCTCATCAATTTTTTTTTTTTTTTCATTAAAGCTTTCTTTTCTTTCTTTTTTTTTTTTTTTCCCTGAGGCTGAGGTTAAGTGACTTGCCCAGGGTCACACAGCCAGGAAGTATTAAGTGTCTGAGACCAGATTTGAACTCAGGTCCTCCTGACTTCAGGGCTGTTGCTCTATCCACTGTGCTACCTAGCTGCCCCATAGATAATTTTTTAACATTGACCTTTGCATAGTCCTTGTGTTTCAGATTTTCCCTTCCTTCCTCCCACCTCCTCCCCTAAGCAAGCAATCCAATATATGTTATACATGTCAATATGTGTAAACATTTATACAATTCTTTTGCTGCACAAGAAATCAGATCAAAAAGAAAAGTAAATGAGCAAGAAAACAAAATGCAAGCTATCAACAACAAAAAGAGTGAGAATGTTATGTTGGGATCCACATCAGTTCCCACAGTCCTCTCTCTGAATGTAGATGGCTCTCTTCATCACAAAATCATTGGAACTGGCTTCAATCATCTTACTGTTGGAAAGAGTCACATGCATCAGAATTAATTGTCATATAATACTGATGTTGCCATGTACAGTGATCTCCTGGTCCTGCTCATTTCACTCAGCATCAGTTCCTGTAAGTCTCTCCCGGCTTCTCTAAAATCATCCTTCTGATTGTTTCTTATAGAGCAATAACATTCCATAACATTCAGATACCAAAACTTATTCAACCATTTTTTAACTGATGGGCATCTATTCAGTTTCCAGTTTCTTGCCACTACAAAAAGGGCTGCCACAAACATTTTTGCACATGTGGGTCCCTTTCCCTCCTTCCATATCTCTTTGGGATAGAGGCCCAATACAAATACTGCTGGGTCAAAGGGTATGCACAGTTTGATAGCTTTTTGCTGATCTTTTTTTTTTTTTTTTTTTTTTTTTTTTTTTTTTTTTTTTTGGTGCTGAGGCAATTGTGGTTAAGTGATTTCCTAACAGCTAGGAAGTGTTAAGTGTGTGTTCAGATTTGAACTCAGGTACTCCTGACTTCAGGTCTGGTGCTCTATCTACTGTGTCACCTAGTTGCCTCTGCTCATCATTTCTTAAAGAACAATATTATTCCATTACACTCATATAACCAAACTTTTGAGCCATTCTTTAATGTCAGCCAGTCAATATTCAATTCCTTGCTGCTACAAACATTTTTGCACATGTGGGTCCTTTTCCCTCTTTTATGACCTTTTTGGATATATACCCAGTATCAACTACTTCTACATCAAAGAATATGCAGAGTTTGATAGCCCTTTGAGCATAATTCCAAATTACTCTCCAGAATAGTTGGATCAGTTCACAACTACCACAACAATCAGAAAAGCACATTTTAAATAAATTTTGTTAGATGTGACCTCCCATTAGGGAGATTGGTCTATAATTTTCTTTCTCTGTTTTTGTCCTACCTGGTTTAGGTATCAGTACCATGTCTGTGTCATAAAAGAAATTTGGTAGGAGTCCTTCATTCCCTATTTTTTTTTTTGAAATAGTTATATAGTTTTGGAGTTAATTATTCTTTAAATGTTTGGAAGAATTCAAATGAAAATCCATCTGGTCCTGGGGATTTTTTGTTAGGCAGTAGATTAATAGCTTGCTCTATTTCTTTTTTTAAATGGGACTATTTAAACAATTTATTTCCACCTCCCTTAATCTGGGCAATCTATATTTTTGTAGATATGTCTCCATTTCACTTAGGTTATCAGCATAAAGTTGGGCAAAATAACTCCTAATTATTGCTCTCATTTCCTCTTCATTAGTGCAAAGTTCTCCCTTTTCATTTTTAAGACTAACAATTTGATATTCCTTTTTCCTTTTTTCTAATCAAATTTACTTTGTTGGTTTTTTCATAAAACCAACTCTTAGTTTTATTAATTAATTTAATAGTTTTCTTTTTACTTTCTATTTTATTAATCTCTCCTTTTATTTTTAGAATTTCAAGTTTAGTATTTGATTGGGGGTTTTTAATTTGCTTTTTTTTTTAGCTTTTTTAGTTGTAAGCCTAATTAATCTCTTTCTCTATTTTATGCAAATAAGCATCTAGAGATATACAATTTCCCCTTTTTACTGCTTGGCTGCATCCCACAAATTTTGGTGTGTTGTCTCATTATTGTTATCCTCTTGGATGAAATTATTAATTGTATCTATGATTTGCTGCGTCACCTATTCATTCTTTAGGATGAGATTATTTACTTTTTAGTCTATTTTCCCCTGGCCTTTTATTGAATGCAATTTTTATTGCATCATGATCTGAAAAAATGCATTTACTAGTTTTGCCTTTTTGCATTTGATTTTGAGGTCCTTATGTCCTAATATATGGCCATCTTTTTGTATAGGTTCCATGAATTGCCTAGAAGGAAGTGTACTCCTTTCTTCTCCAGTCACTTTTCTCCAAAGATCTATCATACCTAAATTTTCTAGTATTCTATTTACCTCTTTAACTTCTTTCTTATTTATTTTGTGATCTAATTTATCTACTTCAGAGAGAGCAAGGTTGAGATCTCCCACCATTATAGTTTTGCTGTCTATTTCTTCTTGTAGCTCTCTTAACTTCTCCTTTAGGAATTTCCACGCTATACCACTTGGTGCATATATATTTAGTATTGATATTGCTTCATTATCTATGGTACTCATTAGCAAGATACAGTGCCCTTCCTTATCTCTTTTAATTAGATCAAGTTTTGCTTTTGCTTGATCTGAGATCAGGATGGCTACCCCTGCTTTTTTTTTTTTTTTTTCACCTGAAGCATAATAAGATTCTGCTTTAGCCTTTTACCTTTACTCTGTATGTATCACTCTGCTTTAAATGTGTTTCTTGTAAACAACATATTGTAGGATTCTTTTTTTAAATCAAGTCTGCTATCTGCTTCAGCTTTATGGGAGAGTTCACCCCATTCATATTTATGGTTAAAACTACTAATTCTGTATTTCCTGCCATCTTATTCCCACATTATACTTTTCTCTTTCCTTTCCCCCTTTTCCTCCTCCCCAGTATTTGACTTATGAGCACCATTTGCCTCAAGCACTTCTCCTTTAGAATCTCTCCCCCTTTAGAGTCCCTCCCCTTTCTTATACCTTTCCCCTACTATTTCTATTTTCCCTTCTATTTAGCCTACTCCTTCCCTTTTCCCCTTTCCCCTCCCACTTTTCAATAAGGTAAGAGGTTTCTCTATAAACCAAATATGCCTAATATTTTCTCTTTGAGCCAAATCTGATGAGAGTAAGATTCACACAATGTTCATCCCCCTCCCTTCTTTACCTCGAATCTAATAGGTGTCCTTTGCTCTTTTGTGAGATTTAATTTCCCTCATTTTACCTCTACTTTTCCCTTTTTCTGGAACCATCCCCTTTCTACTTCCAGTTTCATTTTTATAATATAAAATCAAATTATATATGTTCTTTCTATGTATACCCATAACAGAAATACAGTTCTCGTGTTCTTATTATGCTTCTCTTGAGTCCTGTATTTGGAGGTCAAATTTTTTTTATAATAAATGGAATTCACCTGTTTCATTGAATGCCCATCTTCTTCCCTGGAAGAAAATGCTTAATTTATTGGGGTAGTTTATTCTTGGCTGCATTCCAAGTTCCTTTGCCTTTTGGAATATCAGATTCCAGGCCCTTTCATCCTTTAAGGTGGAAGCTGCTAGATCCTGAGTAATCCTTACTGTGGCTCCCTGGTATTTGAATTTTTTTTTTTTTTTTCTGGCTGCTTGTAATATTTTTTCTTTGATCTGTTAGTTCTGAAATTTAGCCACAATATTGCTTGGAGTTTTAATTTTGGGGTCTCTTTCAGGAGATATTCAGTGAATTATTTCAACAGTTATTTTATCTTCTGATTCTATGATATCAGAATAGTTCTTTTTAATGATTTCCTGAAAAATAGTGTCTAGGCTTTTTTTTTTCATCATGGTTTTCAGGGAGTCCAATAGTCCTTAGATTGTCTCTCCTAAATCTATTTTCCAGGCCAGTTGTTTTCCCAAGTACATATTTTACTTTTTTTTTTCCCTACTTTTTAATTTTTTTTTGGTTTTGCTTCATTGATTCTTAATGTCTCATTGAGTCATTCATTTACATTTGTTTACTTCAGATTTTTAGGGAATTATTTTCTTTATTTACTTTTTTAAAAATTCTTTTTATATTTGTCCAATTTAGTTTTTAAATGAATTGTTTTGTTCTATGGAGTTTTTTTTTTTTCCATTTCACAAATTCTGTTTTTAAGGAGTTATTTTCCTTTTCCATTTCACAAATTTTGTTTTTCATGGAGCTGTTATCTTTTTCCATTTTGTCAAATCTATCTTTCAATGAATTATATGCCCTTTTCAAACCTCTTGAAAAGTTTTCCTTTCCTTTCCCCATTTTTCTTCTAGCTCTCTAATGATCCTAAAAGATCATTTTTAATTTCTTTTAGGAGAACCTTCTGAAATGGGACCCAGGTTATACCACCTTTTGGGACTTCATCTGGAGACAATCTGATTTTAGTATCTTCAGATTTTGAAATCTGTTATTTTCTTTCACCATAGAAAGTATATATGGTTAGAGTTCTCTTTGCCTTTTTATTCATTTAAAAAAAAAAAAAAGTTAGCATCTGCTTTTAGCACAAGGGAGGTTTTCCAAGCTTCCTCTATAAGCTGTGAAGTGACCTCAGCTGCACTTGGATTGTACTGACTCACTCCCAGAGCTGGGTGAGTGTGGCCAGGTTTTCTGAGACTGGTGTTTCAGGGTTCATTATTTACCTTTTGTGTTTGTGTTAGATGTTTTATAATTTCTCTGCTGATCTACTGGTTTGCAGCCATGGCAGAGTGGCTAACACTGGTGTAGATTGCTCCTCATAGATTCTCCCCAGCGCCTATCTGTACTACTATGTGGAGACTGCACCCTGCCTCAGATCTGCACAGCATGCGCTGGTGTCCTTGCTCTGCCTGCCTGTGCCTGGCCACTTCCCTCAGTGCCCAATCACAAACCTTTTCTAATGATCTTCGAAATTATCTTCGGCCGGTAATTTGCTGCACTCCCAATATTTGTGGATTCTGCCAGTCCAGAAATAATTCAGAGGCTGAATTTTCTAATTAGTTGAGGATCTTTGGAGAAGGTCAGAAAGAAATGTGTGTCCTTTCTACCATCTTGGCTCCATCTCCAGCATCTTCTTCTGATTCTTATAAGATTTCTTACCTAATGGCACCTGGGAATCTGCTTTGGAAAACAAGCAGTTGTGTACCTCTTCAGGAAGAGCTTCATATTTGTTACTTAGTCCTATATGTTTGTTCAATAGTTGTTTTCTTTCTTCTCTGTGTTACATTTTGCCATTTGCTAAAAAAAAAAAAAAAAAAAAAAAAAAAAAATACAGACCAGTATCTCCTCCTTCAAATATTTTTTCTTCTTTGTTTTCACATTAAATTCTTCCCTCCCTCCCCCCACTTTGAAGGAACAGTTTTTGAGGCAACTGGCTTTCAGGGACTTGCCCAGTAAGTGTCTGTCTATCATTGTTCTGAGACACATATGGACTCAGGTCTTCCTGAGGCAGCTATCTAACTGCCTCTAAAGGAACACTTTATTCTCCCTTATATTCTGCAGAAAAGAGAGGTATTCACTGAGTTTCTTTACTTCTTTGTTATGTGGAAGACCACCTAGGAGACTGTATAAGAATTCTTATCTTGTTAACATATTGATGACCACACCCAATTTTATTTCCTTTATTTTGTTACCTTCCATATATGTTCTTACTGCCTTTTTCCCCCTCTTTTTCTTTTCCTACTTCTTCAGCTCTTTTTTCTGTTCTTTTGACATTTGCTTCTTTTTTCTGCTCCTTTTTTCTCTTGCCCACCTTATTTCTGATATCTCAGTAAATTAGCAATTTATCAGCTCTTTTGTTTTGACAAGGAAAGAACATGAAAGACAACTGTAGTGGACACTGGGACAATACAAGTCCTTCATCACTGATGTATTAGATTTTCTTGTCAGGTTTGTGATCTTCCAGTTAACAGCTTTCCAGGTGACATCTTATCTCTCCCTTTCTCTTGTCCAGAGATGGTCTATATTACTTCTATTTCTTCCTCCAGTGATCTTTATTCTGATACTCTTCATGATGTTTTCTCACTTTGCTTCCAGAATTTCCTCACATGAATATATTTTTAAAAATAAAAATATATTCCATCTCCCTTTTTACCTACTCTTTTCCTTCTGAGTAAGGTATACGTAGTCATATTTTAGTCACTACTCTCATCCACAGCAAGGCAATGATTCCTTTGAGGTCAGTTCTGTCTCCTTTGGTTAGCATCTCTAGTTCACATTGTTTATTGCCTATTTGTGTATAGACATATAAGGCCATGAGTTTTATTGATGACTCTTTTCTTGGATGTCTCCTATGAATTACTGGCTTTTTCAAGTACTATTTTTCTTTCTGTGTTGTGCTTACAACTCTCTATGGTATCTGGTTTGGCAGACATATGTGGGCAGTTTTCCATTTCATTTTAAAATCTTCTTGATTTTGCAAAACTTTAGGCATTTGTATTTTAACAGTCCCCATGGGTTATTCTTCATCCTTATATTTTATTTTTTGTTTAAAAAAATCTTAGGCACAATATTTTTTAGCTATTGATCACTTTGCAAATTGGTTTTTCTCTTCTAAAGTCCACATCTGCAATTAGAAATACTTAGGAAAATACCCCCTATGTGGGATTTTGTAACTCTTAGTAAAGCTTTTTAGCTTCTTTCTCACAGAATCATTTGTCCTCACAAGATTCAACAAGCATGATAGTTCTGACAAATTTCATCAAGTCTGACGAGTTTCTCCATCAAGCTACTAGCTGTGTGATTCCAAATAAATCATGTAGCCCCTGCCTATCTTTAGTTTCCTCATCTGCAAAATGGAGATATTAATGGCATCAAATCTTCCAGGGTTATTGTAAAAAGAAAATGAGATGATACTTGTAAAGTGCTTCGCAAATCTTAAAATTGTATATATGCTTGTTATTATTATTATTATTTATTACTGTGGCAACATGCCCCACCAAAAAAAAAAATTATATTACTCTAAGATGTCTCTTAAATACTCACTTTGATACTTCTTAGCAAGGAACCACAAACCACCAGAGTCTGTTTCTTCTTCTTTTGCTCACCATTGGACAATTTTTCTCCTTAAGAAGCCTGATTCCATATCATCCATCCTTGGGGAATAATCAGAATTTTTTTTCTCCTGAGACTCTAGGGCACTCCTCTAGTGTATGAATTTCCTGCCTATTATATAATTCTAGATTATTTGGTTATCCTTTAAAAAATATTTTGTGTATATTTGTTTGACATTTTTCTTCTATACAACTTCCTGAAACAAGTTAGAATTCTCCCCTGCTTTTTCAGATCCTTTTTTGTTTGTTTTGTTTTCTCTTTGGAACACTTCATGAATTCTTTTGTGGCACACTTTATTCCCCCATAGAATAGAGTGGTGTGAAATTTCCTAAATCCTTTAGGCATAGGAAGGGAGACCAACCCACATTTTATGCATACATAATGGAACTTGCCATTGGCAGAAATGAAAACAAATCGCATAACAAAATGCTTTGTGTTCTATTTACTCGAGAAAAGGAATATCCTTTATTCACTTTTCCTATTGGTAGCTCTCCTGACAACACTTGTCCAAATGCTGTGGTAACTTCCAAACAACCTTATTCATTGTAATAGGGAATCATTAGCAAAAGGGTTAGGTAATCATTGTGAGTTTACAGTAATTTATTAAAAACTTGCCATCTTATTTTCTAAGATATGATGTCTGATGACCTTTGATTATTAATTATTTAGGTGAATATGTTCAAAACAACCTAAAGAAGACACCAAACAGGTTTCTAGATGTGGAGAAGGTGTTAAGATAGGATGTAGAGAGAAGTAAAGTTAGGCATCAAGGAATGAAGAAGTGAACATGGCTGAAAAAAGTCCTTCCTTAAAAAAAGTTCTTTGGAACATTCAGCATGAGAAATGACTAGAAACTAATCAGAGTTGACTTAGAAAAATAACAAAGGGCTGAACATTTCTTACATGATCAAGTATATTAATTTTTATGTACATGTTTATTACATGATATACATATATATAAAACATGTTATACACAATACAAATGTTATGCATGAAATTAAGTAAGCACATATAATATTCTCAGTATCAATGTTTTAATTTAGGAAAAGTCCAAATTTGTGATTTGTGATATAATAGGAATTGGCCTTAGGATAGATATTTTTTTCTGGAGCCTTTTAAAAACACTGGGTTGACTCCCATTAATGTTACAAAGTGTCTTACTAGTGAAGCTTCATATCTTTCTGTCTAGCTTTGCTGCTTTTTTGACTCAAGCTTTTTAAATTATAGTTTTTCATTTTCATGTGTCCCACTTGGCTTGGTCTTCACCTCTTGGGAACCTCATTCACTCGATCCAACTTGCACTTGGCTCTCACTTATGTCTGTTCTCTTGGTTCTCTCACAGTTGTTCTGCATGATCTCCCAAGGACAGTCTTGACTCATGCTAACCTAAAAATTATTTTCACATATCCTAACCTTGGCCATATCTGTTATGTCTGGACTCTGAAAAATGGCTATCTATAGCAGTGTTCTAAATAAAGCAATTTTCTTCCTCCTTTCCCTCCTTCCCTCTCTCTCTCTCTTCCTTCCTTCCTTCCTTCTTTCCTTCCTTCCTTTTTCACAGTGACAGAGTAAACTCTATATTCAAAAGTAGTCCAGACAAGGTAAACTAAGTTTGTCTTTTTTGTTTTGCCATCTTCTTTCTCTGTCTCCTTCTTCAGGGAGCCAAAAGATTTTTTCCTGAGATATGTGCCAGCATGTTTGCCAAAGTCCAATGAAACCCAAAGATTGTGTATGTGTGTATGCACACATGTGTGTGAGTTTCTTGTTGCTTTGAGGTTTTCTGGAATTTATTTCTCTTTGTAACCTGTAGTTCAGTCATAAAAGATTTTCACCTACAACATCTCATTCAAATCTCACATCAATATTATGATATAAGTAGGGCAAGTATAATTATTCCCACTCCATTAAAGAGGTTACATACTCCAAGAGATCAAAAGACTTGAGTAAGGCTACAATGAATGATTCATAGGATGGGATGAGATTAGAGCTGATGATTCTGAGTTTTAGGCCAGGCTTGTTTCCATCACATCATATTACCTATGCCTCTTTTGTCTGCTTGTTGTTAGAACTCGTGACTATTGTTATGTATTGGTTAGATGACTCCTTGCATAGTATGATTTCAAATGCATACATAAGACCACTGCCTCATTGTAAAAATGTCTTCCCTTAATTTTGTCCATGATAACTAAAATTATACTATTCATTACATTGAGTTAAGACATTTATTTCCTGTTAAATTATAAATATCTCAAATTGAGAAAGGTAATACACAATCATATAATTTAATGGGGGGAAAAGTGCATAGAATCTCCCCATATAAAAAGTAGTATGGATGAAAGTGGAATACTCTTTCCCCCTGACTCCCAGTATGGAAATATTAAGAAAATATTTTTCCAATATCCCAGTCTGAAGCCTTTGGATTAACCTAAAAGAGAAGTCCTCATTAATCTTATCTGATTATCTTAATCAAATCTGAAAGAATGTCCTGCTCTTTCAGATTAGCCAAGGAAGGACTCTTCCTTTGAAATAATTAGGGTGATAACTGGGAAAGGACAAGGATAAGAATAATGGAAAGAAACTCTTGGTTAATCCACTTAAGAATAGTACCCTTTTCCCCAATGCTCTGAAAAATGATAAATATATATATATATATATATATAAAAAACAAAAACATTTCTGAAGACTAGTGCCTGTAGTATAAAGTACAGCATACTATTCTTCCTCCTCCCCCACCCCCACAGTAGGACCAAATTTTAGAGCTCTTCAGATTTCAATAAATTATATTTTTTTGAAGAAAGATCATTATACAAGGAAATGCTGTTCAGTTTATGAGTGTAAAGAGTGCTAAATTTGGAATTAGAGGACAGAGTTTGGACCTACACTCTGCCAAATGCTTATTATCTGTGAGTAATAAGTATATGATAGCATTTATTAATTCTATTATTTGTATATGGGAAAAAATACATTATAATTAAGAGATTGGATTCTAGGGGAAAACAAATAGCTGACCAGGAATATAAAAGCTCCAGTGACTTGACTTTTGAATTAATATGGAAGGAACAAAAGATCATTAGTGTTTTATTAATTTGTATCATCTTATTAAGCAACAAAATATTTAAAGAAAAAAGCGAACTGAGTATGAAATAATGTATCAGTACACTCCAAATGAAAGCACATAAAGAACGATCTTAGTATATAGGAGGAACAAAGAGATGCCACTTAGAAGGGTACACTTTTGGGTGAAAACCTGGGAAGTCAGAAGGCAAAAATGATACATTAGAAGGTATAGGTGAAGACTGCTGAAAGGGAACATGGATAGTAGTTATACAAAGAAGGCATTGTGTTATAATTAGGAAAGTAGAACAACTGAAGAGAGAAGCCAGGAAGGCAACATCACCTTTAATATTTTGAGGCTGTTTGCGGGCAACAGATAAAAGAGATGGAACCTCTGGTCTGCCATTCTAGGCTGGCTTATTACATGTCTATTTTCAGAGGTGATTGTTTTTGAAAATTCAAAGTGAGATCTTTTCACACTGGAGCAATGCAGCCTTCAGAAACTGGTTTTCTTTGTAGGTCTCTTTGCATTCTATTGTGTTGTATGGGTCTCTGTGGAAGCCTGTAATCTGCCTGAGGTCTTAAGTACATAGAATTCAAAGGGGTTTGAGAATAATAATACTAAGCAATTGTTTATCTTTAGGCCATACCTGTCAGATGTTGTAAGACCTTTGCAGTTAGAGACTGGAGGTCATTGGCCCTTGGCATCTTTCACAATTTTGCTTGAGGCCACACTTAGTCTTGTCAAGGTTCTTTTTTCTCCCTGTGGATATAGTTATCCAAACCAGAGTGAGGAAGTCTTTCTGAAAGAATATTTCCATATTTGGATATTTGACTAAGGGAGTATCATATGATATGAGTATCATATTATACTTTGTATAATTTGTCATAAATTATGACAAAAACCTACTGCTTTTTTCTTTTACAGGGCTTATTGATTCTTAAGCACAAGTATAATTTACTAAGATTTGCTGTTGTTTTCAGTAAAGCTTTATGACATGATAAAACATAAAGATAATTATGACATCACAGTCTTCACTCTAATTAGATCTGGTTTGTTTCTGTTGCTATTTGGAAGGGGAATAGCTTTGCTGAACCAGACAACCCATAAGCCATCTCTTATCTTATCCCTGACTGTTTAGACATTAAATCTCTTTTTAACATTTGGTTTCATGCTGAGTCTGTTGAGTAAATAACAGATGTTAAAGAACTGACTGATGGTGAATCTCTAACTTTGCAAACAGAAACATTGAAGACATTTTACTTCTATTGAAGTTTTGGGAAGCCTGGTGTATGTCACACACATTGGGTAGATTTTTCCTTTGAACCTGGGATATTCTATTGCAGACAATTCAGTCACTGGCAAACAGAACATTCATGGTTAGCAGCACTGTGTAATCCTTAGAGGAAGTGAAAACAGATGAAGAAAATGACCTTTTCGCTATTAAAGGCACTTCCTTTCTTCATTTAAAAAATTATAACCTGATTAAGCATATGTAAATTAAGCTACCTCCTTCCTCTTTTATCACTGGCCTTCTAAAATCAACTCTTTCTCTGGAAATGGAAGGAACTGATGTAATTGTTCTATATCTAGTACAATGAAGGGCAGCCGGATCCCTGCCAACAGTATTTCCTGCCAGTCTGCTCTTCCAATCAGTTTAATTATGAGCAATTGTTTGGGCTGAGAGCTATGAAGAAATATTAGAGAATGGAAAAAAGAGCATACTTGGGGCCATTATTTTGCATCTGATTCATGCTTTGGCAGGAACAGCTAAGTGGATTTTTATGCTTTGCAGCATTGTAATCCTATCATAGGAGATCAACCTTGCCTTATAAGCACATAGAGCAGAATTATACAGTTTATTTTGAAAAGGTTCAAGGAAAAGTATTTGAAAAATGCAGAAATAACATCAGCCATTGGCTGAACGATTGTGCTAATCATGAGTCCTACTCCTCTCTCTTATCCAGGAGATCAAAGTTATTTAAAACTGACTGTTAACACCTCCTATATTTAGCTTATGTGTCAAATTGTACTGCTTGCTTTTCATATATTTGATAACTCACACATATCTTACAAAAAGCGTCTGATTAATTCTCACTCTATGTGATCAGAGATATTTAAGATAAAAAGCCAACTAGGACTATTACATTTTTCTTTATTTAATCTAAAAATAAAAATAAAAACTAGGAGGCAGTGTGGTATAGCAGATAGAATGCTATACTTGGAGTAAAGGAGACAGGTTATATCATCCTAAACACTTACTAGCTGTGTGATCCTGGGAAAGTCATTTATTCTCTCAGTTTCTTTGTTCCTAAAATAAGGACTTGTTCTCTGAGATCTTTTCCAGCTTGAAATAAATAACTGTAACCTAATTAATAAAAAATATTTGTTAAGAACCTAATATTGCCAGGCACTGTACTAAGCATTGGATTACAAATATGAAAAACTAACTTGTCCCTGCTCTCAAGGAATTCACAATATAATTGGGGGAAATAATATACAAGAGGGAGTTGGAAAAGTGAAGGGTAAGATACATGATTTAGGAGGAGGATTACAATAGAATTCAGTCTAAAAGAATGCAACTAGATGGAAAATTGACAAATAGTGGCCTGGGAACTCTCTTTGAATGGAGGCTTTGGGTGAAGTTCATTGCTCTGTTTTTCCAGTTTAAAAGGGTAGAGTATGTTAAGGGTACTGATAAGACTACTGAGTACCAAGATTGATGCAATTTCAAGGATAAGTTTCCTGATGATAATCATGATGGAGTCCATTCCAAAAGAGTAAATCCAGAGTGGGTCTTTGACTATGACTAGATAAGGAAAGATAATTATATAGACAGAATGACTTTCAGATTTGAGGGCCTAAGTATATATGAAAATAATAAAGCAAAAAATAGGAGTAATATCTTCAAGAGGATACAACTGAAAAAGAATATAGAGACAAAAAAATACAAAAGCTGTAAAATAAAATGTTACAGTCACATGGGAAATTATATAAACTGATTTTGAAAAAAAAAAAAAACAATGGTTGGATCCAGTATTCATTGATATAGGTAGTTCTTTGAATGAAGTCAATTGCTATTTACCATTGCCTCATTCTCCTGGACTACATTCTTCTAAAAATTCATTTTTAGCATCTACTTACTATATTTGGAGTTTTTCCTCTATATCTCTTGATATTGTGTGAATAGCAGTTATACACAGAGGCTTAATTTATTAAGTTATCTCTCACATTTTTTCCAGTTAATATTTATCTAATGGTATTTTTACATCTCCAAAATAGATGAACTTTTTTTTTTTTTTTTTTTCAATTTCCTTCTTCTTTTGATCCCATCACTAACTGCAGGCATGCTTCTAAGAATTTTAGTCCCCTTCCCCTTCTGTCCCTACTTTCTCTCTTGGTAGTCTCATCTACTCCAATTGCTTTGATTATCAACTCTATTCATCTCTCTATATATTCATCTTCAACTTTTATATTCATCTTCAACCTATTCTCTAAGTTCTAATTCCTTGTTTCCAGGTACCTGCTGGCCAGACATCTCTATCTACTAGCATTGCATACTTAACACATGTTGAACTGAATTTATTGTCTTTGACTCACAACCTATCTCTTCTCATAGTATCATAAATTTAGAGCTGAAAGGCACCTAAGAGCCCCTTCAATTCAATCTCATTTTATATATTAAGAAACTGAGGCACAACAGAGTTAAGAGACTTAGAGTCACACAGTTGGTAATTATTAACATTGACATTTGACTCAAGTCTGTACGACTCCTAATCTAGTATTCTATCTACTATTCTTTATTTCTTTTGCATGGAAAAAGTATAAATAGACAAGTGAAAAATTCACTAAATGCTGGAGCATGGTGTTCAATGAGCTGGTATTTTACAAACTTTAAGGACATAAAATAGGTGGTAATTATCTTTCTTAAGGACTTCATTAATTCTTATATATGCCACACATTTTATTGACTCTCCTCTCTCCTTCCTCTTGTCTCCATTCTCTCTCTTTTTTTTTCTTCCACTCCTGTTGCAAATTTGTTGACTGTATTTCAGGCCCTTATTTCCTTTCACCTGCACTACTCTAACACCTTCCTAAATGATCTTTATCTTTTATATTTCACTTTTTACACTATTGTAACTTTTATAATGCTTAAAACTAATCACATTCCTCCGTCTCTTCTTAAAATGGTAAAAATCCTTCATGGGGTTCTTCATTGCCTACCAAAGAAATTGCAAAATTCTTAGCTTAACATTCAAGATTCTTTGCGATCTGATTCCCAACTTACTTTTACTTTTTTTCACTTATATTTCATAGCATTGCCATTCACATCTTCTATATTCCAGTTAAATTATAATATTTTCACTTTTCTGATCTCCTTAGAGATTTTCCAGCCTCAGTACATTTGCATTTGATAAACATTATGCCTGAAACATTTTCCCTGCATCTTCACTTCTTAAAGTTATTTTCTTCCTTCAAATTTACTTCAGGTTCTATGTTATTTTCTATAAAGCCTTATCTGAACATTTCCAACTAGTAGTGTTCTGTCCTCAAATTTATTGCCTCAACTTTCCCTGGCCTGTTATGGACTTAATTGTATTGTAGCTTGTATTAGAGTTTTTAATGTAACATTACTTATGAATTAATTGAAACATTAACAAGTATTAAAATTATTTAGTGTAAATGCCTCATTCTTGTTACTAAGAATGTAGTAAATGCCTTGAAGTCAGGGTCTGATTTCTTTTCATTTTTGCACCTAAAATGTCTTACAAAGACATATAGTAGGCTCTTAATAAATGTTTATTAAATTATTAAACTGGACGTCTAAAAACAGTTTATATTCACCTTATTACAACATTCCACCTGCTCATAAAGTAGCACAAATCCCTCTTTTACCTCTGAATCCTAGTGGTATTATTATAATTGCTCTTCAGGCACTTAGAAAGAAGCACAAAATAGAAGAGGCAACCAGAGATTTGAAGCTCAGGCTTAAACTCAGGTAAGCAACAGATATATTTGAAGCTACCATGACTGTCTGGGGTTGAGATGATATCCTTTTCTGAGCATTCAGAGAAGAGAATTCCATGTATGCCTTCCAGAGGGAAGAAGAATGTCAGAGGTGGGATCATTCTTTTTTAAGGTTTAGTGGGTGGTCAACTTTTCTTGGATCTTTTGAAAAATTCTGTCTTATTGTAGGTATACTTCTTTTTCTATTGATTTAGAGAAGTATACCAAAGTCTGACTAAAATATATTATGGAATTCAACAAGAAATTTCTGGTCACCCATGTATTTTATCTATGGAGCTACTAAAAAGGTCCAAGATAAATGAATTATTAGAAGGGGTCTAGTTGCAAGGATAGTCACTGAATAGGGCCCATTTCTAGGCATCCTCTTTGGATATTGTTAGGTTCTTACTAAGTGCTAATGAGATAATGAGGTATTAGGTTCTTACTAAGTGCTAAGTCGGTACTTAACAATTCTCTAGTTCTGGTCTTTACTAGGAGTTTAACCCCTTCGAACTCCTGGGGAGGAGCTTACATGCTTAGGAGGAGCAAGTTCATTGGTTGAAGTAATTTTTCCCAGAAGCCCTTGCATTATCCCATGCCCATTCTCTGGGAAGATAAAAGAGGGCGGCATTCAAGAGATAGAGTCTTGTCTGGGCCAGACTTGAGGCTCTCTGGAGGAAGAAGTCTCTCCTCTAGACCAGAGAGCGATTGGTAGTCACTGGAGACAACAACACATTATAGGATTTGATCTAGTTAGCTCAATCAGGGTAATTATCCTGGTTATATCCATCATATATAAAATTTAAAAATTTTAGTGATTGCTATTTTCCAAAATTATACTTGGCAATACAGTTTTTAATATCTTGGATATTTTAAAGTACAAAAAAAAAAAAAAAAACAACCCCAAAAAACACACACACACACACACACACACATACACACAAACAAACTGAAGCTGTTTCTATACCACCCATAAATCCCATTGTAAAGTGAAAAACTGAATTAGTCCACTAGTTATTGATACCACATAATACTACCAACTTGTTTGGCAAACTTTCTCACTTGTCTTAGTGATGATTGGCCCAACTGGTCTAGTCTATGCTCTGAGAGAAAAGGTAGAAGTGACAGTATATGGTACAATATCTCATTGTCAAAAGTTACCGTTCAGATATAAGAATACAGGTGCACACTTTGTACTCTTCTGAACTGATTACAAAGCCAAGTCCATTGCATCTCTTTCGAATTTGGGAAATAGAGGCATCAATACAATACTAATCCTATTCCTAAAATGTTCTGGGGAGAAAACATTTACAAGATCAATACTTTGTAGTAGAGGAATTCCATTAAGCAATTGTAAAAAAAAAAAAAAAAAAAAAAAAAGTTTGGAAAAATATCATGGATGGTAGATCTTAATATAGTTTTTAACCCTGAGAAAGATTAAAAATAAAACTGCTTAGAATTTCTCATTTTCAGCAAAATTGAAATTTAACAGGAAATGCCCCTAAATGACACACATTGACAAGGAATTAATAGTAGGAAGTGACCTTGAAACTCTTCTCTTCTAAAAACAAAAATAAGCCTTCTATGCCACTAAAGAAAGATCATCCAAAAGCAAAGTACAAGTAAATTTTAGTGGTACTTTTGATTAAAAGTTAGAGAATAGGAATTATAATACATTAAATAGACAGCCATTCTCAATTTTGCTGAGCATGTGTTCAACCCATTTTCTCTGAAGTTGGAGCAAAATAACAAAATTAACTAATTGGTCTCACTAGACCTACTGAATGGGCTAACTCTAAAATTATTTGGAAAAACTTTTTGCAAAATTTCTTAATTCCCCCTTTCCCCATCTGTTAAAAAGTAAAGTCCTTTGAAAATCCATGATAATTAGAGAAAATAGCATTTTACTTAGGCGACAGAGTTTGAATCTTGGTTTTGGTAGTATAACTTTAGACAAGTCACTACTTTTCCTTTCTAATCCTCAATTTCCATATATGTTAATTTATGGGTTTAGACTATTTAAAATCCCTTGAATTCTATGATAATATTTTTGTATATGTAGAGTCTTTAAAAAAAATGATTATCAAAAATGTTTATCCCACAATTCACAGAATGTAAGCCAATAAAATGTGAAAATTACTTTGTGAATCAAAAATCTTCAATGGATTCTAGTATATCAGGGCAATTTTCTTTGATGATTTCTTGAAGAATGATGTCCAGGCTCTTTTTTTGGTCACAACTTTCAGATAGTCCATTAATTTAAAATTTTTCTCACCTGGATCTATTTTTCATGTCAGTTGTTTTTCCAATGAAGTATTTTACATTTTCTTCTATTTTGTTATTCTTTTTAGTTAGTTTGACTGATAGTTGATGTCATAGAGACATTAGCTTCCATTTGCCCAGTTCTGGTTTTAATATATGATTTTCTTCAGTTAGCTTTTGTATCTCTTTTTCCATTAGATTAATTCTACTTTTAAAGGTGTTTTCTTCAGTGGATTTTTTTTTTTAAATTTGTTCCATTGTATTTTTTTTTTAAAAGAATTGTTTTCCTTTTCTAAGATGTTGACTCTCTTGTACACCTTTCATTTCTTTTCTCAAATTTTCTTCTACTTTTTTTCAATTTCAAAATTTTTTTATGATTTTTTTCCAAGAAGACTCTGTGGCTGTGTTATAATATATCATGCATATATAAACACAATGTAAATGGACAGAATAGAAAATAAATTGAATACTGTACATAATTAAAATTGTCAAAATTTGTCCTAAAGAAAAAAAGAAGAAAATACTTCCCTTGTCCCCTCCTGCTTTTCAGTAGTGGGGAACTATAGTCATAGAACTGTGATTTTCTAAGTATGGTTCAGCTGTAATTTGAGATTAATTCATATTCCCCTCTCAGGTTTCAAAAGCAGGTATTTTGTCTTCTTCTGAGATGTTAGTTTGGTCTTTCCAGGAAAGCTTTCTATGATCAAGGTTCTTTATTGTTTCTTGCTTATTCTCTCTCTCTCTCTCTCTCTCTCTCTCTCTCTCTCTCTCTGTCTCTCTCTCTCTCTCTCTCTCTCTCCCCTTTGCTCTCTCTCTCTGTCTCTATGTGTCTGTGTGTCTCACTCTTTCTGTCTCTGTTTCTGTCTCTCTCTCTCTCTTTCACACACATTTTTTTCCTATTTTGTGACTTCTAAAGTCAAGCTTTTGGCAAAGATACTGAAGTGGTCTGCCATTTTCTTCTCTAGCTCATTTTGCAAATTGAGAAACTGAGATAAATAATATTAAGTGACTCACTAGGGTCATCCAGCTAGTAAGTGACGTGAGATTTGAATTTATAAAGAATAGTCTTCCTGACTCCAGGCCCAGTATTTTTATCCATTCCCATCTTACTATGCCTCCCTTATCAATTCAATATTCCACTCTTCCTAGTAGCTCTTCTGAACCTTTTCATTTCTCCTCAAATCTCCATGATTTCCCTACTGTTCTTCCCAGTTGAGAACCTTGCCTCATATTTTACAGAAAATATTGTGGCCACTTTCCCATGAACTCCTTTTTCTTCCCTCTTCTTCTTCTCCTATCATTCAAATATCTTCTGTTACTTTCTCCTTCTTCAGCCCTGCCTTACTTTATGAAAATAACTTATCTCTTTCTCTAGGCTAATCCCCCTACTATTCAAGTGATTCTATCTCCTCCAACAGATCATCATCTATCATCCTCTCTCTTTTATTTGTTTTCAATCTCTTTCTGCCTACTGGTTCATTCTTACTGCACACAAGCATACCCATCTCCCATTTACTGAAAACAACAATTACCACCAACAAACCAAAAACCTTACTTGATCCTTCCCTGTCTTTCCAGTCTTTCTTATACCTTATTCTCTAACACATACTCTTTGATCTAATGATACTAGCATCCTGGATATTCCAAGGACAAAACACTTCAATTCTTGGCTTCAGGAATTTTCTCTGTCTGCCCTTCATGCTTAGTACACTTTTCCCTCCTCTATTTAGACTATTGACCTCCCCTTTAAGTTCCAACTAAAAGCTTATCTTTTATTGGAAGTCTCCTCAACCTCTCTTAATTCCCCCTTTAAATTATCTACTATTTATCTTGTATATAGCTTGCTTTGCATATATTTGTTTATATGCTGAATCTTCTATTAGATTGTAAGTTATATGCAAGCAGGGACTTTTTTGTTTCTTTTTGTATTCTTAGAGCTTAGCACAGTGTCTGGCACAGAGTAAGCAAATAATGTTTATTGACTGATAAAAAAAATGAATCATTGGGTAGAATATACCATATTAAAATGAAATCTCTTGATGCTAGATGTTATCTAGTAATTTATTATTTCTTGGTGGGGGAGGGAAGCAGTTGGGGTTAAGTGGCTTGCACAGGCTCACACAGTTAGTGTCTGAGGCCACATCTGAACTTAGGTCCTCTTGACTCCAAGGCTGATGCTATAGCCACTATACCACCTAGCTGCCCTCTATTCATTGATTTTTAAAAAATTTAAACTAAGGCTGCTGGTATGAGAACAAAAGCTGTAGCAGCAGGAGCAACCACCATCAACACAAGAGCAAGATTCTCAGTTAATTGATCTTTAAGGATCGTTTATATCATGGACTGGGAGTACTCTTCACTTAAACAGATCAATTGCCAAGCATGAATTAAAGAATAAATCTTAGAGAATTCCCTAAGATTAAGAAAGATGGAGCCTTCCTTTTGACATATGGTATCAGAGATATGACTCAAAATCAGGTCTTCCTAACTCTTACTCTGGCAACAGACACATTGCCTGTCTACTAATCATAAACGAAAAAATTCTACTAATCATGGATAATATTTATTTAGCATTGTAAAATGTGCAAATTTCTTTACCCATCCAGTGAAACAGATCATATCTCCATAAGGAGATAAGGAAACTGAAACTCAGTGAGGTTAAATAATTTGCCAAGGACCATGCAGGTATTTAATGTCTGAGAAGACATTTGAACAAAGTCTTCCTGATTCTAAGACAGTATTTAAATAATACTAGAACCTTCATTAATTTGTATAAAATCATAGAGACTTAGTTTTCTAGTCTTGATTTAAATTACTCTAACTGGTTGACTTGTTTTCCCTTTTCACCTTCAAAGGTCCTGGTGAGAATAAAATTCTCCTATCAGGGTATTGCTTCATCAGCTTTTGAAAACACTGTGTTCTTTTTTTCCCCTATGAAACAATTTTCCACTAGTTGAACTATGGAAACACTCTCCTGGAAGAAACCCATATTTGTCCTTTTGAGGGATGTTGGCTGATAGTTCAGAATCAAACTTTTCCTCATCAACTCAAATTCTTCTTGCCATTTGGCCTTATGAGTGTAGAATTCTCCCTTTGTTTGCAACCTGTTGGCTGAGCTGAGCTGTGCAAGATATATTGGATGTAAGAGAAATAAGAAATATGCCTTTACCCGACACCCTCCTCCCCTCTCATTGCTTTTTGGGCAACATTTTGGCTGCACATTTGGGCTTTGCTATGTTTAAAGAAGCATATTTCTTTTCAAAAGCAAGAGGCCCATACATACTCCCAATGCCTGGCTTCTGTGAATTTATATGATCTCAACCAGACACTCATCAAACTTTCCTGCTTTCTGTCCGGCCAGTCCTAAAGCCAAAGCCAACTTATGTTCTAATGACTCTGGACATCCCCCCATTGCAGGCTATTATTGAAAGGAGTGTCAGTCTACCTTTGTAAGAAATCCCAGGAATTGAGTCAACCTTAGTGATTATAGGGTAAAGAGAGTGTGGGGGAACCTAAGAGAGAGTACTCTGTTGAAACTAAGTTTCGAATAAAGCTGAGAAATAAATTTGGCTTTGTAGTCTACAGCAGGAGAGGCTAGCTGGTATAGCAGGAAGCGTAGCAAGTTAGGAATCACAAGACCGTTTTTCAAATTCCATCTCCTGTATTTCCTAGGCTATGTGACCTTGGACAAGCTATTTACTCTCTATGGGCCTTGATACCTATTCTTTAAAATGAGGATATCAGACTAAATTATCTCTGAAGTTCTTTTCATTTCTGAGTCAATGATACTATTATCTTCTTTCTGTTCTTTTCTGTCTTCCTTGGCCATGTGATCAGTGATCAGCATCTTCACAATATCTGTCCCATCCCATCTTCTAAACTTACTTGAATCTCCTCAATATCAGGAAGTGATATGAAAATTCATGTATAATATGATGTTAGTGATTGATCTGCCTTAGTGTCTTAACTCTCCTAGAAATATTTGAATTTCATAAAAGTTAAAGCCATAGATCAATGGAATACATTTCTAATTTTGTCATTTGATGCTGCCATATATGCAAGGGAGGAGATGAGGCTTTAAATGGGTGAACTCAAGTCTGAAAACAGAGGCAGGTAAAATCCAGAACATAAGTCATAATGGTAAGTCATAAATCCACTTACTCTGCTTCAGGCGTATAGTAGTTATATATCATTGCTAATGAAAAGTCATTAGGGATCTACATATATACCTAAAAGTAACTGAAACCACAAGTCTAAGTGGATTCTGAGTCCATTCCTGATATTCTGAGTCTTACAGAATTCCTACTGAGTTTTCTCATTATTGAGATAAGCATCCAAGAAGAGCAATGATGGACAACATATATATATATATATATATATATATATATATGCACAGATACACCCACACAATACAGTTTGAGTTTGTTTAGCATATATTTTTTGAGTGTATATATCTACATATATATTTAACTAAACAAATGTGTGTGTATATATATATATATGTACACTATATGTACACACACACACACACACACACACACACACACACACACACACATATACACATAAAACCAAATTCTCTGTCTCTCTCCCTCTCTCATTTGAGTATATGAGAGAGATAGATAGATAGAGAGAGGCAGAGACAGAGACAGAGACAGACAGAGACAAAGACAGAAAGAGACAGAGACAGAGAGAGACAGAGAATTGAGGGATAACAATATCCACAGTGACTTAAGTCAATACTTCTTCAGAATCCATTAGAGAATATAAAAATCACCCTGGTGAGGATGGAACTTTCTAGTGAGTACCTCTTAAGCTACTAGGTCTTTAAATGCTTTAGCAACTTGAGAGGGATCAAATGCTCATTTGTAAGCTTCTCAGACAGGACTTGAAAACAGATCTTCCTGACTATATCCAGCATGTTATGTTTTTTCTATTTTTAAAAGTCTGAGCAAAATTTAGTCTTTTTAGAATCTCTCACTTTAAAAAAATCAGAGAGATATTTTAGTTAAAAACTAAACAAAAAACCCCACAAAATTAAAAAAAAAATCCAAAACCCCTCAAAATAAACCATTGTCTAGAAAACTTGGTACCCATGTGATATTTCTCTAAGTCTTAATTTCTTCATCTGTAAATATGGGAATAATATGTATGTTATTTAAACCAGAGAGATATTTTAGTTAAAAACAAAACAAAACAAAAAACCCCCCACAAAATAAAAAAAAAATCCAAAATCCCTCAAAATAAACCATTATCTAGAAAACTTGGTACCCATGTGATATTTCTCTAAGTCTTAATTTCTTCATATGTAAATATGGGAATAATATGTATGCTATTTACTTAATACTTATAGGATCACTAAAAAGAAAGTGTTTTACAAACTCTAAAAGCTATATGTTTGGTTATTACTATGCACCAAAAGACTTTAAATCTAGGAATAGAGTATTATTTGCTTAAGAAAATGATTCATCAACTATTATTGAACACCTACTGTGCATGTCCTACTGTGATTAAGACACAGACATTTTTATTGAGCCATAAGGTACTTGAGAATATTTCAGGCAGGAATAGAATTTTGCTTAGAAGGCTGTTTTAAAATGATTAAATAAATGCAGACAAAGACGTTGAAGAAAGTGGGTTTTTTGTTTTTTTTTTGTCTACTAACAAATTTGATGGGTTCCTTGGAGAAGAGGAAGGAGACAAATCTACTAACTAAAACTTTTGTTGTTATTTTATTTTGATAATTTTGTTTTTTCCCTTTAGTCCTTGTTCCCACAAATTATTTTCCTAAGAAAAGCATTTATAATGAGGTTTTCTTCACTGACTATTTATTGAAAATCTGTTGTGTACTTATTATTTCCATTAAACTACAAACATTTTATATGGTGTATTTTCTATGAGGTACAAATATTTCAGGCAAGCAAATTATTATATTATATTATTTTTTCTATATATATATTTATGTGTATATTGTCTACTCCATTTAAGCTACATCTAAGCTCCTTGGGAGCATTTTCATTCATTTTCATCTTTTTATTCCTATAACCTTTCACTTCTAAAAATAGGCACTAAGTAAATATTTCTTGATTGATTTTTACATCATTTGTCTTCCTAGATACATTCCTCTACCTCCTCATTTCTTCAGAGCTATCATTTGTGACAAATAAAGAGCAAAGAGGAGGGAAAATCAGTTGAGCAAAATTAACTTATCATCAGATCTGATAGTATATGAAATGTTTTACAACCACAGATTTTCAAACTTTTTGGTTTTCATACCCTCTTACATTCTTAAAAATCATTGAGAAAACCTTAACAAGATTTTGTTTGAGTTATCACTACTTAGTGTATTAGGAATTTAAATGTTTTAATTATAATTATAATAATAGTTTTTATTGAAATGGTTTTGGGAACCCCCAGAAGTCCCTAAACCACACTTAGAAAAATCAGTTCTATAACTGTAGTTCCCCACCACTGAAAAGCAGAAGGGGGCAAGAGAAGTATCTTTTTCTTTTTTTCTTTAGAATTAATTTTGATAATTTTGATTATGCATAGTATTCAATTTATTTTCTGTTCTGTCCATTCACATTATATATATGCATAATATTATATATAATTTTATATTATACAATTTTGTGTAGTATAACATTGATACTATATAAATAGTATATTAATATAATATATACATTCATTCTTAGTCTCAAAACCCATTAGTATGGAACTCTTTCCTGATTGCTATAAATGAATGATCTGTGCCAGCATGAGGAGCAGGGCAAAGTTGTTGAGTTCAAAAGGAAGAAACATTTTTCAGTTTTTTGGTTTTCTTGAGTCTCTTTGGGTTCTGTAGATGCTTCAAATCCTTTTGGCTTCAAAAGAGAAAATAGATAGCCAAGATTACTTCTCATTGCTTAAAGGAGAATAAGACTCTGGAAAGAAGCTGTCATGAGAAGAGCTACCTGTTTTCATTTTATCCCTACTCCAACTTGCTACACTAGAGATTTCAGAGAATTTCCCCTTTGGGTGAAATTTGGGTCTTTAAATTGAACTAAGTTACTGTGCTCTCAATAGGAATGCTCTTTCATTCTGTATTTCTTGTATATATTTTCAAATGTATACTTTCTCTGATTTCAGTTTGGATAAAGGTGTTTCTTTGTTATTTGCTACAAGTGTAATAAGCTCTACATTGTAGAAATAATATTTGGTGTGAAGAGAGTCAAGTCTTAGATAGAAACTTTCCCCCCATTAATGAAAAGTACTTAGAGACTTAGCTTTAACCTGAAAATTATATCTGCTATAGCAGAGCTTAAGTTTTTTTTCTACTTATCAACCTTCATTGCCTGTGAAATTTTTACATGATCTCAGGTATATAGGCATATAAAATTGGTATACAACAAATATTTACTGATAATAAATCATAAAGACATTTATTTTAAAACAATTTTTCTATACATATAATTTTGCCATTTATTATTATTTATTAAAGACTAAATCAAACTTGTATACTAATTAGGTGGATATGCTTGCTAATTTTTACGTAATTAAATCTTGATGGAATATTGGATACTTTTTACTGCTATCAATTCTTTGTTACCTACATATTCAGTTAAATTGTCCCCTATGGTGTTGCTACCACAACTTAAAAAGCTTTGCACTAGAGGTTCTCTCTCTCTTTCTCTGAGGAGAGTAAAGTGGTCAAACTTCTGATCCTTATCTTGTGCTTTTCCTCTTAAGAGGAAATAAAATCTTCCTTGGAGAAGGAGGAAGGTGAGGAGAAAAAGGCTAGAGATATCTATTTTACTTCTCTTTGAGCCATATATATGGCTTATATTATAACCACAATTTGTGTAGTCTCTCTTTAGTCAATGGACATCTACTTTGTTTTAAGGACACTTTTAAAAAATACATCAAAGAGAGGCTAACAAAAAGTGAAAATTTTGAGAGTGGCTTTGAGGTCAACTTGGGACCCTCTAGTTCAATAGACCTGCCACCCAATACCACGTGGCTTGGAGAATTCTATTCACTAGTGGCTCATAAAGAAGTTAAAAAAAACAAAAAAACAATTAAAATTCTATATTGTGACCCCAGGAGGGATTCTGAGATAATCTTGAAAAGTTCCACTGTAATAGCTGTGGTAATAGAGATGATGCCTTCTAAAGTGAGAGAACAGACTACTTAGATTTCTTTTTTCATCCTGTGTTCTTTAAAGAAAGGAGATAACATCAAGTCAATTGAGTAAAGGTAGGAATTGCTCTTTCTGTAAGATCCTTAAAGAGGAAAAAGAAAATTTCACCCCTAAGGGCCACTTTTATATGAAAAAGAAAAACACTAAATGGAAGCATTTTTTTTTTTTTTTTTAAAGCCTGAGAATTAAATGATAGAGAACACTGATGGGAAAACCCAAATTAGACAAAAACCTCTTTGCCAGTAGCTTCTGTTTTCAGCTCAGCTGAGTTGGGTGGAGATAAAGGGCTTAAAGTTAGGCCTTTCCCCCAAGGTACTCCCATCGCTGTCTAACAGGAAACTTCATTCAAGTATTCACTATGGAAAGTAGAAAATGGCCCTTGAACTTGATACCTGTGAAAAAGCACTGTGCTTTGGTGAATGGAATCAAGGACTCTCTTTGTTTTCATGGAAGTGGAGTCATAAGTGAGCTTTCTAATTCATGTCTATAATTTCTGAAAGTTTTAAAGCACCCCCTCCTTTTCAGACTGTGATGCCCAAATTGTGATTTGTCTGTCACTTGGAGCTGAGCTTACCTTTGCCTTTTGCCTCTACTAATATATCAACTGTTGGGTATGTCTAGGGGTAGGATATATTAAAGATCATACCATCACCACGGGGAGGTGGAAATGGGAGAAAGTGAATCTATTGTTAAAGACAAAGATAGGTATTTTCTAGCTTCCTAATGAAGCCATATAAACAAGTAGCCAACTGGGAGCTGAAACCAGGATTTTTTTGTACATAAAACATACATATATCATGAAAGTTATCATTTGGTAGGTATTTCAGAAAAAAATACTTCATTATTAATATTAAATACACTTTTCTGTTCTCTGATTTTTAAAATGTACATGTTTGGTGATATGTGTTCATAATCAATAATTATTATTTATAATAATAATAATAAAAAGATAATACTAAAAGAATAACTGCTTCCTATTTTGTACATAATTTTCAAAAAGTTAGATAACTAGAGATAACAGGAAAATAGAGAGTGCTTTTAGGGAAGGATGAAGAAAGGCTTGAAACTATCTTCTCTCCTGTGATAGGATCAGCATTTCATATTGCAGCTTCTTTTTTCTAATCTACAAAGCTGCTTGGGGATTACCTTATATGATTAGTTCTTACTTCCTTCACAGCAATTTACTTTTTTACTCTACTCTCCCTACCTCCAATATGGGAAAGACCTAGGACAGCTCTGTCTCTGGAATTTGATTAATGTTGGCTTTCTTGATGCAGTTTCTTGGGCATTTCAGTGAATTGCCAGAGTTACACAACTAGTATGTGAAACTGGATTGAGATTCAGAGCTTCCTGACTCAAAATCCTACATTCTATTCACTGTTCTATATGTTGATAATTATGTAATAATAGTGTTGGTTATGATAGTAATTATATTCAAAGCAGGTATCCCTTGTAAACATCGGGCTTTTAAGTCACAAAGAAAGGACAGGGAAGTGGCGTAATAAATTGAGTGCTGAACTAAGAGTCAAAATGACCCTAGACAAGTAACAATCTCTGCCTGCCTCAGTTTCCTCATCTGTAAAATGAACTGGAGAAGGAAATGATAAATCACTTCAAGTGTCTTTGCCAAGAAAATCAGAGATAACATCACAAAGAATAGGACAAGAAACCTCCAATTCATATTAAGAGCAGATGAGGAATTGAACTTCATGTAAATGTTCTTTGCAACTTGTGTTAACTAGTGGGTTTCTCTGGTGTCTCCAACATTATTATAACCTGCACTCATAGATCCATTTTTCATTAACTCACTTGGTAATCTCTGATTAAGCTGGTTTCACATGTGTTGGCCTTCTCTTTGTGATTCCTGACCATGCAATTATGCCTCTTTACCCATTTGAAAGCTTTAAACTTCCCAAGAAACTTCAGGAGCGAAGTGATGCCCTGTATTTAACAGGAAAATTTATATCCATCCTGCATCACATGCCAAGATCACTATCTATGCCATACTTCCCTGGCATCACTGGGGTGCTTTATTGCTCTTGTCTTAAAATCCCTACTAAAGTGCATAATGATTTGACTATTACACTAATGACATTACTCAATTCTTTTTATGTTAAAGACCCAGATCCTCTGTGTTCCTGATTCTCTTTGAAACCTAGAGATAGTCAGAAGTTGCAAGTAAAAACAGTCAAGCTCATAGGATCATAGATTTTGAACTATAAGACATCTTGAAGATCATCAAATCTAATATCCTAATTTTACAGATAAGCAAACTGAGACAGAGAAATTAAGTAATTTGGCTAGGATCACACAGCTAGTAAGGATCTAGGTGGGATTTGGTTTCAGGTTTTCCTAATTCTGAGCTATCTGGGCTTTGGCCTAAGATAAGAGGGTTGAAATGAGGTGATTCAGGCCAATTCCAATTGACTTGTGATGAAAACTATGTGCATCCAGAGATAGGACTATAGGGACTAAATGTGGATCACAACATAATATTTTCACTTTTGTTCTTATTGCTTACTTGCTTTTTTTCTTTTTTCCCCTTTTGATCTTATTTTTCTTGTGCAGCATAATTAATATAGGAATATGTTTAGAAGAAATACACGTTTAACTTATATTGGATTCCTTGCTGTCCAGGGGAGGGGGAAGTAAGAGAGGAAGAAAAATTTGGATCACAAGGTTTTGAAAGGCTGAATGTTGGGAACTATCTTTGCATATATTTAAAAAAATAAAAAGTTATTATTATTCTTAAAAGACAATTAAAAAAATAAAACAAGAAGATAGGCCTACTTTTACATTCTAAAAAAAAAAAAAAAAAAAGGGTTGAACCAGATGTTCCTTAAGGTCCCTTGCAGACCCCAATTTGTCTTGTATAAGGAAGGCTTCTTTGGGACACCTCAGTGGTGGTAGGGAATGGGATGAGGTTTGGGTGATGGTACAGAGTTTATAATTAGAAGTATAACTAGGACTAGCTGTAGTACAGGAAAGTAGTTTGTTATTGTTCAGTCATTTTCTTCTTATGCCCTTTTGGGGTTTTCTTGGGAATGATACTAGAATGGTTTACCATTTTCTTCTCCAGCTCATTTTAAAGTTGAAGAAAATGAGACACAAGATTAAGTGACTTGTGGAGGATTATACAGCTAGTACGAGACTGAAGCCATATTTGAACTATGAGAAGAATGCTGCCATAAGTATTGCCATAAGCATGAAAGGAGACTACATGATATATGATGCTTCCTTCTTTCAAAGTCACTTATAATTTCAAATTCTCCTGAACAATAATTCTGGGAAGAGAAAGATAAAGAGTATCTTGTGGACATGTTGAGGAAGACAGTTTCTCAAGAAGTTCCCTGATTTCCCGCTTACTTCACTAGAAACATTGAGTAATTTTCCCTTAGGTTATCTTGGGGCCTTTCTCTTGGTTGAGTGAGATTTTTATCTTCCTCCCATTCTTTTACTCTTATTTATTTTTTGGTGTATTCTCATTTTTATAACTTCTCTGATTTCTGTTTACTTAGAAAAAAGAATTTACTTGATATTTACTATGTGTATTAGGCTTTTGATTATTTAAGGTTTTGCTGGAAAGGGTCAAGTTTGTGTGTTTAAACTTGGATTAAGCTTCCCTTCAGATAAATCAGGAAAGTGGATTTTTTGTTATAAACCAATCATTTCAATATCCCAACAAAATTGGGAAGCAGATAGATATGGTTTAGTCTAGTATCCCTATCTCAGAAGAGAATAGAATTTCAGGAGTCAAGATAAAGTAGTAAAGGTGAGAATAGAGTCTCTAGATTTGTGACTCCAACTCCAGATACATCAAAGCGGAAATCTCAATCTGCTCTGGAGATGGATGGACAAACTTCTGGAGGTATGTACCAATGTCTTCCCTTGAGCATTCTGCCTTTACTCTTCCTTACTCCTCACTCCCCATAGATATATCCATAGTAGTATGTACTTTAGCCTGGTGACAATGTTAGAGAAGGTTAGAGTTGTCCCAAGAGAGATGCTTCCAACTGGTAGTATAAAGATGTTGAGTGGAAGCCCCAGGGTCAAGTAATAAAGCAGGGACAGCAAAGCCAAATTAAAAATTTGCCCCAGGTGATCTATTCTTCTAGTATGTTCTGGACACAAAAATTGTGTTTGATTTCAGAATAATCTCAAAAGAGGAAGTTGCATTAAATGATCTCAAAGGTCTTTTCCAACTTGAATATTTTATATTAGAAAAATGACCATTTGCTTCTGTTTTGATTGATTCCAAGTAATTTCTTTAGCTGAATCCTTTACTTTTCACCTGATTGGCACTAGATGGCTAGAGCTACCATGTGTCTTGGATGGGTGTGCAAGGATGGAAAGGACATTGGCAGAAGTTAATGGGGTAGGCTATCTCTGTGTTCAGTTAACCTAGTGACCTGTTGTAGTCCTTCCATATCCCCTCTGTGACCAGCTGTTATTCTTGATATGAAGCCAAGCAACAAGCTCATCCAAAGGAAAAAGGATTATGTGAGACTGAAAACAATACAGAATATTCTGGTTGATGAACTGAGGACACATTGACCTCTTTTATTTCCTCTGGAGTTTAGAAGGGACTTTTTAATTTGATTTTTGAAGGAAGAGAATGATTATTTTCTAAACAATTATTCCATCATACAATTTATGGATTCATTCTTTCTCAATTCTCATATCCCCCTACTAATCTTTCCATTCAAAGTAGAAAGAGATCAGAAAATCTCTTCTCCCAGTTTTGCCTTGCCACTTACACCCAGAAGAACTTTGGTTTCAGTTTCCCTAGATAAATAAGGAGAATTACTCTTATATTCTATTTGCCTTCTTGCTATTTCATAACCTTTGCTTGAAAATGTTTTCCCTTTTTCTTTCCCTCCTTCTCTTCACATCTCTAGTTTTTGAAATGTTCCCAGAGACCCAACTCAAATGTAATCTCCTTCACGAAACCTTTTCAGATACTCCTAGCCAGAAATAACTGTTCCTCCCTGAGACCTTGCAAGGATCTTTTAAAGACATTTTTTATACACTTATCATATTCTGTGCTAAATTATCACCATCTAGGCAGATGTCATATCCTCTTTTATTAGCTTATAAGCTTCTGCAGAACAGGGACTGATTTTGGATCTTCTCCAGGGCTAACACAAAGTAATTCACATGAGAAGTTCTTAAAAATATCTCTCGCATATAATTTAATTTATGGGCTTGTAGTAAGTACACTTAAATTATTACTCCAAAAGGTTTCATTGTTTCCAGGGTGGGAAAAAGTAGCTTAAAATGTCTCATAGGTAATTTCCTCCACCTTTTTTTTTTTTTTTTTTTTTTTTTTTTCTTCCAAGGCAATCAAAACAATCTTTTGAATTCATTCTGCCAAGTTTACTTTTTGGGTGTTTCTTTCCTGTGCCCTCTCACATGGTGATTTGAACTAACCTTTCCTTAACACTATGCATCTCCATACTTTAATCTTCATTCCTTGTCCTTTTTGTTTTTCTGTCACACTAGCTCTGACCAAAAGTTTCAAGGTCTTTATGCTTAGTGTTGCCCAATTCAATTTTTTAGTAGTTCCCTTTCACAATTTTTCATTGGTTTTGCAACAAGTTAAGCATTCTTGTATCTGCAACATCTGTTTTCCCTGGCCTTGTAATTTCACACTGTACCATGGTAAGTTTGAAAGTAGTTAGCATTGCTATGTCAGTGTAAAGGAATAACAGATGATGTGACATAATAGCTTTTCTCTTTTCTTATATTCATGCCATTTTGTTGGCTCTCCTTTTGTTGTTGTTGTTTGTTGTTAATAATTTTGCCTTCTGCTTTCCCACTGTTCTCAGTATCTGTAGAAAATTTCATTCCCAGAAGAATGTTCTTAAATATCATAATGAATAATTTTCTAACTTGGTACTTCTGCTAAGCCTCTGAAGTACATTCTTTTAAGGACAATCTATAGAAGAATATTGGTTTCCTTAAAATTAGTTTTTTCTATTCTTTACCCCCCCATTTTATTGTTGTCATTTGCCTTTAAATCATTTAGTTCTCCTTTACCAACTTCACCTCATCCATGAACCAACTTTAAACAATAAAGACAACAATAACATTTAAGCAAAGCTAGCCACAGCAACAGAGATTGATGGTATACTCATACAACTCCCACCTCTCTAACAGAGAAGGTTTTGTTTCCTTGTCAAGCTTCTAGGCCATAAAAGATAGGAGTATGTCTCTTGCAATAAATGAAATAATTATTAGTAAGCAATGCTCTGAATGCATCTTAGGTTATTTTTAAACATAACAATTCCTGCAATGTTTGCAGAGCTCTTTACATTTTTCAGGACTTATTCCTTTTGTATAATGGAAATTGAGACTCAGAAAAAATGACTTGCCTTTGGCCACATAGAATGAAAATATTGGCAATGAAATAACAGGGAAATAAAAGTAGTGGTTCCTTACATGATTGTGGGTATGTTTCTAAAAATGTATGAACCTATTATCCCACTTCTATAGGAAGTTCCCAATGAATAAATTCCACTTATCAACTATTTTGCAGTTTATAGGAGTTGTTTTGGGGCCTGAAAGATTAAAGTATTTACAAGATCATATGTAGCAGAAACAGGATTTGAACCTGGGTTTTTAATTTTGAGCCTGCTCTCTATCTCCTACACCATGCTGCCTCATTCTACCTCTGCTTTTCTGTCTACATGTCCAGCTCTCTGAATTGGAGGCTGATAGTAATTACATTTTCAGACTTACATAAAAGAGTAGTGAAGTAGGTAGAGATGGTATAGTGAATAGGAGCACTAAACCTGAAGTCCAGAGGATATGAGTTCAAATACAGTATTATTAGCTGTGTGATGTTGGGCAAGTTATTTAACCTTTATCTGCTTCAGTTTGTAAAATAGGCTAAAAATAATACCTACTTTACAGTGTTGTTGTGAGGATCCAATGAGGTAAGATTTGTTAAGTATTTGCACAGCATCTGTCATATAATAACTTGCAATAAGATTTTATTTAAAAGGCAACACAGTTTAAATTAAAAGTTTACCTTGTCCTATATTAATGTAGCAATTGTTTCAATTTTTTATGTTCCAATTCTTTAAAAAGGGGAGTAGAGGGAGAGTATTACTAACTACTTTTGGAAGGGATAAGAATTGCCAGAAAGCATCTTCCCAAGAACAATGACTACAAGATGCAAAGAATATGTTGCTTAATAAAATTCTTTCCAGATCTGAAAATGGAACAGTTTATGACAGGATCATCACATCTAGATGGAAATATAAAACCTCACAGCCTAATTTGACCATGGGCTGGTAAACCTAATAATGAACAGAGGAAGCAGTTTGTAAGATGCTTTGCTGTCCTCTAGTGGTTACACATTTCAAAAGCACAAATGATTAATTAACAGTTCCTTTTCTGCATTCATATAAAAAAATTCACTATGTGAAATTTATGTAATTTTAAAACTACTTTGAAATAAAAATTTAAAAATATTCATGATCACATATTTCCAATTGCCAAACTTGGGATTACATGTTGATGATATTTTAATTGGAAATTAAAAAAAATTGTTACTAGACATCAATTTAATAATTTTGTAATCAAATTTCTGCAGTGATGACAGCAAAATAGCAGAAGAGGAAGCCAAGGATATTAAGAATCATAACATTGCTAAATATTAATTTATTTACTGGTATTCTAAATGTGACATTCTTGCCTATTGACCTATTGAGTCAATATGTTGTTATTCAATCATTTTCAGTTGTGTCTAACTCTTTATGATTCCCAGTGGGGTTTTCTTGGCAAGGTTACTGTACTAATTTGCCATTTACTTCTCCAGCTCATTTTACAGATGAAGAAATTAAGGCAAACAGGATTAAACCCTTGCCCAGGGTTACACAGCTAATGAGTATCTGAGGCCATTCTTCCTGATTTCATACTTGGCATTCTATTCACTGTATGACTTAGCTACCTGATGAATTGACATATACTGCTTTACTAAAATAACTTGATAAGACTGAATCTTATTAATCAGAACACTCTTACTATAAATGAAACCTGGTGACAAAATGGAAAGATGGTTCACAGGTTCTTCTTGAACAAGTAAAGGAGTAGCTGGAGCTGATTTTGTTATTTCAAGGGTTATTTTGTATCTTGTTTTGCAGTGTTTCTGATAAGCATTAGTAAAAATACCAATATAAAAAATAAATGTAGCTTTCAGACTTGTTTCTGTTCTGGAGGATTAAGAAGTAGAAACATTTGCGTTGGTATTTAACAGAAAGAAAAGCTGAGGCAATTTTCTATCTAAATGAAGCCAGACAACTCCCCATACCTATTCCAGAAAATACCAGGAATTCTCACTGAGCCAAATAATGATCAAGAAACCTAATGAGAAACTGTAGTAAGTAACTTCTACTCCAAAACTACACAAAAAGTCAAGACAGTTGTTCATAGGCAACAAGAAAGGGGGCATTTCAGTGAAACAATGTTTGGCCAGAGACAAAACATTTATAGCCTGCAAATTTCTGATTCCATGGCGACAAGATTGAAACTATTCCTTGAGAAAGTACCAAGGTTGGGACAATGGAAGCCTCCTGGAGCAGTATCAGGAAGCAGTCAATTGCCTATCACACTGTTTATTAGCAGGGTCCCATTCAGTGTGGTGATTAATCTTTCTGTTCTCAGAGCACAAATGACAACACAGAGCTAGGGATTTTAAAGACTAATAGTATGTCCTGAGATACTCAAGAAGTTTCTTAAAATCCAATGCTTTGAAAGTCAAAGATAGAGTCCTAATCCTGGGAGACATATATTAATTAGCTGAAGAATCCAAGGGAAGGAGGGTGAGACCAAATCTAATCTTACCTCCAAAACTCATTGAAGGTTCCTGGTCCTGGCCCAAAGCTACATTCTAGGAACTAAAGTTGGAACTAAATCAAAGAAAATACTAAGCAGCATTAAAATCTAATTCCATAACAACTATAAGCAGAGATCCAAAGGAGAAGCCTAAATAACATAGACACCACATCAAAGAGAGATAATTTAACAAACAATGGACTCAGTGAAACTCATGATTTAGAAAAATATTACAATTAGAGGAAATCATAAATTGTTATGGGCCAGAATTTTGAAACAAGGATTCTTACAAGGTGTTAAGTCAGTGGAATTGATAAAGATAATGGTTATCTAGTTTAGCATGGTGCTTCATAGTTCTCTAGTTCAGTACATGTACTTAGTACTTAATATTGTTCCACAAGATTCACAACTATGATAATGGAGTATATAACAGCCAGTAAGGATTGGACGAGATTCAATTCCTTCTTTGGTCAGGCTCCTGGTGGCTGGCCTGGCCTCCTGCATTTTCTCCACTGAAACCAAGTCCTGTCTGAAGGCTCTCAAGAAAGCTAGGTGAGCACCAGGCAAAAGAGATAATAAAGACTTTTGGACTTTAACACCTGGCTATTCTGGCGGTGATTAGGTGATTACTGAATTGAAAAGAAGGCTGCTCCAACACCTCCAGAAAACCGGAACTAAGAACATTATAATAAATGAAAACTACCTAGACATATTAGAACTGAAGTCAGAGTAAATATAGAAAAACAAAAACAAAAAAACTGATTACTTCTTGAAAGGAACTCTAAAAGACACCTGGAAAGTTAACAACCAAATTCTAGAACTCTGTGTCAAAGAAAAAAAATTCTGTAAGCATCAGAAAAGAAGCATTAAAGTATCCCCTCCAATAAAAACCTACAAACCGCCCAAAATCTCAACAGTTAGGATCACAGAAGAGATGGCACTTTCTAAAAATGAGAATAGCACTCATTATATAATATTCCAAAAAGCAGACTCTACAGGTTTACAACCAAAAATAATGTGTCCTGCAAAACTGGGTGATTCAGAAAAAGGACCATATCAAGCATTTTGAATGAAAAGATCAGAATTGAGTAGAACTCCAAAATACAAATGCAAAAATCAAATGAAACTTAGAAAGGTAAATTTATTTAAGCCATTGGAAGGAGCTGCATGATGACATAGTGTTAAAATTCTATTAGTAAGAGCTAAATGAGTATCACTTAAAAGTATAATTATTCAAAAAGTTTTAAAGAAATTAAATTAGAAAAATGGAGATCCTAGGTGTTAGTTGGTTCAGTTTGAAATTTAAAGAGAGGGAAAAAAAGGTATGCTTGTGTAAGTGTGTAAAAGAGAAAGGGGTGGGGGGTGGGGAACTTGTTCTTTTTCATAATAATAGTATATGAAATGAATATGCCAAACTTAGAGAAAAGGATTGGAGGAGTGGCAATCAGATGAACCTCAGTTATGTAAAATAGACAAAAATAAAAGTTGGATACAAACACACACAGAGAGACAGAGACAGAGAAAAACAGAGAGAGAGAGAAAGAGAGAAGAAGAAAAGGGAAAGAAAAAATATGGAATCATTTTTGTGTTCTACTGTGTGTGTATAAATATTGTCTTTTTTGATGTTTAAGTTTATAATTAAAAAAAAACTTTATTAAAGATGATGTGGGAAGAATTATGTCTTGATTACAACCATAGGATTATAAATGCTATTGCTCTCTAAGACTCTTTATTGATATCAGGAGTATGCTGACAGCTTGAATCCACTCTTGAAAGCCAATTGATATATTTTAAGTGTGAACATTTACATCTTAGAAATAATTAAACATTTTGAATCTGGGGTTGATTTATTATTTTGCTGATTGTCTACACAATAAAATAATGAAAATATTAATGAAATTAAACTTTAAAATATAATGTATCTATATATTTTTCAGGGAACAAATTGATTAACATTTACCAGCTGACCCCTGTCCTGCAGGACAAGTCACTAAAGATATTGCTATTCACCAGATTGAATTTCCAAGTGGCATGCAATTTGATCTGGATATTAGAAATTAATGAATACAAAGAAATCTTTTGGATGGGTATAGCTATTGGACTATATTCTCCGGTTATGCTCAAAGTGTTTCAGAGTAAAATGTCTATAGTACTTCAAGATCTTTTGGAAGCATTGAGATAGTGGTTTATCTGCACATTATATTTTTAGCTTTTCTCAGAACCCCACTTCTCATCCCCAACTGGTCTTGGCCAAATCCCAGTTGATATGCCACCAGTGGCTATTCTCCAAGCTCTTTCCAAGAAATGCCTATTTGAAAAGAAGGATATGGACTTTTTACGGTAAATAACAGACTATTAGGGAGGGCTAAAGGTGAAGGCTATGCTAAAATTGGAAATTCTTATATAAGCAAAATACCTGAAACAAATTCTTGGTTTTGCAGAAATTATAATGATTCAATCCCTATATTTTTCTGTCATAAAACATGTCTAAAATCAACATCTCAAGCCCCAATGTATCTTTAATCTCTTCTCTGCTTGATCTTCTTACATCCATGACTGTCTTTCTTGTGCTAGACTTCTGTGAAATAAATTGTGCTATATTTTTTGTGATATTGGTATTTATTTCACATTGCATTCCAGCTAATATAATGCCATCTGCCCTTCATGTTGACCCTAGAAACAATATACAAATCAATGCTGCCATTGCTCTAGAAAGGGAATGTCAATCACTTTGTCTATGGCTAAAATCAAATCACTATCTCTTATTAAATGCTAAGTTCCTTGATGTTAGGAATGCTCTCACTCTTGCATTTGTATCCCTAAGCACATGTCTGAGTAAATATATTCATTCACATGTTCATTTTACAAGAATTTCATTGTAGTTAATTGACATTATAATAGTCAGTTGGCTTTGGAAAAGAACAAAGTTCAAGTTGTGACTTCCTTGTTGCTAGTTCCTAGTCACCTAGGGACATGAAAGGTCTTACTCATATAGGATCACTTATTTTTTGACTTCCATGTCTGAAGACCACATGAGGCACTTTTCCCCATCAATTAGATTCTGTTAAGTTTTACCAGTACTTAGCACATTGTCCGGTAATAGTAGAAGCTTAATGAATGTTTATTGACTCACTATTTTTGCTAAATTATGGCTAAATAAACACTATGAGTACCTCATTTCAACCTGACATCAAAGTCAATGCTGGTATCAGACCCTCACCTAACAAGCAATTATATGAGAAGTTTGTTACATATTAGAATTCATTTAATTATTTAAAATAAGACATTTACAACAATAATAGCTTCAATACCAAGATTTTCCCATATAATGCATGAAGGGAAAATTTTGTATCTAAGTCTGGGTGACACTACTTCACCATTTCATAGGTAGTGAGTTCCATTGTTTACCAGCTACAGTTAATTTTCTTACAACATATTTGTTTGTGTTCCGTATATCCTTTTTATGAAAGGTCCACCTTGTCCTTGAATTACAAATATTGGATTTTTGTCAACTTCTACTTGTTGACTAGAATACAATTTAGATAATTATGACTTTGTGCTCTGATTTGTGGTTGCTTAATTTTTTAATTTTATTTTTATTCTTGATAATATGTTTCTAACTATTTTTCTCTCTGGATGCTGTTGTTTGTAAAAACAAAACAAAACAAAAACTATAAAACAATAGGAAATATAAAACCACTTTTGTAATCTCTTAATCTCTGCTCTGTTAAAATTTTTCTATAATAAGTTACTAGAAAACTGGGGAATATTCCTAAGAAACTTTTAATGAACTCAGTGGACTTATTTGAACCTCTCTTCTTACACAATTTACTAAAGGATTTAGCTGTGATGACTGTGTTAGCACCTTGGATACCTTAGAATCAGCCGGAGTCAGGAGAAGCAAAAGTGCTTGGTCTTTATTCTTGGTCTTTAGTGGTAGAAGTGAAGTGAATGGACACATAGGATCTCTGAGACCTCACCTCCTCATCTCCTGCCCAGAAGTAAATAAGGTCTATGAGGTCATACACACAGCCAATTAGAGAAAATGATGCCTCCCATTGATGATTCAAATCTCAATGTGACCAGAGCTCCCGCCCAAGAGATAGTCCTTGCTGGTTCACAAAAATCTACTTCCAGGGATCTCAGGCTTTAAGGCCTTTGTACTTCCTATTGTGCCATGCATGGCTCCTCCCCCGACCTTTACACCCATTCAATTTTGGGCTCAAATTATTTACCATTGCCTATTCCTATCCAAGATAAATTCACTGATGAGTTGACTTTACTGTATGTTATTCACTGGAAAATAGTCACCTTTTTTTCCTGCTGGGAATTGCTGTTAGTATCTTTTGAGTGACTATGGAACCCATTGAAAAGGTCAGTGAGCCTTGGAGTTTGATGTAATCAGTACAATACAATGTCCTATATAAGCAAGAACATTTAGAAAATCATACAATCTATATGGAGTTCCCCATTTTGGTTTTGAGCCAGACATTCTGCATAACAGGGATGAATCCCTTTGCCTTGCATATATCTTCCTATTATTCTTCATTTGATACTCAAACTCATTCAAAACACAAGTTTTAAATAAATAATTATTATGTGACAGGTGCTGTTCTGAGAAGTGCTGGTATACAAATAAAAACTCTGAAACAATCCTTCCTCTCAACCAGAGGATCACTGTGCTCTTTGTGGTTGCATTTATCAGCAAATTTTATAAGATCTTAACATTTGAATGGGAGACTATTGAAGCAGAGCTTCTAAAGTATTGTGTTATTTAGTCATTTACTTTTTTGTAATAATCATCTAACAACATACCTCCTGCTTTTCATCATTGTATACATTTATCCTTGATATTGCTCATGCCAAAGGCTACAGCTCCACTATTGAAGTTTTATCATGATAACATAGTTATAGATAGAGAAACAGGCTTTCTTTGTACCAATGGTACTTTTATCTTCTTCTGTCCCTGTCCTTTCTTCTTGAAAAGCCCTATGTTCTGGCTTGCATTCTATGTTCCAGTGCCAGCTCCAACTTCAATCTGCTCTAGCATCACCTCAGCTTTGAACTTTTTAACAGAGCTAGCCCAGGGTATGTCTGGTAAATAAGCTAGTACATAAATAAGAGCCAAATGAGTTGCTGTCATAAAATTTAGTTTGAGATAATCTGGGCTGGGATTGTTGCCAAATGTTTAACAACTGACTAAAAAAAAAAAAAAAAAAAAAAAAAGCAAGTCTGACACACTTAAGTTTAATTTTTATCATTACCCATTTCTTTCTTAAGTCTTTCTTAAGTTTAGACATTCAACAAGTCAATGATTCAAACTCTAATTTTTAGTGATTGCCAATTCCTGAGGTGTAAATGCTCACGCTGAAAATTTAACAATCTGCTTTTTGGAGTCAATTCCAGCTGACTCCACACATGCTTTGCTGGAATGGTTAGGAAAAACTTAATAGAGGATATGGGAATCTGAGATCATAGTTTTGGAAGTGGAAGAAACCTCAGAGGTCATTTGAAAAAAAAATATGAGTATTTAAGGGTATTGCAAACTCAAAATAAGTCTCCAGTGTCACATGACAGCCAAAAAGGATAGAGTGATTTTCTTAGGAGTTAGTAAGAGAGGCACAATATACAGAAGGAAGGAAATGACTATTCTGTCTACAGAAGGAAGGAAATGACTATTCTGTCTACCTTGCTATTGTCAGACCACCTATGAAGTAAAGTATTCAGTTCTGGCCCCATATTTTAAAAAGCATATGGGAAAATTGGAATGTTCTCCTCACCCCAAGATATTAAGGGGACCAGAAATTCATGACAAAGAAGGATTAATGGAAAGAATAAGAGACAGACATTTAGGCTTAGGAAGGTAACATTTAGGTGAGACTTGGTATGTTTCTGCTTGCATTTGAAGGATTATCATGTGAGACTAAGATTAAATTTGGGTTAATAGAATCTGATGCAATCATGCTCCTTATCATTCTCCACATAGAGAAGTTGTTGAAGTATGAATTGAAGTATGAACATATTCTAGAACCTCATTATCTCCCTCAGTTTCAACAGACATAACTAGAAGAAAGGTTTGAAAGATGTAGATTTTGACTTGTTATAAGGAAAACCATAGGACATGTAGAAGGTTAAATGGATAGAATATCAGGTCTAGAGTCAGGAAGATTTGTATATATGAGTTCAAATTTGACTTCAGACATTTACTGGCTATATGACCCTGAGCAAGTCACTTAATCAGATTTGCCTTGGTTTCCTCATTTGTAAAATGAGCTGGAGAAGGAAATGGCAAACTACTCTGCTATCATTGCCAAGAAAACCTCAGTGGGATCATGAAGAATCAGAAAGTATAGCTCCCCATGTTCTTTTTTCTCTCCTTCAAGCTCCAGGCCTCTTTCTGCCTGTTCCTTAGAGCACTTAGTTTTCCTTAGAGCCCTTATCCAAGTTTATGTGCCATTCTGGGTAAGGAAGATGCCTCCCTATCTGACCCTCAAAGATTCCTAAACTGGATTTCAGGCTGTCAGTAGGTTGGTCTAGTGGTGTTTCTAATTCTAGTTGAAAATTCATCAAGGAGATAAAGGAGATCAATGTTGATATATCAGCTTTGGTATTCATAACTCCTCCTTCGTTACATCTGAAGTCTGAATTGGAAGGCTGAAAGGTGGAAGAAAAAACTCCTCCCAAAGCCTCTCTAAAGGGGAATCAGACAGAAGACCAGCCAACTCTTCATTTCCCACCATTTCTTCAACTATAATCATAGTTCTACACCAGGTAAGCACCTTTTCCCTTCTTCCCCTCTTCCTCTTTCATCTTACTTTTATGTGTCATTTTCTCCCATTACAAGTTCCTTGAGGACAGAGACTATAGTTCTTTTTCTTATTTGTATCCCAAGTATCTGATACATAGTAGATGTTTAGTAAATGTTTCTTGTATTGTACTGTACTTACAATCCCAAGAAATCCTAGGCTCTCCAATGACCTATTTGTTTCATTAAGTGGTTATTAAGCACAGTCCTAGTCTAAGGTGAAGTTTAGACTTTTTAACTGTAATGCTAAGACATTACCTGTTCATAGTCTTCCTGAGTCATAAAACTTGAATATTAATATTCTTCTTCCCTGAAGTTTGTTCAAAATACATTAGCACCCTCTGAAAGTCAGCAAAATGTTATCACCCATAAGAAGTTTCTTTAACTAAAGACTCAAGTCATCAAGAGGAAGCTCAAGTCTATTGACTCAAACTCAAACTTCAGCCAATTAACAATCATTAAGCTCTTTTGCTTCTAGGCAATATACTAGGGGCTAGTGATACACAAGCAAAATTAGAATAGTTCTTGCCCTCAAGAAGTTTATATTCTTTTGGCAAGATCTCAGGTACCCATAAAACAGGTAGGTGGTACAGTGGATAAGAGTGACAGTTCTAAAGTAAGGAAAATCATTTCCTGAGTTCAAATCTGGCCTCAACTACTTAGCAGCTATGTGACTCTAGGCGAGTCACTTAACCTTATTTGCCTTACTTGCTCAGAGAAGAATGAATAAAAGCCCATTTAAGAGAACTTCCCTTTTAGGCATTACTTTTTCCCCTTTCTTTAAAGTTGAGGATAACTGAATTCTCAGATTCATCTTTTGGTCTTCTGCAGGTCTTTTTTTTTTTTTTTTTTTTTTTTGTTAGCCACTTTTCCCATAGCAACCACTTGTTCAGAATTCAGTAAAAGTTAGCATAACTTTATGTGGATATTGTCAAAATTTTGGAGATATACTATTTCCCAGAGCTAAGGTCCAGCAAGCACTTTGGTTCTGTGCCTCATAGGGTGAGCACGACCCTCAAGACTTGAGACAACATCTTTCTCACAGGGGCCACTAGAACAGTAACTCAAGACTCAAGACCATTATATCACAATTCAGCCCACTTATAGTATATAACATGTGCTTTTGATCCATCATGTTAAGCTTCCTTCCTTAGGATGGAAAAGCTTCTATTTGCAGATATCTTTTTCCTCACTCTGAAATTAATTAAACTTGTGTTTATGTTCCAACTCCCTAAATCTAGTCTGCTTTGTGTAGCTCTGGCCACTCACACATTACAGGCTGGTTCTAGACTGATAGACATTAAAAACAAACAAACAAACAAACTTGTTATTAAAGAACAGGGCACAAATACATGTAGTTTTAAAAGAACAGGAAACTCCAAAGCATAAGTGACGCTAGTTTCTAGTCAGCAATGAGGTGGAAGGAGGGACAATGAAGTGGATAGAAGAAAGATATACCAGATCTTTGTAATGATGAGGCAGGCTCATTCACACAAATGGTAAATTTTGTACAGTAAATCATAACTTCAAGAGATAAGTCAGCCACACAAGGTTCCTACTGCTTTAGTTTGGGGTAACAATTTTCAATAGCAATTAGCTTCTGGGGCTCCTTTCTTCTCTATAAAACACTAAAATCCCCAGGCTTTCTTGTGTATTCTTTTAAATTCCATTATCTCTCCAGTAAAAACTATTCTTCTCAGTAGTCCTCACTGCCAGCATGGGGCTACATGGTGTTCAGTTGTTTTTCAATTGTGTTGAACTCTTTATGACACCATTTACCTCTTGTCAGAGAATGAAGTGATTTTCCATTTCATTCTCTAGCTCATTTTACAGATGAGGAAATTGAGGCAAACAGGCTTAAGTGACTTGCCCAGGTTCACAGAGATAGTAAGTGTGTGAAGCCAGTTTTGAACTCAGAAAGATGAGTCTTCTGACTCTGGATCTGGCATTCTATCCATTGGATTATTTACCTGCCCATGGGGTTATATAAATAGGGAGAAGTACCAGCCTTCTTCCTCATGAAAGGTTTCATATAGGCATTAAAATTTGAGCTGAGCTTTGTAGGAAATTAAGTCTTCAGAAAAGAATAGTTGGGGAGGTAAGCATGTATTTCAGAAATATGTGGCACAGAGAAGATAGATATCATGTTATATGTTAGGAAAAACAAAAAGCTAGACTGATTGGATTGTAGAGTCTAGTAAAATGAATGATGTATGTTAATGTAAAGGTAGTTTTTATAAGCATCTTTTTAAGTGTCTTAAATGGGACAAAAAGTTATATGCTTTTGATCTGAAAAGTAATAGGGAATTACTTGAACTTCCTGAAGAGGAGAAGAACCATGTCAAAGTTGCACTTTAGGAATATAGTTTTAGCTGCTATATAGAAAACAGATTGGAGAGGGAATATAATATACCTACTAATTTAAAGAAAACTGTGAGAGATATTCTTTAATTCCTTTCTTGACTGAAGATAAGCAAGATATGTGGCTATGATCTAAACTTGATACTTGGTTATTTGGGATGGGTTAAAGGGGAAATAAACAATGATAAAGAAATATGGCTATTGCTATAGATGAGGCTAATAAGATAGATACTAGTTCAAATATGAACAGTACCTGATTGAAGTTGACTCTTTTCTAGAGATAGAAGCAGTGGTTATGTTGGTACATGTTAATGACTACTATACTCTTCCCAGTTTACTTCAAGGTTTTTCCCATAAATCAATTTTTTTTTTTTTTTTGCTCTAGGTGCCAGAATTTCTAGTTCTGGTTCTTCTGGACAGAATTCGAAAAATTAGAGTAAGAAGGATCTGAGGCCTAAGACACCATTATCCACATCTTGAAATTAAAACCTGATTATAACAATAAGTTGCTAACATAAAATAAAATAAAACAAAATTTTAAAAAAAAGAGTAAGGAAAGGAGAAACAACCTGATAGTTACTATAGAGTAGGTCTTGGAATATGATATTTTGAAGAACAAAAGATTTGGAGATGCAATCAAAAATAATTTATCCAGCAAAGTTGAATAAAATTCTGAATGAAAAGGACATTTAATAAACTGAAAGACTTTCAGTTATTTGTGACAAAAAGACCATAACTCAATAGAAAATTCAATATATATGATCCAAAGAAATATAAGGAAAATATTAAACACCAATTATGAGGGAATTATTATGGTCAAACTTTTACTTCTTATATATGAAAACATTATCAGTATTCGGAAGATTGTCATAATTACTTGGATAGTTTGAAAGAAAGGTTGGAATTGAGCTGAATATTATGGGGTAATTCTAAAAAACAAAACTGGCAAAAAAAGGTAAAAAGGAATAATTATTTCATATGAATGAGGTGTGAAAGGAAAATCTGACACATACTCCTTCTTTATCTCCCAGGCTATACAGAATACTATTACTATATTCTTATAATGGAAAAATGCTTCACACATTTGCTCATTTGCATTTGAGAATTAGTGTCAAAAAGATGATCAAGAATAGATATGATCAGAAAGAGAAGTGGACCAAGTGAATCAATAGTGACAAGTAACAGACGGATATCCACTGGGTTATACTGGTGTGATAAAATACTTGTAGTACTAGAAGTCCTTAGGTAGGTTAAGTGATTGGTTTATATAAGATTTTCAGAAAGACAAGAATCATGATGAGAAGGCCTGGAAAGGCCATGATCTGCAATGGTAGGCACAGTAGCCCTGAGGATATAAGATTCAAAATACATCAATATATTATTAATAGAGGCTGTGAAAAAAAAAAAAACAAAACAAAGCATATGCAGAACAAAGGATCAGTGATGTTGAGAATATTTCAGCAGAGAAAACCTCAATTTAAGATAAGTTACAGAAACGTGATAATGCAGGAGAGGCCAGAGATCCAGAAAACAAATACCATTTATCTGTAAATAACAGACATTCCAGAGGAAATAGAATAATCCTACAATGAAGAAACAATCATTTCAAAATAATTTTTTAAATGAGGGCATCTCTTTCTATAGCAATTCCTAAGGGAAAACCCCTAGTTACCTCATTATCAAAAATTTTATATGAAAGATGGAAGATGGGATTTTTACCAGATGGCAAAAAGATAGGGAAAAGAACATGTAAAAATTTGAGGATAAGAATAACTTAGACCCCAGGCTCAGACTCTAGAGACCAGTAGAGCTGGGGTGGAAAACCTATACAAAGCTAAGAGCAATAGCTATTCCTGGATCAATGGGGCCTATCGTCCCTGAGCAGTTTCCTTGTGAACTAACTTTACACTTTACAAGCAGGATTGTTTTTGCGCTTGGATGACCTGAAATGATTAATCAAAAAAGTCCCATAGCTGCAAAGAAAAACTAGGGATTTAATCCTGCCAAAGTGACTTACAAGAAATAAATATTTGTTAATGAAGGGTGAAGTTAAAGGGAAAAAGTAAATTCAAGAAAAGTAGATTAGATAATGTGAGAACTATAATCACCAGAAAAATGTCATATGGGTGGAGTTGAGGGTTGCCCGATTCCAAAGGCTAGACTGCAAACTATAATTGGGAGGCCTTTCAAGGTTTATTTAGTTAATAATAGAAACCAATAGTAGGAAATAATGAAAAGTCAAGTTAAAATGTGTTTATATTAAAAATGTTTAGAGAAAGAGAGTTGATAAGGTAACCTTCAAAAATCCAATTCAACCTTTTGATATAGTATAAAAGAAAATACAAAAAATAAAAGAGAGTTTGAGGAAGAAGCAAGTAGATGAAAGATGAAATGTCTTGTGCAAGTAAAGAAAGAAACAGAGTCATACAGAGAGAGATACACACAGAGACTCACACAGAGAGACAATGACAAAAATATAGAGAAAGACAAAGAAAGAGGGAGATGTACAGACAGGAGAAAAAGAGAGAGAATGAGAGACAGAGAATGAGAGAGGGAGAAGGGAAGGGAGAAATAGGTTTTCCCCATTTGACAATTTGCTTTCTACTCCTTTAACTCCTATGAGGAAACTAATCATAAGCCACAATTGAAAAGTATTCTTGTGAATAGAGCAATCTTGAAGCCAAGATGAACTAGATTCAAGTCATACTTCTTTCATATAATAGCAAAGAGACTCTAGCCATATCATTTCTCAATGCACAGGATATTGCTCTAAGACTACAAACTTCAGAATAAGTGCTGATCTGCTTTTAGTTAGAGGTTTCTTTATAAGGAATATCCTATAACAATGAAATTATGTCTCATCCCCTAAACCCTTTGGTACAAACTACTCTAATTTACCTAAGACATTCTAACTCCTCTTCCAATTTAGTATCTAAAATTTCCAATTATATGGCAAAACAATGTTTACATTCATTAAAAATTTTTTTGAGCTCTAAATTCTCTTTCTCCTTACCTCCCCTCCCCCCTCAGCAAGAAGGCAAACAATTTGATATAGGTTATACATGTGCAGCAGTCATGTAAAACATATTTATATATTGATTATATTATTTAAAAAAACCTCAAAAAAATAAAGCAAAAAAGTATGCATCAATTTATATTAAGACTCGATCAGTTTTTTCTCTGGATATGGACAGCATTTTTTATTGTTAAATCCTTCTGAATTGTTTTCGATCCTTGTGTATTGCTGAGGATAGCTAAGCCATTTACAATTGATCATTATACAGTATTGCTATCACTATGTACAGTTCTCCTGATTTTATTCAATTTACTTTGTATAAATTTTTAGTTCTTTCCAGGTTTTTCTGAAAGTATGCTGTACATAATTTCTTATAACAAAATAATATTCTATGCTACAACTTTAGTCATTTCCTAATTGATGGGCATCCTTTCAATTCACAATTCTTTGCCACTGCAAAAAGGGCTTTGTACATATAGATTGTTTTATTTAAAAAAAATCTTTTTGGAAGTTATCAAACTGTGCATACCCTTTGATCCAGCATTGCTGCTATTGGGCTTATTATATCCCAAAGAAATACTGAGGAGAGGAAAGGGACCTGTGTGTGCCAAAATGTTTGTAGCAGCTCTTTTTGTAGTGGCTAGAAACTGGAAGATGAATAGATATCCATCAATTGGAGAATGGTTGGGTAAATTATGAGATATGAATGTTATGGAATATTATTGCTCTGTAAGAAATGACCAGCAGGATGAATATAGAGAGGTTTGGAGAGACTTACATGAACTGATGCTGAGTGAAATGAGCAGAACCAGAAGATCATTATACACTTCAACAACAATACTGTATGAAGATATATTCTGATGGAAGTGGATATCTTCAACATAAAGAAGATCCAACTCACTTCCAGTTGATCAATGATGGACAGAAACAACTACACCCAGAGAAGGAACACTGGGAAGTGAATGTAAACTGTTAGAACTACTTGTCTATCTACCCAGGTTACTTATACCTTTGGAATCCAATACTTAATGTGCAACAAGAAAATGAGATTTACACACATATATTGTATCTAGGTTATATTGTAACACATGTAAAATGTATGGGATTGCCTGTCATCTAAGGGAGGGAGTAGAGGGAGGGAGGGGAAAATTTGGAAAAATGAATACAAGGGAAAATGTTATAAAAATTACTCATGCATATATACTGTCAAAAACAATTTATAATTATAAAATTAATTAAAAAAAGAAAAAAATATATATTTTTCTTTGATATCATCACATCACCACACCTTCAGTCCAAGTGATGACCCCTTCTGTCTCCCCTAGTGATAGATACAGTTCTCAAGAGTTATAGATATCTTTTTCCCCTCTAGAAATGCAAACATTTCAACCTTTAAATAATATACATTTCCCCCCTATTTATATTTCTATGTTTCTCTTGAGTCCTGTGTTTGTAGATTAAATTTTCTGTTTCGTTCTGGTTTTTTTCAATAGAAATAATTGAAAGTCTCTTACTTCATTGAAGATCCACCATCTCCCCTAAAAGCTGATGCTGACTCTTGCTGAGTAATTAATTCTTCATTGTAACCTTGTCTTCTGGAATATAATATTCCTGGCCCTCCAATCCTTTTTTGTAGAGTCTGCCAGATCCTGGATAGTGGCTCCTTGATATTTTAATTGCTTTTGTTTGGCACCTTGCTGTATTTTTATCTTGAGGCTATAATTCTGGAGTTTCAAGGCATTGTTCTTTGAGATTTTCCTTATGGTATCTCTTTTCAGAGGTGATCAATGGATTCTTTCAAAGAGCATTTCCCCCTCTATTTCTAGAATATTAGGGTAGTTTTCCTTAATGATTTCTTGAAGAATGCTATTTGTCTCTTTTTTTTTTGATCATGGCCTTCATGTAGGCCAATAATTTTGTAATTATGTCTTCTGGATCTGTTTTTTCTTTTATTTGTTTTTTGGTTTTTTTTTTTTTTTTTTTTTTTTTTTTTTTTTTTTTGCTTCCTGTTGTTTAGTTTTTGGTTTTTTTTTGCTGAGGCAATTGTGATTAAGTGACTTGTCTGAGGTCACACAACTGTGTGTTAAGTGTCTGAGGTCAGATTTGAACTTAGGTCCTCTTGGCTTAGGGTTCGTGCTCTATCCACTGAGCCACCTAGCTGCCCCCTGGATCTGTTTTCAAGGTTGGCTGTTTCGCCAATAAGGCATTTCACATTTACTTCTATTTTTTCATTCTTTTTAGTTTCTTTGACTGATTCTTGATTTCTCACAGAGTCATTAGCTTGCCTGCGATAGTCCGGTCTAGCTCCTCTGAAGGGCTAAGAATAAGTCCTTGTCAGGATAAGCAAAAATCCTTGCCCCACATTGTGGACGCCAATATGTAATGCACTATTGTCTCCAGAGACTGCCAATTGCTCTCGGGAGGAGATCTGCTGTGTCAAGTCAAATCTCTCGGACAGATTCTTCCTGTAGAGAGCCCTTGTCTCCAGACAGTTGCCACCAACTCTGGTTCAGAGTAGTGACTTCTTCTTCCTCTGGAGAGCTGCCTCAAGTCTGGCCCAGACAAGAGACTCCATCTCTCCAGTGCCGCCCTCTTTTATCCTCCCAGAGAATGGGCGTGGGATAATGCAAGGGCTTCTGGGAAAAATTACTTCAATCAATGAACTTGCTCCTCCTAAGCATGCAAGCTCCTCCCCAGGAGTTCAAAGGGGTTAAACTCCCAGTAAAGACTGGAACTAGAGAATTGTTAAGTACGGACTTAGCACTTAGTAAGAACCTAATATCTCATTATCTCATTAGTACTTAGTAAGAACCTAACACTTCCCCATTCTAGTTTTTAATATGTGATTTTCTTTAGTGAGCTTTTGTCTATTTTTTTTTCCATTTGGTTAATTCTACTTTTTAAGGAATTATGTTCTTCAATCAATTTTTCCCTTCCTTTTCCAAGATGTTGACTCTCTCATGCATCCCTCTCATTTCTGTTCTCATTTTTATTTCTGTCTCTTTTATTTGCCTTTTAAAGTCTTTTATGAGCTTTTCCAAGGAGCCTCTTTAGGCTTGAGACCAATTCACATCACTCTTTGAGAGTTCTTCTGTGGACATTTTTGAGTTGATGTTTTGGTGTTCTCTGTCACTATAGTAGCTTTCTATGGCCAAGATTCTTTTCTATTTCTTGCTAATTTGTTTTCCTTTTTTGGTATTTTCTTTTTTTTTTTTTTTTATGGTTGAGTTCTATTCTTGGAGTAAAGGGGTATTGTCTCAAACTTCCTATGCAGCTCTGAGTCTTGGCTTTGAGCACAGGGGCCCCTTGTGTTTGCAGGGTTTAGTTTTTGCTTACTCCTTTCAGAAAACAGCCTGGTTTCCCAAAATTTGCCTTCTGAGTTGGGACTAGAAGCTGCCCTACTGATTTATTCCTCTACAGAACCAGGACTAAAGGACTGAGTTGCTGATTTGCTGTGATTAAGACCCTCTAACCGGCTTTCGCAGAATCTGTCTGAACTGAGCTCAACATCCTTTTCACCCCAGAGAATGACCTTTCTTGAAGATTTTCCAGTTTATCTTGAATTGGAGAGAGGTTTCATTCCATTTGACTTTGTTCAGAGGCTTGGTTTCGTGTAGTTTTCAAGGGAAACTGGGAGAGCTCAAGGATCTTCCTGGCTTAACTCTACTATATTGGCTTCACCCTGGGATGTCTGGCACTTTCTCATCTTACCCATCTCTTCAGCTTTTCAGGTTCCTTTTACATATTGTATTCCCTCATGAAATATAAACTATTTGAGGATGACTTATCTTCCTTTCTACTTGTATTTGTATTCTAGCAAATAATAATCACTTAATAAATACCTGTTGACTTGATCTTAAGAAAGAAGATATTTCCTAGAGGATGGTAGATGATTGTTATCAGGTTTAGAATTTGAAAGGGCACAGGCCATTTTACCAAACCTCATTATTTTATGAGTCAGGAAAATAAAGTCTAAGAGGTTAATTGATTTGTCCATTGATATTGTTAGTGAGTGGCTATGCTAACTTATGAATCCAAACACTCTGACCACTAAGCCCACTTTCTTTTCATTATACTATACTTATTAAAATTTGTAAATATTATGTTTATTAAATACTCATTATCAAGCACAATATCATTTTTAAAAAGAAAATTTGAAAGCAAATCAGCTGGTTTTCCATCAACAAGCATTATTAAGCAGCTTTATTGCCAGAGGCAATTGGTCTTTGAGGATGCAAAGAAATAAATGAAATAATTCTTACCTATAAAGAAGTTAAATTCCATGGGGGTGAAGAGGGGGTACTTTTTGTTTATGCTAGGGGCCAATGAATTTAAGGAAAGTCAAGTAGAAGGTACTTGACTTGAATATAGGAACCTGAAAACTAGGGATTCTAAAAGGCCAAGGTGAAGAGAGAGTCCCTTCCATTCAAGAGGCCCAAATAGTACAGAGGCACAGAAATGGAAAATGGAGGACTATATAAAGCCCAGTTTTGGATGGCAATGAACATATGAGAATTATATCCCTGCTTCAGTAGTTACAGAAAGATAAGGGTTCTCAATTGAATCAGAGGTTTGAACTAAACTACTCAATTGAATCAATCAAATAATTCAGCCTAAATGCCTAAAATACTTGAATTTAGAAGTCCTCCAAAGCTATTTCATGAACTACAATGACACAATACTGGAAGTAGTTTGGAATTTGTAGAAGAGACTTCTTATGTCTCATAAGTTTTTGTGTAAAATAGCAAGCCAATGAAATCAAGAAATTGAGCTTTTGGAAGCTCAGTGTTAGAAGCCTCTAGACCATTTCTTTGCCTCTAGCCCACCTTGAAGTAAGAGTAAAAGTAGCTGATACTTGCTGGGGACCAGATATTCCAGTGGATTTAGGATATTTCTCTCAGATAATATGGTTAAAAATTTTGCTTAGAATAGTCAGCCAATTCCCCAGGCAACAATGAAACATGGGAAAATGGAGAATGGAAAAATTCACCAAGTCTCAATAGGATCAAGGCCATCACTTTCAGGAAAACAGCATGCTTTGATCAGGTAGACCACTCTTTAAGCAGACCATTGAATCAGACAAGCTCTGATTGCTCATAATTAGATACAGTTTAAAGCCATAGAATTCTTTGCTTGAAATAGCTCACAATTGGAGGGCTGCCTTCATCTTGGGTCCCTTTTTTCACTGTGGAGCTACAAAGTTCCTGGCTTTCCAGGATCCTCTCACATAACTTTCAAGTTAGTAAAAAACAAAACCAAAAAAATTCTTTCAAAATTGTTTTCTTGCAGACCTCTTTCATCAGAGATCATACATTTGTGTGAGGAACAATCATGTAGCTATATCACAATTGAAACAATGAAAAGATAAACTAGGGCATGTTTCTTTGAGCAAGAATCATTTATTAACAAGGGAAAGCTACCTGGCAAGGATAAGGCTAATGATGGGCCAAGATCAACTGGTCTGCTTCTCAAGGATGACACAGAATTGCCACTGTTTCTCAGAGACTTGATTTATGTGGAATGAAAAACTTTCCTTGGTAGAATTATTTGCAGATATAGCTGAGGTAATAATTCTTATATAATTAGAATGTTTTATGAGAAAACTATAAAACCAAATTCAGAGTTTCTCTTTAATTAACAGTAAATGTGGAAAAGCTTAGAACCTAACTCTGAGAGAAATAATTGAACATTTATATTCATGAGCTTGTTCACTTAGAAACAGGGGAGAGGTTTGGGTTTTATCCAGAATTATGAGATTGAATATAAAATGCATAATTAATATCTAAATTTCACAGCTAGTTTACCTGGATTGTAGATTAAGTAAAGGACATTAATATAAAGATCCAAAGGTAGGTTGGTGCCAAGTTGCAAAGAGTTTCAATTTTATTCTAGAGGAAAGACAAAACCATTAGTTTGCGCTGAGTAGAGGAATGACATGGTCACATTTGATCTTTAGGAAAATAAATTTGGTAGCTGTGTGGAAACAGGATGAGACTTAAAAGACTTGAGGTGAAAAGATTAATGTTAAAACCAAAAAAAGCAGAAAGGAAATATTTAAGATCCTATGCTTAATTACAGTACAGCATATACTGTAATAATTATATAAATGTTATCCATTGAGAGTTATTTAACCCACAGGAAAAAAAAAATAATCAAAGGAGGTCACTGTACCTGCTAGGCACTCTTTAATTAATATTTTTTTAAAATAGAGAAATTACTTCCCTTGCTTAAGCTATATAACCTTTCCTAAGTTTGAGCTGTCTCTCTCATTCTACCTGGCCTATTTAAGATGATTTGACCCTCATTATCAAAGAACTAAGATCTATCAGGAGGAAGAAGCCAAGTACACAAATAACTACCACACACAACAAGATAGGACAGATAATCTAAGAAAAATCAAGCCTGGGTCAGGGAAGAGTAAGAATGGAGGGACATAACAATTTTAGATGATGAAATTTTTAAAATTCTACAAACAGGTAGCATTAGAGTTTTCTGTTTGGCCCAAAAAAGCAAAAGTAGAAGCAATACATGGAAGTTACAATGAGGAAAATTTAGATTTGATCTTAAGAAACTTTTTCTAGCAATTAATCATGTCTGAGAGTGGAATGGAATAGCTACCTGTAGAGGTTCTGGGATCTCCTCTTTGAAGGAATCAAAAAACAGAAGCTGATAATAGATTGTCAAATACAATGAGGTTTCATCTTTAGGGACAGTTTGGACTGAATGGCCTTTCAAACTTTTTCTAACTGCAATAATGTGATATTGTAATTCTACAGGGCTTGAAGTAGGATTTCTAATAGAGGAAAGGCATTTCAGATGGGATGAGTAGCAATAATAACAAACAAATAGGGGAATTTGTTGAATATATATGCAGAAAAGTTCAAAAAGAAGAAAGTGTATATGTAGAAGAAATATGGTCAGCAAGGCTAAATAAATATGGTTGAGAGAGAATATTGAAGTAGCTGAAAAGTTTTTAATTAATTCACAATTAATTAATTCAATAGGCAATTAGGATCCATTAAAAGACTTAGAGTGATAATTCTCTTTGGAAATGTTAATCTACCTCTGTAGTGAAGGATGGTTTGAAATGGATAGACTGGAGAGAGTGATATCAATTATAAGTCAAAACAAAAAAGAAAGAATCTGATATCCTAATTATAGCCTGAGAGTCATAAGTATAGAACAGTAAGAGATCTTCAGGGTTCATATCAGTATGCCACTCCTTTAGCTTCTTATTTTTTTCTTTTTAGTAGAATTCTAAAATAGACTTGTGGGACACAATATCAAAATTAGGAATTAAAAGGAAACACCTAACTCCTTGTAAGTTAGCTGTCCAATACTATGTACCTTTAATCAGTATTAGATACAAAGTAATAAAAAGAATAGATTTAATCTTAGCCTCTTGCTAAGGTTATGGAATATTTTGCTAATTTCTGCTGGCTCTACTAGTTGTGTGTCCAGTAGCTTAAAAGAACATTTAGTCGAGCATATTTTCCCCCATCTTACCTTCTCTGACTCTTCTTCTTCAATCCTCTCCCCAAATCCTTCTCTCCTCTCCTTTCATTCTGCTCCTTCATCATCCCACTGTAGCCAGAGGTTCCCAGGAGCTCCCAAGAGGTGGACAGCAGGAACACATCAGTTCCAGCTTCTCTGCTAAAGCTGTGATCTCTTTCTCCTCAGATTGAACTTCAAGCCTTACTCAGCACACCACAGCCATGCAGCTCTCTCTCCAAAGCAATGGTGCTTTTGACCAGAACTGGCTTATAATGCAAGAGTTCAAGGATTGGATGACATGAAAACTTGTATTTCTGCTCACTTAATAATAACCCATGATACGTTCTTCAAATTGGTTAATTATTGGCTGCTTTAAATTACCTTCATACCTAATGCCTAGATTGGACTTGAGCATTGTTGCCACAGAATAGTCTTATGGTATGCTTACAGTATGTCCTGTAAAATAAAAAAAATTATAACATTGACATCCAAAGGAATTTTTCATCCATTTTAATCACCTGCTTTGTCCTGGATTGTTTTGTGACATGCATACACATTTACATCAACTTCTACCAACAGTTGGATCTTTGATCTCAAAGAGACAACCAGTTCTGGTTTGAAAAGGAAAATTTTCTTTTCTAGAAAAACTGAGTAATTTGATTTGAAAATTGATTTGAATAAAATAATCATATTGATTTTGATATGGTCTTAGGGCAGACATATGGCCTTTCATCCTGTCAAGCAATATTTAACGTTCATGGGTGAAGCCCTTTACAGCAAATTTTTCTGATTCACCATAGAGACATCAGTTGGGATCTCATTAATTTACCCTAGCCACCATTTGAGAAGTGCATTTGGATAACGTTGGAATCCCCTATTCACATATCCGAGAAGAGTGACATTGAATTATTCTTCAATCTAACCCTGACATCACTGTGACTTAGCCATGTAAGTGCTTTATAGCTTCATGACAGTAAGCACCAACTCTTTTGTGTTTGAAGTGCCAAACAAGAAAAAGCTGGAGAGCTGGGTTTTTGGTAACTGGAATCCTGAGCATGCAAGAATCAACTTCCACAGTGAGCTGAGCAAAGGCATCGATTCTACCTCTGTATTTTTAGAATATGTGAATAATAATAGTTTGATTCCCATCACCACTACTTATAATTTTTATCTTTCTTTTGACAACTCAATCCACAAAATTTGAGTTTCTGGCTGGTACAGTCTTGCTGTGCTAGGACCAGCTAGAGAAAACTATGAGAATTTTATACCAGAAAATCCTTCATTCACTTGGAATATGTCCTTCCAGTAAGCTAGACACATGTCTTAAAGAACTAGACAGAAACAATAAGTTATAACTCAGTTACTTTAACTGAAGGAAAAGCTTCATAGTGAATCTCTCATGTTTTTGGGAAACACATCATGCTTTGTTTGTGATCATGTGAAGAGACACCATTAGTACAAGTCTATAGGCAAGTAAGAGAAATGGTTTTGGAATTAACATTGCCATTTCTTGCACACCTAGAAGATGTTGATGGACTCTATTTCAGTCTATGATAATAAAAAAGAGAATAGCAGTATCAGACCTAAAACTATATTATAAAGCAGCAGTCATCAAAAGCATTTAGTACTGGTTAAGAAGTAGAGTGGTAAATCAGTGAAATAGATTAGATACACCTGACACAAGGATCAAGGCATATGGTAATCTAGTATTTGACACCCCCCCATTGACACACTCCAGATTATGGAATAAGAATTCATTATTTGATAAAAATTGCTGGAAAAACTGGAAAGTGATATGTCAGAAACTTGGTGTAGATCTCATACCAAAATAAAAGGTCAATATGGGTACCTGATTTGGGCATAAAGGATATCATAAGCAAAGGAGAGCAAGGGATAATTTATCTATCAGAACTTTGGAGAAAGGAGGAATTTATGACCAAAGAAGAACTATAGAACATGAAAGGCAAAATGGATATCTTTGATTACATTAAATTTAAAAAACAAAGTTTTACACAAACAAAAGTGATAGAAACAAGATTAAAAGAGAAGTACAAAGCTGGGGGGGGAAATCTTTACAGCCAGTGTTTCTAGTAAAAGTCTTATTTCTAAAATATTTGTGTCAAATTTGTAAGAATGTATGTCATTCCCCCACAATGTTATCCCCAATTGATAAATGGTCAAAGGATATGAACAGACAAATTTCAGATGATGAAATTTAAGCCATCTAAAGTCATATGAAAAAATGCTCTAAATCACTATTGATTAAAGAAATGCAAATTAAACTCTGAGGTACTACTTCACACCTCTCAGATTAGATAAAATGACAGGAAAAGATAATGATGAATGTAGAAGGGAATGTGGGGAAACTGGGAAAAGAACCCACATGTGCAAAAAACATTTTAAACTCTTTTTGTGGTAACAAAAAATTGGAAAATGAGTAAATGCCCATCAATTGGGGAATGGCTGAATAAACTGAGTTATATGAAGGTAATGGAATATTATTGTTCAATCAAAAATGATGAACAAGCTGATTTTAGAAAGATCTGGAAATATTTCCATGAATTGATGCTAACTGAAACAAGCAGAACCAGGAATACATTGTATGCAGTAACAGTAAGAATGTGCAAAAATATTTCCATGAACTAATGCTGACTGAAACAAGCAGAACCAGGAATGCATTGTATACAGTAACAATAAGAATGTGCAATGATCAACTAAGAAAGAGTTGGTTCTTCTCAGTAGTTCAGTGATCCAAAACAATACCATTAAACTTTGGATAGAGGGTGCTGGCTTCAACCAGGAAAAGAACTATGGAGACTGAATATAAATCAAGACATGCTATGTTCACTTCTTTTTTCTGTCTTTTCCTTTTACTCTTATTTTTTTTTTCTCCCAACATGATTTATAAAGTAATTTGTATTAAAATAAATAAATAAGATAATAAAAAGAGAGCATCTGTGTTCTGTGCCACAGTCAATCTCTCTTGAGTACTTTGCTGCTGTTTTGTTTTAAAAGTTCTTAGAGTTCAATATCAGTATTTGATTTTAAATTATACCTATATATATAGCTAATTATCTGAACTGAAACATAATTTATTTTTTACTATTATTTTAATCAATATTGTTTTATTTTCTTCTACATTTGGGTTAGATTGTCAGAAATATAAATCTATTATACATTATTGTGGCTCTACATTGACTAGCTATTTAAATCTATTTGGAAAATGAAGGTCCAGATTAAAGAGAAATATTTCACCATTGTTGAATGTACAGCTGATTACTTCATTTTCTTGGTCACCTACAGTTGGCTATACAAATAGAAGCTCTAGAAAGTAGGTCAGACTAATTTGTTATGTAATGGATGTTATAAAGCCCTTTTTACATTTTTGGTCATATTACTATATATAAGGACAGAAATGTAGCTAGGCAAGTAGAAGGGGTTTTGTACACTGTATTTAGCTTGTTCCTTACCTTTCCATCCTTCTATTCAACTACATAAGCTAAACAAAGAGATTTAAGGTTTTGAGCTCTGGGGAACGGTGAACTCAAGAATTGTCTGGTAATCATTACACATAAAAAATTGTGTAGATTATAGTATAGCCTTCAGAGACTAAAATTGGAAGTTATACACAATCTTCATTGTCAACTAGGATGAGATCTCTGGCACAGGAACCTAAACCCTGGGACCAAGAGGAATCCAAAGGAAAATTAAATTTGAGTGTTATCCAATAGAGAAGAACCTCCTCTTTATTCTAAAAAAATCTCAGTAATTGAGGGCCTAAAATCTTCCTTTAGGAGGATGGGAATTTTCAGAGCCAATTTTTTTGAGAGAGCAATAAAGAAGAACTGGGAAGGAAACTTTTTTTCCTGGTTCTTAGGCAACAGTTTCTGTCTTTTCTAAAAGAACCAAAACAAGCCTATGGACATTAAAGGAGAAGGCAACACCTATACTTTATTTGAAGAGATAAGAAAAGATTTTAGCTGATCCAGAACCTGGGACTGAAGACCCTGATAGAGAAGCATCTGGCAGAGAAGATGAATTGATGCAACTGGTAGAGATTACTTGTACAGACAAGACCTCAAGATCAGCAGAGAATACGTCTGGTTGGACCACAACAGGAACATTACTAGAAGACATCAGCAGTACTATACCATTGGAGACAGTAGACATTTGGTCCAACACATATGTGCCCTGGTCATATGTGTTCACTAAATATACTCCCCTTCACAGGCATACTTAATTATGTGTTATCTGTCTCTCAATATTTTCTCCCCACCTATATATCTCTCCCCAATAATTATATTCATTTTTGAATGAGTGTACTCCAGATACATGAAGGTTCAAGAGGGGAGAAGACTAAAAAGAGTATGTTTGTATTTACCCTTCTTGGTGAGTTATTAAAAAAAACAAAAAACAAAACATGCACAGATATTCCTTGCCTAATTCTAACTGAACATTAGGAACTTTGGAAGCCTATTTTTATTCATATGTGACTAAGGTTTTGTTGCTATGTGTTTTGTTGCTATATTATATTGCTAATTGGCAACAGAGTTAGAAAAATTAATGATTTAGGAGATTCCAGGATGAAACTGAGTGTGCCTACAAAACAGAACACTCATGAATTTTTCACTCTTTTGCTTCCGGACATTCAATGAGGCAGGTTCAATTTGAATTGCTGAATAAAGGTGGGGTAGCTGTCTGTAGTACACCACCTGGTTGTCTTGGGAGTATTAACACTTTTTTTTTCTTCTGTATTTCCTCATCCTCTTCGGAAAATGAGAAGGGGTCCGGACTGAGGTGACCAGGTAAAATTGGAAGAGTTTTAAATCCCATCAGAGGTTCCACTAGGGACCAGATTTAGTAGAATAATCTGCCAGAGAAAGTAACACTGAGCACCAGAAGAAACAACTAACGTGGAATTAAGAACACAATCAATCAAGAGTAGAGGCAGTTTCAGGTATCATGATCCTGGGTAATAAATTAAAGTGCTAGCTGAAGAGTCTATAAAGGCATTGATAACTTATAGTACAGTTGACAGCTACATCCCAGAGAAACTTCATGAGGACTCCTTGAAGGGAGAAAAGAACTTTAATGACTAGGAGTTGGGAGAAAACCATTAGCCACATGTGTTCTCTCCATGTGTGTCTCTCTATTGCTTTATTGTTGTTTAATTTTGAACGCATCCTTCCCAAGATCTTATATATATAAATGGAAAGTGCACTATTAATTTGGGGGAATATTTAAATGAACTGCTTATATCATTATAATTATCACAGATCCAGTGTGAATGTACACATGCCTGCATGAATGTGTATATTTATATATAAGTATATATGTGAATGTATATGTATATGTGCTCCTGTATATATACATATGTATACATTAGGTATACAATATAAATTGACTCATCACATTTCATTTTACCAAAGACTCCTTATTATCATACATTTTTTTTTCATAAAAGCTAATTGAGGAAACACTGGAGTTCATAAGTGACAATACTAGGACCCTCATGTTTCCCCTAGGACCTTGAGTAGAAAAGAATAATAGTCCCCCAAATGCAAATTAGAATTGAGGAGTGAGCCCAGAGAAGAGTGCTAAATGTTGAAGCTTCTAAGGATGTTAAGAATGGAAAAGACTTAGAAGGCACAGAATAGCTAACTGTCTTCAAATTTTTAAAGCTTTTCATGTGGAAGAGGATTTTGTTATGATTCTCCTTTTACCACCCCAAAGTGCAGAAACAAGAGCCAAATGCAGAAGTTTCAAGGGGGGGAATTTAGATTTGATATAAGAGAAAATTTCCGCACAGTTAAATAGTTATCCAAAAATGGATTGTGTTGTCTTTGGAAGTCTTTGTTTTCCTCCTCACTAGATATATTAAAGCAGAGTGAGATATCAAAGAGGAGGATTGTTGATCTGAGGCACCTCAGTTCAGGAAACTAAGATTTTCCTGTCCTACAATATACAATTAAAATTCTGCTTTGGGAAATGATAATTAAGAATGCTTCACATTAGGAAATGGCTTTATGAAGAAACATTCTAAATGGCTGCTAATTCAGATTCCTATTTTTCTGTTTTATTTCATTCACTCCCCAAAACAGATTGAAAAGATGGAACTTATATTTTGATTTGTACTTTGGTTGAAAACATTTTATTCAAGTAAGTAAATAATTACCTCATTCAACTACAGAAACTTATTTCTCTAGCCTCTTTCCTAGCCTCCAACTCCTTCCAAGAATTAACAACACAACTAACAAAGGAAAAGAAATAACATGTTTTTGGGTTTGTTTTTCATCCACTGTTGATACCTATAATGGCATTGTACATGTGGAAACAATAACTGTCAACTTTCATCCAGATGAAAATGAGGAAAATTAATCTTATTTTAATTTATATATTTTTCTTTCTTACTGGGAGAGCAGATGCACATCTGCCTTTTCATGTGATTCTTGGTGGGGAGTCATTGTCGCCTGTAACAGTTGTCTTGATGTCTTCCTCATCATATGAATGGCTTTAACAACAGCCTCCTGTCATTGCTGGCATAAAGGGATTGGGGTAAAAGAGATAATTTTATTTGTATTTGCCTGCATTTCTCAGGCAGTCTTTATTGTGAGGAACAGCTTGGGTTTCAAAAGACAACTCTATCTTTATCCAAATTAGTGTTTCTCTAATTTTTTTTGCCCTACACATTATTAAAATAAAATAAGCAATATCCTGAAACAGATGTTAGAAAGGAGGCCATACAACTATAAACCTTTATCCACTGACATCATAAGTTTCTGAATTCATTGGCTGTTTGATCATTTTCCCACAGTTGTCTAAGTAACTTTGTGAGTTTAATAATCCATTTATATTTTACATTCACTATTAAAGTGCCTTAACAACCCTGTGCCCAGAGCTAATTTGTCAAAAAGAAATATTTTCCCACTTTCCAAACTGAAAAAAAAGTAGAGATAGGGAAATTTATTATAAAGAAATACCCTAAAAAAGGCACAGAAAAAAATTAAATAGAAAAAAAATGGAATTCTTCAATTAAAAAACCAAGTGAACTACATATCAACTACATATATATATATTACATTTGAGCTACAATAGTGTCCGCAAGGCTCCAAAATTATTTTGAATTAAAACCCATCTATTCTGGATTTTGCTGGGTAATAACAGTAGATTATGAAAGCTAGAAAGAATAGTGACTAAAGAGTCAACTTCTGATATTCACTAGCTGTGGGAACCCTGGACAAGTGACTTATTAGCTTCGTGTCCCGAGCAACTCTTTTAAAACTGTTAGTTGCAAAGTAATTGCTGATCTTCATTGATAGAGAACTCCTAGGGAGTTCCCCTTACAAATGGAATCACAGGTCCAGTGTGAGTGTACACATGCATATATGTGTATATTTATATATATGTGTGTGTATATGTGAATGTATATTCAATGAATTGTATATGTGTGTATCTATATATGTACTTATGTATATATATGTATATATACATATGTATACATTATGTATACAATATAAATTGACTTATCATATTTCATTTTACCAAAGACATAATGAATTGAGCTAGTAACTAACTTTAAAAAATATTTCAAATGATCAATTTATCTATTTTCAAATTCTATGCTTTTAGTTTACATGATTTCTTGTTTTTCTTGACCTTGTAGACAAATAGATGTTATAAACAAAAGCTCTAAAAAGGCCTCCCATTGTTAAAAATAATGAACCTCCATTTACTGTCTTAAATATAGCACTTATTTGGTATGACTGGCCTGTTTCCTAATCAGGCCTAATAAAATATCATTTTGTTTGGCATCTCTCCTATAACCAGTTGATAACTTTCTTCTCCCATGTAAGATGTCTCGTGTCCTCATGTATTCTGACTTCCCGGGGACCCCTTCTGCAGTGCCACATCTGGGCTTGTCCTGACTTGGCAAAATTTTTCTGACCTTCCAATCAAAAATTCATTCTTCTGTTTATGATTCCTTCAGTTATGCTCTTTTTTGATAAGTAACCTTAATGTATCAATTTCTGCTAAAGGGTTACTGTGACATTCAGCTCCAGTAATAATATTTGCATTTATAAACAAGCCCTTCAAAGGTTTGACCAAATATCTTAAATGAGGGAGTTCAGGCACTTCTGGAAGACTGATGGGACAGCCAAGTTTAAGAGGTCTAGATCATACAAGAAAAGTGGCAACCTATTTTGCCTAAGCTTTGTTTTATATGTTTTATATGCCCATGTCACTGAGAAGGCTAATATTTTTTTTAGTGCAAAATTCTTCATTTTAGAGATTCAATTCAAATGAGATTGAGTAACAAAATTTTTTTGTTACTAGGACTTATGATAGTGCCCTCATCTATAATATTCCTGATAACTCTTTGTCAAAACACTTGGTACAAGCCATATTCCACACAACTTTCAGGGACCTTTATGTTGGAAAACTTTTTCCCCGGGGGGCAGAGGGAAGACTCATAACTATCTATCTGTGTATGGCTAACTTTTATTTTAAAGGAGTCACAAAAAATGAGGAAAATGAATGTACTAGAAAAAGGGATAAGTAGAATGGGGTAAATTATCTCACATAAAAGAGGCACAAAAGAGCTTTCACAGTAGAGAGGGAAGGTGAGGTAATGGGCAACATTTAAACCTTACTCAAGTCAGAATTGGCTCACAGAGAGAATGATATACACATTGAATTGGGTAGAGAAATAAATCTTAATGGAAAAGTAGGAGAAGGGGATATATATATATACTTAAGGGAGAGTGATAGAAGGGAAGGAAGATTGGGGAAGGCAATGTTTGAGAACAAAATACTTTAGAGGAGAGATAATGAAAGGAGAGAGAGAGAAGCATAAACAGGAAAATAGGATAGAAAGAAATATGCAATTAATAATCATAAGTGTTAGTGTGAATGGGATAAACTCATCCATAAAACAGAAGTGGGATAGATTCAATAATTTAAACATAAAAATGGCACCATACAAAAATTAGGGAAGCATGGAATAGTTTGTCTGTAGATCTATGGATGAGGAAAGAAGATAAGAGATAAAGTAAGAGATAAAAAGCATTACAGGATGTAAAATAGATAATTTTGATTGTATTAAATTAAAAAGTTATCACATGAACAAAACCAATGCAGCCATTGTTGCAAATGCTGCAGAAAACTGGGGGAAATTTCTTTACTGCAAATTTCTCTAATGGAAACGTAATTTCTCAAATTTATAGAGAATCAAATTATATTTTAAGACTACAATTCATTCCTCAATTAATAAATGGTCAAATGATATGAAATGCTATTTTCAGATGAAGAAATAAAAGCTATCCATAGTAATGTGGAAAATAATATATCACTACTCATTAGAGAAATGAAAATTAAAACAATTTTGAGGCACAACTTCACATCTAGTAGATTGACTAATATGGCAGAAAACGAAAATAAATTCTGGAAGGGATATGGGAAAATTCAGACAATAACACTCTGTGGGTGGAAGTAACCATTCTGAAGAAAAGTTTGAAACTATGCTCAAAAGGCTATAAAACTGTATATACCCTTTGACCCAGAAATAACACTTAGTTTAGCATCCCAAAAAGATTTTTTATTATTTTTTTTTATTTTATTTATAATTTTTTGACAGTATATATGCATGAGTAATTTTTTCATAACATTATCCCTTGTATTCATTTTTCCAAATTATCCCCTCCCTCCCTCTACTCCCTCCCCTTGATGACAGGCAATCCCATACATTTTACATGTGTTACAATATAACCTAGATACAATATATGTGTGTAAATCTCATTTTCTTGTTGCACATTAAGTATTAGATTCCAAAGGTATAAGTAACCTGGGTAGATAGACAGTAGTGCTAACAATTTACATTCACTTCCCAGTGTTCCTTCTCTGGATGTAGTTGTTTCTGTCCATCATTGATCAACTGGAAGTGAGTTGAATCTTCTTTATGTTGAAGATATCCACTTCCATCAGAATACATCTTCATACAACATTGAAGTGTACAGGGATCTTCTGGTACTATTCATTTCACTCAGCATCAGTTGATGTAAGTCTCTCCAAGCCTCTCTGTATTCCTCCTGCTGGTCATTTCTTACAGAGCAATAATATTCCATAACCTTCATATACCATAATTTACCCAACCATTCTCCAATTGATGGACATCCATTCATCTTCCAGTTTCTAGCCACTACTAAAAGAGCTGCCACAAACATTTTGGCACATACACGTCCCTTTCCTCTCCTCAGTATTTCTTTGGGATATAAGCCCAATAGCAGCAATGCTGGATCAAAGGGTATGCACAGTTTGATAACTTCCAAAAAGATTTTTTAAAAATAAAACAATCTATATGTACAAAGCCCTTTTTGCAGTGGCAAAGAATTGTGAATTGAAAGGATGCCCATCAATTAGGAAATGACTAAAGTTGTAGCATAGAATATTATTTTGTTATAAGAAATTATGTACAGCATACTTTCAGAAAAACCTGGAAAGAACTAAAAATTTATGCAAAGTAAATTGAATAAAATCAGGAGAACACTGTACATAGTGATAGCAATACTGTATAATGATCAATTGTAAATGGCTTAGCTATCCTCAGCAATACACAAGGATCGAAAACAATTCAGAAGGATTTAACAATAAAAAATGCTGTCCATATGCAGAGAAAAAACTGATAGAGTCTTAATATAAATTGATGCATACTTTTTTGCTTTATTTTTTTGAGGTTTTTTTTAATAATATAATCAATATATATGGGATATAAGCCCAGTAGTAGCACTGCTGGATCAAGGGGTATGCACAGTTTGATAACTTTTGGGGCATAGTTCCAAATTGCTCTCCAGAATGGCTGGATTCTTTCACAACTCCACCAACAAGGTATTAGTGCCCCAGTTTTCCCACATCCCCTCCAACATTCATCATTATTTGTTCCTGTCATCTTAGCCAATCTGACAGGTGTGTAGTGGTATCTCAGAGTTGTCTTAATTTGCATTTCTTTGATCAGTAGTGATTTGGAACACTCTTTCATATGAGTGGATATAGTTTCAATTTCATTATCTGAGAATTGTCTGTTCATATCCTTTGACCATTTATCAATTGGAGAATGGCTTGATTTCTTATAAATTAGGATCAATTCTCTATATATTTTGGAAATGAGGCTTTTATCAGAACCTTTAACTGTAAAGATATTTTCCCAATTTGTTACTTCCCTTCTAATCTTGTTTGCAGTAGTATTGTTTGTACAGAAACTTTTTAGTTTGATGTAATCAAAATCTTCTATTTTGTGATCAATAATGATCTCTAGTTCTCCTCTAGTCATAAATTCCTTCCTCCTTCACAGGTCTGAGAGGTAGACTATCCTCTGTTCCTCTAATCTATTTATGATCTCATTCTTTATGCCTAAATCATGGACCCATTTTGATCTTATCTTGGTATATGGTGTTAAGTGTGGATCTATATCTAATTTCTGCCATACTAATTTCCAGTTTTCCCAACAGTTTTTTTCAAATAATGAATTTTTATCCCTAATGTTGGTATCTTTGGGTTTATCAAATACTAGATTGCTATAGTTGTACCCTTTTTTGTCCTTTGTACCTAATCTGTTGCACCGATCAACTGGTCTATTTCTTAGCCAATACCAAATGGTTTTGGTGACTGCTGCTATATGATATAGCTTTAGATCAGGTACACTTAGACCACCTTCCTCTGACTTTTTTTTTCATTAGTTCCCTTGCAATTCTCGACCTTTTATTCTTCCATATGAATTTTGTTGTTATTTTTTCTAGGTCATTAAAATAGTTTCTTGGGAGTCTGATTGGTATAGCACTAAATAAATAGATTAGTTTAGGAGTATTGTCATCTTTATTATATTCACTCGGCCTATCCAAGAGCACTGAATGTCTTTCCAATTATTTAAATCTGACTTTATTTTTGTGGCAAGTGCCTTGTAATTTTGCTCATATAATTCCTGACTTTTCTTTGGTTGATGGATTCCCAAATATTTTATGCTCTTGACATTTGTTTGGAATGGAATTTCTCTTTGTATCTCTTGCTGTTGCAATTTGTTGGTGATGTATAAAAATCCTGAGATTTATGTGGATTTATTTTGTACCCAGCAACTTTGCTAAAGAAAAATATATTAAGGAGTGGGGAAAGGCCTGCACTGGAAAAAAGAGGACTGGGGAGGTATAATGGGACAATTATAATCAAAGGAAAGAGGGGAGGGAGATGAGTATTGTTGGAAGTTGATCTCATCAGTTTTGGTTCTAATAGGGAATAACTTAATCATTCAGTTGGATACGAATATTTAATCTGATAAAGAAATAGGAGAGGAAAGAGGAAAGAAAAGAGAGGGAAAATGAAAGGAAGGGCAGAACTCTAGGGAAAAAGATAAGGAAAAGGAGGAAAAGGGGATAGAAGATAAGGTAAGGGTGGGATGAGTTAAAAAGCACTACTAAGAAGAGGGTAGAGAGAACAAAAGCATATACAGGTAGAAAAAAAACTAGAGGGCAATACAGACCTGATAATCAATCATAACTGAATGTAAATGAAATGAACTCTGCCTTAAAATAGAAATGAGTAGCAGAATGGATTAAAAAACAGAATCCTATAATATGTTGTTTACAAGAAACACAGAGACACAAATAAAGGTAAAAGTCTGGAATAGAATTTATTATACTTTAGTTGAAGAAAAAAAGCATGGGTAGCAATTCTGATCTCAGATAAAGTGAAAATAAAAATAGATTTTCTTAAAAGAGATAAGGAAGGAAAATACATCTTGATAAAGACTATTGTAAACAATGAAATAGTAATGAAACTAAATGTGTACCAAATGCATAGTGCACACAACTATCAAATAGTAGAGAAGCTAAATTCCTAGAGAAGATTCTAAGCCATTTACAGCAAAATTATATAAGTGGGGGGACCTCAACCTTCTCCTCACAATGAGACAAATATAATCACAAAATCAACAAAAAAGAAGCTAGGGAGGTTGATAAAATATGACAGATATGACAGACCTCTGGAGAAAATTGAATAGAGAAAGAAAGGAAAACAACTTTTTCTTGGCAGCATATGGCATCTACACAAAAATTCACCATGTATTAGAGCATTAAAAACCTCACAATTAAATGCAGAAAGGCAGAAATAGTAAATGCTTCATTTTCAGACCACAATGCAACGAAAATATTTTTTAAACTGGCCAGGTGAAGATAGATTAAAAATTAGGTAAAGAAGGAGTACTGCCAAATTCCTTCTATGACGCAAATATGATATTGATTCCTAAACCAGTAAGAGACAAAATAGAGAAAGAAAATTATAGACCAATCTCCCTAATGAATATTGATACAAAAATTGTAAATTAGATATTAGCAAAGAGATTACAACAATTTATCAGCAGAATCATATACTATGACCAAATGGGATTTATGACAGGAATGCAGGGCTGGTTCAATATGAGGAAAACTATTACCATATCAACCATATCAATAACAAAATCAACAGAAGTCATATGATAATTTCAATAGATGCCAAAAATGCAGCTGTATTTTGACAAAAATACAACAGCCATTCCTACTAAAAAATACTGGAGAGCACAGAGATTAAAGGAGCTTTCCTTAAAATAATAAGCAGTATTTATCTAAAATGCAAAGCAAGCATTATTTGTAACAGATACCCATTTTCACCACTATTATTCAACATTGTACTAGAAATGTTGGCTTTAGCAATAAGAAAAGATAAAGAAATTAAGTAAATTAAGTCAATGAGGAAATAAACCTATCAGTCTTTTCAGATGATATGATGATATACTTAGAGAATCCTAGAAAATCAGCAAGATGTAGAAAGAGAAATTCCATTTTAAAAATTGTAGATAAAATAAAATTTTGGAGGGTCTTCCTGCCAAGAGAAATCCGAGAACTATATGAACATAATTACAAAACACTTCTCATACAAATAAAATCAGATCTAAACAACTGGAAAAAATATCAATTGTTCATAGGTAGGTTGAGCTAATACAATAAAAATGACAATTCTGCCTAAGTTAATGCCATACCAATCAAACTGCCAAAAAATATTTTATAGAACTAGGAAAAAATAACAAAATTTATCTGGAAGAAGAAATGCTCAAGAATATCAAGGGAATTAGTAATAAAAAAAAATCCACAAAGGATGGTGGCTTAGCAGTATCTGGCCTAAAACTATAATATAAAGCAGCATTGATCAAAAGCATTTGATATTGTGAAATGATTCAACCTTCCTGGAGATAATTTTGAACTCTGCCTAAAGGGATATAAAACTGCATACCCTTTGATCTAGCAGTGCCACTATTGGGTCTGTATCCTAAGGAAATCATAAAGGAGGGGAAAGAAACGACATGTACAAAAATGTTTGTGGTAGCAAAGAATTAGAAAATGAGTAGATGCCCATCAACTGAGGAATGGCTCAATAAATTGTGATACATGAAGGTAATGGCATATTATTGTTCAGTAAAAAGTGATGTACAAGCTGATTTTAGAAAGACCTGGAAACATTTCCATGAACTGATGTTGAGCAAAAAAAGCAGAACCAGGAAAACATTGTATTCAATAACAACAAGAATGTGCAATGATCAACTATGAAAGGCTTTGTTCTTCTCAGTGGTTCAGTGATCTGAAATTTTTGTCCAGCAGTATATAAGTAGGAGCAGAGAAGGAAGAAAGTGAGATTCACTCAGATTTAGGGCTTGGCAATGGGGCAAGAGGGAGTGTGCAGTTACACTTGGTCAATTACTGAAATGCCATCTGCATCCAAAAAAATGATCTAAGGAGACTGAATGTAAATCAACCGCATGCTGTGTTCACTTTTTTCTTTTTTTTTTTTTTTAACCTCTACCATGGCTTTTCCTTTTTGCTCTGATTTTTCTTTTCCTATGATTCATGATTCATAAAGCAACATGTATTAAAAATAAATAAAATTTTAAAAATACTTTCTTCTTTCATCTCTGTATTTATGTATATTCGTCTGAGCTTCTAAAGTAAACTCCTACTCCATCTCCTCTTGAAATCTTGCCCTTTCTACAACTTACCTATAAACTTTTTTTAAAAAATAAAAAAGAGAAATGCCCAAATATGGATGTAGTAGAAAAAGTTTATTCAGTAGTGAAGTGTGCAGAAAGCTGAAAACTTTGCTGGCAATGATGTTGTCCTTAAATTTAGGTTCTGGGGAAACCAGCTAGTCAAAGGAAGGGATTCAGGGAACAAGTATACTTTTAGTATAAGAAATCTAAGAGTAGAAAATATTTCTTGGATAAAGACGGTTCTGTGGCATGGAAGAGAAAGTATAGAGCCAGGAGTAGAATCTTAAGTTTTACTCCTACCTTACAATCTTCCATTCTACCCTTCCAGTCTTCCATTTCCATTCCACTTCTCTCTTCTACTTCCTATCTTCCTGTATAAGAATTTTAATATACATGCATATGATCCTTTATATACTTAAGCTTCTTATTTTATATGTCATCTCAATTTTCATGAATTATATCTTCATTTTACCTTAGAGATGACAACCATGGCTATATCTTAGATCTTAACATTTTCCATAATTTTGTGATCTTCATGAATTTTGTTCTGAAGTTTCTTTGATCAAAACTTCTATCTTTCTTGTCCTTTGTATCATTCTTTCTAAAGCTCTTCTTCATAGTCTCTGTGACTTCCAGCCTTTCTACCTCTCATTCTTTTCACAGTTAAGACCCCTCTTCTGATTTCGAATCTATTCTTTCATTGTCTTTATTCAGTAATTGACCAAGTGTAACTGCACACTCCCTCTTGCCCCATTGCCAAGCCCTAAATCTGAGTGAATCTCACTTTCTTCCTTCTCTGCTCCTACTTATATACTGCTGGACAAAAATATCTTAAAATGATGTCATTTGCTTCCATTGCAACCTTATGGAGCTTACTTTTTAACTGGGCTCTCTTTGTTACATGACAGATTTTTTATTCATTCATTATTCACTCACTCCCCATGGCATCCATTTCTATTCTTCTCTCTTCTCTTTAAATTTTCTATAAATCAACTCTCTATTATTCCCTCTCATCATTCCCTTTCATATCCTACTTTTCTGAGAAAACATATGCCAAGGTCCATGAGTTCCAACTTATTTCCTTTTCATTGCTTCAAAAGTTAACACCATCTTTCATTTTCTCCTCCTTTGTTCTATGTTCTGAATAACTCTCTCCCCTTATAAAGGCCAACTCTCATACTTGGGTCTTCAAAAACATGTTCAATTGGATGAGATAGATTTGATTGAATTAAATGGTGGATAGGATTTTGGTAAGCATCATTGTTCATTTATCTTTGTTAAGGAAAATGTTTTTCTTATGACTGTGGACACAATAGTAATAATTCAGCTCACATCATCTGCTTTTACATGATTACTCATTTCCCCTAAATAGTTATGTCTCCAAGAGCTGTTATTATTTCCTGTCAAAAGTCCAAAGTGCATTTTTAAAGTGAACTAGGCCAACTGAATAAAATAGCTATTTCCATTTTTCCTCTAAGATAATTCAATAAAACAATTGATTTTTTGATTATTGAAAATAGGAATAAATACTTTAAATCAATGCTTTTCTAATTACCTAGCTCCAAATACCAGGTAAAGGCAAAAGCCTCTATTAATATTTAACCTATCTATTCTTTTTTTTTTTTTTTTCTGCTGCAGAAAACCCAAACAGAAACATAGTCCGAGTGATGGGGAAGGTTAATACTGTTTTTGATGAAATACATGATGAGGTAATGTCTGGTTTTTATCAAACATATTGAATAAAATTAATGCCAGAAATAAAAGTCTTAGTATTAATTGTCATATCTTCCATCTTAATATGGCAATAAACTATCTTGGAAATCACCTGGAGGATCCCCAGACCAAATTGGGCAATCCTTTATAAGTTATGCTCTGGAGCACATAGACCTCTTTTGTCCTTTAAATAGGCAAAATAAGGTGCTTCCAAATGCCACATCACAAAGTAGTTGCCACTTTATTCATTCAAAAAAAGTCCTCTTAGGGAAAAGCAAATGTTAAGATTGTACTTAAAAGAGAAAAAATTGATAAGTTTATCATCATAAATGTAAGCATGTGTTTCTACCAAAATTCACTAAAGATCTTTGAAAAAGTGAGTAACGAGAGAGATATATTCCACTCTCTTTGTGCTATTGTAATACAACTCTGGTATGCGTAAGTTGCTTAAAGTGCACCCAATTTTTATGAAATATCTGCTGATACTTTCCAGAAAGCTTGTATTTTACCTTTCATATACTGAGCTTTTCTGGTTAATTTTTAGAATTTCTATTCCCTTTTGTGCTACTGGTCCATGCTCCCTGATCCCCTCACCTCATTAACAACGTCACAGATAGCTTGGAAGAATCTTTATATAAAAAAGCACTATAAACCCGGAACCCCAGAAGCTTTGGGTATTTTACTCAAGAGTTCCAGAATGGTGCTTAGTGAGATAATTGGAGCAAGGGAGGTCACATGTAACTAACTCTATGTCTCACTGCATCTGTCCAAACCCACCTATTATGAGATTGGCTATATATACAGGGCCTCAGAAAAGTTAATTGACAGCATCATATAGCTAGAAAGTATCACAGTCAGTTTCATTTCTTTAGATATTTAGTACTTAAGAATAATTTAAAAGTCAATGACAAAATTTAACACCAGATTATTATCATTACATTTCCCCCATAAAATGGATGAGCTTTCATATTTTATTTCCAAATTTGTATATTAAGCTTTCATTAAGTTTTAATTTTTTTGTATCAGCTATTGCTTTTCTATAATAATATTCAGAATAAGACACCACCCCTTTATTTTGATAGCCAGGAGGCAGTTATGTGAAACAGTAGATAAAGTGTGGGACTTAGAATAAAAAAGATTTGATTTCAGATCCAGTCTTAAATACTTGTCAGGTATGTGACTCTGGGCAAGTCATTTAACTTCTTTTGCCTCAGTTTTCTCATATGCAAAATGGGGATAATAATAATATCTACCTCCCAGGATTGTTATGATGTTAAAATAAAACAATATTTCTAAAATGCTTTGTAAACCTTATAAAACTATTATTATTATTAGTTATTATTGTTTTACTAAGAAAATTGAAACCATCTAATATGAAATATGAAAAATCACTATTTTATTTCTTCAGCCTTTAGTCTAGTCTCATGCAACCACCCTTCCTACTTTGTCATTTTAATCTCTAAACTACCCATTTCTTTTAAACATCTTATTTCTCCCTTTTCATAGCCCATAAAACATGTTCAGGTCCCCCACCTTTTTAAAAAACAGGTTCCATGCCTGTGATTTCATCATAAAGAAAGCTTGTGGTCAGCAATTTTTTGTACCAATATAGATGGCATTTTCTCTGGAACCAATAGTTTTTAAAGTTTTCCTGGGGGTGGGGGTGGGATCAATTGAGAAATTTAAGTAACTTTCTCAGGGTTTCAGAGACAGTATATCAGCAATTGGATTTGGATTCAGTTTTTTTGACTGCAGTGAACTTTCAATCCATTAAAAGATACGGCTTTTATCTCATCTCTTTCTTCTCTAAAAGAGAGAAATTACTTTCAAGTCAAAGTACCATAATATTTTTCTTCTTGTAATGTTATCAAGACCAAAAATGGAAGTGATGCTGAATTGATAATTAATTTATGAAATTATGAAATGGAGGAAGACATGCTTAAATTTTTGGGAACATGCCAAGAAAGGCCATATTTGGCAGTGGGAAATGGCAATAACACTTTAATATTCACAAAGGGTATGAGGGTAAACAGCATAGAAAATACAGAGATGAATGGCAAAAAGCTACAGAGGCAAATAGCATGAAAAATGTGATGGTAAGAGGAAACAGGAAGCATGAAGAAAAAGATGGAGAGGCTTTGAATCACTTATGTAATTATAGGTTAGAGTAGGGAACACTCAAATATCATGGATCCTTAGGAAATAGAAGAGTACAGGAAGAAGAGGTAGGGGACAGTTTGAAGTCTCATTTTAATAGTTTTTTTTTGTTTTTTTTTTTAGAGGAAATAGACCAATTTCTATCAGTGCCATCTTAGGGGTAGTTCATTAACTTATCCAAATCATTTCAAATTTATTGGAAAAACTTCAAAACTCATCATTACAAAGTTATCAGCACTTTTTTGATGTTTGACTTGTATGTAACTGTGGAAGTTTAGAATTTGTATATCCTAGGACCAGAAACTTGACAGTTGGATTCTTCTGATTCATCCCATTACCAAGGATGTAAATTTTACTTAATATATAATACAATTTGTAAATTGCGCTCCTTTGATTTTGGTAAGGATCTGTTCATAATTTTCAGGTTCCCATTTGCAATTTTATTTCCTGCTATTGACCATTCATATTGGCTATGTTAGAAACTTACCATCCTTATTAGTGTTAGAGGGATTGTCAGTGGGACCAGAACAAAATCCAATTTTAACAGATTCCTTCTGTCTTCTCAAACAGAGCTTGCACAGTTCAAAAAAATTATTTGAGAGTCATTATTCTCCATGTCTTTTAGGCATGTATTAGTCAATGGAATTCCTGCAGGGCCAAACTCCACAATTTTACTTCAAAGACAGATAAATGTATTAATGGAACCTATAGTTAAACTATATCTAATGTTTCCATGCTTTATCTATTCATTCTCTACTTAAAGTTATATATTCTATTCATTCCACTCTTTAAATGAGCTGATATCTTGAAGATGGCCAATGACCTTCTTTCTGAACCCAGTTGCCTTTTCTTTGTAATAAGGATAATGATGATGAGGGGAGAGGTAAAGGAAATAAACATTTATATAGTACCTCTTATGTGTTAGACACTGTGCCGAGCACTTTACAAATATCTCAGATCTCACAAAAATACTGTAAGGTAGACACTGTTATTATCCCCATTTTAGAACTGGGACAACTGAGGCAAACAGGTTAATTGATTTGACCAGAGTCATAGAGCTTGTAGGTATTTGAGGTTACATGTAAACTTCAGTCATTCTAATGTCAAGTATTCTATATACTGTACCACCTAATATGAAATAAATAATAACAACAAAGATAATAAAGATAAATATAACTAATTAAATAATTATTTATTTGATTATGACATTTAAACAGTATACATTTGTTATATTCATATAATATTTGTAAAGTATTTTACAAATACTATCTCAATTGGTGTTCACAACAACTTTGGGAAGTAGCTACGTAGCTACTCTATTTATTGCCATTTTATAGGCGAAGAGATTGAGACTGAGATTAAATAACAAAGTTAGTAAGTGTTTGAAATCAGATTTGAATTCAGATCTTCCTGACTCCAAATAATTCTAATGTCTTTCCTTGTACTGTGCAAGTTGATGAAGATGGCAAAAATACTAATAGACAATGTTTGAAGGGCTGTAGCAAAACAAGCACATTAATGATAGATTACACAGATGTTGGCGGGGTACCTAATATATTAGATAGTGGAATAAGGATATAGAAAGTTCTTAACCATCTAGAATATTAGAGTGAATTAAATGGAACTTTAATAGACATAAATATTAAGTTTTAAACAAACACCAAAACCAAAACTGAAAATAGCTTCACAAATATAAGATGGGTAGAATGGCTAATTATCAATTTGGAAACACTCTGTAGGTTTTATTGAACAATAAGATCAATATGGCATGATGTGACACCTGAAAAGGTGATTTGATCTTAGACTGCATTAAGATAGACATAAGCTTATTCTTTGAAATACAATGATCGAAGACAAATACAAAGAACTCATGATAAAGCATGCTATCCATCTCCAGAGAAAGAACTGATACTGTCTGTATACAGACCGAAGCATAACATTTTTACTTGCTTTATCTTTTTTATTCCTTTTTATTTTAGTCTTCTTGTAGAAAATGGCTAATCTAGAAATGTAGAGATATTTTTCACGATTCCATAAATATAAAATATATATAATACACGCAAACACATATACATGTTGCTTACTATTTCAGGGAGGGGAAGAGAAGAGGGAGGGATAGAATTTGGAATTCAAAACTTTAAAAAAATGTTAAATATTGTTTTAACATATAATTAGGGAAAAATAAAATATTATATTAAAACACAATTAACTAAAAAGTGTAATGAGAGAGAGAAATGAAAAGAGAGAGGGGGGGAGAGGGAAGGAGGAAGAAAAAGAGGGATGGAGGGAGGGAAGGAGAGAGGGAGGAAAAAAAAGAAGGAAGGAAGGGAGAGGAGTGCTTTAGTTTCTAGGAAAAAGGAGATGATAGTCCTGTTCTGAAGACCACAGTGCAAGAGGGGTAGTGATAAGTTGAAGATTGTACAGAGGATATCAATGGGATGGTGAAAGGTCTTAAAGGTATGTCATATATAAATTAGTTGAAATAATGGATGCTTATTTTGGAGACAAGAAATGTTATTAAATGGTGAATGGGGATAAGATGGCTGTTTTCAGGCATTTGAAAAATCTGTTAGGGGAGGCATTGGACTTAATTTGTTTGGGTCTCCCCGTGGTACAAACAAAAACATTGGGTGGGTGTTACAAAGAAAGAAATTTAATAAAGATGTTGAGAAAAAATTAATAACAATTAAAGGTGTCCAAAAGTGAAATGGACAGATTTAAGAAGTTGTGATTTCCTCTTTTTTGAAAGTCTTCAGGCATATAACAGGGGGATTCCTTTCGATTATTGGTTGGACAAAATGACTACTACAGATTTGTTCAATTTTCAAATTCTTTGATTCTAAAATATAATGTTAGTGAAACTGTGAATTAGTCCAACCATTCTGGAAATTGAATTCCCAAAATAATTCTAATGTATTAAATTGTGAGCATGCTATTATGCTAAATATAAATAAATTACCTAAATCCTTTGGTTCAGCAATATTGCTGTTATGTATGAACCTAAATTAAGTTAAAGGTAGAAAAAAAGGACATCACATATACTGAAATATTTATAACTTCTTTTGTAAGAACAAGTTCTGGAAATAAGTTGAGATGTTCATAATTAGAAAATAGTTGAGCAAATTGTGAATGTGATGAAATGTTACTACTATGTAAAGAAATGACTAAAAATTCAGAAAAGTATGTAAGGACTTATATGAGTCAATGTAAAGTTAAGTAAATAAAACTGTAAACATAATAACTACAACTTAAATGCAAAAGAACAAGAACAAAATGAACTTTGAAAGTATCTAATTATAATAGACAAATTTGTCCCCCAAAAAGAGATAAGAAAGTACACTTCTCTTCTTTTGCAATATATTCCATATATCATAAGATTCAGTTAATATCCTGGTTAGTTTTACTAAACTGCTTTTGCTTTTCCTCTTTCTTTTTTATGCTTTGTTATGAGAGAAGGGTTTTTGGGTAAAGGAGTGAGGAAAGGAAAGGAATGAGGAAGAGAGGAAAAGTAAAAACAAAATATCCTCAAATACTTGTGGATGGACCTTATAATATCATTCTTTTAAAAATTCATGTCAACAACACAGATCAAACTCAATCATGATTCCCATCCTGTATGGTTTTTTTTAAGTGACTTGCCCAGACTTGTATAGTTGATAAGTGCTTGACGTCAGGTTTTATTTTATTTAAAAATTTTTTTTTAATTTTATAATTATAAATTTTTTTTGATAGTACATATGCATGGGTAATTTTTTACAGCATTATCCCTTGCACTTACTTCTGTTCTGATTTTTCTCTTCCTTCCCTCCATCCCTTCCCCTAGATGGCAGGCAGTCTTACACATGTTAGATATGTTATAGTATATCCTAGATAAAATATATATGTGCAGAACTGAATTTCTTGTTGCACAGGAAGAATTGGATTTGGAAGGTAAAAATAACCTGGGAAGAAAAACAAAAATGCAAACAGTTTATACTCATTTCCCAGTGTTCCATCTCTGGTGTAGCTGTTTCTGTCCATCATTGATCAATTGGAATTGAATTAGATCTTTTTGTTGAAGATATCCACTTTCATCATAATACAGCCTCATACAGTATTATTGTTGAAGTGTATAATGTTCTCCTAGTTCTGCTCATTTCCCTCAGCATCAATTCATGTAAGTCTCTCCAAGCCTCTCTGTATTCATCCTGCTGCTGGTCATTTCTTACAGAACAATAATATTCCATAACATTCATATACCACAATTTACCCAATCATTCTCCAATTGATGGGCATCCATTCATTTTCCAGTTTCTAGCCACTACGAAAAGGGCTGCCACAAACATTTTGGCACATACAGGTCCCTTTCCCTTCTTTAGTATTTCTTTGGGATACAAGCCCAGTAGTGGCATTGCTGGATCAAAGGGTATGCACAGTTTGATAACTTTTTGGGCATAATTCCAGATTGCTCTCCAGAATGGTTGGATTCGTTCATAACTCCATCAACAATGCATCAATAGTCCCAGTTTTCCCACAGCCCCTCCAACATTCATCATTATTTTTTCCTGTCATCTTAGCCAATCTGACAGGTGTGTAGTGGTATCTCAGAGTTGTCTTAATTGGAACACTCTTTCATATGAGTGGAAATAGTTTCAATTTTATCATCTGAAAATTATCTGTTCATATCCTTTGACCATTTATCAATTGGAGAATGGCTTGATTTCTTATAAATTAGGGTCAGTTCTCTATATATTGTGGAAATGAGGCTTTTATCAGAACCTTTAACTGTAAAAATGTTTTCCCAGTTTGTTATTTCCCTTCTAATCTTGTTTGCATTAGTTTTGTTTGTACAAAAAAGCTTTTTAATTTAATGTAATCAAAATTTTCTATTTTGTGATCAACAATGATCTCTAGTTCTTTTTTGGTCACAAATTCCTTCCTCCTCCACAAGTCTGAGAGGTAAACTATCCTATGTTCCTCTAATTTATTGTTCTTTATATCTAAATCATGGACCCTTTTGATCTTATCTTAGTATGTGGTGTTAAGTGTGAGTCCATGCCTAGCTTCTGCCATACTAATTTCCAGTTTTCCCAGCAGTTTTTGTCAAATAATGAATTCTTATCCCAAAAGTTAGGATCTTTGGGTTTATCAAACACTAGATTGCTATAGTTATTGACCATTTTGTCTTGTGAACCTAACCTATTCCACTGATCAACTAGTCTATTTCTTAGCCAATACCAAATAGTTCTGGTTGCTGCTGCTTTATAATATAGTTTTAGATCAGGTATAGCTAGGCCACCTTCATTTGATTTTTTTTTTTCATTAATTCCCTTGAAATTCTCGACCTTTTGTTCTTCCATATGAATTTTGTTGTTATTTTTTCTAGGTCATTAAAATAGTTTCTTGGGAGTCTGATTGTTATAGCACTAAATAAATAGATTAGTTTAGGGAGTATAGTTATCTTTATTATATTCCTGTATGGTTTTTAATCATGTCCTCTTGTATGTTTGTTACAGGTGATATACTCAACATGCTGGAAATCTTTCTTGACTTCCTCTGATATCATAAGGAATAGGCCAATAGAACAATCTGATTCTTTACCTGCTATTTTTCTTTCTACATGATTGATCCATTTTCTTCTATCATATAGAATTTTTCATAAGAATTTTTTACTCCTTATCAGTGAAGTTTCTCAGGCTACTCTCCATTTCCCTCTGTATAACATTTAATTTTAGTTCTTTGAAGACATGAACATATTTCACTGATTTAATAAAAGTAATTCACAAAATGTTTTTTTGCTTACAAAGTGCTTTTAAAAATCTCTGCTATTCACATATTTACTTATAACTCAAATTAACCCTGTGTATGTTGAATTACATTTATCTTCTTAAACCTTTTCCAGTTATATTTTAATCTGGTTTAGCCTACACGTAGGAGTAAGTGGCCAACTATCAGTAAATTTGACATACTAACTTTTTGCTTATTATATTATTGAATCACAATTTCTCTGTGAAGTATAGACAGTAACACTATTATCTCTATCTTATAAATTTAGAAACTGAGGCTCACAGAACTTAATTTTCTAAAAATATAGTGACATGGTAAGTATCAGTAGTGAAATTTGAACCCACATATTGTCTGTCTCCAAGTTCTCTAGAGTTTCTTTTATATTAATAGGAATCTCTTATCTCTACAACTAAATGATAAATTTCTTGGGTGAAAAGATATTTTCTTATATTTCTTCACATTTTCAATTGTATTTCTACAACTAAATGATAAACTTCTTGGGTGCAAAAATTTTGTCTTATACTTCACATTCTCAGAGCACCAACAATGGTTTGCACATAAAGGGTACTAATTATATGTTGGTCGCTTTGATCCATGACTCATGATTCCTCATATTTCAATTCTGTTTTGACTTATCCTCTTCAAATGAGATCTTTTATATCAATTGATTGATTGATTCACTCTATGAGGAACTCTATATAGTTCCTTTAATCTCCTATTAGATTTCAAACATTTTGAAAGCAGGCTGTGTCATCTCTGTTAAATCATCAGGACTTATAACAGTGCATTCCTTCCTTTCTGTACTCAAAAATGACAGATGGATGGCTATATGAGTGACTTTAATGCCACTTTTTCAGTGAAAGAAAAATATAAAATATGATTTTTCTTTTAAGCATTTTATATAAAGATGAATTTATAATTTCATAAGAATCAATAACACTTGGTAAGTTTTTTTTTAAAGGAACTAATATAGACTGGAAATGATACATTGAGTGCCTAAAATAATTTTTAAACAATTTGATAACACTAAATATTTGGAGTTTTGATTTAATTTAACAAACATATGTTAAGTACTTAATATAATGCAAGATGCTGAGCCAGACACCAATGATATAAAGACAAAAAGAAAATGTCTCCTGATCTCAAAGAACTTACCCTGTTAAAGAGAGCCAGCAAACAGATAATTAAAATAAACTTATTTCAGGTGAAAGTGTATACAAACAAGTAGAAAGATAAGAAAAGACTACTTAGGAGATAGAGCCTGAGCTGAGAAAATAAGAAATTGTAAGAAATAAGGGATTCTTCAAAAAAGAGAGGTGGCAAAAACCCTAGGAGCCATATAGTTTTTTTTGCCAGTAATTGATAGGAAACAATCTAGCAGAAGCTGAGTTAACTATGGCTCTTTAGTAGAGAAGGTGATTTTATAAGAAACCAGAATAAACCCAGAATTTTGTGAGACAGTAATCAGCTATTACAAAGGAAAACATAGGAAAGATATTAAAGCTAGAGAGGAAATAAGTCAGCACTGATAGATTTGAATCTCAGCTGTGTCATTAATTTTCTATGTGACCTTTTGATCATGGTTTGAAATAATTTGATGATTCTTATTTTTTTTCCTCAACATATTTTCCAATTATGCAAAGTTCAAGATTTTGCTATTGTAAAAAATGTGATTGGAGATATTGCTTCTGCACCAGGTGGGGACAACATACCTATAAATGCTTGCACGACAACAAATTTGTAAATGTCTACATGACAAAGAACATGGTTTTTGCCAATATGTTCATTCATATCTACAATTACAGGAAACTATGATTAAATAAGTCATAAGAAAAGGGGAAGTGAACACCAATGGGAGGTTAATTAGGAGTGGAGACTCACATGGGAGAAGTAGACACTCTGGATAGGCTGTAAGCTCTGAAGTACCCAGGTGATGGGGAATCAGGGTGAAGGACTTGAGTCTCGGGTCAGAAAACAAAAGGTTATGCTTTGGTGCTTTAAGGGTGTGTTTGTATGTGGACACTAGTTCTTGCAAGATGGTAAATAAAAATCTTTTTCTGGCTTTATCAGTAGTCCACAGAGTTCTTGTTAATACACTGTAAAATACCTTACATATTCTTCTGTCCCCTCCCTCCAATACTTTTTACTTTTTTGAAAAGTTATTAAGTGGCATTAGTACAAGGATTAGGGACAGAAAATGCCATTTACTCTGCCCTGATCACATAGCATACAGAATGTTGTGTTCAGGTGAGGGAATCTATATTTCAGAAAGAATATTGATAACTTGGAGAGAGTCTTGAAGAGGGCTTCCAAGAAAGTAAATGGCCTTGAGTTATTGCTGTATGAGTATCTATTAATGAAATTAGGGATATTTAGTATGGGGAAGAAAAGACATAAGGAAAACATAGTTCTTGTTTTCAAGAATAATAAGAGCCTGTCAAGTGAAAAGGAGATTAAATTTGTTCTTCCTGGCTCCAGAAGGCAGGCCTTGAAGCAGGGGATGAAATTTCAGAGAGGCTTGTTTATGTACTACATAAGGAAAAATTGCCTAATAATCATAGCTATTCAAAAGTGAAATGGTCTACTTGGGGAAGATCTTCAGTCAAATCCTGGATGACTACTTAATAGATATGATTATTTGGGCTACAGAGAATACAAGAGGGGAAATAATGTGAAATGACTTTAGAAAGATAGGTTGGATCCAGATTGTGAAGGGCTTTAAATGTCAAAAAAGAGATTTGTGTTTTATCTAAAAAGTGATAGGGTACAGAAAAACTTCTTTAACATGAGTGTGACATGATCTGAACTATATTTTAGGAATATCAATGTGACTGAATTGGGGTATTGCCACAGTCCAACTGAGAAGATGAGGACTAGAACTAGAGTAGTAGTCATATGAATGGAGAGAAGGGAAAAAGAAGGAAGGAGGAGAGAAAAGGAAAAGAAAGAAAGAAATATTTATTAAATGCTCACTGTGTATATCAGGCCCTATACTAAATTTTTGATTTTTATAACAACTCTGGAATGTGGGTACTATTATCTCCATTTCAAAGTTAAGGAAATTGAGGCAGAGGTTATATGACTTTTCCAGGGTCACACAACCACTAAGCTTTTGAGAACAAATTTGAACTTAAGTTTTCCTGACCCTAGACCTAGTGCTTTACTTACTAGGCTACCTAGTTGATATTATGGAAGTAGAATCAATGGGATTTGGTACCTGAATGAGGGTGTGGGTGTGATGAAAAGTGAAGAAATGAAAATGATTCCTAGATTTTGAACTAGAAAGATGGCAGTATCCTTTACAGAAATAGAGAAATTAGCAAGTAGAAGGCATGGAGAAAATGTTCTATTCTTGCTTTTGCCTCTTGGAAAGTTTAGTTACTTTCAAGACTCAGCTCATCTACATAAAGCCTTTCCTAGTCTCCTCTGTTGTTAATGTTCTTCTTGGAACCCTAAAATAAATTGCTAGATAGGAGCTAAGGGAAAAACCCATTTTCTAATGGGAGATCACACAATACTTTGGGGGAAGTGGTTTTGAGTTAGACATTAAAGGAATATTAGGAATTCAGTGGATAAGAAGGGAAAATGAGTTTATTTCACGTTTAGTGGGAACCATAGATGCAGGAAAGTACAGGTCCAGTTTTGGGACTAGTATTAGTCCAGATTGACTTGAATATAGAGCACATGGAAAGGAGTATTATAAAAAGACTAGAACGATAAGACAGTAGCAGTAAGAAACATTGACTTTTTTCAGCATCAGGAAAACAAGCTTGAACTTCATTTAGTAGGCAAGAGTAAATAAACTATTAGAGATGTATGAGTAAAGGGTAGAAGACAAACAAATCCATGCATGAAAGTTTTTTTCTGGGATTGTTGTAGAGGTTGTTTGTCCATCATTCTGAAAGACATCATTCTGAAAGACATATCTGAAAGATATTGTGACATGCAAGTGAACTGGATTTAAATGAGGGAGGGCTGTGCAAGAGAAAAAACCTTGCTTCACTTTCCATCCAGAGCCATCTGGATTCAGTGGCCAAATATAGATCAGGATGGCTGGAGATAGCCCTGTATTAAATGGGAGACCTTGGTCTTTTTAAAGTTAAGGTCTTAACTTAAAGGCCATACCTGTTCAGTGATTAAGGATAGGTAGCAAGGATGAAGTATACTGAGGAGAAATTAAGAGGTGACTTGTTAGGAATTGATTGTCATAATCCAAATAAGTGCTAATAAAGGTCTCTATAATGTGGAGAATATAGAGGAAAAGGTAACTGAGAAATACTAGATGACATTTTAAACGTTCTTACAAAAACATTGTCAAGTTGGCAAAATGTTACTGTATTTGATAATAGAGTAAATTAAAGCTCAGGTAGAAAGAGCAACTTTACTACAATTACACAGCTAATAAGTATCAAAGTCAGGATTTGAATTCATCTCTTCCTAATTCCTATAGTGCATTATACACTACATGTCTCTCAATGGTGGTCATGGAAACCCAATGGAGAAGTGAAGGAGAGAGAAAGAATAAAGATATCATGCAGTTTTTGAACATGGGTTCTGTTCTAATGCTAATGACACAGACAAATCTAAAAGTACAATTTGGGAAATTCTGAGGTAGATTATTCTGTAGAATCATTTTCAAATATGTCTAATGTTAATTCTACTTTTATTTCATAAATATTTTAGAGCTTTTCATTTCTCATGATTTCTCCACCCAAGTGACCATTATCTTGCCTTTCTCTGGGCTGCTGAGCAAATTCTGGGTTAATAAAACAATTTCTTATCTAAACATTTTAACTGAGGTTGTAGAGCCAGTGTTGAATTGCTATATAAACAATAATTGTTCTTTACTGACTACTCTCAGCTGGATGATAAAACATATTTCCTGACAAACAATTCCTTTCATTTCCAGTCTACTCTATTCTTCCTTCACAATTTTTCTCACACACATTCTTTTCTGTCCACTCATTGAGTCACCAACCAAGTTTTGGATCTTATCCAATTGACTTGCAAGTCATCATCCTCCTGATGTCTTTGGTCTTCTTCAATACAAAGGACAAATAACAACAAAAATCTTTGTATTTATACTATCATAATTCCCTCCAATTGATTTCTTACTCCTTTGTCTGACACTTGAGTTCTGCCCATTTTACTGATATCCTATCTTTCCAAGTTTATTGAACTATACTTTCCATTATGTACTCTTTTTTTTTTCTCCTAGTCAAACTGGTTGACTTTGTTTCTTCTAAACTATCTCTTAGTGCTTTTCCCTTTGCACAACTTTCTCCTGTTTCTGCAATGAATTCCTTCCTTACCTCATAGAATCATTAGTTCTCTTTAAAGCTCAGGTAAGCAGAATGACTATTCTGATTCTTCTAGTTGTTAGAATTTTCTCCTGTTTCCCTTCCCCAATTACTTTGTGCTTACTTTTTACATATTTTGTGTTGAGAAAGACAGCATGGGCTTGTAGGTAAAGTGTCGGATTCAGAGCCAAGAAAAGTCAATAGAATGTAAACTTATTGGAGAAAATTTGTATTTTCTATTTTTATCCCTTATATGTAGCACAGAACCCACCACATAGTAGATGCTTAATAAATAATGAATGAATGAATTTATATAAAGGTAAATATGAAACAGTCTTTGTGCTCATTGAGCTTATATTCTATGGAAGTTAGTCACAGATTATAAAATAAATATAAAGTACAAAATGTACACAAAATAAATGCAAAGTGACTTCAGTGTCAGGAATACTAATTGAGAAAACTGCATCAGTTTGTATGTTCTACATACAGTACAAACAACCATTCTACAATATGAAATCATAGGCCACCAAAGATTTAAAGGCTGTGCCCTGAACCATGCTTCTAGTATGTCTCAGGAGTGACTTAAATTCAAACTTCCTGATTCTGAGGACAAGTTTCTATGAACTATGCCAAGCTGCTTCTATTAAATGTTTGCTAAACAAATACATAAATGGACCCAGGGTTGTATGTAAAGCTAGAAACAGATTAGCTAGTCTAATGTCATTGTTTTATAGCTCAGGGAAAGGAGAATCATGAAATGATTTGCTGAAGGTCATTAGGTAAATAGATAGCACAGCTAGATTTAGAATCCTACTCTTCTAACTCCAGATCCAGTGCTCTTTCTATGGTCTTCATTTCAAATATGGATCTAGTACCAGATTTCATATTTTTTATCTGAGGAGAGGACTACAAAATGCTGAGAGACCCATTGATAGAAGGTCAGCTGTCAGGTAAAGAAATGATTTGGAAACATAAACTCATAAAACCCCTTTTATTAGTACACAGAAAGGTTGTAAACCCATCTATGAAGAAATTATGAGCAATGAAATATATTTGACTATTTTATTCCCCCACTCAAGAATCTTGAGAGGCTTCATATTATTTCTAGGATAAAATATTAATTTTGTATTCTTTTTCATATTCAGAAAGCAACACCTTTCCCCCAAGGCTTTTTTTTTAAATATATATAGACATGAATTCTCAAGTATTTTTATGGATGATGGCAATTCAATAATGCAGTTTTTTTCAGACAAGACCTAAAAATGTTTGTAATTTTCCATATTGATAAATATAAAATTTTCAGTGCTTTTGATGATTCCCATTACTTCTTCAATATGACTTTCAGTTACATTGAATAAAAGCACAGTTACCTTATGTTTAGAAAATATAGAATAAAAGTAGCCATGAACTGACTTGGGGATGCTTGAAAGCCATTCTCTGCTTAGCTTAAAATTCATTGCAATAAATATCACGTGAAATTTGAATTGGTAAAGAGCTTGAAATAAATAATCTATAAAATATTTTTTCCTAATGTCATAGAACAATTTCCAAGTTTTTAGTCAGTATATTTTGCCCTACTAGCCTTAATTTTAAGCTATGACTCCCAAAAACAAAACCTTGTCATTTAGGTTTATTTTTTAAAGAATCTGGGCCCCCAAGGAAATCATAATGTGCACATGTGCAAAAATGTTTGTAGAAGCTCTTTTTGTGGTAGCAAAGAATTGGAAAATGAATAGATGCACATCAATTGGGGAATGGCTGAATAAATTGTGGTATATAAAGGTATTGGAATATTATTGTTCTATAAAAATATGATGAACTAGCTATTTTTAGAAAGGCCCGGGAAGATTTACATCAACTGATGCTGAGAAAAACAAGCAAAATCAGGAATACATTGTATACATTAATAGCAAGATTGCGCAATGACTAACTATGAAAGACTTGGTTCTTCTCAGTGATTCAGTGATCGAAGGCAATCCCAATAAACTTTGGGTAGAAAAATCCATCTCCATCCAGAGAGAGAACTATGGAGATTGAATGCAAATCAACATATGCTATGTTCACTTTTTTTTTCCTTCCCATGATTTTTTTCTTTTGTTCTGATTTTTCTCTCCAAACATGATTCATAAAGCACTGTATATTAAAATACATAAATAAAATTTTAAGAAAATAATCTAGTCTTAGAAAACATTGAGAGCTGACAATATAAATAGTCTATAATTCATCTACTTGGTTTATATTACTGTGAATTTCTTTCTGCTCTTGAGAATTTAAATACTGAGAAAAATAGTCCAAGAATTTTTAGGGATAAATACTGATTTCCTTAAGAACAAACAAACAAAAACCCTCAAACATTTATTTCTTATTCTAGGAGCTAGAAGCAAATCAGGAGCTATATTAGACCTTTAGTCAGAGTTCTAAATGCCCATGGATACCTAATTAATTATTCCTAAATAATAATGCTACTACACTTAGAAGGTATTATTGAGCAGTAAACCAGAACCTAATTATTGTTGATGATAGACTTCAGTTCAGGCACATGATGATCTTTCCAAATAGGAAAGTTGTGAAGTATAATGTCTCATTTCTGACAAGCTCATTAGGAGTTAAAAGTTATTTGGGCTTTTAGAAAAGGAATCTCAAACCTTAAGGAAGGGCTGTTTCCTTGATTTAGGGTTAGTAGAATTTGTCAAATCAATCAAGCAAACTTTTTTTTTAATGCCTACTACTTGTCAATCAAATGCTTGAGTTATGGAAAAAAAGTCAAAATTTCTATCAAGGAGTTTATACTCTATGGGGTGAGAAAATATGCACATTTACATTTATTTTAAAATGTGGATTGTTAGGAGTAAAAATGTGTGCTAGTTCAACTGCTTTCTAGAAAGGAGTTGATGTTAAATTCTAGAAAATATGTTTCTTGAATGATATCAAAATATGTTTACAATGTAGGCAGAGAACTTTTTCGTGATGCTAGCAGCCACTAGGTTGTATCATAGGAAATGGATACAACTTTGTTGTAGCCTTGACCAGAACCTCCTGTGCCAGAGTCCTGATACCAGGAAGAGGTTAAACTATGTATCTAGAAATAAGGGTGCACACAAAGTATTCTAGCAGTTTTCTATTAAGGTTTTTTAAAAGATACAAAAAAGACACAAACTTATCAATTTGTCAGTAATTCTGACAGTGATGGATCTTGGGAGGAAAATGATGGAAAGAAGAAGAAAGGAGAAAGAAAAATGAAGAAGAGAAAGGAAAAAAAAGAGGAAAGAAGAAAAATGAAGAAGAGGAAGAGGGGAAATTTAAAAATCTCTGTTTTTTTGTAGATAAGCAACTGAACTATGAGTCAGTGGAAAAAGGCAATACTAAAATAGAAAATTGGATCTGGAATCAGAAAGACCGAAGCTCACAACCTGCCACAGATACACTTAATTTTTTCTGCCTCAGTTTCCTTATCAATAAAATGGAGATAATACCATCTACTTCAATGGCTATTGCATCTACCTCAATGGTTCTTGTGAAGACAAACTGAAATAATATTTGTAAGTCCTTAAAGCACCATATAAATGCTAACTATTAATTTGTGATAGACTTGGAGTCATAGGCTTTGACTTTGATCTTGATCTTGTCTCTTCTTAGAAGAAACCATGTACTAGAAGGGAAAGGAGACTGAAGAAGAAAAAGGAGAAGAGAAGGATATTTATTCTGCCTCTGATATTGTGAAGGCAAGAAAAGATTCTTTCTTGGTTGTAGAATTAGCCACATTATACCAAGTCTACCTTGAGTTTAGGGGATCATTTGTCTTAGCTTAGTCTGACAAGAACATATATCTCAGATTTCATTTGTGGTCTAGCCTTAGATCCGGATGGTAGAGTGGCATTACCACTTTAAATTTTTAACATTTTGAATTCTCATCTTGAAAATCCAGATATCTCTCTTCTTGCTTTATGATTCCCTAGCTTACTCATGGTCCCATACTGAGTAAGACTTCTGTCAATAAACAGAATTTTGACCCCCTTCTATGGATAACGGTAGGTGGTCAGTACTGCATTGTTGCCTCATTATTTACTTTACTACAATCTCCATGACCACCAAACTAAACCATGATACAGTTCAAAATTTTCTAGAATTACAAAACAGAAAGTTTTTGGACAGTAAATAACTTTTCAAAAAATCATTAACATTCAGTCATTCTATGAGTCTATCTATCCTTAAGGAAGTATACTATTTGCCTAATATGAAGTACCAAACTAAATGATCTGCATTACTTTTTTAAAAATAGATTTTTATTGATATCTTTTGTTTTTACCTGTCCTAGATTTCCTCCTATATTCCATTGCCTCTATACTTCCAAAGAGCCATTCTCTTTCAAAGGAAAGAAAAATTTCAACAAAAGTAATAAATATTTGAAAATCTGACATTATATGCAGTGTTCCACATTCATGGGGAACTCTCTCCTCCCTGCGGAGGAGTGAGAGAGGTGTTTTCTTGTGTTTCTTTGTGGCTTCTTTGTGGCTTTCTATTCCTTATAAATTTATATTTAACATTCATTTTTCATCGTTTTGGGGATTGTTATTTCCCTTATATTGTTGTAGTCATTATTTATAATGTTTCTTGGCTCTTTTTATCTTGCGTTATAACAGTCAATTCATATGTCATCCCAATGTTTTCTGTATCCATCCTGTTTGATATATCTTCCAAAGAAATGATATTCCATTAAAACCATGCATGAATCTTTTTTTTTTAATCAACTTTCACCTGATAATTCTGCTAACTGCCAGTACTTGCCTCACTGCTCTCTCTTTTCTTTCAAGTCACTCAAAATTAAGTCCTTGTACTTTGTTTCCATTTCTTTTCAGCATTTCTTTGTATCCACAATCAGTCCAATTTCAGCCACAATTAATACGTTTTTATTGTAGTTCATCTCTCACTTTCAGACTCTGAGCTAAATATGCTATCCCATGATATAGACTTAGCTCTAGTTTCAAGGTTGCTTTGTCATTTCTAAGATCCATCATCCTTTATGGAGACCCTTTTCTTCATTGCCACCTTCAAGCTGCATCTTGATTTACAATCCATACAGATTCTGACTCTACTATTTGCTGCTGTTCTATTTACTGCTTACTTGGCTTCTCAGTTCCTTGGCTCTGATTAGAAACCAATGGCAGTGGAGCTCTTTTTAAAGAGTGTCATAGAATTTGAGTCTGATCCTCACTCTGCTACTTAGAGAAACTCTATGTTAATTTATGATGAAAAAAGAAATTAATGCATAAAATCTTTGTTTATTGATAAAATATTTTAAAGCCAAATATTCAGATTCATATGAAATTGACATTTATCACAACATTTTAAAGTCTTAATTAATTATTTTTATTCAGAAGGGTGACTCTATTTTTCAGGGTCTTAATTATCTTTTATCATTCCATGCTTTGCATAAGCTTCTTGAGAGTAAAGATTGCTTCTTACTTTTTTTCTTTTTGTATTTCTATTTCTTCTGCTTAGAATAGTACCTGTCACATAGTATCTACTTGGTGAATGCTTGCTGATTGTTTGGTAAACTATTTTAAAAGCCAAATGAGCTTGACTGTTTTAGCTTTTATAATCTTAAAATCTTTAATCAGCTAATAATTAAGTTCTTCCATGATACATATACATACAATGCAATTCGTAAATCACTGTATTAAAATGAAATGTATTACCATTCTATATTATGTTAGAATATTATGTTAGAGAGGAATAATTCTCTATCCCAAGGCAATGACTATAGAATACCACAAAATAAATATTGTAAACCTTATAATATCTCTCAATAAATTATGAATTGCATAAAATAATATTAGGCTTTGATATATTTATGGGTCTATGATTTGTATGCTATTATAAGAGCCTATAAAAAAACAGCTAAATTGTTGAAGTTAGGAGAAAATCACCTAATATTACCTTTTTCTTTAGTCAAAAGTAACTGAAAAAAATCACTTATATTATGATATAAATGTTTTATAAACTAGGAAAAAAACAAATTCTGATATATAAGAAGAGAAACAACAATCATTTAAAATCAGATTTTGAAAAGCCCCCCCTTTTTTTTTTTACAGATATAATATATGTGTGAGAAAATGTATTATTCTTTTGAATATATGCCATTTAGAGAAAAACTTGCTCAGCTCAGACTTTTAACTTTTGCTTGAGTGCCTTCAACTACTTCTGAATAAACCTCCCTTCACAACTCCAGTTGTCAGTTACTTCATTTCTGTCTCTGTTCTGTTCAAACATACTCCTGACATATCCCTCTCTAGAGCTATCTGTATCTTCCAATGTATTCTAGAATGCCTGCTCAATAATTATCAGACTTTCCCCCATCTTTAGCATCTTCCACTCCCATCCCTTTCATCTTCTGACACTATTGAAATTTGACTCTTTAATGAAGCCATTGGCTATTTTTTCAAATATTTACTATACTTTTTTTTTTAAATGGCAGTCTCACTATTACTACTTTCATATTTTCCCTTTATGACTATTACCCTATCAGCAGTCTCTCTTTCTATAAATTAATTTCATTTAAACTAAATTTATTGCCCAATCCTGATCCTGGTAATTGTTTTCTATAAATTGTCTTCTCTTTGCTCCACTATCCCAAGACATTCTGACTCCTTCCTTAATGAATTTAGTTCCTGGCTCCCAGTCTTTCTCTTTTTCCCAACTCTTGCCTTCATACTAGGAAATTTCAACCTCTATGCTATAATTCATGTTGAAACCATGCTGACTATATTAATTTCAATTTTATTTTATCTAATTTCATATGGGCAGCAAGGTAATGCTTCTACTCCTGAAATGATTAAACTGAATTAATTTATTCAGTTAAATTGAGAAACCTGAATCCCTCAAGAGTAAGATAGGAATTGTATCAGAGATTTCATTAGTAATGAGAACTTCCAGAAAGGGAAACTCTCCACTAACATAGTTCCATAATTTATCTGCAATTTATAGATTTAAAGTGATACCTAGGCAACCAAAAAGTTAAATGACTTTTCCAGGGTCATATAGTCAATAGCTATCAAACGGAACCATTAAAGGAGGAATAATATTAGTAATTGCTAATTGCTTGTTTTGCCCAGTCTTTGCAAACAGCATCATTTCTTCCACCAACATGAGGAATCTAACTTTCATGCTTGGTCTTGATGAGGGGAGCCTGAAACTGAAGTCTAACATCTCTGCTACCTATTTCTCCAAAGCTAGGACTCCTGAAAATACTACTCTTGTTCTTTCAAAATCATTCTGCCAAAAAAATCATGTTACATGATGAATATGAAGAATATAGAAAAAAAAAAGAAAAGAAAAAAAAAAAAAAGCAGAACCAGTAAACCAGAGGGGGAAAGGAGGGGAAAAGGAGAGAGTAGAAATGTTTACAAGTAATTTGTTTTGGGAAACAGTCCAAAGTAATTTAAATAATCCAACCTCATTGCCTAGGGGCAGGGTTTGTGCTGTTAGGGAATGGAGAATAAAGGGACAATTAGTTTCAAAATTTTAGTTTCAACAGGAAGTGCTTAAATAAACAAGAGACACAATGCCTGGATGCTGGAAAAAAGGATATAAATAATAATGAGTTCCTATGAACCTCTCAGAGGTTGGATTCAGAAACTTGTTTGAGTGGTGCAAAGAACATTTTAAGACTTGTATATAAAAATTATAAATATAAATACAAAAATATACATATATTCTCTCTCTATGTAGCCTCTGGCACTTTTCTTGCCCTAAATAAATCTATCAGCTTTTTAGAGTTCTGGCCAACTCCAAGAATTTAAGTTACCAGGGAAATACTGATCTGTATTGGAGGTTCCACATTATCTCCACTCCCATTCATAGGCAGAGAAAACAAATATATCCTTTATGAAATATAATGCAATAAAACAGCAATCAGTTCAGGGAGAAAAGTTCAGGCACAAATCCAAATGATGAATCAACCATACCCAAATTTCTATAATATAGTAAGAGCATTTCTCAGAGGAAAATTTCTCTCTCTCTCTCTCTCTCTCTCTCTCTCTCTCTCTCTCTCTCTCTCTCTCTCCCTCTCTCTCTCCTTCCCTCTCTCTTTTTCTCTTTATGTGTCTCTCTCTGTCTCTCTTTGTCTCTGTCTGTTTCTCTCTCTGTCTCTGTCTTTGTCTGTCTCCCTTTCCCTCTCTTTCCTCCTTCCTGCCATTTCTCTTTCTGTCTCTCTCTATACACAGAAATGCACCTATATCTGTGTGATAATAATACTTAAATTTTTTTCAGCATTTAATGGTATTTTATTTTTTTCAAATACATGCAAAAATAGTTTTCAACATTCATCTTAGCAAAACTTTGTGTTCCAAATTTTTTATCTTTCTCCTCCCTCTTCCTCTGTCCCCAATATAGCACACAATCCAATATAGATCAATTCTTCAAAAAATATATTTTTACTATTCTTCAAAAGATATTTCATGTTCATCCTGCTGAGAAAAAACAAAAAAAAAAAAACAACAAAAAAAATTCAGATCAAAAGGGGAAAAAAAACATATAAGAATGGAAAAAAAAATCAAGCAAACAAGTAACACAAAAAGGTGAAAATACTATGCTTTGATCCACATTTAGTCTTCATAGTTCTCTTTCTGGATGTGGATATCACTTTCCATCATGATTCCATTGGAATTGCTTTGAATCACCTAGTTATTGAAAAGAGCTAAGTTCATCACAATTAATCATCACACAATCTTGTTGTTTACACACATTGTATGAAATACTCTCTTGGTTCTGTTCACTTAACTTAGCATTAGTTTAAAGAGGAAACGCCCAAACTCTGGAAAATCCTTAAAGGAAAAAACCTCAATGGATTCAGCTTCAGGGAGGGGACTCCACCCTAATTCATCTTTTATTATCTTCCTAAGTCCTGAAACCGATAGAATTCAATTCAAATTTTCATCCTGGCTGAAACCCAGCCAGGAGACAACCTGGGACTCCACCCATAAGCCCCCTTCAGCTTCAAGCCCCCTATTATAAAAGAGCCAAGCTGGAGTCCACTCTTTGCAGAGGTCCCAAACAGCATGTCAAAGGATCTCTGCCCACTGGAACTGGTTCCAGTGCCTTTTATTTCTACCTTCAACTTTACTAACTAGACTTTACTTCCAAACCCTATAATAAATCTCTTTTATCAATCTAGGTTTTCGGGTCTGTAAATTCCTTTACAGGAGACTCTTGTGCTGCTACTAGACCTCATTTAACTCTGTATCCTTGTGCCAAATCCAAAGAGGTTGCAGGGAAGCTCTATTTGACTTCCTGTACCCTGAAACTAGACCTCAATTAAACCTAATTTCATTTAGGTACCCCAATTATAAACCTCATCAAGTTCATCTAGGCCTCTCCAGGATTTTCTGAGATTATCCTGCTGATGATCATCTCTTATAGAACAATAATACTCCATAACATTCATATGTCGTCATTTATTCAGCCATTCTCTTCTGGTGGGCATCCACTCAGTTTCCAGTTCCTTGTCACTACAAAAAGGGTTGCTACAAACATTTTTGTACATGTGGGTCCATTTCCCTCTTTTATGATCTCTTTGGAATATAGACCCAGTAGAGACACTGCTGGATCAAAGGGTATGCACAGTTTGATAGCTTTTTGGGCGTAGTTTCATATTGTTCTTCAGAATGGTTGGATCAAATAATAATTTGTTTTGATTGTTTTCTTCAGTTCAAATGCCTCCAGTTCTTGGGATGAGTTTCTCATGTTATTTCCACCTCTGGTATGTTCATTTCTAATAATAATGGCTAGCATTTATAAGATGCTTTACATATATTATCTCATTTGTTTTCTACAACAATTGTGTGAGACAGGTACTATGAATTACCCCTATTTTATACATAAGGAAATTGAGGTTGAAAGAGTCTTGCACAGGCTGTGTATGAGGCAGAATTTAAACTTATATCTTCTGGATTCTTAAGCCCAATATTCCAGCCACCTAGCTGCTACTAAGATGTGAGACAAAGTAGAACATGAAATAAACAAAAAATATTAGAGTTGGAAATATTTTATAAGTTAATTGGTTTAATATCCTCATTTTACAGATGGAGAAACTAGCTGAAATAAATGGTTTTCTTAAGGTCACATGACTTCATACTTCACAGAAACTAGGACCCAGACTTTCTGTTTTTCCATCTACTATGATTTTTTTTTATTTTACCAAATTTACTTTTCTAATGAATTATGTGTTTAGAATTATTGTCATAATTTGTGGATTAAAGTAATGAAGATTTATTTATAAAGCTATAAAAGTATTTGAAATCCTTTTAGAAAGCAAACATGGAATAGGACTCTGGGAGTGACTTTTAGCAGAAGCTGGAGATTGTTAGGGAGATTGTGCAAATATTCTGGTCAGGAAAAATTCACTAATGTTAGGAAATATTCACTATATTATGATAACAATAACATATGATTATCTACTTACTATAAAAATGGAAAAATAATGTTGCTCTAATGCCCTCTAGTGGATTGCTTTCTGCTTCTACTTCAGTAGTCAAGTTATTCTATTTTCCTTTGGGAAAAAGAAAATCTCCCAAAGAACATAACATTGTGTCATATATAGTTTGGAATAAAATCTGAATGGATGATCAGGGTTGACCAGAAATACTGATTAGTTTATGAAAGACTTGTGTATGTATAAATCCTAAATGCTGATACAATATTTATTCATGTACAAATTTAGTAGCAATTTGTTAAGATAAAAGCTACTTTTAATTATTAGAATATTTGCCCCACCAAAAAGGAAATCTTTTTGATAGAAAGTTTATGCATTTTCATATATTCAGTCAATTATCAAATATTAATGCTTTCTATATGCCAGGAAAAAACACAAGAACCTACCCTCAATGAAGTAATCTCCTAATATAGGAGATGAAATACTATATATATATATATATATATATATATATATATATATATATATATATATATATATGAGACATAAGCAAGTAAATGGAAGGCAATCTCAGAGGAAACACACTATTAGTGGAGGGTGGAAGGAATGGATGAAGAAATAAGAAAAAGGAATATTACAGACATATGTAGGAATCGAGGAGGGAAAGATAGATTTTCTTGTGAAAAGGACAGAAGCTAGACAAGTATTGTTGAAATACATAGTATGTGGAGACAAAGAATAGGTAGGAATTAAAGAAAGGTAGGAAAAGGCTAGGTTATGAAAGGCTTTAAAAGCTAAAGGGAGAAAAAAAATGCATCCAAGGTAACTCTTAAAAAAAAAATTAAAAAAAAATAAAAGCTAAAGGGAGGTCATGGGAATGTTGAGGTTCAGAAGGGACCCAAAAGTTTGGAGTCACAGACCAGTGTTTTGAGGTGTCTCAAAAAATTTGCAGGATTGAACCTATCTCCAAGTCAAGGGGCAAAGTTTATTGTAAATGTAATGCCAATTGAAGTAGGATAAGTTCCAAAAGAATTTAGCAAAGAACCAAGAGCAAGAAGACAGATTTATACAACTGTTAGACTAGAGCTTACAGGTAAGTTTGAGGGGTGGTCTATTCACTATTGTCTTAGGAACTTGATTATCACTGACCAACAGATTATCTAAGTGATAGTAATGATAGTAATCTAAGGCCAGAAGACTATAAAATTATTGACAGATGGATAGAACAGAAGCACTCTAAGGTCAAGAGATCTTAAAATTATTGCTATATTTCTCTTAGAAGCTGTACTCTTTCAGGGAGACAGTGGAGTTTATTGAGTAGATGGAACATGCTCAGCTCTTTGCTTTAGGAAAATTACTTTGGCAGTTGAATGGATGGCTTGGAGTTGGAAGAGACTTGAAGCAAGAGACCAATCAGAAGGCCATTGTAATATTGCAAGTGGGAGGTGATGGAGGAAGGAACCAGGATAGATGCTGTGTGAAGGGAGATTAAGTGAAGTTATAAAGGTAGAAATGGCAAAGTTGAGAACAGATTGCATAGAAGGGGAGAGAGTGAGGAGTTGAAGATAGTGAGGAGGGTGAGCTTGGTTGACTTGCAGGATGATAATGTCTTTAAGAGTAATGGGAAAATTTGTAAGGGAAAGGGGTTAGGGAGGGGTAAGAGAATGTATTCTGTTTGGGGCATACTGAGTTTGAAATGTCTACAGGGTATTCATTAGAGATGGATATATTAGGTCAAGAAAAATGAAAATTAAGAAAAGGCCTTTGGTTTTGGTAATTAAGAGACCATTGATAAGAAAGTAGTTTCAGTAGAATGAAGAGTATGAAATTTAATTGCAGGGGATTTAAAAAAAGAATGGGAACAATGTTAAGTAGAATGTAAATATTTTTTTTTTCTGTCAAAGAGTTTATTCACAAGAAGAAGGGAAAATATTGGCTTATAGCTAGTCCAGATGATAGGTCCAAATAAGGCATTTTATATTTATTTAAAGATAAGGAGAAATAGGTTTATATAGCAGTAGGGAAGGAGCCAGTACAAAGTAAGACACAGGAAGATTAGTAAGAAAGTAGAAGTGATTGAAGGGACACACTTTTGGAGAATGTGAGGCTAGAAGGGGATGAAATGCATGTAAAGGGAGTTTGCCTTGGCAAGGAAAAGGATCAGTTCTTCATATGAGACAAGAATGAGGAAGAAAATAATTTTAATGTTGCTAAGAAGCTCTTTTTTGTATAGTTATAAAGACAGTTAAATATGTGGTGTGGTTGTTGAAAGTAACTGGTTTCCAGGTCGATTGAAAACTGAGAAAGAAAATTATAGACCAATTTCCTTAATGAATATTGATGCTAAAATCTTAAATAAGATATTAGCAAAAAGACTTCAGAAAATCATCTCCAGGATAATACACTATGATCAAGTAGGATTCATACCAGGAATGCAGGGCTGGTTTAATATTAGGAAAACTATTAGTATAATTGACCATATTAATAATCAAATTAATAAAAACCATATGATCATCTCAATAGATGCAGAAAAAGCATTTGACAAAATCCAACATCCATTCCTACTAAAAACTCTTGAGAGTATAGGAATAAATGGATTATTCCTTAGAATAATCAGGAGCATATATTTAAGACTGTCAGTAAGCATAATATGCAATAGAAATAAACTGGAACCTTTCCCAGTAAGATCAGGAGTGAAACAAGGTTGCCCACTATCACCATTACTATTCAATATAGTACTAGAAACGCTAGCCTCGGCAATAAGAGCCGAGAAAGAGATTCAAGGAATTAGAGTAGGAAATGAGGAAATCAAACTATCACTCTTTGCAGATGACATGATGGCATACTTAGAGAACCCCAAAGACTCTGCTAAAAAGCTATTAGAAATAATTCAGATTTTTAGCAAAGTGGCAGGATACAAAATAAATCCACATAAATCCTCAGCATTCTTATATATCACCAACAAAATGCAACAGCAAGAGATACAAAGAGAAATTCCATTCCAAACAAATGTTGAGAGTATAAAGTATTTGGGAATCCATCTACCAAAGAACAGCCAGGAATTATATGAGAAAAATTACAAAACACTTGCCACAAAAATAAAGTCAGATTTAAATAATTGGAAAGACATTCAGTGCTCTTGGATAGGCCGAGTGAATATAATAAAGATGACAATACTCCTAAACTAATCTATTTATTTAGTGCTATACCAATCAGACTCCCAAGAAACTATTTTAATGACCTAGAAAAAATAACAACAAAATTCATATGGAAGAATAAAAGGTCGAGAATTGCAAGGGAACTAATGAAAAAAAAGTCAGAGGAAGGTGGTCTAAGTGTACCTGATCTAAAGCTATATTATATAGCAGCAGTCACCAAAACCATTTGGTATTGGCTAAGAAATAGTCTGGTAGATCAGTGGAACAGATTAGATACAAAGGACAAAAAAGGGTACATCTATAGCAATCTAATCTTTGACAAACCCAAAGATACCAACATTAGGGACAAAAATTCATTATTTGGAAGAAACTGTTGGGAAAACTGGAAATTAGTATGGCAGAAATTAGATATGGATCCACACTTAACACCATATACTAAGATAAGATCAAAATGGGTCCATGATTTAGGCATAAAGAATGAGATCATAAATAGATTAGAGGAACAGAGAATAATCTACCTATCAGACCTGTGGAAGAGGAAGGAATTTATGACCAGAGGAGAACTAGAGATCATTATTGATCACAAAATAGAAGATTTTGATTACATCAAACTAAAAAGTTTCTGTACAAACAATACTAATGCAAACAAGATTAGAAGGGAAGTAACAAATTGGGAAAATATTTTTAAAAGTAAATGTTCTGACAAAGGTCTCATTTCCAAAATATATAGAGAACTGACCCTGATTTATAGGAAACCAAACCATTCTCCAATTGATAAATGGTCAAGGGATATGTACAGACAATTCTCAGATGATGAAATTGAAACTATTTCCACTCATATGAAAGAGTGTTCCAAATCACTACTGATCAGAGAAATGCAAATTAAGACAACTCTGAGATACCACTACACACCTGTCAGATTGGCTAAGATGACAGGAACAAATAATAATGAATGTTGGAGGGGATGTGGGAAAACTGGGACACTGATACATTGTTGGTGGAGTTGTGAAAGAATCCAGCCATTCTGGAGAGCAATTTGGAACTATGCCCAAAAAGTTGTCAAACTGTGCATACCCTTTGACCCAGCATTGCTGTTATTGGGATTATATCCCAAAGAAATACTAAAGAGTGGAAAGGGACCTGTATGTGCCAAAATATTTGTGGCAGCTCTTTTTGTTGTAGCTAGAAATTGGAAGTTGAATGGATGTCCATCAATTGGAGAATGGTTGGGTAAATTGTGGTATATGAAGGTTATGGAATATTATTGCTCTGTAAGAAATGACCAGCAGGAGGAATACAGAGAGGCTTGGAGAGACTTACATCAACTGTTGCTGAGTGAAATGAGCAGAACCAGAAGATCACTGTACACTTCAACAACAATACTGTATGAGGATGTATTCTGATGGAAGTGGAAATCTTCAACATAAAGAAGATCCAACTCACTTCCAGTTGATCAATGATGGACAGAAATAACCATACCCAGAGAAGGAACACTGGGAAGCAAATGTAAATTGTTAGCACTACTGTCTATTTACCCAGGTTACTTATACCTTCGGAAGCTAATAATTAATGTGCAACAAGAAAATGGTATTTACACACATATATTGTATCTAGGTTATATTGTAACACATGTAAAATGTATGGGATTACCTGCCATCGGGAGGAGGGAGTGGAGGGAGGGAGGGGATAATTTGGAAAAATGAATTAAAAAAAAAAAAAAAGAAAGTAACTGGTTTCACATTCTCTTTTGACCATACTAATCCTCTCTTTTGCATCTATTTTTTTGGTTGCTTAGAATGTAACAAAAATCAGCTTTTCTTTATTTGGAGACAAAACAAGTACATACAGCAAACACTTAAGATTTAAAGAGTATGATACTGCTAAGGTTAATTATATAATTTCAACTTGTCCCACAATGAACAAGTACATACATCCAAGGTTTCTCAAACTACGGCCCACAGGCGGCCTGCTGAGGACATTTATGTGGCCCGCTCGGTTATGGCAAATGGGCTGAGGGGCATAGACAGAGTGTGAGTTTTTGTTTTTACTATAGTCTGGCCCTCCAACAGTTTGAGGGGCAGTGAACTGGCCCCCTATTTTAAAAGTTTGAGGACCACTGATAGAGAAATAATAAATTATGTGTATGTGGATCATTCTGTAAGTAGGCCACTGAATCAGGCAAGGTTCTCATGATAATGTTCAGTTCAGGAGAGCAATGCTATTACTTGCTATTACTAGCAGTATTGTTACTGCTTTGGGCAAAGAGCAAAAGTTCCTGGGTTTTTCCTGTCCTGCTAGAATCCATTAATGATCCATTAGTTTCTTTTCTTACTAGAAAAAATTATACTTCCCAATGGCCACTTTGCTACATAAATAATTTATGTTTACATATAAACCCATAATTGATTAATATATTTCATGATAAATTCCAATATAAATTAACTAAATATATTTAATTTTATATTTTTTCTATTTATATAAACATGGTATACTCAGTTCACTAATTTCTTGAATTTACTTCACATCTATCATCATGCTTTTGCTAAAAATGGAATTATGAAGTATACTTATATTATAAAAAGTCATAATTTTACAAAAAAAAAGCCTAGCCTATGTTCAGACCTAAATGATATTTACATGGAAAAATAGGTAGTTATGATTTACATTTTCTCAGAATTGGAAGGCATATCAAAGGCCAGTTAGTACAACAAATCCTGAAAAAGGACTGCTCACTTTAACATCTCATTCAGTCTGTATTTGAAAAACTTCAGCAATGAGGGATTGACTATTGAAGGCATTTTCTATTTGGATAGCATTAAGTGTTAGAAAATTTTTCCTTATATTATGCAAAAATCTGCCTACTCTTACTTCTGAACTTTGAGACTATGCAATACAAATTTAATTCTTCTTCCACCTGACAGCCATTCAAATAATTAGATAGAATTATAGGGACTAAGAATTTACAATTGAGAGACACCATAGAGATCATATAATTCAACAATTTCATGTTATAGATGCAGAAATAACTCCCATGTTACCACAGCCTTGCCTTCTCCAGGATAAACATCTCCAGTTCCTATAATAAATCTTTATATGCCGTTGTTTACAGTCTTGGTTGTCCATACATGGAAGTAGACTGGTTTGTTAATATTGATCCTAAAATGGGACAGTCAGAAATCTAGTCTCATTCATGATGTATCTATTTGCAATTTAGGGGGCCACAGTAGATAGAATGCTGAGCTTAGAGTCAGAAAGACTCATCTTTGTAAATTTAAATCCAGCCCCAGAATCTTAAGAGCTGTGTGATCCTAGGCAAGTCAGTTAACTCTTTTTGCCTCAGTAAAATAAGGAGAAATGGTTTTATATAGCAGTAGGGAAGAAGCTAGTACATAGTAATACACAGGAAGATTAATAAGAGAGTAAGACATGATTGAAGGGACACACTTTTGGGGAATGTGAGGACAGAAGGGGATGAAGTGCATATAAAAGGGGTTTGCCTTGGCAAGGAGAAGGGTCACTTCTTCATATGAGACAAGAATGAGGGAGAAAAATTTCTCATTTGTAGAATGAGATGATGAAGGAAGTGACAAACCATTCCAATATCTCTGTTAAGAAGATCCCAAATGGAGTCATGAAGAATCATATATGATTTAAAAAATGACTGAACTACAACAATATGCAGCTTAAAATCACATTACTATTTTGTATGCAAGACTTAACAATCAGTAATTCAACTGATCAATAAGCATTGTATTATATATAACAAGTTGGGCACTGTTCTAGATAGGGGGCTATCAACACTAATGAAATAATTTCTGCTCACATGGAGTTTACATTCTCATATTGAGTATATAATTCTTTCAACTTCCCAGGTCTTTTTCACACATACTGTACTGTAGTTTGTATTTGTCCCTGTAGAAGCATACAAATACTTGTACAACACAGTTAACTTCTTAAACTCAGTATAGGATCTTGATTTACTCATATTAAATATCATTTTTACTTGGCTAAAATTTCTTCGTCTGTTGAGAACTCTTTTAATTTTGATTTAGTTATTCAGTATATAAGCTATACCTCTCAACCTTATGTTATATATGGACATTTGACAAGCATAGTACCTATGCCTTCATTTAAGTCATGGAAGTTAGTACTGTAGCACCAAGGACAATTTCTTAGGCATTCTACTAGGAACTTCCCTTTAGTCTAACATTGATCTATTGATCATTTTTCTTTGAATCCTTTAATACAATCAGCTCCAAGTAATCAAATATGTACATGTATAGGTGTTTGTGTATATATATAATTATATATATATGTATGTATATATATATACACACACACATATATATGTGTGTGTATTTGTACACCTATATATACATAGATGTATGCTTTATATATACATGGGTATGTGTGTGTATAAAGAGTATATATATATATATATATATATATATATATATATATATATATATACACACATATATATATATCTATATATCTATGTGTATTTGCACACCTATATATACATAGATGTATGCTTTATTTATACATGGGTATGTGTGTGTATAAAGTGTATATATATATATATATATATATATATATATATATATATATATATATATATATAAACATTTAGAGCATATTTCTAAACCCTTATTGGTTGTTTGCAATGAACACTTTCCTTTTTTTTTTTTTCTTTTTTCTTTTTTTTGGGTGCACAGAATTTTAATATTGGAAGATAGTTTCCATAGGTCCTTATTCAGAAGAGTTCAGATATGGGTCTTGAGGACAGAACATATCTATCTTCTTAGAAGCACCTTCTCTAAATACCAAGGGCTCATAACCCTGTTGTTAGAGGATATATTCTTTACATGGAGCAATCTATGAAACAAGAAAGAAATACAAAATGGCTTCCAGGTAAATGTACCTCATTCTGTTCCTGACAAGACAAATCACAGTGGCAGAAAGAGGGGAAGGAAATGCTATTAAGCACACAATATTTAGACTGTCTTTTATAGCTCTAAATGGAGGATACTTATTTAGTAACTAAATTATACTATTGAATCCATTATTTAATCAACACTTATTAAGCACTAGAGGTAATAGCATTAGTATTTTCATTTTACATGAAAAAATTAACAGATAAAAGCAAATTTGAAATACATGGAAAATTATTTATATGTTGTCTTTGAAGAGGTAAAGGAAGCTGTTGGAAGTTATTATTTTATTGTGCATCCAAAAGCAACTATCATTTGATGGGAAAACTTTTTTGGCTCTTATTTTGGCACTTATGATGAGTAAATGTCAACTGCAAGTTATATGACCTACATTGATTTTAGATGATAAAAAAACAGAACTACTATAAAAACTTCTTCCAAAAAGAAGAACTTCCCAAATAATGAAAATATATTTTTGCATAGAGACAGAAAGAAATGTACCTTTTTCTCAGCAGTACATGGCATCTCTACAAAAATTGACCATGTATTGGAATATAAAAACCTCACAATCAAATGCAGAAAGGCAGAAATGATAAATGTTTCCTTTTTAGACCACAGTGCAATAAAAATTATATTCAAAAAAGGACTAAGGAAAGATAGAGTAAAAACCAATGGGTAAGTAAATAATTTTATTCTAAAAAAAAGAGTGATACAAACAACAAATCATTGAAACAATCCATAATTTCATCTAAGAGAATGGCAATAATGAGACGACATACCAAAACTTATGGGACACAGCCAAGGAAGTTCTTAAGAGAAATTTTATATCTCTAAATAGCTAGATGAATAAAATGAAGAGAGCAATGAATTGGGCTTGCAACTGAAAAAGCTAGAAAAAGAACAAATTTAAAACTGTCAATTAAATACCAAATTAGAAATTCTGAAACTAAGAAAACTATTGAAATGATAAATAAAACTAATAGTTGGTTTTGTGAAAAAAAAAAAAAAAAAACAACAAAAGAAACAAACTTTTGGTTAATTTGATTAGGAAAAAGAAAGAAAAAATCAAATCACCAGCACCAAAAATGAAAATAGTGAACTTATCACCAATGAATAAAAAATTAAAGCAATAACTAGGAGTTATTTTGCATAACTGTATGCCAGTGAGTGTGACAATCTAATAGAAATGGATAAATATTTAGAAAAATATGAATTAGCAGAAGAGAAAATAAATTACTTAAATAGTCCCATTTTAGAAAAAAGAAATTCAACAAGTCATTAATGAACTCCCTAAGAAAAAAATTTCCAGGGCCAGATGGATTCACAAGTGAATTCTACCAAACATTTAAAGAACAATTGATTCCAACACTACATAAAGTTTTTTGGAAAAATAGGTCAAGAAGGAGTGCTGCCAAATTTCTTCTATGACACAAATATAGTACTGATACCTAAACCAGGAAGAACCAAAACATAGAAAGAAAATTGCAGACCAATCTCCATTCAAAATAACGGTAGATAGTATAAAATATTTGAGAATATATCTACCAAAGGAAAGTCAGGAATTATATGAGCAAAATTACAAAACACTTGCCACAAAAATAAAGTCACATTTAAATAATTGGAAAGACATTCAATGCTTTTGGATAGGCCCAGTGAATATAATTAAGATGACAATACTCCCTAAACTAATCTATTTATTTAGTGCTATACCAATCAGACTCCCAAGAAACTATTTTAATGACCTAGAAAAAAATAACAACAGAATTCATATGGAACAACAAAAGGTCGAGAATTTCAAGGGAAGTAATGAAAAAAAAAATTAAATGAAGGTGGTCTAGCTGTACCTAATCTAGAACTATATTATAAAGCAACAGTCACCAAGACCATTTGGTATTGGCTAAGAAATAGACTAGTTGATCAGTGGCATAGGTTAGGTTCACAGGGCAAGATAGTGAATAAAAATAGCAATCTAGTGTTTGACAAACCCAAAGATCCAAATTTGGGGATAAGAATTCATTATTTGACAAAAACTGCTGGGAAAACTGGAAATTAGTATGGCAAAAACTAAGCATGGACCCACATTTAACACCACATACTAAGATAAGATCAAAATGGGTTCAAGATTTAGGCATAAAGAATGAAATCATAAATAAATTAGAGGAACATGGATGGTTTACCTCTCAGACTTGTGGAGGAGGAAGGAGTTTGTGTCCGAGGGAGAACTAGAGACCATTATTGATCACAAAATAGAAAATTTTGATTACACCAAATTAAAAAGTTTCTGCACAAACAAAACTAATGCAAACAAGATTAGAAGGGAAGTAACAAATTGGGAAAACATTTTTATGGTTAAAGGTTATGATAAAGGCCTCATCTCCAAAATATACAGAGAATTGACTTTAATTTATTAGAAATCAAGCCATTCTCCAATTGATATATGGTCAAAGGATATGAACAGACAATTTTCAGATGATGAAATTAAAACTATTTCCACTCATATGAAAGAGTGTTCCAACTCACTATTGATCAGAGAAATGCAAATTAAGACAACTCTGAGATATCATTACACACCTGTCAGATTGGCTAAGATGACAGGAACAAATAATGATGAAGGTTGGAGGGGATGTGGGAAAACTAGGACACTGATGCATTGTTGGTGGAGTTGTGAAAGAATCCAACCATTCTGGAGAGCAATCTGGAATTATGCCCAAAAAGTTATCAAAATGTGCATACCCTTTGACCCAGCAGTGCTATTACTGGGCTTATATCCCAAGGAAATACTAAAGAAGGGAAAGGGACCTGTATGTGCCAAAATGTTTGTGGCAACTCTTTTCATAGTGTCTAGAAACTGGAAAATGAATGGATGTCCATCATTGGAGAATGGTTGGGTAAATTATGGTATATGAATGTTATGGAATATTATTGTTCTGTAAGAAATGACCAACAGGATGAATACAGAGAGGCTTGGAGAGACTTACATCAACTGATTCTGAGTGAAACGAGCAGAACTAGAGGATCATTATACACTTCAACAATGATACTGTATGAGGATGTATTCTGATGGAAGTGGATATCTTCAACATAGAGAAGAGCTAATCCAATTCCAATTGATCAATGAGGGACAGAATCAGCTACATCCAGAAAAGGAACACTGGGAAATGAGTGTAAACTGTGAGCACTGTTTTTTTTTTTTTTTTTTTTTTTTTTTTTTTTTTTTTTTTTTTTTGTTTCTCTTCCCAGATTATTTTTACCTTGCGAATACAATCCTTCCTTTGCAACAATAACAACAACAAAATTCGGTTCTGTACATATATATTGTACCTAGGATATACTATAAGATATTTAATATGTATGGGAATGCCTGCCATCTAGGGGAGGAGATGGAGGGAAGGAGGGGAAAAACTAGGAACAGAAGGGAGTACAAGGGATAATGTTGTAAAAATAAAATTTACCTATGCATATGTACTGTCAAAGAAAATGTTATAATTATAAAAATTAATGAAAAACAAAATTAAAAAAAAATTATAGACCAATCTCCCTAATGAAGATTGATGCAAAAACTTTAAATAAAACATTAGCAAAGAGATTGCAGTAACTTATCAGCAGAATAATACACTATGACCAAGGGGGATTTGTATCAGGAATACAGGGCTGGTTCAGTATCAAAAAAACTATTACCATAATCAACCAAATTAATTTCATAAACCAAGAAAAATTATATGATCATCTCGATGGATGCAGAAAAAGATTCTGACAAAATACAGCACTCATTCTTATTAAAAACATTAGAGAGCATAGGGATAAATGGAGCTTTGCTTACATGATAAGCAGTATCTATCTAAAACCTACAGCAAGCATTATTTATTAATGGATGCATTCTCAATAAGATCAGGAGTGAAATAAGGATGCCTATTATCCCCACTATTATTCAACATTGTACTAGAAATGTGAGCTTTAGCAATAAGAAATTCCTCAAGATGAAGGATATTGAGGAAGAGGATCTAGTTTTCTTTTTCTAAAAACATCTCTGAACAGATCTAGAAGATTCACATGCAAAATTCTGATGTGGGAATCCAGAAAATATCACACAGCCTCATTTGTCCAGCTCATCTCAGCATAGGGAGACAAGGAGGGGGCTAGGGATGGGTTGGTCTAGTGTGTATGGAGCAATATAGGAGCCAGAAAGAGGCTGTGGAACAGAGTAAGATGAGACTCCAGACTAATTCTCAGGCATTCCTAGACTTATATCAGAGCATTGTGAAAGGGACAATGTCAACTGGCAGCTTTGTCACCTATTACTCAGTTCCAGGTCACATATCCAAGGTAAAGCAAAATGATTCCTATAGCAGAATAACAATATGGAAGTTTTTGGCTGTTTATGGAGAAAGACGGAAGCTCAGATACCTGCACAACAGACCTTAAGTTTAGAGCAGGGTCTTATTTCTAGGTTCTTGCCCAGCCCATAGAGGAATAATTAGAGAAGGAATCCCAGATCAAAGGAAAGCCTACTATTCCGTCACAGTGAATCAAGAGAAATTTCTAGCTATCTGATAGTCCAGAAACTTTTGTTCAGATCCAATACCAGGTTAACAACTTGCAGAATGGAGACTAGATGGCCAGCATACAGAATTTTCCCTGGATCAGACCAACTTTGAGAGCACTAAAGGCTTGCAGGTTCCCAGTCTATTTCCCAAGATGTCAGAATATGGCTCGATATCCCAAGAAAGTAATGATCAAACCAGTCCAGATCTTCCCTTTAGGGGTCTAACAAATCCATCCATAATATCAAGTCGCAAGCTAAGAAGTAGGCTGGAAGAATGAACAAACAAAAAATAATCCCATCATAATGAACAATCCTGGTAACAAGGATGCCCAAGATACAAATATAGAAGAAGTGGATGGTTCCAAAATATCTATAATGGGGCAGAAATAAGATGTTGGTGAAAAGATAGTGATTCACTTGAGTTCTCACAAATTCCTCTCCAAACAACTTTAAATAATCCCTCAAAATAAATTCTGGAGTTACAGAACTTACAAAAGGACAGAGTGAAACAATTTTCTAGCCCAAGAAAACTTAAAAGCTTGGCAACAAAAGTATATTGCAGTGGGGTGAGAGTGGAGCACAGACTATACCAATGCAGGCAGCACCCCCGCAAACTAAGACCTTAGGATTCTCATTATCATGAGGGACTTCTTCCAGAGCTCTCAAGCCAAAAATGGTAAGAGGGTCAGACAACTGTGGAGGAGAATACAGGAGTTCCTTTGCTGGCATTATGTCCAAGACTTTGTTGCATTACCCATATTTGGATCTGGGTCATAGTCCTAAAGTAAGAAGGAGCTTTAGCATACCAGAGTTTATCTTGATTACAATTTGATGGCAGAAGAGTACTTTTGGTTGCTTTTAGACCAGACCACAGGCCAGATGAGCGATAAGCATACTTCTTAGATCATACCACCTTGGAAGAACTGAAAACTCACAGATCCCCAGAACAAGCTCTGATAACAGTTCCACAAAACCTTTCAAATTTGGGACATGCCCCTTCCACTCTAGAAGCAGAGTCCAGTTTTAATATAATGTTAAATAGGTTGGGAAAACGAGAGAACTACAATAACAAAGGAGCCTGACCATATAAAGTTACTGTGGGAAATCAAAATACAAACTTGGAAGAAAACAACAAAGTAAAAGTGTCTACATTTAAAGCCTCAAAGAAAAATATGAATGCAGAAGAACTCAAAAAGTATTTTAAAAAACAAATAAGAGATATAGAGGGAAAACTGGAAAAATGAGTGATGAAGGAAAATATGAAAAAAATTCAATGAAGAGAAAAAACTTAAAAAACAGACATAGTAAGAACATTGTACACAATAATAGAAAGATTATGTGGTGATTGACTGTGACTTGAGATCGAAAGTGCCATATACATCCAGAGAAAGAACAATGGAGACTGACAGTAAATCAAAACATAGTATTTTCATCTTTTATTGTAGTTGTTGTCTGTTTTTCTTTCTTGTGTTTTTTTCACCTTATGATTTGATGCTTCTTGTGAAGCATGAAAACTGCCCTAATATTCTAGAGCAAGAAGATAAAATAGAATGTGAAAGAATCCAACTATCATCTCTTGATCCCAAAATGAAAACTCCAAGGAATATTATAGCCAAATTTCCAAACTCTGAGGTAAAAGAGAAAATATTGCCAAAAGCCAAAAAGAAATAATTCAAATATCATGGAGTTATAGTCAAGATAACACAAAATTTAGGAGTTTCTTTATTAGGGGATTGGAATAAGGGAGGCTTCAGAATATATTTCAGAGCACAAAGGAGCCAGGATTACAACTAAGAATTTCCAAACCAATAAAACTGAGCATAATCCTCCAGGGGGGAAAAATAGATATTCAAAGAAATGGAGGACTTTCAAACATTCTTGAAGAAAATGTCAGAGATAAATAGAAAATTTGACTTTCAAATACAAAACTCAATGAAAACATAAACAACAAAGAGAAATAATAAGGAAATCAATAAGGATAGAATGCCTGCAATTCCTAAGAACTTCCTCATTATTAAGGCATTTAGAAGGACTGAACATAGAGGAGATGGCCGTGAATTGAATAAGATGGGATAATATCTGAAAAATAGGGGGTTAGAAAGAGGAATGTATTGGGAAAAGGGGGAAAGTAGAGATAGAAGGAGGTAAATTATCTTATATAAAAGAAGCAACTAAGAGCTTTTAGATGGGATTGGAAGATGAGGAATATAGAAGGGAACCCTTGAAACTTACTCTCAATGGAATTGGTTAAAAGAAGGAATAATATGCATATTAAATTAAGTAATCTCTTTTGCCCTAAAATAAAATAGGAAAAGGAGAAGAAGGGGATAAATTAGGGGAGGTGATGAAAGTGAAAGTAGATCAGGAGAGGCAGCAGTCAGAACACTTTTGAGAATGGACAGGGTAAAAGAAGAGGCAGTGTATACTAAGTGGGGGAAATAGGATGGAAGGAAAAACAGTTAATCATAACTGTAAAAATTATAGCAAATTTCTCTGATAAATGTCTCATTTCTCAAATATATAAAAAACTGAGTCAAACTTATGAAAATATGAAGGATTCTCTAATTGATAAATGATCAAAAGATATGAATAAGCAGTTTTCAGATGAAGTAATCAAGTAAATTAATGAAGTAAAGCTATCTACAGCCATATGAAAAATACTCTAAATCACTATTGATCAGAGAAATGAGGTACCATCTCATATCTGTCAGATTAGCTAGTATGACAGAAAAGGAAAATGACAAATGTTGAAGGGAATGTGTAAAAAAAATATATATAGATACATACATACACACACACACACACACACACACACATATATATATAAGACACTAATGCATTGTTGATTGAGTTGTGAATTAATTCAATCTCTAAAGAGCAATTTGGAATAATGCCCAAAGAGCCATAAAACCATACATATCATTTTACTTAGCAATTCCACTACCAGGTCTGTATCCCAAAGAAATCAAAACCAAAAATGAAAAGACCTATAAACAAAAATATTTATAACAGCTCTTTTGTGGTGACAAAGAATTGAAAATTGAGGGGATACCTAGCAATTGGGAAATGGCTGAACAAGTTGTGGTATCTGATTGTAAATGATATTGTTATGCTATAAAAATGATGAGAAGGATGCCCTCAGAAAAACCTGGGAAGACTTACATAAATTGATGCAAAGTGAAATGAGCAGAATTGCACCTTGTTAACAGCAATATTGTATAATGATCGATCGTCAGCAATAAAATGATCCAAGATAATTTCAAAGACTATGTGATGAAAAAAACTGTCCATTTCCAGACTAAGAACTTATGGAATCTGAAAGAAGATCGAAGCATACATTTTTAAATTTTTTATTTTTCTTAGACTTATATTCACAGAATGATTAATATGGAAATATATTTTGCATGACTGCACATGTACAACCTATAAAAATTGCTCCCCTTCTCAATGAGGAAGGAAGATAATTTGGAACTCCAATTAAAAATGAATTTTAAAATCGTTTTTCATGTAATTGAAGAAAATACTAATTGAATAATTAAAAAGGGGGAAAACACCCCAAATATCTACAAGTAATGGCTTAGGAAGAAACATAGCTTGAACTCAAACTCAATCAGAATTCCTGGAAGAAATAAAACAAGAATTTAGAAAAAGGTAAAAATATCTTTATAAAAGTAATGAGAGCACTTAAGGAAAAACTGGTTAAGAAGGGAGAGTTATTGAAGATGCTGATATGGAGATAAAGGCTTAGAATGCAGAATGAGAGAGATTGCTTTTGGATATAACTAATATAACTTTGACTGACTATTAATTTCTATAATGTATTTTGTTTTTCTTGTGTTCTTAATTGGAAATGGGGTTGTTGAAGTGGAAAGATAAGGAGACTAATCTTGGATAATTGAAACATACATAATGTTTTAATAAAACAATTGAAAAGTTTGTGCATAATTCTAAATACTGGTTTTTTTCTAGCTCACATGTTGTCTATTACTAAAAAAAGATATTTAATATTTAAGAGTTGAGCATAGAGGAATTAGAGTATGAAAAAAGAAATATATTTCACAAAAATGTGTTTATCTTGATTTTTCAGGGAGCACAATTATTCTTTTTTATTTTATTTTTCATAGTGATTATTAAATTAGTCTTATTTTTATTATGTTTTTACTTTTTATTATTAAATTTTTGGTTTCTTTTTTTTTCATTGTGTTTTTCAGGGTGTCTACTACTTGGATGAGATTTTTCCACCTTCTATTCTAAACTGTCTACCAAGATTTTCTACAAGACTTTTAACATCATTCTGGATAATTTTCTTCAGGTTTCCTTTATTTCTTCTACCTTCTCTCATTTAGAAAATTCTTACTGCCTACCCTATGGGATTCTATTTATAATTTTGGCAGATTTTACATCAGATTTTATTTTGTGGTTGTAATTTTTTATTTTATTTTTAATATAGAGTCTTTTATTTTATTATACATATTCTTCTCTTTGCTCATTTCCCCCCCTTTTTGCTATAGATGGTTAGCAAAGATCAGAAACTTTAGATTCAATATATTTCCAGCAATCATATAGTAAGGAATGGGGAAGGACAGCAGCTTCATCTTCTTTTTCAGTGTGAGACCTCAGTAACTCTGACAGGTTCTGTATGTAGGAAGAGAAGAAAGACTGACAAAGGACAGCTCCTTTTTTATTGAAACTTTTTATTTTCAAAATACATGCAAAGATAATTTCTCAACATTGACCCTTGAAAAACCTTGTGTTCTAATCCCTCCTTTCCTCCACTCTCTCCCCTAGATGGCAAGTAATCCAATATATATTAAGCATGTGAAATACATGTTAAATCTAATATGTGTACATATTTATACAATTATCTTGCTGCACACACAAAAAAATCTGATCAAAAAGGAAGAAAAACAAGAAAGAAAATAAAATTCAAACAAACAACAACAAAAGAAGTGAAAATGCTATATTGTGATCCACATTCAGTTCCCACTGACCTCTCTCTCTGGGTACAAATGGCTTTCTTCATCACAAGACGATTGAAACTGGCCTGAATCCTTTCATTGGTGAGAAGAGCCACATTCATCAGAACTGATAATCGTATAATCTTCTTCTTGCCATGTACAGATGATCTCTTGGTTCTACTCAGTTCACTCAGCATCATTTCATATAAGTCTCTCCAGGCCTCTCTGAAATCATTCTGTTGGTCATTTCTTACAGAACAATATTATTCCATAACATTCATATACTCCAATTTATTCAGCCATTCTCTAATTGATGGGCATCCACTCAGTTTCCAGTTTCTAGCCACTTCAAAAAGGGCCCTTCTTCAAGATCACTTTGGGATATAAACCCAGTAGAAATATTGCTGGGTCAAAGGGAATGCACAGTTTGATAGTCCTTGGAGAATGACTTCAAATTCCTTTCCAGAATGCTTAGATCAAGAACTGCGCCTTCTTAAAAGCATCCTGAGTCCCTGACTTTTCCTCCTCAGTTGGGCAATAAAGGAATTAATTCATTCGCTCAGTTGCAAGTCTTATGGTAATGAACTCCATAAGTACCTGGGGATTGTCAGAATTGCCTTGCAGGATGCTCTCTAAGGGATGTTCCCTGGAGGGTATACTCCAGTCTGACTCCTCTTACCTGTTAAATGTGGGTGGTGGTATAGAGTTGATGATCTTTGAGGTGCCTTCCAGCTCTAAATTTATTATCCTATAATCTTGTACACATATAACATATTTGCCTATTTGAATCAATTAATGAAATTTGAACAAGCTTGGAAAGGTAACTTGAAGTCAGGTTGTAAAGAACTTTAAAAGTCAAAGCAAGAAGCTTGTGTTCTTCTTAAGGTCAATTGAGAATCACGGGAGTTTATTGGCTAGGGAAGTGATATGGTCAAACCTGCTCTTAAATAAAATCTATTGGACAGCCATATGGAGGGAATGGGGGAAATAATTGAGGCTTCATGTCCAGTTAGAAAGGATATTGTAAAAGTCCAGGTGAGAAGTGATGAGAGCCCCGAACTAAGGTGGTGGCTCTCTGAATAGTAAAGAGGGGATATATATATATATATGAAAAATGTTGTGAAGGGAAAAAATGGCAAAATTTGGTAATTGATTAGATAATGTTGCTAAGAGTGTGAATGTGTAGAGAGAAGGGAAGAGATCCTAGAGCACATTCTTAGGATGCACCAGCAAGTAGTGGACATCATATGTATGATGAAATAGCAATGGGGAGACTGAAGAAGAGAATAGCCAGAAAGTGATGAGTATCAAATGGGATAGAGAGATCAAAAAACTGAGGCCTGAGTAAAGACAATTTTATTTGGAAATTAAGAAATCACGGGCAAATTTGGACAGAGGAGTTTCATTAAATGATGAGAACGGGAATCAGATTGCAAAAGGTTAAAAAGTTAATAAGAAGAGAGGAAATGGGGATAGCAGGTATGTATAACTTTTTTTTTCTCCCTAGGAGCTTGGCTGAAAAAAACAAAAAAACAAAAAACAAGTTATAGGAGTTGTTCCTATTAGTGTAACTCAAAAGGATAACATAGTTTGCTATGATTCATGGTGTCACAAAGGTATCTTAAGGATCCACTGTGTGTCAATTCCTCAATGATATGGGGGTACCAGATCATCTGTATAAGGGCCGAGAAGCAACAGTTAGAATCAAATATAGGACAATTGATTTAAGATTGGAAAAAGAGTATGACAAGGCTGTATATTGTTACTTTATTTATTTAACTTAAATGCAGAGTACACCATGTGAAGTGGCAGGCTGGATGAAAAAAACTGGAATTAACATTTTTCAAGAGAAATATCAATAATCTCATGTATGCTAATGATATCATTTTGATGGCAGAAAGTGAAAAGAACTTAAGAAATCTTTTTTATATGGTAAAAGAGGAAAATGTAAAAACTGACTTGAAGTTTAAAATAAAAAATAAAAACCCAAGATTTTGGCAACTGCTCTTATCACAGTGTCCTTTTAACTAGAGGGAGAAGAGATGGAAACAGAATCGAATTTCATGTTCTTAGGCTCAGAGAATTGCAGATGGTGACTGCAGCCATTAAGTAGAATGGCAAATCTGGGCCTAAAAAGCAGAGACATCACCCTGATGACAAAAGTCTATTTAGTCAAAGCTATGGTTTTTCCTATAGAAATGTATGACTGTGAGAAATGGATTATAAGAAAAGCTGAAATTATAGTAATGAAGAAGATTTTTAAGATACCGAGACAGAATGGAGATAGAATAAATCCATATTTTAAAAAAATTAATTCAGGCTATCCATTGGAAGATCAAACAATGAATCTGAAGCTTAAATATTTTGATCACATACTCAAAAGACAGTTCTCATTGCAAAAACTCTATGTGGGAAAAGATTAAAGGCAAAAAGAAAAGGGGACAGCAAAGGATGAGATGGATAAATCATATTATAAAAACTATGAACATAAACTTGAACAGATATTGTAAGATAGAAGAGATTGGTGTACTATGGTTCATGGGATCATGAAAAGTCAGACATAACTGAATGACTGAACAGCAATAACAATTTTATGGATGAAGGAGATATGATCATGTTAGTATAGAGTAGAAAAGGAATCAAAGTTAGGAAGATTTGAAATATTAGCGGGTGAAGATTGAAGGGGCAATATGTTAGAGAAGAAAAAAAGAGATGGAATCAAATAATATGGCAAGGAAAAAACAAACTACCTCATCAGAGATTAAAGTAATAAGGAATATAGTAATGTATAATTAAATAGGAAAGACAGGCAGGGATCAGATTGTGACATGCTTTAGCTCCAGAGAAATTTTTATTTGATCCAAGAGATAATAAAGCTTCTTGATCAGGGTAGTGATTGGTCAAATATGTGCTTTTGAATTATCAACTTACAAATGTGTGAAAATTTATAATGTTTGATCCCCTTTTGATATGTAGCTTCACGGAGATTGATTAGAATACTCTTACAATAGGACATAGGAGAACTAATGTGGGCCTAAATGATGGCTATGTGGATGAAAAAAAGGGATAAAAAGAAATGAAAAGTAAAGTTGGTAGCTAATTAGACTTTAAAAGGATAATGAAGAGGAATGAGTTGAGGATGATTATTAGGTTGTGTACCCAGATGTTTATAAGGATAATGGATCCTTCAGATAGACTAAAAGACGTAAGAAGATATAGGAGTTATACCTATTAGTGTCATTTATATCTATTAGTGGAATTTGAGAGATGGGGAAAGGAAAGGGGAAAAATAACTGCTTCTGTTGGGAAATGTTGAATATAGTAGAACCAACTCTCTAGTAGGACCAGAATGACCAAGAAATGAATTGCAGTGTTTTCAATTCATTTTGCATAAATACCTAGATTGAGTAAAGTTAATAGAACATGATATTCTTTTGTTTGCATGTTCAGCATTTTCAAGGACTTTTTTCTTGGAAATTAGAAAAATGAATCAAGTATATATTTCTAATGTAGGGGCTTCTTTTCACAAGAGACTATAGAAAATTAACTGTAATATTTTGAGTTGAATTATTCTATGAGTACACGAATACCTGAAAATCCATGCTATTGCTTAGACAAATATTCCTGTTATATCAAATAGCTTTGCCCTAGCATGTAAAAGGCATTTGCAAGAGGAAACATGACAAGTTTCAGCTAAATATGAATTAATCATTGTATTATAGAACTAGTTCAATATTTGGGGCACTTAACTTTGTCCTGAATTTCCTCATATTCATGCTAGCTTCCTGTATTTCTTGGCTGCTCTATAATCTTCCTGGCATTTACTGTCTTTTCTTTACCACATGTGGCATTTTGTACAAGAAGATAAAGCATCACAGCTAAATATAGAAAATGCCATGTGGATTTGCCTCATTTTATTTTCCTATGACTTCAATTCACATTTTAAAAAACAACTCATGATGTGGAAAATTGTGGGCATTGAAAACAGGCATTAAAACAATATTTGCATTTTTATTTAGAGAAGGAAAGAAAGACAGCTAGTCTCAAAGGAAATGTGAGTAAAAGCCAACTCTTTGGTTGCTTTTATTTAGGAAATAAATACTCAAAGGTTATTGAGCTTGCAGTCTATTTTGATTTTTTGGGGGGGAGAGGAAGTGGGTGGGAGGGAGGCTCTAAAAATCCCCAACACAACAAAACCAGAATGCCAGCAGGAAAAAAACAAACAGGTTATGGCCTTATCTGGTACTTCTTAGATGCAGATGAAGATGGGAAGAATGATAAAGATTGATTAGAAAATTTATAATGAGTTTGATCCCCTTTTGATATGGAGATTGCCTGAGAATCTTAGAATTTTAGGGTTAGAAAGGGACCTCAGAGACCAACTAGTGCAAATATCTCATTTTTATAATCACATAATGATGAAACTTCAGTCAATATATTTGGGGCAGAATTGGGACTAATTCTTGTCTTTTTTAACTCCTACAATGCTCCACATCCTTCTCTTTTTCTCTCCTCACTCTGTTATCCTTTCCTCACACTTCTTCTCTCATCTGCTCTTAAAATTCAAGTATTTATTCTAGTTACATAAATTTTAGTTACAAATGCCTTTTATAGGCATATTCAAATATATATCTCCCCTTGCCCTTTGATCCCTTAGTTACTCATATGGAACAGTGAATAGAGCTTGATATGGAATTAGGAAGACCTGGGTTCAAATGCTACTTGAAAACATCACTTGCCATGTAACCTTAGAAAAGTCATTTAATTTTTGTCTGTCATTGTTTTCTCATCTGTAAAAGAGATATAATAGCGAATAACATAATATTTTATAAGAAATTAAATATTTCAGGATTGTTGTGAGCATAAGATGAGATAATATTTTATAATACTTTCCAAATCTTAAAGCATTACATAAATGCTACTATTACTCCTCCTCATACTTCTACTATTATTATCCATATATTTGTCCACAAATCTTATATTTTGGAATCTAATGGAAAATATTCTATTGATATTATGGAAGCAATATGTTTACCTCCGTAATTTGCCAAGTTTGTCATACTGGAGAGATTTGAAGATCACAAAGTTGGCAAAAAAGGAAGTAGTGATGAGAAATTTCACTTATTTAATCATCTCTAGTTTCTCAGCTAAAGGCAGAAAAATAGGGAGGCAATAAGGTATAGGATATTGGGTTTATAATAAGGAAAGCCTGGTTTCAAATTCTGTAAGACACTTAATTGCTATGTGATCCTGGTGAAGTTACCTTGATATTTCTGTTCCTCAGTTCCTGTTTTAAATTCAATTTTACTTCATTAAATTCCAAATTCCCTCCATTTTCTATTAAAATGTAAGAAAAATAGAAACTATAACAAATATGTATAGTCACGAAAAATAGCCAGTTTTTTAAAAAAAATTCAATCATGAAAAAGAAATAGGAGCAAACATTCTTTCAATCTTCATTCTGAGTCAGTCAATTCTCTATCTGGATATGGATAGCATATATCATCATGAATCCTTATATTATGATTGGTCATTGTGTTAAAAATAGATTATCTTTACAATACTGATATTACTGTGTACATTTTTCTTCTGCTCTTTTTATTTCATTTCCAAGCATATCTATCTTTGTACATTTTCCTAAAACCATCCCCTACATAATTTCTTATAGCACGATATCCCATTGCATTCACATGTCATACATTGTTTAGATATTCCTCAATTGATGAGCATTTCTAATTTATGCCACCAAAAAAAGGGTTGACATAAATATTTTTGGTTCATGTTGATCCTTTTCCTCTTTAATCTCTTTGGAATCATAAATCTAGTAGCAGTATCACTGGGTCAGAAGAAATCCAAATTGCTTTCCAGAGTAATTGAACTAGTTCATTAATCTATATATTAATCTTCTCACATCCCCTGCAGCATGTCATTTTCTTTTTCTGTCCACAAACCAAAACAAAAATGAACACAGGAGAAGCAAGGATAGTGTCTTGTAACGTTCCACTAAAATTTCCTTGGAGGCTGACATTGATCCTTTAATGAACACATTTTCATTTTATACATGAAGGAACTAAAATATATATAACCCCATTTGATAAATAGTCAAAGGATAGGAAGGAACAGTTTTCAGAGGAATAAATCAAAGCTTTTGATGGTATGTTAAAAAAATCCAAATCATTAATAATTAGAGAAATGCAAATTAAAATAACTCTGAAGTACCTCCTCACATCTATCCAATGAGCTAATTACTCAGATGAAGGAACTGATGTCATGCTTATCAAATTTATAATTGATATAAGAATTAATATAAGATTGTAGGATAATATATTTAGAGCTGGAAAATATCTCAGAGGCTATCTAGTTAAATCCTTTCATTTTATGGTAAGGATGCTGACACAGGCAGATTCAATGACTTTGCCAATGTCACACAAGTACAAAGTAACTCAGATAGGATTTTAGGCCAAATTTTCTGATTTCAGAGTAAATGCTTTTCTCACTTTAAATGCATGTGAGAAGAATAGTTTATGTTGTCAATAAAATGATCAGGTAATAAATTAAACCAAGCTGGCACAACAGACTCAATTTAAATAGGTGAAATTTAATTAGGATAAATATAGCTCCTTGCACTTGGGCTGAAATAAATCAATCAGAGAATTAAAGGATAGGGAAGATGTGACCAAGTAATAATTCATGTGAAAAGGTCCTGAGATTGTAATTTCAAACTCAATAAGGTGACAACAAACAAAAGAGCTAATATGATCAGAAGCTACCTGTATAGAATGTAGGGTCCAGGTTAGCAGAAGTTTTAGAATATTGAACTCTACTCTGGCCAAACCACTTCTTGAGTATTTTGTTTGAATTTGGACCATATTTTGGGAAGGACATTGATTTGCTAGTATGCACCCAGTGGAGAGTAGCCAAATTAGTGACAGAAATCAAAATTGTGCCATAGTAAGATCAATTAAAGAACATAGAAAAATTTAGTCAGGGAAGAAGAGACTTAGCAAAACATTTTCAAATTAGCCTTGTTCTGCTTGGTCTTCAAGCCCTCTTATGGACATCTTCCAGGGCTATGTCTTCTGCATTAATCTCCTATCTTTCTGCTCTCTTCTCTTGAGAAGTACATAAAGTGCTAGGATTCAATTGTAACGTTTTTGCAGATAATTCCCAAGTCTGTATCTCCAGATGGAATATCAAGCTTGTTCTACATTTTTAATTGTCTGAAAAACACAAGCTTCTGTCCTGGTTTCCTTATCTATAAATGAGGATGATGATAGATAGCACCTTATAGGGCTCTTGTGAGGATCAATTAAGATAGCATACTTGTGATGATGTTTTTCAGACCTTAAAGGACTTTATAAATGCTTAGTAGTAGAAGTAGTAGTAATAGTTCTTATAGTTATAATTTCCCAAGTTCCTCAGTCTCAAAACATCTGTAATTTTTAACTGGTCTCTTTATCCCACACCTCAAAACAATTGCCAAGATTTGTACCTCTTAAATATTTCTCATATCTGTAGTTCCCTTTCTATGTCTACTGCTACCAGCATGGTTTAGACTTTCATCATCTTTTTCATACATACATACATAACATGCATACAGAATGTTAGCAACATTTTCCCTGATTTTCTAGTAGTCCCTTGTTATTCCTCTCTCCAATCTACTTCCACATCATTACTTAAGTTACTACTAATGAAAAGGTCTGATCACATTAATTTCCAACTCTAAGAATTTTAATGGTTTCCTGTTATCTGCCAACTAAAATATGAAATGTAGAAAAGGTATTCAAGATATTCAAGGTCTCCTTCAACCTGGTTCTGGCCAATGTTTTTACTATATGTTTCATGTTACTCTACTCCTTGATCTTTGCCTTCTATAACTCAGTTGCCATTGGCCTCAATTAAGCATTGCTATGCTGACCAAAGGGGAATTGCATTTGCCCCTGCACTGAAGGAAAAATAAAATTAGAAGGAACTCACCATGAACATATCCAGAGAAAGAAAAGGAAAACTGGAGAATGCAAGGTAATGACAAGCCCCTATAGCTGCCCTAGGAAACCCTATTGGTAAACAGGAATGTGAGAGCCTTCTGAGAAAGAGCACACTGTATTAAAAGGCTGACTAGAATTCTAATCCTGCCTGAAAAAGCTTCACACAGCCTGAAGCACATGGGCTATACCTGGCTATTTTATTTTAAAAAATCCGTATCACAATCCTGAGATAGTCAACATACCTGAAGCCCAGGGTTTTACAGGTGAGGATACTAGAACCCAAACCCAAAACACTTGCTAAAGTTTACTTAAATAATAAGAAGCAGAGACAAGCTTCAAGTCCCCCAAACTGGCATAATAGGGAACCTGGCTTTGGATAGGACATTTGGAAAGTATAGATGAAGCAGTACCCTTTGACCCAGCAGTACCATTTCTGAGTCTGTATCCCAAAGAAAGCATAAAAGAGGGGAAAGGACCCACATGTGCAAGAATATTTGTATCAGTTCTCTTTGTGGTATCAAAGAATTGGAAAATGAATGGATGTCCATCAATTGGAGAATGGCTGAAAATGTTGTGATACATGAAGGTAATGGAATAATATTGTTTCATAAAAAATGATGAACAAGCTATTTTAGAAAGGTCTGGAAAGATTTACATGAACGGATACTGAGAAGAACAAGCAGAACCAGGAATACATTTGTATACAATAACAGTCAGAAGGTGCGATGATCAACTATGAAAGGCTTAGTTATTCTTACTAGTTCAGTGATCCAAAACGATCCCAATAGACTTTGGACTGAAAATGCTATCTGCATCCAGAAAAAAGAACTAAAGAGATTGAGTGTAAATCAACACATGCTATAGTCACTTCTTATTTTCTGTTTTTTTTTTTTTAATCTCTCCCATGATTTTTCTCTTTTGCTTTGACTTTTCTCTCCCCAAATGATTCATAAACCAATGTGTTTTAAAAATAAATAAACTTTCTACAGTAAAAAAAAAAAGTATACATGAGGCAGCTATGTGGTATAGGAATTAAACACTAGACTTAGAGTCGTATTATAATATAGGAACAATTGATGAATTCTACAAAACAGTGAAATGAATGATTTATGAGACAGCTGAGACTGATGTATAGTCTTTTTTAAAAAATTTTTTTAACTTACAATATAGAAATATGGACTAAATATGGCCTTCAAACTGTAGTTGTGGTTACAAGAGTTGTGTGAATTAGTTATAAGAACACATCTTATTCTGCAATTCTTAGCAACACAGAGTTAGACATAGAAAGAATTTTAAAAATCAGTTAATCCAGGGATTCTTAACCTGGAGCCTGTGAACTTGCTCTTTATATTGTATTTATTTTTTTCTGGGCTTCTTAAATTGTTTTTCTGCTTATATATGTACATTAATTTTTTAAAAATACACATTTCTTTATGAATTATTTTGGAAGAAAAAAATTAGAATAAAAGGGGAAAAACCACAAGAGAAAAAATAAACAGAAGAAAAAGAGAAAAAAAATGAACACATGCTGATTTACATACCTACATAGTTCTCAGCATTTTCTATCCAAAGTGTATTGAGATTGTCTTAAATCCCTGAGCCACTAAGAACCAAGACTTCCATAGTTGATTGCATAATTTTGCTGGTCGTGTGCATAATGTATTCCTGGTTCTACTTGTTTCAGTATCACTTTATGTAAATTTTTCCAGGTCTTTCTGAAATCAGCTTGTTCAACATTTTTTATGGGATAATAATATTCTATTATTATCATATACCTTAACTTATTCAGCCAATTAATCCCCAAGTGAGGGCATCTACTCATTTTCAAATTCTTTGCTATTAAAATTGTATTTCAATGTAATTGGTTTCCTTTAAGGTATTTTAAAGCCTTATTTGAGAAGATGTCCATAGGCTTAACACTGTCAAAGGTCCATAAAAAGGTTAAGAATCCCTGAAGTCTCTAACATCACTGATTATTGATGAGGAAAATCTCTCTGAATGCAAATCAATCAGTTAAACCTTCAGAAAACATTTTTAAAAGCATCTATTATGTATTTGGCTCTGGGATTATAAAACCTAAATCAAAATAATCTCTGCCCTTAAACAATTTTATATTATAGTAGACTCCACGCTATCATTCGGAGGCTTCCATTTCCATCAATATCCATTTCTAACAATTTTATGGAAGCAAATATTGAAAATAGAAAAAGCATTGTAACAGGAATCAAGAACTCTGAGGCCTAATATTTGCTTTCAACTATATGTAGTCTTCAGCAAATCATTTATCTATTTTAGCTTCAGTTTCCTCATATTTAAAATGTAGAATTTGTCCAAATTTCTTTCCAATATGAAAATTTTATGATTTTATGATTGTATTTAGAAATTAAATAGCATATATAACATAATTGACAGTAAGTATCTTCCTCTCTTCCTACTCCTCTACTACCTCTTCTTCCTCCAAGTAGCTCAGTGGGCATTCTAGATTCTACAATTATGTATATGTTCTGCCAGGACCATGAGATTCAGGTTGCATGCTCTAATCACACAAGGCTTTGTCATTTCCATCTATGTTAGCTACAACAAAGTATGCAGTGGACTCAGTATAATAAGTAAGCAAACATAACTTTAAAAAAATCAAATGTTTTCACTCTTTGCAGATGATATGATGGTATACTTAGAGAACCACAGAGATTCTAATAAAAAGTTATTAGAAATAATTCACAACTTTAGCAAAGTTGCTGGATACAAAAATAAATCCACATAAATCCTCAGCATTTTTATACATCACCAACAAAATGTAACAGCAAGAGATATAAAGAGAAATTCCATTCAAAACAACTGTTGAGAGTATAAAATATTTGGTATCCAGCTACCAAAGAAAAGTCAGGAATTATATGAGAAAAATTACAAAACACTTACCACAAAAATAAAGTCAGATTTAAATAATTGGAAAGACATCCAGTGCTCGTGGATAGGCCGAGTGAATATAATAAAGATGACAATACTCCCTAAACTAATCTATTTATTTAGTGCTATACCAATCAGACTCCCAAGAAACTATTTTAATGACCTAGAAAAAATAACAACAAAATTCATATGGAAGAATAAAAGGTCAAGAATTTTAAGAGAATTAATGGGAAAAAAAGTCATAGGAAGGTGGTCTAGCTGTACCTGATCTAAAGCTATATTATAAAGCAGCAGTCACCAAAACCATTTGATATTGGCTAAGAAATAGACGAGTCTATCAGTGGAACAGATTAGGTACACAGGACAAAACAGGGTACAACTATAGCAATCTAGTGTTTGACAAACCGAAAGATACCAATATTTGGGATAAGAATTCATTATTTAAAAAAAAAAAACTGTTGGGAAAACTGGAAATTAGTATGGCAGAAATTAGATATGGACTCACACTTAACATCATATACCAAGATAAGATCAAAATGGGTTCATGATTTAGGCATAAAGAATGAGATCATAAATAGATTAGAGGAACAGAGTATAGTCTACCTCTCAGACCTGTGGAGGAGGAAGGAATTTATGACCAAAGGAGAACTAGAGACCATTATTGATCACAAAATAAAAGATTTTGATTACATCAAATTAAAAAGCTTTTGTACAAACAAAACTAATGCAAGCAAGATTAGAAGGGAAGTAACAAATTGGGAAAATATTTTTACAGTTAAAGGTTCTGATAAAGGCCTCATTTCTAAAATATATAGAGAACTGACTCTATAAGAAATCAAGCCATTCTCCAATTGATAAATGGTCAAAGGATATGAACAGACAATTTTCAGATGACGAAATTGAAACTATATCCACTCATATGAAAGTGTTCCAAATCACTACTGATCAGAGAAATGCAAATCAAGATAACATTGAGACACCACTACACACCTGTCAGATTGGCTAAGATGACAGGAACAAATAATGATCAATGTTGGAGGGGATGTGGAAAAACTGGGACACTGATGCATTGTTGGTGGAGTTGTGAAAGAATCCAGCCATTCTGGAGAGCAATCTGGAATTATGCCCCAAAAGTTATCAAACTGTGCATACCCTTTGATCCAGCAGTGCTACTACTGGGCTTATATCCCAAAGAAATACTAAAAAGGGGAAAGGGACCTGTATGGGCCAAAATGTTTGTGGCAGCCCTTTTCGTAGTGGCTAGAAACTGGAAAATTAATGGATGTCCATCAATTGGAGAATGATTGGGTAAATTATGGGATATGAATGTTATGGAATATTATTGCTCTGTAAGAAATGACAAGCAGGATGAATACAGAGAGGTTTGGAGAGACTTACATGAACTGATGCTGAGTGAAATGAGCAGAACCAGAAGATCACTATACACTTCAACAACAATACTGTATGAAGATATATTCTGATGGAAGTGGATATCTTCAACATAAAGAAGATCCAACTCACTTCCAGTTGATCAATAATGGGCAGAAACAGCTACACCCAGAGAAGGAACACTGGGAATTGAATGTAAACTGTTTGCATTACTGTCTTTCTACCCAGGTTACTTATACCTTCGGAATCCATTTCTTAATGTACAACAAGAAAATTGGATTTGCACACATATATTGTATCTAGGTTATACTGTAACATATTTAATATGTATGGGATTGCCTGTCATCTAGGGGAGGGAGTGGAGAGAGGGAGGGGAGAATTTGGAAAAATGAATACAAGGGATAATTTTGTAAAAAAAATTACTCATGCATATGTACTGTCAAAAAAAATTATAATTATAAAATTAATAAAAAAATAAATCTAAAAAACCCAAATGTTTTGAAGATTTCAGTATTGCTATTTTAACTGTATGATGTATTAATATGCTATTATGATCTATAAAATATGAATTCACATATAAATATTATTCATGCTGTCTTGTGGTAAGTGTGGATTTTTATTGGTTAACATATATCAAAATTGTAGTTATAAAATGAACCTTAACTCAAAAAAAGATTGGAAAATTTGTTTTGAACAAAAGTGCTAAATGCCATTGACAAAAAAAAAATGGAAAAAAGGATAATGATAAGGTCTTACTGCACTTGTTAGCAGGCTGAAATGTTTTCTGAGTTTGCTACCTGAAATCAGAAAGATAGCACAGTTATAATAAAATGCATTTAGTGTGTATGTTAATGTGGGTGTATGTGTGTAAGCTATGTGCAACTAAGAAGGTCTTTGGGGTTAATACCCATCTAAAGAATGAATAGTATGAATTCAAGCTCTTAACAAAAGCAAAAAGAAGGCTAAAAGGTCCTTGGGTTTTAAATTGCATTTGAGCAGAGTGTCCAACTGGATGGAGAATAGATTCTGAGTCACATCAGTGGTATTTTTATGCCATCAGTCTACAAAATCTTGACCTTTTGAGGACCATGAATTCATTGTGCTGTGCTTGTACTTTCCAATATCTCATATTATCATTATTATCATGCATGCTTTCAAAGACTTTAATTTCAGATAAACCCAAATAACAAACTAAATATGGCCTTTTGTCAAATTTCTCATGAACCTTTGGCCCTGAAGTCAACTAGAATGGAAGGCATAATGCATTGAATGTGAACATAATAATAGCTAGCATTTACTTAATGTTTCAAGGTTTGCAAATTGCTTTTTAAGATATTTTATTTCATTTGATTTGTTCCTCAAAACAAACCAGTGAAAAACAAACTCTTATCATGATAATTTTACAAATAAAGGAACTGAGGATTAAATGGCTTATCCAGGGTGACATAGTGTATGTCTAACACAGAATTTGAACTCAGGTCTTCCTGACTTCAATTCTAATGCTCTGTTTGTTGCACTATCTACCTCAAAGAGGATGTCAGTAATGAGTAACACACCAAAACTTATGGAATTCAGCCAAAGCAGTTTTTAGGAGAAATTTTATATCTCTATATGCTAACATGGATAAAATAGAGAAAAAAGAAATCATTAAATTGGACATGTAACTTAAAAACTAGGAAAGGAACAAATTAAAAATCCTCAATTAAATAGCAAGTTAGATAATCTAAAAACCAATGGAAACAGTAAAATTAAAGAAAGTTATGAACTAATGAATAAATTGAGATCTGATTTTATGAAAAATACGAATAAAATATATAAATCTTTGGTTGATTTGATTAAAAAAGAAAGAAGAGCTCAAATTACCAGTATCAAAAGTAAAAAGAGTGAATTCACCATAAATTAAGAAGAAATTAAAGCAATAATCAGAAGCTATTTTGCCCAATTGTATATCAATAAATCTGACAATCTAAGTAAAATGGATGAATATTTACAAAAAAATAAGTTGCACCAATTAACAGTGCAGAAGAGGAATTAACAGAAAAGGAAACAAAATACTTAAGTAGCTCCATTTTAGAAAAAAAGAAATTGAACAAGCCATCAATGAACTCCCTAAGAAAAAATCTTCGGGGTTTGGATTTATAAGTGAATAAAGAATAATTAATTACAATACTATATTAACTATATGGAAAAATAGGCAAAGGAATACAATCATATTCCTTTTGTGATGCAAATATGGTGCTGATACCTATCTGAGGAAGATTCAAATAGAGAAACAGAATTATAGGTCAATTTTCCCTAGTGAATATTGATAAAAAATTTAAATGAAATATTAGCAAAGAGATTATGGCAATTTATCAAAAGTAATAAACCATCATCATGTGGAATTTATACTAGAAATTCAGAATTGGTCAATATTAGGAAAATTATTGGCACAATTGACCATATCAGTAACAAGACTAACAGAAATATATGATTATCTCAAATGCAGAACATTTTTAAAAAAATATAGTGCTTATTCATATTAAAAACATTATAAAGCATAGGAATAAGTGAAAATTCCTATATGCCTTATATCTAATGGTAATGAGCCAGAAAGCATTCCCAGTAAGATCAGGAGTAAAACAAAGATACCTTTTATCATCACCATTATTCAATATTTTTCTAGAAATATTAACTTTCACAATAAGAAAAGAAAAAGAAATTGAAAGAATTAAAAGAGGCAATGATGAAACAAAATTATCATTATTTACAGATAATATAATGGTATATTTAGAGAATCCTAGAGAATCAGCTAAAACTACTTAAATGAACACTTTAGCAAAGTTATATGATATAAAATAAATCCACATAAATCATCACCATTTCTATGTATTACCAATAAAAGCCAGCAATAAGAGATAGAAAGAGAAATTCTATTTAAAATAACAGTAAACAATATAAAATAAAAAAATTACAAGAGACAATATAATATTTGGGAATCTATCTGACAAGACAAACCCAGGAATTATATGATCACAATTACAAAACACTTTTCACACAAATAAATCAAAATATAAACAATTGTAAAATCTCACTTGTTCATGTTAGACTGATCAAATATAATAAAAATGACAATTCTTCCTGAATCATTTTACTTATTTAGTGTCATGCCAATCAAAATATATGTTATAAAGATAGAAAAAATAATAACAATTCACCTGGAAGAACAAAAGATCAAAAATATCAAGTGAATTAATAAAAAATGCAAAAGAAGATGGTCTAGCTGCACCAAATCTAAAACTATACAATAAAGTGACAATCATCAAAACTATTTGGTACTGTCTAAAAAAATATAGTGATGGATCAGTGGAATAGGTTAGGTACATAGGACAGAGTAGTAAGTGATTATTGTAACTTGCTGTTCAATAAATCAAGAGCATCCAACTTCTGTAATAATAACTTACTTTTGATAAACATAGCTGGGAAAAACTGGAAAATTGTATGGCAAAAACTAGGCATAGACCAACATCTCATACACTATACCAAAATAAGGTCAAAATGAGTACATGATTTAGACACAAGGGGTGATTTCACTGTCAGATATACAGAAAAGGGAAGAATTTATGCCCATGGAAAGAAAAAGGAACATTATGAAATGCAAAATGAATAATTTTTATTACATTAAACTTAAATGGTTTTGCACAAACAAAAACAGTACAACCAAGATTAGGAGGAAAGCAGAAAGCTGGCAAACTATTTCTACAGGCAATATTTCTAATACAGGCCTCATTTCTCAAATATATAGAGAACTGAATCAAAATCTAAGAGTACAAATCATTCACAACTTATAAATGCTCAATATTTTTAGATTGACTAATATGATAGAAAAGGAAAATGATAAATGTTGGAGAAGATGAGGGAAAATTAGGACATTAATCCATTGTTGGTGGATGTTAACTGATCAAAACATTTTGGGGAGCAATTTGGAATTATACCCAAAAGGCAAACAAAACATGCATCCCCTTCGATTCAGCAATACTAATATTAGGTCTATATTCCAAAGAGATCATGAAAAAAAGAGAAAAGGACCTGCATGCATGAAAATATTTATAGAATCTCTTTTTATGATGGCAAAAAAGTGGAAATTGTGAGGATGCCCATCAATTAAGGAATGGCTGAACAAGTTGTAGTATATGGATATAATGGAAAACTATTGTTCTATGAAAAGTAGACAGATTTCAGAAATATTTGGAGACTTAAATGGACTAATGCTGAGTAAGTGAGCAGAGCCAGGAGAATATTGTATACAACTGCAAAATTGTTCAATGATCAATTATGATAGACTTAGTTTTCTCAACATTATAATGATCTATAACAATTTCAAAAGACTCATGATGGAAAATGTTATCCATATCCAGAGAAAGAACTATTGAGTCTGAATGCAGATCAAAGCATACTATTTTCACTTTTTATGTACCTTTTCTTTCTCTTAGTTTTTCCCTTTTGTACTTGTTCTTGTTTTACAATGTGACTAAGGTAGAAATATGTTTAACATGATTGTACATATATAACCTGTATCAGATAGCTTACTATCTTAGGGAGAAAAGAGGAAAAAGAAGAAAGGAGAAAAATTTTGAACTGAAAATTTTACAAAAAATCAATGTTGAAAACTATCTTTATATGTAATTTGGGGGGGAAATACTATGAAGTGGAGGGAAAAAAAAGAACTTAAGTAAGTTCAAAAAAAATTATTTCCTCAACTTCCTCTTCTGTCTTACAGACACAATGATAACATCTACTACTTCTTTATCCAAATGTTTCCAGGAACCTGAATTTTACCTTAAAGAGACCCTGGGCTAGTGAGAGAAATATAAATGCAAATTAAGACATTAAACTAAACTTCTCTACATGTTAGGAATTTTCCTAACCAGGGTACAAATTGTTATGCTATTCCTAATTTTTCATTTAATATAAATGAACAACACTATAATATAATATATACTAATATAGTTGATATCATAAAGTACTCCCTCCAGCATCAAAGGAGGGAACCACAAGGACTTAAGCAGTCATTATATTACCTTTAGGCCTAAAACAGGTTAATGATAATCAGAATTATAATAAGAACATTTCATCCCCCTCATCTCTGTGCTTTTTTGGTTATCTCCCATGTCTAGAATAGCTTTCCTTCTCACTTCTCCCTCTTAGAATTTCTTACATTTTTGTAACATATTTTTTATATATTTCAGTAGTTTATACAGAACTTTTGAATTTGGAATCTGACTTCACAGATCAATGTAACATTTTTTTTTCTTTTTATATAGTTCAGTTGTTTAGAATCCCTTACATTAAGACTTAGGTCAAACCATCAAATTTTTTTATGAAGTCTTCTCTGATTTCCTAGATACTAATACTTCTCCCTATCCCCAAAATCACCTTGTATCCCTTTTGAATATATCATGTATATAACTGTATTTGGAATACTATCTAAATGATAGGAAAAATAAAATGCATAAAGACTTAATGTCAAAAACATTTTATGGCATAGGTGGTATTGTCATCTCCATTTTATGGATGAAGAAACTTTATTTGTATTCCCAGAGCTTAGCACAATGCCTGGGATATAGTAAATGCCTAATACAGGTTTATTAACTATTGATTCTAGTCAAAGCCTACTTAATTTGTTTTTGCATCCTTACCAATCACAGTGTTATTAAGTACATTGTGCTTAATGGATCGATGGATTGATTGGGGTTCTATTTGGGATGACTTAATGAAGCACTTTAGTAAAAAGTTATTTATTCATTATTTCAGTAAGTATCCTAGAAAAATGTGTGTTCATCCTGAAAGTACAAACATCCAGATAATAATTAATCCTATCTCAGATTAATTACTGTTTTCTGGTGGAGGGATGAAAGAGAGGGAGAGAGAAAAAAAATTGGAACTGAAAATCTTACAAAAATGAGTGATGATAATAATTATGGATATCCTGAGGATCTCAGGCAGCTATGATAACAAAAAATCTTATAGCTGAAGGCAGATGAGTTTTCAATAACAAATTTAAAGATGCTTATGGTCAGTACATGGTCTTGTTGGATATAAGCAAAAGAATTTCATATGACTCATCCCGCTGAAATTCTATTACGATGTAACTTTCCTTTTTAAGGGTCCAGCCAGAAATGGTTTCATTAGTCCAAAGAATGTGAGGCAAACATTTTTTCAACATTTTGTCATGAAATACATAGGCTGTACAGCTAAGTTCTGATAAGTGCAAATGAAGAATCTCCTGAAGTGATAGTACATTTCAAATTTGTACTATTCTAAATTATTATTATATAAAATAGGGTGATTGGTTCTAATTCAATGGAAACACTCAGTATGGATTCAAATAATGTGACCATTTTAGGGAGATTCTATATTCACACTAATCCAGAGTTGGCTATACTATCCTAATGCCATTCTATTCTATCCTCATTCCCTTCCATCCCAGCTCATTCCATTTAATTTTATTTTATTCACTTCAATTTCACTTGATTGATTCTAATATATTTCATGAGAGGGCCACTTAGGGAAATATGGTTTATTTGTTAAAATATTGCTCAAGGGCAGTAGTAACTACTATAGTTTTGCTTGTGTACTCGTGTTATACAAATGTCCCATTCTTTCCCTATTTACTTATCTTCAGAACTTCTCTATAATTATTGAAGGTAAAAATATCTCTGCTATATCTCTCCACCTCTCCATTCACATAGAATAGAATCACCTTTTTCATTCACTAAGTCCATGGAAATACTCTTAACTGATCTTCCTAATTCACTCTTTTTAGTCCAATTTGTACTTCACCTCTGGTCTCTTTTCCACTTACTGTCTCTTACTCGTGATTGGAATGCTATTCTTATTTTCCTATTCCTTATAGAATCCATGAATTCTTTTAATAATAATAATAATAATAATAATAATAATAATAGCAAATCAATAATAATACAAAGTTTCTTCCTTCAAGGGACATACATTCTATTGGAGACTATAGTAGAACTTGGTTTTTAGTCAATAGACGATTTGGATCAATTTGGATCAATGGTATGGGACCATATGGTCAGCAATGTCTATCCAAACTAGGAAGAGCTTTTCCTTTGTAAACTATTTTCTTAGGCAGAGGCAGCACCCAGAGTGCAGTTCAGATAAGAGATTTAAGTTGATTAATGCAGATAAAATTGAACTGGTGAAACACCAGGGCCATTTATGTGTGTAGTAGTGTCAGTTACTATTATTTTATAATGACATGAATAAAGAAGAGGCCAGATTGTTCTGAGTGATTAACAGATGAAAATACCTGTTGAGATTGCCAGAGAATGAAGGAAATAGGACCAGTGTGGTTTGAATACAATTTCAGAGTTATGGAAAATCAAACAGAGCAAGTAATAACATTGTCAAAAGTTCTCTGCCAGAAATTCCAATCAGTAAGATAGCAGATCCAGGAGGCCAGGCAGGAAAACAGGGTTTCAGTTTTAAAAGCCAGGGAAGCTAAAGCTAAGGAAATTCATACAGAAAAGGAATTGCAAAACAACAAAGAAGAGTTGAGGATTTGTAGATTCCTTATTCAAAGGAACAACACAAATGGGTGTCATTCTATGGTAATAATATGTAACTAATCCCTAGTCAGACCAGCAGAAGGCATTAATAGGTTCAAACAGATTTCTTCTTCTATTTACTTAACACTATTAATAATTATTGTCTCTAATGGATTCCTTTCCTTGTTCTGCCATTATTGATTATTGCCCTTTATTCTAAAAAAGAACCAAAGGACATCACTATGTTAGAGTCAAGATAAAGTGTGTCCAACTGTGGCTGATCAGAGAAATATGAGATCAGAATGCTCTGCCACAGATTGGACACAAGTAGTCCCTATGAACATTTGGGGTGGACTTTCTAAAGTTGTGCATCTCATGTTTCTTCTGAACTAATTCAATTCTGCTTTGCTTGCTCATAGAGCTATACTGGGTGGTCCTGTGTTAGTGACTCCCCTGTTATACAATCCATTCTAAAGTTCTTAAAAAAAATCCTTAAAAGTCTCCTTGTATCACTTTTTCTGACCACCTTGTGAGTGTTTGCCCTTGTGTGAGTTCTCCATAAAATAATCTTTTTGGCAAGCATACATTTGACATTCAAACAATGTGGCCAGCTCAAATGAGGTGCTCTCCATAATAGAGTTGGAATGCTTTTTAGTTTAATTTGAACTAAACTGTCTGTCATTATAGTTTAGAGGAGGCAGAATAGTACAATATGAGGAAAACTATATCTGGAGTTTGAGGACTTGGGTTCAAATCTACTGCTGACACTAAAGTATCTTTGTGATCATGGGCAAGTTACTTGGCTTCTGATTTTTTTTTTCAATTATAAAATAGGGAATTAGACTTTTTAGCCCTGAGATATTTTCAACTTTATAATCTTATGATCCCTTATCGCTTGCTATCATTCTTTAGACTTCAATGATATCTTGAAAAATACAGTGAATGAATGAATGAATGAAGTTAAAGGACCTCAAAATGAATTTTTTTTTTTTTTTTTGAGGCTGGGGTTAAGTGACTTGCCCACGGTTACACAGCTAGGAAGTGTTAAGTGTCTGAGACCAGATTTGAACTTGGGTCCTCCTGAATTCAAGGCTGGTGCTCTATCCACTGAGCCACCTCGCTGCCCCCTCAAAATGAATTTTCAATGAAATAGTAATAAAATATGGATTTAGTTTTATAAAGAAAGTAAATCTATATTTTATTACTCTTTTTAACTGAAGATTCTTTTAGAAGTCTTTTGCTCATATTCATCAATGTCATTTGGCATCACAAATTCCTGGGTTAGACTGAAGACTTTGAAATATTAAAACATTCCCCAAATTAGTCAGGTGGTATGAGTGTGTATATATGTGTCCATTTGTGCATTTTCTGGACTCTGAATAACCTGGCAAATGCTAATCCAAGTCTTCTGAATCCATATAGAAAGAGATATTAAGAAGCAGCCAAGTTATTTCCTATTTCTATTGACAATTTCTTTTCCAATTTTACCTCTGCAAAGAGTGTATAACATATAGAACAATTTAACTTCAATAAGAAAGCAAATGTTTGCCTGTTTCCCTTGTCTGTAAATGTGTTGGAGAAGGAAAATGGCAAACCACTCTAGTATCTTTACCAAAGAAAACCTTAAATAGGACCAGGAAGAGTCAGACTTAACTGAGAACAAAAACAACAAAAAGAAAAATAAACTCAGTTTTTTGTTTCATCTGCTGAATTTTTTTTCTGTGATAATTTTCAATAATATATTAAAAAACCTTCATGGTTTGCACAAACATTTATATGCTTGTGGGTGGAACAATAGTTTTTGAACTATAATCTGTGGAACATTACTAATAATGACTCATTTGTTTTGTAGAGCAGCAGATAATTGATTATAATGACATGCAGCAGATAATTTATATAAATGATATAAATGACATTTACAGTAACCACATCTTCTACAATGGAGACATCAAACACAGGACCCTATGGTCCACATATATTTAATAATAAGATAAATAAAAACGTTGGTATGTTAATTTGTGATTTTGTGAGCAAATATGACTACAATAGAGATCCTTTTGTATAATTGAGTGGCTCCTACTTCTATTTTGGTATTAGTGTTTATACAACACCTTTATGATCTGCTCTATTTGGGTCTGATTTTCTTCCTTCCTTCCTTCCTTCCTTCCCTTCCTTCCTTCCTTCCTCCTTCCTTCTCCTTCCTTCCTTCCTTCCTTCCTTCCTTCCCTTTCCTTCCTTCCTTCCTTCCTTCCTTCTTCCTTCCTTCTCTTCCTTCCTTCTCTTCCTTCCTTCCTTCCTTCCTTCCTTCCTTCCTTCCTTCCTTCCTTCCTTCCTTCCTTCCTTCCTTCCTTCCTTCCTTCCTTCCTTCCTTCCTTCCTTCCTTCCTTCCTTCCTTCCTTCCTTCCTTCCTTCTTCTTCCTTCCTTCCTTCCTTCCTTCCTTCCTTCCTTCCTTCCTTCCTTCCTTCCTTCCTTCCTTCCTCTCCTTCCTTCCTTCCTTCCTTTCTTCCTTTCTTCCTTTCTTTCTTTCTTTTCTTTCTTTCTTTCTTTCTTTCTTTCTTTCTTTCTTTTCTTTCTTTCTTCTTTCTTTCTCTTTCTTTCTTTCTTTCTTTCTTTCTTTCTTTCTTTCTTTCTTTCTTTCTTTCTTTCTTTCTTTCTTTCTTTCTTTCTTCCTTTCTTTCTTCCTTTCTTTCTTTCTTTCTTTTCTTTCTTTCTTTCTTTCTTTCTTTCTTTCTTTCTTTCTTTCTTTCTTTCTTTCTTTCTTTCTTTCTTTCTTTCTTTCTTTCTTTCTTTCTTTCTTTCTTTCTTTCTTTCTTCCTTTCTTCCTTCCTTTCTTCCTTCCTTTCTTCCTTCCTTTCTTCCTTCCTTTCTTCTTTTCTTTCTTTTCTTTCTTCTTCTTTCTTTCTTTCTTTCTTTCTTTCTTTCTTTCTTTCTTTCTTTCTTCTCTTTCTTTCTTTCTTTCTTTCTTTCTTTCTTTCTTTCTTTCTTTCTTTCTTCCTTTCTTTCTTTTCTTTCTTTTCTTTCTTTCTTTCTTTTCTTTCTTTTCTTTCTTTCTTTCTTGACATACTTGTCATTCTGCTATCTTCCCAGAGACATTACCTTTCCTTTATTCCCTTCACTTATTTCCTCCAAAATAGCATAACACTAAAGTCAGAAAGATCTCATATCAAGTCCTGCCTCTAGCATAAGTTAGTCTTGTGACCCTGGACAAATCACTTAGCTTTTTAAGGCTCAGGGCAACTCTCTTCAACATTATACACTGAAGAAAAGGTAATTAATTTCCTCATTTAGAATTCCCAATACCTATGAATTCACAAGATCAATCTATTACTTTGTCCTTCATTTTTGGACTCTTCATTATTGTTTTTCAATGTAAAATTTAGTCCAGATTCTTACATTGGATTTGGCTGCTAGAGTTGTTGGAATGAGTGTTTTTCAATATCTTGAAACTTTTAAACACTGTGTTTTTTTTAAAAAACCACTAAGAATATAATTTTAAAAATTAATACTACTTAGCATTATAATGAAGGTTTATCAGAACTCCACATTAAATGCATTTTTCCAGAGAGATATCTTCCTTATTATGTCTAATTTTATCAATTTTGAGTGAAATCTTTCTGAAATGTATTATGGCCCTTACTGCCCTTCTTAAAGAAAGGCCGACTGATATAATTTTGACTTTTGCTAAATTATTTAGAATCATTATTATAACTCTAATGGTACTGGTTTGTAATACAGTGGTATCAAAGTCAAATAGAGATAAGGTCAATTAAACCATACATAAAGATCCCTATATGTTGCATATTGATTTAGTTTTAAAATGCAATAAGGTTGATTTTTCATTGTATTTATATTTATTTTGTTAAATATTTCCCAATTACATTTTAATTTTACAGGTTTGGACTGCATTTAAGAGTGTTATGGGCTTCATGCCATGCTTCTGTTGTAATATATGGTATAGTTCACTATTTGCTTTTTAATTTCTTCTTTGTCCTACTCTTGACAATGTGCCTGCTCCCAGAAGCTCATATTCTCCATCCAATTTCCTAATTTATTGCTTCTAATCCATTGTGGTCTGACTACCAAATTTGTTAAGCATTTTATGCTAAGTAAAGGAAAAAAATAAGAATAAGAATACAAGGACCTCTCTCATAGGAAAAAAAATGCAATGGATTTTTGAGACATCTATTGTGAGTTCTCAGAAGCCTTTATTACTCACTTTTAGTTTTGTGGCTTTATTATAGTGGACTGAGGTTGCAAGAGGTATGAGCTTTGAACAAGGGGCATTATTGTGATAAGGTTAGAAAATTCCATTACAAAGGTTAGATCAAGCCAGAAAAAAGTAGAGATAACCTTTGTGGAACACAGAGTGAATAGAGCTCTTTGTAAACATTTAGCAGATCACTCAACCAGACTAAGTGCAGGATTATCTAACATGTGAAGCACACCTTACTTTCATTTCCAGCTCCAGTGAAAGGTGGATGACAAAAAGAAATTAATGTGTTGGAAATGTGTTGACTTGTTTGTCCTACAGTCTATTGTGTTGTAAAGAAAACATGAGATTCTTTTTATAAAATCTAGTGAGACAATGGAAGTCATTTATCTAAATAGCATTTTCCTTACTCATAACATTAATTGCTATTTCAGGGAGATTAAATATCTTCTTTCATATGTCCTTTGTAGTTTAGGTTTTATAATAAGCCAAAATGACATATTCATGAAAAATTGTTCTTAAAACAATATTGCTATTATTGTATGCAGTATTGTCTTGCTTCTGCTTATTTTGTTCATCATTTAATACAATTCACATTTTTCTAAGATCACTGAGTTCAACGATTCTTATACACAGTACAATATATGAATAATATGTCACAATATAGTTAATTCAGCTAGTTCTTTTTTTCTTCTTAATCATTTTACTTATTTATTTTTGATACACTTTGCTTTATGCATCATGTTGGGAGAAAAAAAAATCAGAACAAAAGGGAAAAACCTTGGGAGAGGGTGAACATAGCATGTGTTGATTTACATTCAATCTCCATAGTTCTTTTTCTGGATGCAGATGGTATTTTCTATACAAAGTCTATTGGGATTGCCTTGGATCACTGAACCACTGAAAAGAACCAAGTCTTTTATAGTTGATCATTGCACATTTTTGCTGTTATTGTATACAATGCATATTGTATACAATACAAGTCTTCTTCCTGTTTCACTCAGCATCAGTTCATGTAAATCTTTCTAGGTCTTTCTAAAATTAGCTTGCTCTTCATTTTTATAGAACAATAATATTCCTTTGTCTTCATATAGCACAACTTGTTCAGCCATTCCCCAATTGATGAGCATCTACTCCTTTTTCAATTCTTTGCCACCACAAAAAGAGCTGCTACAAACATTTTTACACATGTGGGTCCTTTTCCCTCCTTTATGATTTCAAAGGGTATGCACAGTTTGATAGCTCTTTGTTCATAATTCCAAACTGCTCTCTAGAATAGTTGGATGATTTCATCACTCCACAACAATGCATTGATGTCCCAATTTTCCCGTTTTCTCCAATGTTTATCATTATCTTTTCCTGTCATCTTAGTAAATCTGCGAGGTATAAGGTATTATTACCTCAGAGTTTTAATTTGCATTTCTTTAATCAATAGTGATTTAGACCATTTTTTTTAATATGACTTATAGATGGCTTTAATTTCATCATCTGAAAATTGTTTATATTCTTTGATGATTTATTGATTGGGGCATTACTTCTGTTTCTATAAATTTGACACAGTTTTTATATATTTTAGAAATGAAACCTTTATCAGAAACATTGATTATAAAATTTTTTTCTCAGCTTTGTACTTCCCTTTTAATCTTGTTTCTATTGATTTTGTTTGTATGAAACATTTTTTAATTTAATGTAATTAAAGCTGTACATTTCACATTTCATAATGTTCTCTAGTTCTTTGGTTATACATTCCTCCCTTCTCCAAAGATCTGATAGGTAAATTATGCCTTTCTCTCATAACTTGGTATCAAATCATATACATTTTTATCTTGTTTTGTTATGGGATGCGACATATGCTGAGTTTTTGACTCAGCATATATTATTTTACAGTTTTCCCAATAATTCTTGTCAAATATTGAATTATCTTAGAAGCTGGAATTTGGTGGTTTATCAAACACTAGATTACCATAGACCTTGATTATTTGTCATGTGTATCTAATCTATTCCACTGATCTACCACTATGTCTTAGCCCGTACCTAATGATTTTATGACTTACTGCTTTATAACATAGTTTCAGGTCTGGAACTGCTAAGCCACTATCGTTTAATTCCATTAATTTTCCCCCCCATTAATTTCCTAGATATTCTTGACTTTTTGTTCTTCAAGATTAATTTAATTATTATTTTTCTAGTTTTATAAAATAATTTTTGGCAGTTTGATTGGTATGGAACTAAAATATATTAATTTAGGCAGTATTGTTAATTTTATTATATTAGCTCAGCTTATTCATGAGCAATTCATATTTTTTCAATTGTTTAGAAGTGACATTATTTGTGTGAGAAATGTTTTATAATTGTGTTCATATAGTTCTGGGTTTATCTTGGCAGGTAGACACCCAAATATTTTATTTTGACTATAATTTTTAAATGGAATTTTTCTATCTCTTTTAATAGACTTTGTTAGTAATATATAGAAATGCTGATGATTTGTGTAGGTTTATTTTATATTCTACAACTTTGTAAAAGCTGTTAATTGTTTCCAGTAGGTTTTTGGATGATTTTCTAGGATTCTTTAAGTATATCATCATATCATCTGCAAAAAGTGATAGTTTTACTACCTCATTACCTATTCTAATTCCCTTAATTTTTTTTCTTTTATTATTGTTAAAGCCAACATTTCTAGCACAATTCACTCCTGATCTTATTGGGAATGAATCCAACTTCTCTCCATTACATATAATGCTTGATGTTGATAGATATTACTTATTATTTGAAAGAAATCTCCCTTCGTTCCTGTATTCTTTAGTATTTTCAATAGCAATTGGTTCTATATTTTGTCAAAAGCCTTTCCTGCATTTATTGAGATTATCATATGATTTCTGTTGGTTTTGTTTTCCTGACATTGAACCAGCCCTTCATTTCCGGTATAAATCCCACTTGTTCATAGTGTTGTTTTTTTTTTTTTTTTTTTTGCTGATAAGTTGCTGTAGTCTCTTTGCTAATATTTTATGTAATATTTTTGCATCAATATTCATTAGGGGATTGGTCTGTAAATTTTTTTCTCTGTTTTGGCTCTTTCTGCTTTAGGTTTCAATACCACATTTGTATAATTCAGCTAGTTTGAATTAACTATCATAGAATGTTTCACTTTTTCATCAGTTTTTCAAGCTTTCATTAGTTCTACTCTCAAGAACAAAATATAGAATTTTGTAAGCATATTTATGCCAGGAGCAATTGTCTATGTAGGCCTTGTTCAGAACTCTAATGAAGATGAAGATTTGGATCAGAGTTCATTACATACAGGATCTACATTACCATCATTTCCTATATGTACCTACCTGTACCTATACTATACTTATCATCTATCTCTTTAAAATTCCAGGCTAACCACTAACTTTTCTTTTACTTCTTTTTTGACTTTTTATCTCTTAGTCTCATTGCTTCTTTACAGTGAACACATACTTCTTTGTGTTGCCCCACTATTTATTGCTTCCTGAAGAGTCCCAATTAGTTATATAACATTTTATCAGAACATTTATCCATCATAGTCTTTCTCCCCATATCTTTAAATGTCATGGGTATTTTTCAAAGATCATGAAAATCTTGGAATCTGTGACTCATGAAAACTGTGAGAAAAGGAACATTATTCTCTATCATAGCAATATCACTCAGCCTGTTTTAATAAGCCTCTGAAACAAACGAAGATGGTAGAAGTTAAAAACATTTTCTCTATCATTTCAGTAGGTGACAACATAATATAATAACGGGCCCAATGACAATCAAGGAGTCATAGGATACTACAATTGAAGGTCTCTTTAAGTACCTAGTCCTTATTTTACCAAAAAAAAAAAAAACAAAAAAAAAAAAAAACAAAAAACCGAGAGCCAGAAGTTTGTCTTTTGGAGGGAATTGGAGATGGAGGCAATTGAAGTTAAATGACTTGCCAAGAGTCATAAGGCTGGGAAGTCTCTGAGGCCACATTTGAATTCAGATTCTTCTGATTCTAGGAATAGTGCTTTATCTACTGTACTGTCTAACTGCTCCTGAAGCCTAGAACTTAAGTGCCTTTTCTAAAGCTACATAGCTAAAAAATACAAGTTGGAATGTATCTAGAAAGGCAGTAAACTATAGTAAAATCCAATTCTATAATGGATAGAGTGATAGATTTAAAATCATGAAAATCTAGGTTCACATTTTGCCTTAAATACTTATTAGCTTTTTTGTTCCTTCATAATTTTTCTGGATCTCAATTTCCTCAATTACTAAATGAGGAATTTGGACTCAAGCCATTTGTAAAGTCCCTTCCAGTTCTGAATTTTTGACTCAGTGAACTCTGTAACAATTAGTGAACTGCTTTATTTCTCTGAACTCAGTTTTGCTAAATAAGGATGATGTTATTTGCTCAATTTGCCTCACAGAAATTCTTTTTTAGAAATGAGAATTTTTATGTTTGTGAAAACACTTTGTAAATTATAAAGTGCTATTATGATGAAAGATCTTAGAATTGAGCAGAGTGCTTCATGTCTATTCATAATTAATATTTGTATTACAAATACATTTATATTTTCCTTGGCTTTTTGTATGAAAAGAATTAATTTTCTAATTTTAAACATTAATCTTTTATTCATATCCAGGATAATTCAATTCATTTCAATATTTTTTGGAATTAGAGTTCTTTTTTTTTTTTTTTTTAAGAAAACAACATTTCACAAGATTAGTATTTTACAGACTCAAGCACTAAATTACATTTATTACTTTTTTTTCTTTTTCTAGATGAGGGGACTGATGCCAAGAAATAGTCAATAACAATTAAGGGCACAAGGTGATTAAGTAATTAGTCAATAGGTATTAATTTCTTATTATATTATGTGCACTGGGCTAAAGCTAAGGATACAAAGAAAATAAAAAACGTCCTTATCCTGAAGAGTATACAGTATAATGGGGAAAACAGCATGTAAATTGATGTGTACAGATAAGAAATTATATACCATAGATGAAGGTAATCTGAAAGTAGAAAGCATAAAGAGTCAAGAAAAGACTTTTAAAATAAGGTTAGATTTGAGCTAAGTTTTCAAAGAAGCCAAGAAACAGATAGTGTAAGTAAGAAGGCTAAACATTCTAGCTAAGGGAGAGGGGCAGCCATTGCAAAAACTTGGAAATAGAAGATGGAGTTTTGTGTAGGAGGCACTGGAAGTGGGTCAGTAGAGTAGGATTGTAGAGTGCAAAAATGAAGTATTGGAAGATGTAATATAAATGTCTTAAGAGCTTTAAATGCCAAACAGCAAACTATATTTGATCCTGGAGGTAAAAAGTAACCAATGGGAATTCACTAAGCAGGATGGTGACATACATGTTCAATTCTAATTTTTTTAAAAAATCATTTTGGCAGCTGAGCAAAGGACAAATGGGAGTGAAAAGAGATTATGATGTGAAGATTTGTTAGAAGGCTATAGCAATCGAGAAGTGACAAGAGCCTGAACTAGTTTCATGAAAGTAAAAATATTGATATTTGGCAATGGATTGGATATGGATTGGATTAAAGTGAGCAGCTGAGGATGCCATTGAGGGGGCAGTCCTGATGAGTACAGAATTGTGCTACCTCTTGACAGCAATACAGAAATTCAAAAGAGAAGGGTTAAGGAGGAAAAATAATGGATTACATTTTGGAAATGTCGACTTTAAAATTCATATAGGACAGGGGGCAGCTAGATAGTGCAGTGGATAGAGCAGCAGCCCTGAAGTCAGGAGGACCTGAGTTCAAATCTAATCTCATACATTTAACACTTCTTGGTTGTGTTGGACAAGTCACTTAACCTTAATTGCCTCAAGAGAAAAAAAAAGATTCATATAGGACTTCCAGTTCAAAGTATCTAAGAGGTAGCTAAGCAAAGAGATTATAACTTGATATATAGATCTGAGGGTCATCTGCATAAATAATTGAACTGATGAGAGTCAATGAGATCACCAAAAAAAAGCCAAGGTGAAATCAAATACTTTTCCAAATTTGGATAATAGTTTTACTCTGTCAATATACTACAAATAGAAGATAAAATACTTTTCTCAAAATATAAAATAAAATAAATAAAATACTTTTACTCAAATTTGGGTAATAGTTTTATTTTGTCAATATACTACAAATAGAAGATAAAATACTTGTCTGGTGGTTAAGAAATTATTTTATTGTTTGAAAAGTATACATATATATAAATTATATGAGCTTATATATTTGAATGATATATAGCATTTTGCCTAGGAGGAACTTATTTTTTGGGGGGAGTTTTGGTGATTTTTGTTTCAATAATATGTATAAATAGCAAAAATAAGAATTGTGACCAATTTTCAATCTTAAAAAATCCAGAAATCATCCACTGGGTGGCAGGAGTAGCCCAGGAAAACATGCAACAACACAAAATTGCAATAGAAGCAAATGTATTGTCTTTGGTATATAGAAGCAATCTATTTTAGAATGAGTATTTCATGATTTTCTCCCTACAGTGTTCAAGAATCATACAGAATCAAACATCGATTCGCATCTCATATTCCTTGTGAATAATGATACATGTTTTTGAGATTGATGAGTAGAATTACAGAAAATTTACATGGGCTATATCCTGGGTCATAGACTATGTTCTAGACAGTTTTTCTCTGACTACATCTAAATGTAATGATATCTGAAAATGTCTGAATCTCTTTGACGTTATTCTGAGTTAACTGAGCTCTCCATAAGCAGTCCTTGTTCAATTAATTTTAGTTATATTTTTTATAATTGTCCTTTCCTTTTCATTCTTGCTGCCTCATGTTATCTATTGCACGAACTATTATATGTCTCTTTCTTACCTGTTTTAAACCATCTCTATTCTTTCTTCCTGTTCAATTTAGCACCAATTGTGCTAGATTATCCTAACATACAACTCTGACAACAACAGCTACCCGGCTCAGAAACCATGGTAACTTTGCATCGTGTACTAAAAATAGTCACAGCTCCTCACTTTGGCCTTCCTGCTAGTTTTTGAACTTAACATTCTCTCTTCTATTTCCAATCTATTTTCATAGATTGTGCCATAGCAAATAGTCTTCTTCACTGTCACCTCTTAGAATTCCAACTCACTACAGGGTCTTCTCAGTGGTTTTCTCCTATGCTAGGCTATTCTTAATGTCTCCAACTAAGTTTAGACATACTTTATTTGTTAGCTACATACAACTTTCGGCCCTTTTCCTCATCAGTAGAAAAAAATGGGGGGGTGGGGAAACAGATAGATAGCACAGTAGATAGAGTCAAGAGAACCTGAGTTCAAAATGGCCTCAGATATTTGATATTTACAAGCAGTGTGAATCTAGACAAGTCATTTAACCTTGATTGCCTGAACAAAAAAAATTACTTTTATAAACGGTTTTGATTTATTCTATTCTATTTATTTATACTTATTTTATTATTCATTTATTTTATATATTATATTTAAACATATAATATATAAAATGTTATTTTCCCCAGTTCCCTACTTAGAAATGACACATAAGTTCCTTGACCTTTTGTAATCCTCATGCCATAATTTTTGGTCAGTCACCCTTTTACCATCACTATATAGAATAAAAAAGAATCCAAAAAGTAATTTTATGAACTCATTCATTATTATTTTAATTCACTCATTGTTTTCTTTATCTAAAACATCAGGCATCTAGCAGCACAGATCAGCATATACATTAATAATTCAATACTAAATAATACAATCACAAGTATACAGAAAAAGCTACTTAGGAACACCAGATCCCTCAGAATTATACTATTCTTCCAAAAACAAGTTGAATTTTAGTATCTTGCTCTGTTGTTACAATACCATTACCTCTTTATCCATAGCATGAAGACTAGATTTAGTATTCTCTCCCATATCTTTGAGTTTCCCTTTTTAAAATCATCTATAAGCATGATAAGGGTGACAGGTTGGTGACTTTCTTGGGACTTTTGGAAGATGCACTTTCTTCCTGTTCTCACATCTCAACTGTCCTGATTTCCGATTGTACTAAGAGTACTGTCCTTTCATATCTCTTATTCACATTTATACTATATATATATATATATATATATATAGATAGATAGATAGATAGATAGATATAGATGTAGATATAGATATAGATATAGATATAGATATAGATATAGATATAGATATAGATATAGATATAGATATGTTCACTTGGGTGATGTGGCAACCTTTCTCACTGTATCTCTATAGTTGCTGGTAGACTCATGATTAGCTATAAACTATAATTCCCAATCAAATGATCAAAGGAAGGGCTATGAAATAAAAGTATAGAGATTTTCTTTGTTGTCACATTTCAAAAAAAAGCTGATTTTTTTTCAAAAAAGAGGACAAATATACAATTTATGAGTTTGAGAATTTATCCTATTCTAAAGAAAGTTTCCATATGTGAGTAAATCTACACTTATCAAAGGAAAGTGATAGTAGTAGTTTACAATATACCAATAGGTAGTTTACAAAGGCCAGTAGGAAAGATGGAGGATTGTCTGTGAAGCTGCTGCCTTAAATTAATGTATTAGTTTCTAATGTCAGAGGCAAAAAAACTATGATTGATCAGCATCACAATGATATTTTATTAATCAGGTTCCCTCAAACATCCTTAACAAGAAGACCTTATAAACTATAATCAAATGATCATAAAACAAATGAGCTCCTCACCCCACCCCAATGTCTGTAAGAAGCCAAGTCTCTTTAAAGACTTCTCTCATTTTGGATGGTCTTCCAAGATTTCTCTGAATCTAACATTTACTGGGTGATGCTCAAGCCAAATCATCAAGTATTTAGTAAGCTCTTAGTCTGAGTAAGGCACTCTGGTAAGCACTGGGGATAAAAAGAAAGACAAAAATGGTCTCTGTACATAATTTAAGTAGCCCATAAGCTAACGGGTAAGTCATCATGAAAACAACTCTACAAACAAGTTATAAATGCATAAAGTGAAGATATTCACAGAAGGAAGGCACTATCTAAAGGGGAATGGGAAAGGCAGAAGATAGGATTTTAGCTGAGACTTGTAGAAAGCCAAAGAAGCCAAGAGAAGGAGAAAAGGAGGAAAGAACTTGAAGAAATGGGAGTGAGCCAGTGAAGATGTCTAAAATTGAGAGATGGAGTATCCTGGGTAAGGGACAGCAATAAGCCCAATGCCATTGGATGGAGGGAAGTAAGATGTAAGAAGACTAGCCGGCAGGAAGGAATACATTTTTGAAGTGCTTTCAAAGTCAAACAGAAGATTGTATACAGTATACTGGAGGTTCTAGAGTGCCATTATTGTTTATGGAAACAGAGTGTGTGTGACATATTCAAATCTAGACTTTAGGTAGTTCACTTTTATAGCTGAGTAAAGGATGCACTGGAGAAGATAGAGGCAGATTATGTATTACAATTTTATGAACAAGTTGGACAGGTCAAGTAATGGAATCAACTGCTTCTATAAACAGTGAAATTCTTTTTTTTTTTTTCTGGAAGAAAAGTCATGCTTTTGGAATAGAATGGATTAGATGACCTCTGGAGTCTCCTCTAAATATAGAATTAAATTCTCTGATATAATTATAACATATGACATAGAGTTGTGAATAGAGAGCTCACCTTAGAATCTGGAAGATTTGAGTTAGAATTCTACATTTGACATATATTGGGTACTTGACCCTTAACCTCTAATTGAGCTCAAGAAATTCTCTAAAATCTAAAGTTGCAAAGCAGGTGTTAGGCTGCATTGGTAGAAGTATTCTTATTAAATATATTTCTATATCAATGAAATTATACTTCTGATTCAAATGTTATTTTTTAAAGTACTGGTCATCTGTCCTGTTTTTCAATCAAAAGATGACCATCTAGAGGAGGAGTTCTTAACATTTTTAAATCATAGACCAGTTTGGTGTGGTGGTCTGGTGAAAACTATAGAGACTTTCTTAGAATAATGATATTAATTGCATTTAATAAAACAACTAGGATTACAAAAGCAAATAAAAAAATAAAATAGTTTTGGATTAAAGAATGACTCCATATTCAAAGCTACCATACTATTTCTTCTTTCATGCCTCAACATACCTAGGCACATTACAAGTAGTATAGTGGGGTATAATGTATGTTTTACCAATTATCACCCTATTTTATTTTTGTGTAAAATGGCAACATAGCATAGTATATTTCAGTCCAAACTAAAATTCCATCTTTTAAAAGAAGTCTTTCCCAATATTTCTCAATTTTAGTGCCTTCTCTCTGTTAATTACTTCCTGTTTGTTCTATATATGCATATTTTTTCATATTGCTTTCTCTATATGTATCTGCATCTTTCTCCCTTTAGATTGTGAATTCTTTTAGGGTAGGAACCATTTTTTTTGTCTCTTTCTGTATTCCCAGCCCTCAGTGAAGTGCAATGGCATATGGCACACTTAATAAATGTTTCTTGGTTGATTGAAAGATAGAGGGCTAGTCTTGGAATTAGAAATATCTAAGTTCAAGTATTTCCTCAGTGTCAAGCTAATGTGACAAATTATTTAACATCTTGATATCCCAAAGAGCCCTCTAAGGTTATAAGTAGAATTAGTAGGAATTTCCCCACTAAGAGTTCTACTATATTTTAAAAGTCACAGATCTAGACCAAAATGTAAAAATATATACAGTTATGCTTCCACATTGCAACTTTCCCCCTTATGATTTCAATATGTCATGGGTCAACATAAAAATTAAACAGGATTTTTTTGAGGAAATAGATGATAGGTAAAGGCTAGCAGATGATATAGAACAAGTTAGAAATTCTGAAAGACATAAATATATATGTAGTATTGCATAAAATTAAGATATTTTCTCTCTCAATACCATAATAATTCAGACTTCTTTTATGGTATGAAGGGAAGGCCAAAAAATTTTAGAGGGATCTTCCAGATCGTGAGGCTGCTGTGCTCCTAACTCCTACAATTTGAATATCTGTATATGGAATGCCTAAAACTTTCTAAGTTTAATGAGGTAAAGTAGAAGAGAAAACCTTTAGATTTTCTTCTTGTATAAGACAATGAATTTATATGCTCCTACATTCATGAAATTATTAAATACAAAACAAGGTGAAACAGAATAAGTGATTCAGGAATTAAAAAGGAGGCATAAATTATTGTGGAATGAAACAATAGAATGGAATCAATGTGGAGTTTTACTTAATCTTTAATTGTGCCTTGAGCTAGAGTAAAGGCTTCAAGGTAGAAAATTCAACTATCCTCCAGGAGTAGGAAATTCCTGTCTTGGAATAGGGGAAGTGAGAGGTTGTCTAGGGCCCAGCTTCTTAAACTGTGGTTCATAATCCCATAGAGATTTTTGTAACTGAATGTGGGGAATTATTATCAGTAAATGTTTGATTTGTATAACTATTGTATATGTCTATATACTCAGGGCCATGTAAAAACATTTCTGGAATGAAAAAGGATTATGAGTGGAAAAAAATTAAGAAGCCCTAGTCTAGGGTATAAGAAGAACAATGGCAAATGTCTTGCCAGTCTATTTCAGACACAGGTCGTGATATCCTTACATTAACCAATGAATGCCTTGAGGAAAGAGTGACTGAACAATTAAATTTAGCCATGACAACCATCAGGAAACAACAAATAAATTGGAAGCCTAATCTGAGGTCTAAGTGTAAGAGACTCAATCAACAACTAAGAGATCTAAATAGTCAGAGATTAATGAGTTTGGCAGCCTCAAAGTATTATACTTCACTCATCACCTCACTAAATTTCTGAGTCTTGAAAGTCAAGTTCTAACTATACCTCTCCCATTAAGTTGAATGAATAGAGAAGGCAGAATAGTGATATGAAATTTTACCTGGTCTCTGGAATTGCTAGGTAAAATTCAAGGCTCCCTATTCTGTGAGCCCCATTCCTTTCTCTTTTTATCATGTATTTCTTTCTTCCTCAGTCTTTAATTCCCAGTCTGGTACTGTATGCTGCCTTTCCCAGCTATGAGATTCTGAGATTCTCAACTAATCATTTACACAAAGCACCCATATGTCCCCCAAATTATCTCATGTCTAAAGTTCAGATCCACTTCTCCTTAATCGTTACATTTGGTAAATCTGAAGGTCATCCCCTCAGTGTTTTCAATTCAATTCAGTTTTAAGTCAATTTAAGTCAAAGTTAAGCAAGAAAAGTGTTATATCAGTGTATCAAAAGGTGGTCTCAGAACCAATAAGATCTGGGTTTGTCCTCTGATAATCCTGATTCTGTGATCGTGTATAAATTGTCATTTCATCTCTTCCTTGGCTTCTCTTCTGATAAAACTATTTTTTGATCTTGACTTCTACTCTTCCCAGTTCTTCTAATCCGTCATTCTTACCCTAGTCATGCTTTCCTCCTTCATTGTCCTTCATGCTATTTACTCTATACTATGAGTTAATTACTTTATTTTTAAAATACTTTTTATTTTTATATTTTTAAACTCTTATCCACTTATCCTATAATTATTTCACCCTGCATGTGCTCAATCTTTGATGATATCTACTATATCTTGTCTTTGTTTATTGGATTCCTGAATGCTCAAGTGCTGCTTCTTTTGAGAAGCATTTTTTGGTTAGCTACCCTACCCTTCTAAGGCTAAGTTATCTCTTGTTTTTAAAAACTGTTCTCCTTCACTCTTTCTTTGAATTTATCTCATTTTCCTTTATATCATAGCTATTTGTGTACATTTCTTCTTCACTGAATTGTAAAGTGTTTGAATTTCAAGTTACAAGCATAGTTTTTACAAAACATTAAAATATATGTGGAATTAATTTACAACTGTTGAGTCTGCTTCAGTATAATGTGGCTGTGCCATGTATAATTTCTCTTTATAAAGATGTGTTATTATTGCTTTCAAAATATTTTATTTGCCATAATCAGCCAAGATTCATGTTATCATCCTCCCACCACAACCCATTACCCCCAAATGAGAACACAAGAAAAACAAAATCCATTACAAACATGTATAGTCAATCAAAATAATTTCCCACATTGACCATGTCCAAAAAAAATATTTTTCTCATTCTTCACTGAGTCCTTTACCTCTCTATCAGGAAATGAGTTGCTTGTTTCCTCATTAGTCCTGTAGAATCTTAGTTGATCATTTTTATGCTGATGAGTTCGACATTACATTTACATCCATTCCCAATTTATGAGCAACCCCTCAAATTTCCATTCTTTGCCACCTAAAAAGAGTGACAAATATTTTTGTTCTTCCTTAGGGGTTGTTTTGCTTAGGACTAATCTCTCTCTTGATTTATCCTCTCTCAAATTCCCCTTTCCCCTGTCTTCCCTGTTCCTCACTTTCCTCTTGCACAAAATGTATATTTATACTTAATTGTATCTGTATGTATTTTTCATTCTTTTGACCAGTTCAGATGAGAGTGAGCTTCAAGGGTCAGCTAGTCTATCCCATCCCTCTACCTTGCTTATATAGATGTGTATTTGAGCACCCTGATTATATGAGATAATATTCTCTAATCTTTCTTTTCCTTCTCTTCTCTCCCCCCTCTCCCAGTGTATTTGTCTTTTTCTTTCCCTCCTTTTTTCCCTTAAGATCATCAAGGCATAACAGAGGCATTCCAAGGCCTTGTCTATTTAGATTCCCTCTATGGACCCTGATAATGTTAGGGTTCAGAGGGGACACATGCATCATTTAGCTGTACTCTAAATCAAGCAGTTTATAATTTAATCTTTTGTTGTATTTGTATTGATATGTACCTTTTGATGTTGTGCTTCACTCCTATATTTGAAACTCACATTTTCTCTTCAGCTTTTTTCAATAAGAATATTTAGAAAATCCTCTAATTAAAGATCCCATTTTTCTCTTTCACTTCATCCTAAGTTTTGCCAGATAAGTCATTCTTTCTACCTTAAGCCCATGGTCTTTGCCCTATAATATTGTATTCCAAATTCTTTGCTCTTTTTTCATAGTGGCTGGTGAATTGTGTGTGATCACTTGTGTGTGGTTCTTTGGGACTTAAATTCAATAACCTTTCTCCCACCTCCTCTAAACCAAGTGAAACAATTACATAAGAAAAAATAGACTTTAGAGAATTTCTTTCTGATATTAATCTCCTCAAGGTATATATGCTCGCTATTGCCTTGCTGACAAAGGGTCAAATATAGTCAAAGCTATGTTTTGTTTTTGTTTTTGTTTTTTTTTTTTTTCAGTGACAATATATGGCTGTGTTGTTAAGGTATAAGGGAAGCTGAGTGCCTGCAGGATAAATACTTTTGAATTATGGTGCTTAAGAAAACTTTTGAGAATCCTTTTGGATACTTAAATTAATTCAGGCTATTCACTGAATACTGAAACTGAAGCTTAACTACTTTGTCCACATAATAAGAAAGTAGGACTCATTGGAAAAAACCTGATGTTAGAAAATTTTGAAGGCAAAAGGAAAAGAGGATGGCAGAAGATGAGATAGATACATCATGTACTTGGAAAAACAAACTTGGACAGATTTTGAGAGAGAGTAGTAGATTGAAGTGCCTCCTGGCATGGTATGATCTATGGGGTCACAAAGAGTCACACATAATTGGACAATCCCTACCACCACCACCACTATAACAACAACTCACTGTTTCACACAGTTATAAACCATTTTCCAGAACAGTTGAGCTAATTCATAGTTCCACCAATAATAGTTAATATATCTTTGCACAAGACTTTCTATATTAATCATTCCTATTCTATAATCATTTTTGGATGAAAAAGCAGAAAAGAAAAGCAAAACAATCTTCCAAAGTGTTCCAATGTCTTTATCTGACACAAGGATTAAACAAATTGGGACACTCAGATAGGCATAATATTAGGAAAAAAGCATTAGATTTTCTTAACAAAGGAAACTCTCCTTACTGAAATGTAAGCCTACTGACTATCACGTCAGAATTGCATATTGGATAAAATGCTGGTCTCGGAATGAGAGCTATGTGGATTTTTCTTTATTCATTTCTTTGAAAATTAGTACCTTGATACACCTCTCAGATTGAAGATGACAGGAAAAGATTATGACAGGGAATGTAGGAGAACTAGGACACTAATACATTATTGGTGGAGTTGTGAACTGCTTCAATCATTCTGGAGAGCTATATGGAGCTATGCTCAAAGGGCAATCAAACTGTGCATATCCTTTGATCCAGCAATGTCTCTACTTTTCATGTGTGTCAACTACCCTGCATAATCTAGTAAATTAGCAACCTTTTAGTGCTTGAGGCAGCTCTCTAATTGGTGTAGAAAATTGCTTCAAATGGAAATGTCCTATTTGGATGAAGTCTTTAGCCCAGTCCATTTCCCTGACTCGAGATTAGAAGCCCATTGTTGATAAAAACCATTATTGTTTCTGTTTTATTTATGATAACCAGAATACTATCTTAGTAAAAGTCCTAATAGTGCCCCCCCTCCAATGTAAGAAATATAGGCTATAGAATCCTAGACTTCATGCTAGTAGGATCTTACAGGCCAATTCATTTAATCCCATAATTTTATAGATAAAGTAATTTAGAGACAGGGATATTAAGTGATTTAGCCAAAGAAAGAAGTCACAATCACAATTTGAAACCAGGACTATAATTAAATCTTTTGATTTTTCTGCTATACTATTTAACTTATATAACCTGCAAGTTCTTTTGGTACAGGGGACTTTTCTCATCTAAATTTTGTATCTCTCAGTCCTATTGCAGCATATAGCACATGGTTAACAGTAAGTTTGTTGTTATTGTATCCATCATTAAATTCTGTAGTTGGAATGTAACTAAAATGGAACATCATTGTAGCAACAATTAACTCTGATCTGTCTTATTAAATACTTGAGAAAGTATGATGGAAGCATAAATTCAACTAAATATATTTCTGCTAAGAAAACATTGGTAATGCAACAAATATGAATTATAAATGAATTCAATAAATGCTTCAGTGTGGGCAACAAGGTTACACAATGTATGGAGCACGAGATCTGGGATCAGGAGGACCTGAATTCAAATTTGATCTCAGATCCTTACTAAGTGTATGACCCTGGACAAGTCACTTAATACTGTGTGACCCAGTTTCCTCCTTTGTAAAATGAAATAGAAAAACTACTTTAATATCTTTGCCAAGAAAACCCCCAATGATGCCATGAAAATTAGACATGAATGACTGACTAAATAGCAACAACAAAACACTAAGTATTCTTATTAATGGAGGGCACTATTAAATCAGATAAAAAATGGAGACATCCACACATATTTCATAAATTTTATTGCCTTTTACTTTGTAAACAGGGTTTCTGAGAATTATTACATTAGCTAAGTGATGAGAATGACTCCTTTAGGAACTTCATGGAGTTATGAAAATAATTCATAATGTGACCAATTCACACATGAATAACTGAAAGTTACTATGCAGTAATTTTATTTGAAGGTTTTTCCCCCAGTGCTTTTTTCTTATAGTTATCTCTTCCTTTGTTTTTTTCTGGGAAAGCTTCTTTTATGAAAGTCTTGTGTGATTTGGTTTTCTGGATTCTGTTTATTTAAATACAACAAACAAGTAATGCATCTGGAAAAAGTCTTTATCCTGTGCAATGTTCTGTATGCTGTTTTGACCACAAGGGAGCTTTCCCATCATAAGTTTATGCTGTAGAAACTTTGGATCTTTTTAATGATGTATCTGGCATCTGAAATCTTCTTTTTGACTGCACAAGCCTCATTATAAGGCAACAATAGTAATGTGAATTTATTCTTTGTACCTTTGTCTGCAGTTAGCTATTTTTCCTGGGAATGTTTGCTCAAAAGTTAATTATTTTCTTTCATTATGGCAAAAAGCCATTTTGCTTTGCAGCAAACATCTGTATTATTTTAAAAGTTCATTTATGCCAAAAGTAGTGATACATTTCATTCATTGTTGTATATTTGCATATATAAATATATTATGTAATTGTCTATGTGTTTGCAACTCTAATTTTTGGATCATATCTATGATTATAAAATCATAGATTTTCCATCCAGAGAAAGAACTGATAAATATGTGTAGGTGTAGAGTGATTTTACTTATATACCTATATGTCTCTAATATTAGCCATTTCTAGGGTAGAGGGTAATAGAAGGAGAAAAAAAAGGAATAAAAGACATTTACATTAAATGTTATTATATATTTGAAAGGAATAGCAAGTTTAGGTAATTTATATGCAGTTTCATGTGAAGTCATCTTTTGTATTATGCATTATAAAATAATTGCTTTATTCCACAAATTAGAAATAAAACAAATAGTTATGAGGAGTGGAAGGAGAGTGCAAAGGTGAAAAGAAAGTTTCTTAACATTTTGGAACTTCATTTAAAAAATTAATTGTATATAAGGACAAACAGCAATGTAAGGAAGTTGGAGAAAACTAGGACAACAAATATCAGAACCTACCTTATCTTTCTATTTTGTCTTGGATTAATCTCTAATATTCATCCTCTTTTATAGTAGCATCCCATCCTTATTTCTAATTCCAAATCATGACTAGCATTTCTTTTCTGTGAGATAAATATAGTACAGTAAGAGTTGCTTGACTTGGAGTTATCCTCTGCACCTCAATTTTCTAACTCAAACTACGTCCGGTGGTCCAGATGCAGCGGGCTGAGGACATTTATGCAGCCAGCTGGGTTATGGAAAATGGGCTGAGGGGCGAAAGCAGAGTGTGAGTTTTTGTTTTTACTATAGTCCGGCCCTCCCACAGTCTGAGGGACAGTGAACTGGCCCCCTATTTTAAAAGTTTGAGGACCACTGCCTAAGGTGTCAAATGTATTTGTCAGTTTTTAGAATGATAGCAATATATAATTACCTTTCTCTTCTCAGAAATACATATATTTATGGTCTGAATCACTCATTTTGGAACATAATCACTACTAGACAGAATATGTTTAACAACGAGGTCCTCAACAACAATAACAACAACAAAATCTGCAAACCTCCAAAAAAGCATAAATTCACTTTAAAGTTTAAGCTGCATTATTAACATTTTATCCATCACTTACTTAAACCTAACAAATAAAAAAATAAATTATTCTCTGATGTACCAGCATTTGCACTTTTCAGAGTTGTAAATGTTTATTCTGAAAATTTAATAGTCAACTCTTCAGAGCCCATTCAAGCTGGCTATAGCACATCTCTATTTATAGCCTCAAAAATGGAAAAGACTCTTACGATAGTGGTGTGAGATCAGTAGGAAAAGTTCTATTCCCATCTCACAAGTGAGGAAAAAATGAAGTTGCAGACCATTAGTCAAATAGTAAAACTGAAATAATAATCCAGATTTCTTGTCTTCCTAGCCATTGTTCCTTCTACCACACCTATAGTAAATTCTTGCTATAATGTCAGAAGTGATAAGTATTGGCTTCCAGAAAAGATTAATGGAAGCATGATGATTGCAGGGGAAAGAAGTATTTTAAGCAGACTTTAAGAAAATATTATTGTATGAAGAATGGTGACAAAAAGAGTCCTAAGATTGAGCCCTTAGAAAACAAAAGTTAGAAGGATCTGAGTCCCAGGATAACATTACCCATAACTCATGATTAAATCTTGATGATAATAATATTAAACTGTTAAAGATAAAATCAAAAATTTTTTAAAAATGAGTAAACAAAGGAAAAAGAATCGGTCCATTGGTAGCTCCTTTGGTTTAAAAGAAGATCTGGGTTCATACTCTAAAAAAGATAGTGAGGTTAAAAAAAAAAAAAAAAAACCCATTCATACCATAAAGAGAAACAACAAGAGGTCCCAAGCTCAAAAAGAAATGTTGGAAGAACAAAATAAATTTAAAAATCAAATAGGAAAAAAAAGGAAAAAATCCAAAAATGGAAAGCAATTAAAGAAAATTATTTTTAAAAAAGCTAATTAATTAAAAAGGGATACAAAACCATAAGGAAGAAAATGAAAAGGAATTTTAAAATCAAATAAGAGATAATGGGAAAAATTAGATAAAAATTAAAGCAATTCAAGAAAATTATGAAAAAAAAGCTATTTAGAAAAAAGGAAGGACCTTAAGGAAATTCGCCAACAAAATCTTAAGGAAAACTAGAATTGGGCAAGTGGAATTGAATGACATTATAAGACACAAAGATATAATAAAATTATAAAAAAAAGATGATATCATTAGAAAAACAACTGTTCTAGAGAACAGATCAAAGAGAAATAATATAAGAATTGCCAAACTGAAAGTTACTATCAGCAAAAAGAATGTGGATACAATATTACAAGAAATCTTAAGGAAAATTGCCCTGAAGTTTTAGAACAAGAAAGTAAAGTAGAAATAGAAACAATACATTGATCATCACCACTTGAAAGAGATCTTAGGAAGAAAATTTACAGAAATGCCATAGCCAACTTTCAAAATTCCCAAGTTAAAGAAAAAATATTGCAATTAAGAAGAAATAAATAATTTAAATACTGCAGCAATGTCATTAGAATTTCACAAGATCTAGCAGTTTCTACACTAAAAGACTGTAGGTCTTGGAACATTATATTTTGAAGAGCTAAAAATATGGGGTGCAATCCAAGAATAATTAATCCAGCAAATTTGAGTAAAATCTTGAATGAAAAAAAAAGTGGATATTTGATGAACTGAAAGACTTTTAGGTATTTATAGCAAAAAGACTAGAACTGAATGGAATATTTGATATGAAAGATCCAGAAGAAATGTTAAAAAAAATCATTAAAGACTAATTATAAGTTACTGATAAATATTAAAGTGTTTACTTATGTGAAAATGTCAGTATTCTTGAAACTGTTATCATTAATATGGTATTTAGAAAGAGTTGTATATAATGGGAAGATTCTAAAAAACAAAACTGTGTAGAAAAAGGAAAAAGGAGAAATTATCTCATAAAAACAATGTATGAAAGGAAGAACTAATACATAAGAAACGTGTGAGGGTAGAAAGCTAGTGATGTTGGAACCTTTCATTTGGGTTGGAGAGGAAACAAAATGTACATCTAAAGCGTTCTAAACTTCTAGAGAGATGAGAAAACTGGAAAATGACATGGCGAAGGTACTTTTAAAAGGTTATATAGAAAAAGATTAGGAGGGTTGGGGGAGAAGATGAAGGAGGGTATTTTAGAAGGGTGAATAAAATAAGAAGTGAGAGGGTAAGGGGAAAAGATAAGAGAGTAAAAAGAGAGGCTGAGAAGGAAAATAAGGAATAAAAATAAGATGGAAGGAAATTCATAAATTGTAATGAGAATTGTGTCAAATTTATAATTATAGGAGTCGCTCTGCAGTTGATAAATGGTCAAGGGATATGAACAGGCAGTTTTCTGATGAAGAATTCTAAACAATTTATAGTCATAAAATGATTTAAACCTTTATTGTTTAGAAAAATGCAGATTAAAACACTCTTGAGATATCATTTTATACCTACTAGATTAACTAAAATGATATAAGGGGGAAAGTGTCAAATGTTGGGGAGGATGTGGAAAAATTGGGACACATTCATTGTTTTTTGGAATTGTAAAATGATTTAATCATTTTGGAGAGCAATCTAGAATTATGCCACCAAAATTATTAATTTACCTATACCTTTTGACCCAGCAATACCACTACTTAGTCCATTTCCAAAACTGATTAGGGAAAAAGGAAAAAGAAACTATATGTTCTAAAATGTTTACAATAGTTCTCTTTGTGGTGGCACAAAACAACTGGAAATTGTAGGGATGCCAATCAATCGGGGAATGACTGAACAAGTTGTGGTATGTGATTGTTATGGAATAATACTACTGTGCTATAAGAAATGATGAGCTTAATGACTTTAGAAAAATATAGATACCTTGCACAAAATAATGAAGATAAAAATAAGCAGATCCAAGACAACATTACATATAGTGACAGGAATATTGCTTTAAGGATGACTTAGTTTGTCTACTGTAAATACCCAAATTAATTACAAAGGACATATGAAAAAAGATACTATCTGCATCCAGAGAAAGAACTGATAAATAGGTGGATAGAAAAAATTTATATATGTATACTTAATTGTGTATACTGTTAGCTATCTCTAGGGTAAGACAGCAAAGAAGAAAAAAAAAATAAAATTTACATGATAATTTTGTTGTATATTTGAAAGGAATAGCAAATTGTGCAAAGTAGATTTGCAGTTTCATGTATAATTATTTTAATTGTACTATGTTATTAAAAAATCTTTATTCCATAAATTAAAAAGAAAAAAAATTTAAAATCCAAGAAAGATGGTTGCAATATCTTCTCCATTGATTGTTAGAGTAAAAACAAGTCTTTGTGTGGGGTGAGTGGGGGTGACTACTTGAGAGATATAGATAATATCTGAGTATATTTCCCTCCAGGATTTGAACTTTGGAATCAACTACTGAGAGAGGTTGGAGGTCTTAAAAACAAGAGATTCTCATCTATCTTGGGTGGTTTAAATCCTTAGTTGCCCAAATTGTGTGGGAAGTAGACAAAGACAAACTTAATCAGTAGTCATTGTTATGAGTCAGTCTTATAGATGTGGTTTGCTAGCCAGCATAAAACTGAGAAGGAAAAGATCCTCATTTAACTTCCTTCCACTAGCCTTAATTTTGAACCTGGTGAGTTCTAAGTGGCCCTTAAGTGGGCTTTCCCCGCCCCAGCTTTTAAATATTTTTCCTGCATAGCTCTGAAATTATCAGATTTGGCATTCAGAAAAGAATTAATCTCTTGAGAGCTGCATCAGAGAGGCGAGGTCACTGCTTTCTTGCCAAAAAAAAAAGGCGCTCCTGTTGCTATCTGAGATTCCAGGAACAGATGTCCAGGAACAGACATAGATCATGAATGACAAATATCATGGCAAATAAGGTTGAGTGTAGAAACCGTGTGTCTTATTTATGTTTGTATCTCATTACCTGACTCCATGCTTCATGTAGTAGGTTCTTGCCAAATGTTTTTCCAATGAATTATTTCCTTCCCTAAGCTGAAGCCACTTCATTCTCATTTAAGTACTGCAAAAATAGTATGACAATATTGACCAAAAGAGAGGGACTAGGATTCATAGAACTTCTAGATGGCTTGCAAGCATGAGTATGCTGGTGAATGTTTAACAACTGATATTATTTGGGAAATGTATGCATAAAACACTAATAAGTTTAATCTCTATAATTAACATTTTCATTATTGTTTTATTATATCTCATCAATCAACAAAATATGTAATTTTTGATTTGTAGCATGTGTTGATTTCCAAAGTGCACATTAATACACTAAAAATTTAACAATTGATTGGGTTGAACCTAGATCCAGGAAGTTATAAATATATATATATATGCATATATATTTATGATATTATATATTATATATAATAATAAAATATACATATATATATATAAATGAAAAGCAGCGTGGTTTATTGGATAAAGAGCTAGTTTTGATATTCAGAAGATCTGGTTTCAAGTTCTACTTTTGACATATACTGGCTGTGTGACTAAGTATTTACAGTCTCAGTGATCCCCATAACTTGTCTGGGAGTTGCAGAGAATGTGTTGTTCTGCAAAGACAGAGGGAAGCTCCTTTATCAGAAAATCCTTATAACAGTAAAATTGCAAATCTGATTCACATATAGAACCCCAGATCTTGAGTTGTATGATCAATCAAAAGCTATCTAACACTTGAATTTTACAGATTTATTCAGGAAATTGAGGCTCAGGAAGATTGTGAGTTGTTCAAAGTCACAAATCAGAGGTGAGATTTAAGCCCAAATCCTCACCTCCCAATAAAGGTACTTTGCATTGGATTATACTGCATAGAATGGTGAAGGTGAGCATAGTTGATGATTTCCAACACCCTAGTGGACAACTCACAGTAAAAATTAGGAAGGGCTTTTTGAAAAATAGAGAAAGAAAAAATAAAGAAGGAAGCATCTAAAGAAAATCAATTGTTCTCTTCTTCCCATACCCAAATTCCTAACTGCAATCATTTTGCTCTATTTTAGCTCCTTAATACTGATTTGTCAGTTTTCAATGATTCTGGAGACTATTAAATGTAGTCTCTTGAGGACTGTTTTTCCTTGTTGTCCAAATGTCTCACCATTTCTTCAAGGCTTTCCACATAAATAGAATTAGACAAGACTAAAACTTAATAAGGATGGTAAAAATTATGTGGGTCTTTGTGGTTCAGGGAAAGGGAATATGAGGAATTCTGGCTTGGAGTTATTCCTGTAGTTGCCAAATACCATTCTTGCCACCCCCACTCCCACACATCCCCAAAGTCCCCAAAAGGCCAAATAGAATATCACCATAAGCAACATAAAAATTTTCAAAAATTATTATCAGGGACTTGACTTTTCCTGTCAGACTGAAGTCATTAAATGCTATGATTGATCTTATTATCAGTTCAAACCCAAGCCATCAGCATGACAGGAATATCTCATAGGTACAACATTTTAGGTGAATCGTGACTTTTTTGTCCATATTGTTCATCAAGATGCTTATTTTAAATATTAGGAGTATTCCAGAGCATAGTGTCTAACCAGGATTTCTGCAACAGCTTCAAAGTCAGGAAACAAAAGAAAAAATTGCAATGTTAATGGTTCCAATGTTCTTCCTGTTACCAAAATAATGAATGACATCATTTTTTCTCCTCATATGTCCCTGAAAAAAGAAAGATTCAGCATTACTTTTACTGACTCACATGAAATTCAGCTAATTTTAAAAAGGATTTAGCCAGCACCTACTACATGCCATGTGTTTCTAGGTGCTGGGAATACAAAGACAAAAGCTTCCCCATCTTTGACTTTGCAATCTAATAGGAGGAAAAACATGTACACACATAAGTAAATATGAAATATAGTTGAAATAAATATAGGCCAATTTTCAGAGGGTATGCTCACAATTAGGTGAGATTAGCAAAATGTGAGAGTTTTTCAGATAAATCTAGGAGATAGATTATAAGAGGTACTAATAAAAAAATATTTTAAATAAATAAAAATAATAAAAGGGAGAGAATTCTAGCTAATTAGAGGTCATTTAAGTATTTTGATCAGGAGAGTGACTAGGTCTACTTGGTCATATTTGTTTGGCAACTGTGTAGAGAAGGGAGTGAAGAGGAGAGAGAGACTAGCAGCAGGAAAGCCAATTAGAAGACTATTCAAATAATTCGAGTAAGAATTGAACTGAATTGGCACAAAATGAATGAAAAAAAGTTGAAAAGAACAGATTTTTTATGAATTGGGACTGAATGATAGAAAAGATTTAAATATGACTCCAAAGTTGTGAATCTGGATGATTTAAAAAATGATGGTGACCTTGACAGAAATAACTAAGTCAAGAGGAGGGGAGAATTTGTAGAAAACAAAAATCACTTCTGTTGCTTTTTGGATATACTAAGTTTGGGATGCCTTTGGAACACCTACTGAAAATGTTCAGCAGGGAGGGAATGGAGCTTAGGAAAGAAACTATGACCATATAGAGATATTTGGGAGACATTTGCATAGAAATTAGAATTAAACCTATCAGGACTGATTAAATCAGTGAGGAGAATAGGGAGAGGCCCCAGGGAAAGAGACCTGAGTACATCCATGCTTTGGATATATATGTATATATATACACATATATTTTATCCAAACAAATTTGGGTAAACAACAAAGATGAAGAAGTCAGGCAGGTAAGAAGAATGAACCAGGAAAGAACAGAGCCACGAAAAACTGAGAAAGAAACACATATTTAAGAAAAGAGGATAATCAATAACATAAATACTTCAAAGAAGTAAAAAAGGATGAGGACTAAGAAAAAAGCACTAGATTTAGCAATTGAGAAATTACCAGTAACCTTAGAAAGAGCAGTTTCATTTGAGTGGTGGATTTGGAAGTCGGATTCCAAGGGGTTGAGAAATGTATGACAGCTATAGAAAATTTAAAATAATGAGAGAAATTTGTGTGTTTGCTTTTATTTTTCTTCTAGGAATTTAGTTATAAAAAGGAGGATCAATAGAAAGTGATAGCTTAAGGAAACATCAGGATTATGTCAAGACTTTTTTTTTAAATAACTAGTAAAACTTGAGTTTACTTGTACAAAGAAGGGGAAAAAAGAGCTAGCAGACTGAAATTTGGGCATGGCAGGGATAAGAAAGGAGCAAGCTTTTAGAGGAAATAGCTAAAGGAGAGATTCAAGAGTACATGTAAACATTTGATCTTAAGGAGAAGGAACATCTCTCCTTTTGAGACTAGAGAAAAGTAGAAGAGAATGAGAAGATAATATTGAATATATTTGAAGAACGAAGGAGAAGAATGTCATCCCATCATTGTCTTACCCAAAAGACAATGAGGGGAAAAAATGTTTCAGAATTCTAGCATTCACTGAGCCCAGTATTTGAAAAATGACAAAATTGGATTTTTTATTTCATAAAACCCTGTAGTTACAGGAGGAAGATAATATAATCTTCTCAAATTAGGAAAACTTTCTACAACATACTTAATAAGTGCTCAACTGACCATAATTTAAATCTCTCCAGAGAGGGGAACCTCATTGACTTTGATGCTCTACTTTTACTAGAAAGTTGAAATTAAAGTTGCACAGATAAAGAGTTTCAGTGCCAAAATTTTAACTAGCTTTACTAGGTCATATATGTAATAGCTGCCTGGGGCCAAATCTAAAATGTATGATTATGATTATGACCATTAATATTATTATTTGGTAGGCACAGAAGAATTCAAAAAGTCAGACAGCCTTACTTAATTTGGATGAAGTTAATTTTTTTTTTAAAGTAAACATTTAGGGGCAACTAGATAGTACAGTGGATAGAGTACTAGCCCTAAAGTCAGAAGGACCTAAATTCAAATCTGGTTTCCTAGCTGTGTGACTCTAGGCAAGTCACTTAACTCCAATTACCTCACACACAAAAATAAAGTAAACATTTGTATAACATTTTGAAATTTACAAAAAACAAAAAACAAAAACCTTACCATATTTCAATTTGGTGGAATTGATAGTATAAACATGCCCTATATTTTACACAGATAGAACCTCAAACAGGCTGAGCAATTTGCTCAGGGTCACACAGCTAACAAATATTGGAACTCAAGATTCAAACTGAGACCTTTAAGCTCTTAGGGATTATGTCCTTTCATATATAATCTATATCATATTGTTTTACTTCTTATTCAGGGGGAGAATAGGGAAGGAGGAAGAAAATTTGAAGCTCAATTAAAAAAAACAAATATTTATTTAATATTGATTAATATGAGCAAACATTTATTTGCATATACAATAAGTCTATGAGTAAAAATGCATCATGAAACTATAACTATTTTATAAAAGAGAACATTTTCATGTGCCCACCAGAACATCAGGGAGAATTTATAACAACAAATACTAATTTAAGAAAAAATATATATTAGTAGGAGAAATTATATTCATGTGTCTGTCTTTTCCTTACTTCCTTTTAAATTGTTCTTTTGTTCTGTGCTGAGCATCTTTTTAACTTTATTCTTTTTTCCCCTTTCATTCCCCCCACCCTACTCCCAAGCAGGCTACAGTTAAGAAAGAATATATTTATATATTTATATGTAAATATATATATCTACATATACATACACACACATAGACCCACACATATCTCCCTTTCATCCCTACTCCCAAGCAAGCTACACTTAAGAAAAGGTATATTTATGTGCACATCTGATTAATCCTGGCCCTGGGAATCTTTATTCAGATCTTCTCAAATTGTATCTGGAGAACTCCTGTTCTGCCCCAAGTCATCTCGATTTTTCACCCATCTATTTTCACCCTTAGGTGCAAATTTGTAATATTTATGGAAGATATTGGGAGACTTTGAAATGTACGAATTTATCCCACCATCTTCCCAGAATTCTCCCCTCATTTTTTAAAGTATGTAAAAATTTTGTTTTTATGTGTAATTTGAAAAAAAATTTAAAAGAAGCTGAAAAAAGAACTATGCATTTTCCACAATGCTACTATAATATCTCCTAATAATAGCTCACTATGTGCCTAATATTATGCTACATCCTTTGGAAGATACACAGACCCAAATAGTGATGCTAATAATGGAAGTGGAGAGAAAAAATAATTTCTTTCTTTGCAATTTTTTGTTGAATAACATTCATTTAATCTAATAAGTCAAAAGAGCACAAAGAAGTAAGGTGGAGAAAAAAATATCATAATTGAAAAACATACCTTTATATCACTTTACTATTTATATTACTATACTATTCCTATAAGTAGGAGATAGGGAATTTGGTGGCTCAATGGATCAGAGTGCCAGGCTTGGAATCAGAAAGACTCAGCTTCCTGAGTTCAAATCTGACCAAAGATAATTACTAGCTGTGTGACTCTGAGTGAGTCATTTAACCCTGTTTGCCTCAGTTTCCTCATCTACAAAATGAACTGGAGCAGGAATGGCAAACTACTCCAGTATCTTTTCTTTAAAAAAAAAACGGGATTACAGAATCAAGCATGATTCAGTAGTAATTGAATAATAAAAAATATAATAGATAGAGTTCAAGACTCAGAGTGAGAAAGAGCTGTGTCCAGATACCACCCTGACATGAGGTAACCTTGTGCAAAATATTTGATTTCTATATGCCTCAATAACTTCCTAGAATATATTTGCTAAATTAAAGCATATTGGTAAAAATAGCTTAGTGGACTGTGTTTTCTATGAAGAAATCACAGATCCTGGATAGATTTGGTATTACAATCTACAATGCACTTATGTAGATAATTAAATTTGATCCTCATAAACAATTCTGGGGGGTAAGCAAAGCATGCATAACAAGAATAAAAATAAGACTATAGGATTATAGCTCTAGAGTTGGAAGGAATATTAGAGATCATCTAGTCTAATTCTTTCATCTTAAAAAGGAGGAAATTGAAACCCATGGATGTTCAGACATGTTCAGAATCATCTAGGTAGTTAGCATCAGAAAAGCCTCACGATTCCAGGCATTTTTCTTTGCACTATACAATGCTATCTTTATCTTATACAGGACCATAGCACCGATAAGGGATGGAGTGGTGAATAGAGCCTGTTTTCTAAGTCCAAGTCTAGTGCTCTTTTCACTTCTCCAAAGCAAAAGTTTCAATTAATTTATCTCTTCTTATGTGAGTGTAGTAAATCTTTGAAGTTACTCTCCAGACCCACATATGTGCTAGCAGTTTGGATCCCTAGAGCATGACTGACTACATCTTCCCTTGGGAACTGTACTCAAATGCTTGGCTTGAATCACTAGTGTTATATGCTTTTCAATATTGTTATCAGTGACTAGTACCCCTATATCATTTAACTTATTTATATGTCCTTGATGTCAATGATATCAATTAGCTTGATACAAAAATATTTATTGAAAAAACATCACAAAAAACAAAGTAAATGACTTTTCAACCTAGGGGAATTTTTCCCTTTCTAAATGCCTCCTAGTCTCTGGAAAGAATAGATAGATATAAGCTTAAAGTGGTGACTGCAAAAAATTTCCACCACCAAATTCAATTTGGGGATGGACAAGAAGTTCCCTTGCTTGTAGGACACAGCATCTTGGCTGCTGGACCAATCCTCTCACTTTTTGGCTGGGCCAAGTTGGTTAGTCTTCTGGGATGGCTCCTTCTCAAATGGATGTCCCATGACTCCTCTGACTTTTTAAAGCTCACAAACTTGGTCCCACTTCAATATTTATTTACTTGAGATCATGCAAGAAAAGTGCAAAAGATGCAAAGAAATAGAGATGCCATGTGCTTGTGATGACATGTCAGCCCAGGTGCTTGAACTTGCTCCCTCTCAACCCATGGGCTTATAGCAATTTTTTTGTTTAACATCATCTCAGAAAATAGAAGTGATCAAGTTTCTTCATTGGAGCCTTTTTTGTATGTATTCTCAGTTTTGGCTCAGTAATCATCTAAAAGGCTTTCTTTCACCATGTAATATGTAGACAGGAAACCCTCAGAAAATATCCACACATGCTCTGAATCAGGGGCAAGGCCCCTCCAATTCACATCATTAGGCCCTTCCAGAAGCAGGCACATTAAACCCCCTACTTGGGTTGGCAGCAGGCAGAGCACATTGCATATGTTCTGTGGCCCAGGTCTTCACCAAGGCCACTAATTAAATTTTCACATATCCATAGAAACTTGCCTTTTTGTTTTCATGGAGAAATATTACACTAAGGAAAGATTAAGACATTCAGGGCACTTCCTGAATAAGACACATTTTTAGCATCATTGAGGAACTTTGTAAGTTGTGTGGAATGTAAAATAATTTTAAAAACATTATGTTTTCTAATCTTGCCTTAACTTTGTTCAAAATGTTTATTTTTCTCTACAGGGTTTGGAACCATTTTCTTCCTTTTATTTCTGGTTGGTAAAAGTCATTAGCTGACACAGATTTGACTATTTCACTATTTCTTTTGTCATCAATTATAAATCATGGATGCTGGCCCGATCTTATTAGATCTATGACTCCCAATGGTTATTGTCAATGGAAAGATATGGAGAGGAAAAAGAACAACAGGATCAGTGTCTTTTTGAAGTCAAAGCCATGTAAAAAAAAGGCTTTGAACAAATAATTTTCAAATAAATATTTAAATGTACTTGCTTTTTTCTCGTAGAAAGAGATGCATTTGATTTTATTATAGGGTGATCATTGATGTAGCAGTATATAGTATGATGGTCTTGGAGTTAAGAAGACCTAAATTCAAATTCTGTCTATGTGATCCTGGGCAAGTCATTGGATTGCTACTAGACCCAATTTCTTTATGTATAAAATGACATTAGATTTCATGAATAAAAGAAAATATAACTGATATTAAAAATCATGGAATTGGGAGAAGTTTTGTATGCCTAGGGCAAACTCTATTAAGAAAAGAGCACTTTGCCAGCTGGAAGATGAACAGGAGCCCATTTATTTACACCTTGCAGGTAGAAGCATGTTTAATGTTCCCTGGAAAGATGGTGTAATTTTAAGTATTTAAAAAGTAGTCAGATTTAAGACTGGCAGGATTAGAGTTTTCTGGAAATAAAAGAGTTTTTTTATATCTCTTTCTGTTCTCCTTAGCAGTAAAAAGTATGTATGTGAAGCACATCTTTTCAACTATGTTCCAATATTTTCCCAAGGTTTGCTCATTCATATGGCAAGTAAAGAAAATAAAGAAGAGAATGTTAGAAACTTGCTTCTATAGAACATCTCCAACACTGGTTTCGGATCAAATCTGATACAATTTAACATATATGTCAATGATACCTATATTAACAATCAGGATGCAAATAGTACCTTAAATTGACTCTTCTAATGATTTTTGTGAGAAAATAAAATTCAAATTAGGAGATACATATAGTCTTAGGATCTCTAGGACCAATACTGATTTTCTCTTGTGGCCTAGTGTTCTGAGTTGGGATCTCCTCTTTTCTCCCAAGAAGTCATTCTGATTAGGAGGTTGAAGGAAATATAGATAGTTTGACATAGTACTACCAGAATAAAGACATTAAAATGAAAATAAAGTATTAATCCTTGATTATGATATGAAATCCAAGAATATTTCATTTTTGTCAAAAGTAAGTTATCAAGGCCACTTTTGATTTAAAGAAATATTGAGTTTTCCCAGTTAATCTTTCAATCAGTAAATATTTATTAAGTCTTAGTGGCTGTTCAGTTATTTCAGTTGTGGGTAACTCTTCAAGACCTCATTTGATATATATATATATATATATATATATATATATATATATATATATATATATATATATATATATATATATATATATATATATATACATATATTGTATTTAATATATACTTTAACATATTTAACATGTATTGGTCTACCTTCCATCTAGGGGAGGGGGTAGGGGAAGGAGGGGAAAAATTAGAACAGAAGATTTTGCAAGGGTCAATGGTAAAAAATTACCCATGAATATGTCTTGTAAATAAAAAACTATTAAAAAGACCTCATTTGAGATTTTCTTGGCAAAGATAATAAGAATAGTTCATCATTTCCTCAGCTCAATTTTACAGATTAGGAAACTGAGGCAAACATGGTTAAATTCCTTGCCAAGATCGCATAGCTAGTGAGTATCTAAAACTGAATTTGAACATAAGACTTTTTGACTCGGGTGCTCTATTTAGATCCCCCTATTAAGCACTTACCTTATGTTACTTTACCAAAGTAAAAATTGGTATTTATATTCCTAGCAGTCCTCCTTCAGAAGATCACAGGGTCATACAGACATTGAATTTGATTTAGAATTACTCTCTTATGGCTATTAAAGAAGGGAAAGGGACCTGTATGTGAAAAAATATTTGTGGCAGCCTTTTTCATAGTGGCTAGAAACTGGAAATTTAATGGATGCCCATCAATTGGAGAATGGCTGAATAAGTTGTGGTACATGAATGTTATGGAATAGTATTGTTCTGTAAAAAATGACGAGCAGGATGAATACAGAAAGGCTTGGAGAGACTTATATAAACTGATGTTAAGTGAAATGAGCAGAACCAGGAGATCATTATAAACTTCAACAACAATACTATATGAGGATCAGTTCTGACAGAAATGGATATATTTGACAGTGAGAGGATCCAAATCAGATCCAATTGATCAGTGATGGACAGAACCAGCTACACCCAGAGAAAGAACATTGGGAGATGAGTGTGGACCATAACATAACATTTGCACTCTTTCTGTTGTTGTTTGCTTGCATTTTTTCCCCCAGGTTATTTTTACCTTCTTTCTAAATCTGATTTTTTGTGTGCAAAAGATAACTGTATAAATATGTATACATATACATTGTATTTAACATATACTTTAACATGTTTAACATGGATGGGACTATCTGCCATCTAGGGGAGGGGGTGGAGAGAAGGAGGGAAAAAAGTTAGAACAGAAGTGTTTGCAAGGGTCATAGGTTGAAAAATTATCCATGCATATGATTTGTCAATAAAAAGCTATAATAATAAAAAAAAATAATTACTCTCTTATAGTCCAAACATAGGTAAGCATTTTCATCTGCAAAAGAACAAATATAGACTCCAAATATATTCTCTAGGATATACATTGAATTTTTCAATAGTGATATCTCATAATGATCATGGTAAGCAGATATGATCTACACATCAGTCAACAAGCATTTATTAAGTCAATAATTCAAGTAAACAAGTACTTCCTTATTCACTTCCTATGTCACAGACACTGTGCTAAATGCTTAGGATTGAAAAAGGGCAAAAACACCATCCCTGTCCTAAAAACCCCTATATTTTAGTGGGGAAAACCATGTGAAAAAATTATTCAACTCAAGCATTGAAAATGTGAAATAATCTTCAAGGGAGAGCATTAACAATGGAGAGATCTGAGGAAAGCCTTTTAAAGAAGGTAGGATTTGATTTAAGTACCGAAAAAAAAAAAAGAAGTCAGGAAGTGAATATGAAGATGGGGAGATTTCCATGTGCATGGAGGATAGCCAGGGAAAAAAAGAATAGGGTAATAAGATGGCAGATCATGTGTTGAGGAAAAGTTTAAAGACCAGAATCACTGGGTATGAAGGAGAATAAGTTTAAGGAACCCAAATAAGTAGGAAACAACTAGATTCTATAGGGCTTTAAAAGTCAAACAGAGGTTAAGTATATAATAAGTTTATCATTCTTATTTTCTTTATATTTACTTATTGGTCAAATGGAGAAGCAATCCAAAGGGAACCAAAATTAGAGCATTTAGAATCTGTTTTGTAATATACACATTTGGAGAACTTTGTGCTGCTAAACAATAAACTTCAGCAGCTTATGGCTCATGTGTGATTTAATCACTTCCAGAGAGAATAGTAATATATTATAGGGATGATGCCTTTTATATGATGAGGGAAAAATCTGCAGGACATATTGGGGACTAGTCAGTGAAAGGAATTGGAATTAATCTCAGAGAGAACACAGAGAGGACTGTGTTCCTCATTTGCTCAATTAGACTTCTACAGCTAGAATATAACTGTAAAAAACAGTGAATTTGAAATTATGGGATCTGGGTTCAAATCCAAACCTTGTCATTTAATACATGTGATTTTGGGTAAAACATTAGCTTCTTTTTCTTCATCCATAAAACTATGCAATTGAACTAGATTGTTTCTAAGGCTTCTTTCAGATTTTTCCTTTTCCTGAAAGCACACATCAACTTGTTCTTTCCAGCATTATTGTAGAGTCTTGTCCTCCTAACAGGTATGGGATTATAAGATTTAATAATAGCTGACATTTGCATGCTGCTTTAACATTAAAAAATACTTTATATACATTACCTCATTTAAGATTCACAAAATACCTGCAAGGCAGGTATTATAGATTTTATAATCTTCATTTCATAGAGAAAGAAAGTAAAGGACTTCATCATGGTCACACATCTAGAAGGTATCAGAGCCAAGATTCAAATCGAAGGCTCTTCTGGCTCCATTCCAGAACTTTACAATTTCCCCATGAATGTAATCCTTAGTGATCATTTAGTACCAAATACTCATTTTACATATGAGGAAACTGAGGGCCAGCTAATGTAGCAGAGCCAGGATCTAAGCCTTGATTTTCTGATTCTAAATCCTTTTTTTCCCATTATATAGCAGTTTCACATACAAATTCTATGTAGGCAACTAAAAATCTGAAGGCTTCAATAATCTTTTCCTAAGCTACTTTTCAGGTAATTATTTCCTAGACAAATGCCTTTTTTATGCAGGAAAACATCCCAAGTTGAATATAGGTGGCAGTAAAATACTTAAAGTCTCCTGATAAAATCATCAGGAAGTTTCAACCAAGTGAGAATTATAAGTGAGGAAAGAAGAAAATTTGTGATGAATCTTGGGTTTTTGAACCTGGACAATTTGGAAAGTGGTGCTCTGAGGTCCCATTAGCAGAATTAAGAAGGTGGGAAAAGAGGAAGGATTTTGGAGGAAGATGATGAATTCAGTTTTGGAGATTCTTCATGGGAAGATCTTTTAAAACATCTATGGGAGAAATTATAGTATAGAATTGAAAATTAGTAATAGAATATTGGGAGAAAAATGGAATTACACATGTAGATTTGGTATTAATCTATACTGAGGTGATAATTGTAGCTTTGGCAATAGATGGGATTATCCAAGAAAGAAAGAGAAGGCCATCATCAAGGGATGATGATAAGGGAATGAATGGAGAAAGATGAATCAGTGACTTAAAATAAGCAATCAGACTGATAGGAAGGAGAACAAAGTTAGGGGAGTGTCATGGAACATAGTAGAGTGTAAAAAAGGAAAGAGTAGTATTTGGAGCAAATGTGTTAAGAAGGAAGAGGATTAGTGTTGTAGTAGAAAATAATATGGTATAGTGGGAAGAGCATTAGGTTTAGAGTCAAGGGCTCATTCATATTTAATCAAATAGGAAGAAAGATCATTTACTGAGAGAGAAAGGGAGGTTAAAGGACGAAGCTGGGGACTTGAGAAGAAAACAAAATTGGAATGGCCACAGAAAAAATGGTGTGATAGTGAATCAGAGATGAAGAAAAACATTGCTTTGCAGCAATGATGGTACAGTTGAGGTTAAATAGCTTAAATTTGTAGTAGAACTCGTTAGCATGTTTTCTTGATTTTTATTAATGCTAAACTGTTAGAGAAATACTGAGGAGAAAGCATATGGAATGAGTTATTCAGGGTTGGGGATCACAGGACAGAGCAGAAAGAGAAGAAAAGGAAAAGGGAAGAATGTAGCTTCTTGGAAGAGCTGAATCTAAAAGCTAAGTTCTACAATGGGAAGGGAATTAAGCAAAGTAAGAGTCTTGCCCTGGGAGGAAAGGGGAGATTAAGGGACTAGGTTATAAGTAGGTTATTATTAGTAGTAGTATTATAAATTAGTATTACAAGTAGGTATAATAAAAAATTAAATGGAGAGTCAGGAGTCTCTCCTGATTTAGGACTGGGAAGGGGAGTTTGAAAGGCAAAATATCATCATCAAAGAAGAGAATTTCAGATTGTAGGATATTTGAAATAGAATAGTTTGGGTTATTATTACATCTGAAAGCACAGTTTAATAGTATCAAAGAACTGAAAAGTATAAGGCATTTTAGAAGTAATGTAGTCCAAATCTTTCCTTTTCTATATGAATAAAGCAAACTCCACATTGTTTAAGCACAAATAAGCAGCAGAGTTTGGAACTAATAGTCTGAGGCAGGATTGTAATAAAGAAAAAATGAAGGCTATGGGAATTTAGCAACTTAATGAACAGAGAAGTTAAGAATTTAGCATTATCCTCAGTATGTTTACTAAACCATAGATTAGGGCAGGGATTGAGTTTAATAAGAAGACTATGAGGTAGATGATTATATCATTGAGGAAGAAAGTGGAAGACTACCCTAGGACTCACTAATGATGGTTTGGAGACAGCAGTCTGAAGAAGCTGATGGAAATAGATATTAGAATCATAAAATTGCAGATTTAGAACAGAAAAACCTCAAAGGCCACCAGATTCAACCTCTTCATCATGTGTGTGTGTGTGTGTGTGTGTGTGTGATAATTTTACCAATTGTCTGAGAGACTAAATAGAGCAGAGCTGATATTTAAGATCAAGTTTCCTGACAGCAAATCCATCCTTTTCCCACTGTGCTACATAGAGGAAAAGTTGTTGTGTAGAAGTGGCTGAGCACATACTTGGAAGTAGTAAGGAAACCTGGTTTTTTCTTCCTAACTAAGTCAGTCATTAGGAAAAGTACAGTCAGCACTGCAGATGGTGATATTATGCTTATTAGTAATTAGAAGGCAAAACCCCTCAATAACCTGAAAGAGCTTTCTGAAGTAGAAAGCTTTGCCAATCAAAGCACCTTCTCCTCCCTCTTTCTCATTATACACTCTTGATGGTGAAGGTGACTGAAAGAGATAGTTGACAGGGCTATTGTTGTTCTTGTTTGTCCTTTGTTCTGGAAGAGGACCGTAATGTAAGGAAGGTGATGCCATGACTTGCCAATGAATTGGATTTAAATGAGAGAGCTGTGCAAAGTTACCGATTTTACTTTGTCCTTCAGAGTTATCAGAGCCCAGTTGTGAATCAAAATCCAAAGTAATTCTTATTTCCCATACTCAGTAGGTTCCCATTCACATAAAGCAAATCATGTTAAATTTATTCCTTCTTTCCTTTCTTTCTTACCATGACTTTGTCAGTGAGCCTTTTTATAGCCCCATATGTTGTTCCTAAAAGGAGGCAGTTTTTTTTTTTCTGCCTAGTTAAAACCTGAAAGATTTTTTTAAAAGCTTTTCTGTTTTCCTTATTAGGTAATATCATCAGTACTCACTTTCATAATTTGGGCCATCTTCCTATATTACTGTGTGGTGAAATAGGCAAGGATGCATCTTATTTCCACTCTAATAAGTGGATTTTCCTTGACTGAAAAGCCATTTGGGAAGCCTGATGGAGCAGTTGGGGTGGAGATGAAGTTTTGTCTGGCTACATGCCTAACTTACATAGATAAACTGCCAACTTATTAAAAGGGAACAGCTCCTCTGTTGTGGCAAAATTCTCTATGAGTATCTGTGTACAAAATGATGCTGCTTTCCCTTTTGTCCTTCCAAGAATTTAAGCCTTAAATTTTAAGCTCTTTGTAAGCTAAGCAATCTACCAAGCACTTGGTATAAATGTAAAGCAAAAATCCCCAAGTCATATTTTGTAAGCCATTTGCTATGCATAAAATAAGTAGGCTAGATTTGTGTGCTTCAAATGTTTTTATCATGCTTACATATATATCTATATGTGAGATATGTGTATATATATATATATATACATATATATATATATGCATATATATATATATATATATATATATATATGTTTGGATGGGTTTTTTTTTTCTAATATAGCTGCTACAAGTAAGGCTTATTTTATAATTTCCATGAGGGACTGATAATCAACTCAGAAGGCTTCCTCAGCTGAGTAGCAGTAGAGCAGAAGAGAATGAGCTAAAATGATTGAAGAAGATTACAGTTGTGTTTGAGACAAGCACAAGGTATGATTAGCAATTGTGGGCTATGCCCCATCTTCCCACCCTTCAATTGTAGAGGAGTATGATTGTAATGTCAAAGAAACTGAGGCAAGATAGAAATTAGAGAGTTTTTAATATTTTATTTGGATTTCTGAGAGGGAGATATTTTCTGGGGCCAAAGGACCCATTTTGGTCCCAGGGCTGAATTAGACTTTCATCTCAAAGAATCCAGCATCGAATGTGAGATTCCAGAGATGTTTTATAGGAGGGAGAACAAAGTCAGAAAAGGGGTTGGCAGAGTGAGCACTGGTCATTCTGATAAGTTGGGAAGATCTGGAGTCCTGATGTCTAAGATAGGAGGTCTTCCTCCTTATTTGGAATTAAACATTTACAATTTATAACCTTAGAGTAGCCAGTCCTAAGTTATATCAGTCTTAATGGTTGGGGTGGTGGGATTGCAACCAGGGGGATTGAGACAGAACAAAATAGGGAAACTGAGGCAGGACAATAAAAGGGAACTGTGGCATGACATATCCATGTATCATTTAGAGGACTAAATTCAGTCCCTTAGGAATTACAAGCTCCCTTTTTACAGGTCAATGAACAGGGTCATCCTTTCTTTAGAAAGTAGTTTCATCTACTTCTAAAATTCTCTGTTTCTTGATGTCAGTTCTTATCTGACTTTATTAGAAATACAGGAACTTATTTGTTTTGGAAGTTAATTTCTCTGACCATTCTGAATTTGGATGGTCTTTTGGCTTTCTAAAGAATATTTAAGATATTCTATTACAAAATCTCAATATTTAAGAATTATAAGACACCTCAGGGTATAGCTATTATTATCTATTGCCTGAACAAGAAACACCTTTAAAGAATACCTGATTTTGTAAATGGTCATCCATCTTTTGCTTGAATAAATACTAAAAAAAGAAAAAACCAAACCAACCCCCCCCTAAAAACAAACAAACAAACAAAAAAAACTTTAGAACTGTCTTTGGGAATTTCCATACTAGAATTGACAAGGTAAGATCAATTCCAACTGTATTTATAAGCCTGTTCTTAGTCTGCCTCAAAAGTGAATCATATATGCAATTCTAATATCATAAACTTTGTTGAGAACTGGAAGACTTAACAGGAAAAGGTTATTATAGGATGTCTAGTCTAAACAGTTTTTCAGGTGGTCAAGTTGGGTGAAAGAAAATAAGGAATACTTATCTCTTGGGAATAGTAATGTTTGCTTTACATTGAAGTTTTAATAGAACTTTTCTTAATTCCTGTATTTATCTTTATGTAACATACTGTTTCTTAAGTCAGTGGAAATTTTATTCATATAAGGTATATAAACATATAGAAATTATATTCAGGATTTAGGATTTTTAACTCCAGTAAAATGGAACTTTGACAAAATTCTGAATCTGGCCAAACGGGTCACTGTAATTAGCCAGAGAGATTTCAGAATTTCAGGATTGGACAGGTGAACTTGTTGAGAAAATCAGAAGCAAACCTGCCTAAAGAAAATAATTTCGAAATGCTCCATTTAACCAGATAAAGTTTAATCAAATTCATTAAGAATTTAGTTTAATTAACACATTTAAATAATTAATATATTACATATAATATATTAATAAATAATTTAGTTAACAAGTTTAATTAACATATCAACAATTAATTTACATTTGAATTAAAATCTTCCCCTCCCTCAAGTTCTGTCCAAAATTAACATGCATTTTTGTTATTTATGAGGCCAGCACAACTGGCATTTTTAGTAAACGAAATTCCATCTGCAAAAACATATGCATCCAACTATTATGACATTAGAGGGTCTTTGCATTTATTTTTCTAAGTACAGATATATCCAAATCCTCTGAATGCATCTCACTGTTGGTCTTTTGGCTTTATCCTCGATGATTTAACCGACCACTTGGGAGAAAGGCCTAAATTGGACTCCAACTCATCATTAACCTCTTAGGGTTACTTCTATTTTTTCTTAAGCAAAAAAAGACAACCTACATTCAGGAGATCCAAAGGAGTCAATAAATCTTTCACTATTATCAATTATTTCAGACCCCCAAAATGTTCTCTTTTTAACTGAAACTTTATGAGACAGATATCCAGGGAAATCTTTTGTCAGTTTCTGAACCACAGTGTATGTAAGTAGCTAGATTAGTTCAGGCCTATTTAAAAGAAATCAACTCACTACGGACAAGTTGTAATGTGGTATATACTTTGCCCTTCACTATTTTCCCCCCTTCTCTTTATCCCCAAGTTTGGAATTATGTTGATTTAGTTAGTGTCTTCCTTCTCCCCTGTGCTTTACTTTTTTGTTGTTTAATATAGAAAAACCCAAAACTGCACATGTGGAGTCAGATTGGGGTTTCTATTTACCAATAGAACATTATGTAATAGAGTTTGAAACTAAAGAATGGTTTATCCCCTCCCAAGTAAATTCTATGCACCTCGTTGGGCAGATTTGATATCTTTATAACAATTGCTCCAGTGGACAAAAGTGCAGCTTTAGAAGCAGATCATTTAACATGATTTGTGAGATAATGAATTTATTACTACCAAGTGGTTTTTAAATTTTCTACAAAGATTTTTTAAGATTAAGGTAGGCTATCCTTCTGAAATAGCTTGAGTTTACTTTTATTATTATTATTTTCCTGCAAAACATAATGAATAAATAAGGTTCAGGGAGAATTTATTCAGTTTTACCAAACCCATGATTTTTTATCATTCCATTACATGGATGATTATGGGTTTACTACAATTAGTTTACTATTATATCTAATTGTATAATTCAGTATTTATTAATTTCAAAAGGGAAATTCTTGAATTTTTAAAAAAGATATGGTTTGTGAGTATTTAGAAAGAGAAATGATAGTCACTGGGAACCAGCTTGAATTTGTCGGTGACAGGTAAAAGCAGAGGAAACATATTTATCTTTTGAACAGGTTTATTAGACATTTACATTACTAGACCAGAGTAATGATGTAGTCATACAACAAGATACTACTAGGAGTAGTATTTCTTCAATAAAGTACTTATAGTTTCTTATGTTTTCTTTGTGGACAAGTCAAAGAGCTATGGATTAAACAGGAGTACGGCTAAATGACTTTCTCCTGTAACTGGAAAACTTTCCTTCCTCATATTTCTTTTTGGCCTCCTTGACTTCCTACAAGTCCCAATTGAAATCCCACCTTCTATAGGAATCCTTCCCTAATAGCTCTTAATTCTAGGACTTGCTTCTCTTAATTATTTTCTATTTTTCCTACACATAGTTTGTATTTGCATGCTTTCTCCCCATTATGTTGTGAGATCCTTGAGAAGAGGACCTATATTTTGCTCTTCTTTTTTTCCCCAGAGTTCATCATGTTACATAATAGGTATTTAATAAAAAGTTATAGATTGATTTGGAATTAGTTGAGTGATTGTACTGAACAATAATAATCAATGAATCAAAATGTTCTTGGAAGGAGATTTCTTACAGTGTATTCCCCAGGGATTTCTCCTTAGTCCTTTGCTGTTTGACATGGTTAAACCTGACTTGGATGAAACTCATAGTTGCCATCATGTTTGTAGATGTCACAAAGCTAGGAGGAACAGTTAGCATGTTGGATAACAAAACAAGAATAAAAAAAATATCAATAGCCTAGAATTATGGTTGAATCTAATAAAATAAAATTAAATAGGAATAAATGAAAAACCCTGAATTTTTATTCAAAAATTAATTTTAAAGCATAGAATAGAGAGTATCTGGGATTTTTAATAGACTGTAAGCATAAATAAGAGAGGAATCTTAGATCCTATTAATAGAGATGGAGTTTATAGAACAAAGAGGTCATATTCACAGGTCAAAATAATCATTACTTTGGCATTTACACATTTTATATACCTTATCTCATTTTAGCAAAGGATTTAGAGTTTAATCCTAACTCTTCTTTACAGTTAAGGAAACTAAGAGTATTTAGGATTTTTTTTCCATATGCTGGGATAATATATAAAGGTATTAGGTTTAGATTGAGATACAAAGTTCAGATATGATACAGTTCCTTCCTTTGTGGACAATCTAATAGAAGAGTTTCACACACACACATACACATATGCATAAACATAAACACAGAATACACTATAATACATGATATGTATGTTGGACAAATAAGTGAAATGATATATGTGAAGTCTGAAAGTTCCTTTGTTCTTTACTAAATAGGAAGATTGAATCAATTCAATAGGCCTTTATTAAGTACCTACTATATGCCAGGCACTGTGCTAAATTCTGGAAAGTTTGGGGGGGGCAATGGAGCTGGAATATGAAGAAAGTCCCCAGCACTAGAGCATGTTGATCTATTATAGTAGACAGAAAGTGGAGTTGGAAGTCCAATTTCTGCCCTCTATGAAAAGATACTTTCCCCTCTTCCTTATAGTCCTCCAGACCAGAGGAAAGAGAAGGCTGAAAAAGTATTATTTAGCAGCAAGGTGAAGAAATTGGAAATCACTTAATTGATAGCAGAACAGCAAGATGACTCAAAGGATGGAATGCTAGACTTAGAGTCAGGAAGGCTCTTATAATTAGTAGTTGTATGACCCTGGACAAGTCAGTTAATCTGTTTTCCTCAGTTCCCTCACCTGTAAATTGAGCTAGAGAAAGAAATGGCAAATCATTCCAGTATCTTTATCAAGAAAACCCCAAATGAAGTTGCAAAGAGTTGGTCATAACTGAAAAAATTCTGAAATTATGGGAGAGGCATCTTGTTCTGTGGAGCTAATCAGGAAAAGGTCATAAATCTAGCTTGAAGAGCTAGAAGAGACTTCAGAGATCATCTAGTCCAACCTCCTTATTTTACAGATAAGTAAACTGAGAACTGAAAATTAAATGAGGTCAACTTCTGGGGGTAGAACCAAGATGGTGGAGTAAAGCCAGGAAGCTGCTCAAGTTTTTCCAGTTTGAAAAACCACATGAAACCAAGCCTCTTAAAAGAATCTTATGGAATGAAACCACTCTCAAGCTCAAGATAGATTGGAAAAAAACTTCAAGAAAGGTCAGTCTCATTGGGGTGAAAAAGATTTTCAACCCAGCTCAGATAGACTATGGGAAAGCAGGTGAGAGGGTCTTATTTACAGCAAATCAGCAATAAAATGATCAGTCCTAGCTCAGTAGAGATGAAAATCAGTGAGGCAGTTTCCAAACCTAGCCCAGAAGGCAAACTCTGGGAATCCAGGCTTTTCCTGGAAAGAGCAGCCAACCTACCCACTGCAAACATGAGGGACCTCTGTGCTCAAAGCCCATGATTCAGAGCAGCACAGGAAGCTTGGGACAGGGCCCCCTTTAACCTAGGAGCAGAGCTCAACCATAAAAGTATAAAAGAGGAAAATACAAGGGAAAAAAAAAAGAAAAGGAAAGAACCAAGAAACAGAAAAGAGCTTTGACCACAGAAAGCTATTATGGTGATAGGGAAGATATGCATAGAAGAAATCTCAAAGAGTGGTATGAACTGGTCTCAAAACCAAAGAGGCTTCTTGGAAGTGCTCATAAAAGACTTTAAAAGGCAAATAAGAGAGGTAGAAAAAAAATGAAAAAAATAAATGAGAGGCATATAAAAGAGAGTCAACAGCTTGGAAAAGGAAAAAAAAAAAAAAAAACATTGTCTGAAGAAAACACTCATTAAAAAATAGAATTAACCAAATGGAAAAAGAGACACAAATGCTAATTGAAGAAATTCACACATTAAAAACTAGAATAGAGAAAATGGATGCTAATGACAGTATGAGAAAGCAAGAATCAGTCAAACAAACTAAAAAGAATAAAAAAATGGAAGAAAATGAATATATGAAATACCTCATTGAAAAAACAGCTGACCTAGAAAATAGATTCAGAATAGAAAATTTAAAAATTATTGGCCTAACTGAAAGCCATGACCAAAAAAAGAGCCTGAATATCCTCAAGAGATCATTAAGAAAAACTCCCCAAGATTCTAAAACATAGGGGGATATACTCATTGCAAGAATTCATCGATCACTTTCAGAAAGAGATCCCATAAGAAAACCCCAAGGAACAATGTTGCAAAACTCCAGAACTACAACCTCAAGGAAAAAATACTGCAAGCTGCCAAATAAAAACAAATATGAAGGAGCAACAGTCAGGATTACCCAGAATCCCACAGCTTCTACAATAAAAGAATAGAGGGCCTGGAATACCATGTTCTGGAAGGCAAAGAACCTAGGGTTACAACCAAGAATTAACTACCCAGTGAGACTCAACATTATCTTTCAGGGGAGGTGATGGATCTTCAGTGAAATAAATCACTTCTATTGAAAGAAACCAAAACTAAATAGAAAATATAATCTACAAACATAGGACTCAAGAGAAGCATAGAAAGGAAAATGGGGGGGGGTATATATTATTTAAAGGTTAAATAACATATTTATTTATTTAAATAGGAAAAATGGGAAAATGATATATGTAACTCTTGAGGACTGTATCTTATCATTGATACAGACAGAAGGGGGCATCACATGGACTGAGGCTGTGGTTGTTAATGGATTCTGATGTAATCATACCAAAGAAAAAGACATTAAGGAGTGGAAAAAAGGTTTGTACTTGAAAAAGCAAAAAGGAGAGTTATAATGGGATAATTAGTTCACATGAAGAGGTGCAACAGACAGATTACAATTTATGGAAAGACAGAAGAGGTATGAGCATTGTCTGAAGCTTGATCTCATCAATTTTGATTCTAAGGGAATCTAAGGGAATAACTTAATCATTTAATTGGATATTGATGTTTATCCAACCTTATAAAGAAGTAGGAGGAGAAAAAGGAAAGAAAAGGGAGGGGCATCATAGAAGGGAGGACAGAAACTCTAGGGGAAAAAGGTAAGAGAAGGTGGAGATGAGTGATAGAAAATAAGGTAATAGTGGAGTGGGTTAAAAAAAAACCACTACTAAGGGAAGGGGAAGGGGTGATAGCAGATAAGGTAGTGGGTAAGGTAGCTAAAAAGAAACACAAATAAGGACTGGGTGGAAAGAGAGAACAATTCCTTCCCCTTTCAGAATCAGACAAATATAACCACAGAATAAACAAGAAAGAAACTAGAGAGGTTAAGAGGATCCTAGAAAACCTAGATATAATAGAACTCTGGAGAAAATTGAATAGGGTCAGAAAGGTATACATATTTTTCTTAGCAGTACATGACACACAAAAATTGACCATGTATTAGGGCATAAAAATGCAGAAAGGCAGAAATAGTAAATGCTTCCTTTATAGACCACAATGCAATATATATATATATATATATATATATATATATATATATATATATATATATATATATATATATATATAGATATATAGATATATAGATATATAGATATATAGATATATAGATATATATAGATATATAGATATATATAGATATATAGATATAGATATATAGATATAGATATAGATATATATGTATACGTATACATATATATCTATATCTATAGCTATCTATCTATCTCTATCTCTATCTCTATCTATCTATCTATCTATCTATATATATATACATATATAATAAAGGGCCAGGGAAAGATAGATGAAAAACCAATTGGAAATTACATAATCCAATTCTAAAGAATGAGTGGGTCAAACAACAAACCACTGAAACAAGTTATAAATTCATCCAAGAAAATGACAATAATGAGATAACACACCAAAATGTTTGGGATGCAGGCAAGGTAGTTTTTAAAGGAAATTTTAAATCTCTAATACATAAAATAGAGAGAGAGGAGATCAATTAATTGGGCATGAAACTAAAAAGGTTAGAAAAAAGAACAAATTAAATACCCCAGTTAAATATCAAATTTGAAAATCAAAGGAGAGATTAATAAAATAGAAAGTAAGAAAACAATTGAATTAATAAACAAAACTAAGATTTGGTTTTATGAAAACTTACAAAAAACTAACTAAACAATTGTTTAATTTTATTTAAAAAGGAAAGAAGAAATGAAATCACTGACATCAAAAATGAAAGCAGTGAACTTACCACCAACGAAAAAGAAATTAGAGCAATAATTAGGAGCTATTTTGCACAACTCTATGGCAGTAATTCTGATAATCTAACTGAAAAGGCTGAATATTTACAAAAATATAAATGACCTAGGTTAACAGAAGAGGAAATAAAATACTTAAATAGATCCACTTTAGAAAAAAGAAATTGAACAAGTCATTAATGAACTCCCTAAGAAAAAATCTCCAAGGTGAGATGGATTCACAAGTGAATTCTACCAAACATTTAAAGAACAGTTAATTCCAATACTATGTAAAGTATTTTGAAAAATAGATAAAGAAGGACTACCAAATTCCTTCCATGACACAAATATGGCATTGACACTTAAACCAGGAAGGGACAAAACAGAGAAAGAAAATTACAGGCCAATCTCCATAATGAATACTAGGGAGTTGGTAAATATCTTGCTCTATTTGTTTTTTCTAAAAGGATATTATTTAAGTAATTTATTTCCTCTTTTATTAACCTGGGCAATATATATTTTTATAGGTATTTCTTCATTTCACTTTTATTATCAAATTTATTGATGAATACTTGGGCAAAATAACTCCTAATTATTGCTCTAATTTCCTCTTCATTGGTGGAAAATTATCCGTTTTCATTTCTGATACTAACAATTTGATTTTCTTCTTTCCTTTTTCTAGTCAAATTAACTAAAGGTTTATCTATTTTTTTTCATAAAACCAACTCAATTTTATTTATTAATTGAATAGTTTTCTTACTTTCAATTTTAATCACTCATTCTTTAGGATTAGATTGTTTCCAATTAATTTTTGGTCTGTTTTCTCCTGGCATTTTATTTCATGTAATTTTTATCGCATCATGATCTGAAAAATATGCCTTTATTATTTCTGCTTTCTTCATTTGATTTTGAGGTTTTTATGCCCTGATATATGGTCAATTTTTGTATAGGTTCTATGTACTGAGAAAAAAGTATATTTCTTTCTGTCTTAATTCCATTTTCTCCAAAAGTCTATCATATCTAACTTTTCTAGAATTCTATTTACATCATTAACTTCTTTCTTATTTATTTTTTGGTTGAATTTATCTAGTTCTGAGAGAGCAAGGTTGAGATCCTCCACTAATTCTTCTTGAAGCTCTCTTAACTTCTTCTTTAGGAATTTGGATGCTATAACATTTGGTGCATATATGTTTAGTATTGACATTATTTCATTATCTATAATACCTTTAAGTAGAATGTAGTTTCCTTCTTTATATCTTTTAATTAGATCTATTTTTGCTTTTGCTTGCTCTGAGATCAGGATTGCTACTCATGCCTTTTTTTTTTTTTTTTTTTTTTTTTAATTTCAGCTGAAGGTTAATAGTTTCTGCTTCAGCCTTTTACCTTTACTCTAAATGCATCATTGCTTTAAATGTGTTTCTTGTAAACAACAAATTGTAGGATTCTGGCTTTTAATACAGTCTGTTATCCACTTCCATATTATGGGATAATTTATCCTGTTTATATTCACAGTTAAAATGACTATTTCCTACCATCTTGTTTTCCCCCACTTATACTTTTCTCTTTTCTTTCCCCCTTTCTCTCCTCCCCAGCATTTGCTTCTGACTTCCTTTTCCCTGAAACAGCCCTCCCTTTTACAGCCCCATCCCCCTTTCTTATATCTTACTCCTACTTTTATTTCTTCTATTAGCCTCCTCCTTTCCTTTCCTCTTTTTCCTCCTACTTCCCTGTAGGGTGATACAAGTTTCTCCGTGAAGCTAAATGTGTCTGATATTCTCTCTTTGAGACAAATCAGCTGAAAGATTCACACAATGCTCATCCCTCTCCCTTCGTTCCCTCAATTGCAATAGGTCATTTTTGTTGCTGCATGAGATGTAATTTACCCCATTTTACCTCCATTTTCCTCTTCTTCACCTTCCCTTCTTTAGTTTATTTTTATATTTTTAAAATAAAGTTAATCAATTTTAACTGTGAATGTGAATAGGATAAATTATCCCATAGTACTGAAGGGGATAACAGACTGTATTGAAAGCCAGAATCCTTCAATTTGTTGTTTACAATCAAATTATACTTGTGCTCTCTAATTTTACCCATAATAGAGATATAGATCTCAAGAGTTGAACATATCCCCTTCCCATATAGGGATATAAGCTTTTCAACTTTTAAAAGAAAGTTATTTTTTTCCTTTTCTTTTCACCATTTTATGCTTCTCTTGAAGTCTGTATTTAAAGATTATATTTTCTATTCAGCTTTGGCCTTTTCATTAGAAATAAATGAAATTCATGTTTTCTTGAATGTATATCTTTTTCCCTAAAAGAAGATGTTAAGTTTTATTGGATTCTTGGCTGTAATGCAACTTCCTTTGCCTTTCAGAATATTTCATGCCCTTCAATCCTTTAAAGTGGAAGCTACTAGATCCTGGATAATCCTGATTGTGGCTCCTCGATATTTGAATTGTTTACTTTTGGCTGCTTGCAGTATTTTCTCCATGATTTGATAATTGTGAAACGTAGCCACAATATTCCTTGGAGTTTTTATTTTCTCCTCTTTTAGGAGGTGATTGGTGAATTTTTTCAATGACTATTTTACCCTCTGGTTGTAGGATATTAGGGCAGTTTTCCATGATGATTTTCTGAAAGATGATGTCTAGGTTCTTTCTTTCATCATGATTTTCAGGACATTCAATAAATGTTAGATTGTCTCTCCTAGATCTATTTTTCAAATCAGTTGTTTTTCCAATGAGATATTTTACATTTTCTTCTATTTTTTCATTTTCTTGGTTTTGTTTGGCTGATTCTTATAGCCTCATTGAGTCATTAACTTCCATTTGTTCAATTTTATTTTTTAAAAATTATTTTCTTCAGGTAGCTTTTTTATCTCCTTTTGTATTTGGCCAATTGAACTTTTAAATGAGGTGTTTTGTTCATTGCATTTTTCCCATTTCACAGATTCTGATTTTCAATGAATTAGTTTCTTTTTCATATCTATTCTGTAAGGAGTTATATATTTTTCTATTTCATCAAATCTATTTTTTTAATTAAAGCTTTTTATTTTTAAAAACAGTGGCAATTCTTCAACATTAGCCCTTGCAAAACCCTGTGTCCCAATTCTCCCCATCCTCTCCTAAATGGCAAGTAGTTCAATATATGTTAAATATAGTAGAAATATATGTTAAATCCAACATATATATATATATATATATACCTATTTATACAATTATCATGCTACACAAGACAAAGAGAAGCAAAGCAAAATGCAAGCAAACAACAACAAAAAGAAAAGGCTATGTTGTGAATCACACTCAGTTCCCACAGTCCTCTCTCTGGATGTAGATGGTTCTCTTCATCAATGAACAGTTCAAACTGATTTGAATCATCTCATTGTTGAAGAGAGCCATGTTCATCAGACTTGATTATCATTTAATCTTATTGTTGCTATGTACAACAATCTCCTGGTTCTGCTCATTTCACTTAGCATCAGTTCATGTAAGTCTTTCCAGGCCTCTCTGAAATCATACTGTTGGTCATTTCTTACAGAATAATAATATTCCATAACACTACTATGCCATAATTTATTTAGCCATTCTCCAATTGATGGGCATCCATTCAGTTTCCAATTTCTTGCCACTACAAAAAGGGATGCCACAAACATTTTTGCACATGTAGGTCCTTTTCCCTTCTTTAAGATCTCTTTGGGAGTAGAAACACTGCTGGACCAAAGGGTATGCACAGTTTAGTAACTTTTGAGCCTATTACCAAATTGCTCTCCAGAATGGTTGGATCCATTCAGTTTCATCAACAATATATTAGTGTCCCAGTTTTCCCACATTTTCTCCAACATTTGTTATCTTTTCTGTCATCTTAGCCAATCTAAGAGTTATCTCAGAGTTGTTTTCATTTGCATTTCTCTAATCAATAGTGATCTATACCTTTTTCATATGTCTAGAAAGAATTTCAGTTTCTTCATCTGAAAATTATCTGTTCATATCCTTTGACCATTTGTCAATTGGAGAATGGCTTGAATTCTTATAAATTAGAGTTCTCTAAGTATACCATCATATCATCTGGAAAGAGTGATAATTTTGTTTCTCCATTACCTACTCTAATTCGTTTAATCTCCTTTTCTTCTCTTATTTCTGAATCTAATACAATACTCAATAGTAATGGTGATATTATTGGGAATGATCTTATTGGGAATTGTTCCAGTTTACCCTATTACATGTGATACTTGCTGATGTGTAAAGGGCTGAAACTGAGCAGATGCACTTGGATAACTGAGCACTTAATGATAATTACCAATTGGACAATACTCTATTAACATATGCTTGGAGAATGGCCCTGCCCAACTATTCTGTGTTGGCTCCATCTGTGGGTGTAGACAGAGAATTGTGAGAGAGATCAGAGGGTGGAGTAAGACAAGCAGGAGTCACTTTTTGGCTGTAGAGAGAGAGAAAGAAGGTGTGGAGATTCCTGTGTCCATTCCCCTGAATGCTACCCCAAAAGACCAAAAATAAAGATCAAGGATTTTTGCTTATCCTGACTCCAGCTGATTCTAAGGTATCCAGGGTGCTAACTTGGTCTTCACACTGATGGTTTTAAAAATATTCTACTGACTATTTTAAGGAAAAATCTATTTATTCCTATACTCTCTAGCATTTTTAACAGGAATGGATGTAGCATTTTATCAAATGCTTTTTCTACATCTATTGAGATAATGATATGGTTTTTGTTAGTTTGGTGTTGTGACCATGTTAGTACCCTGGATATTTTAGAATCAGCCGAAGTCAGGATAAGCAAAGTCTTTATTCTTGGTCTTCTGGGGCCACCTGTCAGGGGAATCTACACAACTCCTTTCTCTCTCTCCACCATGAAAGAATGATCCTACTTGTCCTACTCCACTCTTTGATCTCTCTTTCCCTTCTTTGTCCACACCCATAGATGAGCCAGCACAGAGTTGAGTAGAGTCATCCTCCAAGCATATGTTAATAGAGAATTGTCCAATTGGTAATTAGCCTTAAGTGCTAGCTTATCTTACATTAAGTGCATCTGCTCAGTTCTAGCCCTTTACAGTTTAGTTATTAATATAGTCAATTATGCTAATGGTTTTTACTGATATTGAACCAGCCCTGTATTTGTGGTATAAATTCTATTTTATCATATTTTATTATAATTTATATTATCCTGGGGATGACTTTCTGTGATCTCTTTGCTAATATTTTATTTAAGATTTTTGCATCAATATTCATTAGGGAAATTGGTCTATAATTTTCTTTCTGTTTTCATCCTAACTGATTTAGGTATTAGTACCATGTCTGTGTCATAAAAGGAGTTTGCTAGGAGTCCTTCTTTCCCTATTTTTTTCAAATAGTTTATACAGTATTGGAGTTAATTGTTACTTAAATATTTGGTAGAATTCACATATAAAGCCATCTGGCTCTGAGGATTTTTTTCTTAGGGAGGTGATTAACAGTTTGTTCTATTTCTTTTTCTAAAATGGAACTATTTAAGTAATTTATTTCCTCTTCCATCAATCTGGCAATCTATACTTTTGTAGATATTCCTCCATTTCATTTAGGTTATCAAACTTTTTGGCATAAAGTTGGGAAAAATAACTCCTAGTTATTGCTCTAATTTACTCTTCTTTGGTGGAAAGTTCTTTTCATTTTTGAGACTAACAATTTGATTTTCTTCTTTCCTTTTTCTAAAGGTTTATATATTTTGTTATTTTTTTTTCATAAAACCAATTCTTAGTTTTATATTAATTCAATAGTTTTTTACTTTCAATTTTAGTCATCTCTCATTTTATTTTTGGAATTTCAAGTTTGGTATTTGATTGGGGGGTTTTAATTTGTTCTTTTCCAGTTTTTTTTAGTTGCAAGTCCAATTCATTGATCTTCTCTTTCTTTCTTTCTTTTTTTTATGCAAGTAAGCATCTAGAAATGCTGAACATTTGTTCCATTCTGATTTTTAATGAATTATTTTCTTCATTTATTTTTTAACTTCTTTTTGTATTTGTCCAATTGAATTTTTAATGAGTTGTTTTATTCTATGGATTTTTTCCCATTTCACAAATTCTGTTTTTCAGGGCATTTTTGTTTGTTTGTTTGTTTGTTTGTTTTTTGTTTTGTTTTGTTTTCATTTTGTCAAATCTATTTTTTAAGGAGTTATATGCTTTTTCCATTTCATCAAATCTATTTTTAAGGAGTTTTTTTCAGATAATTTCTTTTTTCCCCCTTTTTCCAAACCCTCTTGCAAAGATCTCATTTCCTTTTCTTACTTTTCTTCTAATTCTCTTTTAGATCCTTTTTGAATTCTTCTAAGAGAACCTTTGTGAAAAGGTGACCAACTCATATCACCCTTAGGTGATTTATCTGGACATGATCTCCCCAACAGCAGACTCTGTCCTTGCTTGCAAGCCTTTCCCCTTACTTTGAAATTAAACTTATGTTTTGATTTCTGACTCTGCTGTCTCTGACCTGTTTTGTTTGGCTCCAGGTTAAAGCCTGTTGGTTGACAAAAGATGTTAGGGATCTTGCATTGTTAGAAGTGTGAGTTTTCCCTTTATGTATATTTCTCATGTGTGGATTCCTATGCATGCTAATTTTTCCTGTTGATGGTATGCATATTTAAGGACAGGGGAAAAGTCAGAAAACAATAGTAAGGAGAAATTGAGACCCATGGCAACATTATCTTTCATTTGGGATTAATATCTGATTATAATAATAAACTGTTAAAAATAAAATTAAGCAAAGTAAAAAGTAACCAATATTAGAGAGCTATATTTGTGTAAAAGAAAATCTGAGTTCATATTTAGAGATAGCATGGTTTAAAAAAAAAGTTACTCCTCAAGATAGCAGGTAGAAATAAAACAGAGTCTTTAAAAATAGGAAATTAGATATATTCACAAACAAAATAAAGATCAGAAGTGAAATTTGATTGATTTAAAGAAAGTTGGTATTAGATTATGGAAGAATTTTAAAAGTCAAACAGGCATTTATATTTACCTCTAAAGCCAGTGGAGTTTGTTAAATGGAGATATAATTTGGTCTAATCTTTAGAAAAATCACTTTAGTAGATAAGTGAAGGATGGATTAGAATAGGTCTTTAACTAAAATGAAAACTATGAGATAAGTGTTATAATTTATGGGTTGTCACTAAAGCTGTCTTTTAAAAAATCATATTACTATAATATAATATAATCATATAAGAAATAAGAAAAAGAAAAGATCAATAAATTGAGATTCAAATAAAAATTTTTTAAAATTAAAAAAAAATCCTCAAACACAAAACCAGAAATCATGAAAATCAAAGAGGAATAAATAGATGGTTCTTAGATAAAGAAATGCTAGTGGTGAATAACCTCATGAAAAAAATTACTTTTAATAATAGAAATGCAAATCAAAATACATTTGAAGTTCCACTTCACACTTCTCATATTGCCAAAGATCACAAGTGAGGAAAATAATTATTGTTAGAGGGGTTGTGGGAGGACAGGCACACTAGTGTGCTGTTGGTGCAGGAGGGGATTGGCTTAATCATTCTGGAAAATAGTTTCTAACTATACCTAAAAAGTGATTAAAGCTCTCTCTCTCTGTCTCTCTCTGTCTCTGTTTGTCTCTGTCTCTCTTTCTCCCTTCCCCCCAAGGTGTTTACATAAATAAAACTTTTTTTAAAGAACATTAATAAAACATTAAAAAGCTTAAGAGAAGGAGATGAAATAAAGAAAGGTTCAAAATCAGAATAAATTGTTACTTGGTTATAATTACGGAAAAACAGTCTATGAAATAGAAGTTTAGAGTTTTTGGTAAGGTCCTCTTTCATGTGCTTCAGGAAGAAAAAAGCCCAGATATTTAAAAACTGAGAACAAAAAAATACCAATATGAATAAAACTAAGCTTTTTATGCCAAGAAAAGTAATAAAATGAGCTAATTTTATTTTTAAAATTAACAATAAGAATAAATAGCTAAACTTAGATGCTATTAGCTTCATTTTAAAGATGAGAAATCTGAGGTAGGCAGGGATAAGTGATTTGCTGAGGATCACGTAGCTATTAAGTTTCTTATGATGGATTTGAATTTAGATCTTAAGTGTTCTTTTCACTATCCCAACTAGCTACTGGTTTAATAATCTTAAATTACTAAATAAAAAAAAATGATAAAGTATTATCATACTCAAGTCCATGGGATCTTCCCCTATGATTTGTAACTGAAATATTTTACATATAATATTTCTTTAGAATGTGAGCTCCTTTAGAGTAGGGACTGTAATTCTTTTCTATTTATATTATTACCCTTTAGCAGAGTGGGTTTGTAATTTTTTTCATTCATCATTTCAAAAATTTAAAATAAAATATTGAGCAGAAGTTTTAGTAATAAATGAAAAAATCACTATGACCATATTAAATCTCTACCAGAAAGGACAGGATATTTTCAAAGTAAAACAAATAATTATAAATATAATAAAATCTTTTTAATAAGAGAAAAATGATTATGAATAGATATAGAAAAATTCTGAAAAAATGCAGCATCTATTTTTACCATAAACACTAAAAATCATAGAAATAAAATGACATTTCCTTAATATTATTAAAAGTACATAACACTAAAATTAATATGAGTATAAAATAAGAATATTCTCTATAGGATATGTATATTTTCCTCCTCCTCTTTACTGTGGAATAATTGTAACTTCTCTGAGGAGCATTCTCAGGACAACTATTGGCACCTACCAGTACCTTAACTCTAAAGATGAAAACCACTTCCCATGGTTACTGAATGTTTGTCATCTTTGGGGAAATGATGGGAAATTATCCAGTACAGTCACTCCTTCCCTACCTAACTAATAGTCCCCTGTGTTTAAGATCACTGAGGAAGTCCTAATTGGACTTCCTGATTGAAAGTATGCTGAGCCTAAACTTTTCAAAAGACTGATAAGTTCAGAAATAATATCCTAGAGCTCAATCATTTATACCTTTGCTAGTTAATACTGCTTAAATCTTTAAGGTCCAATTAAACAGAAAAATTTTGATAAGTGATGTCAGAAATGGGAATTAATATTATGTGTATACTTACACAAACACACATATTATACACCTACACATTATATACATATCGACATACACTTTACACACACATATATGCATATTAAATGTAATAGATAAAAAGAACTAATAATTCTCTATTTACATTTTGGTAATAAGTACTTTTTCTATAAGGAACTGTTACAAACAAAGGATTTCTATTCTACAGAGAGTGGAAAATTAATTAGACATGAAAAGTCTTCACAAACATGATTTTTTTTTTCCCCCTGAGGCTGGGGTTAAGTGACTTGCCCAGGGTCACACATGTAGGAAACAAACATGCTTTTAAAGTTTTAAAGTTTCAAATCTGTTCTTTTAGAAATAAGAAACTTTTAATGCACTTAGTGAAATGACCAGAGTGAGAAAACTTTCTTAGAAAAAACAAGCTAAAGTTAAAAAACATTTGTTAAATATGTGCCAGGCACATATATACCCATATGACTTGTAATTGAAACCTTTTGTGTATGAAATTTCTTTATAATGTGAACTCATCAGAAAGGACACATTTGTATCTTGAGGATATAAATAAGAGGAAAAAGGCAAGCTTCTGTCATCCAGGAGCTTACACTCTAATGGAGAAAGACAAAACACTTAGAAAATACTGAAAAGTTGGGCTGGAAGAAATCTTGGCAGTAGTGAATAATGTTGGAAGGGTGGGGGAAATATATCAATGTAAGGGCTGATGATGCAGTCAAAGAATGATATATGACTTACCTGGATCCTTTCTCAAGATGGAGATTCTTAAAGAAATTTATGAATGTAAGAAGGGGGCAGCTGAGGAAGATAGAGAAGGCATCTGAGGCATATGGATGGAAGTTAGTGAATAAAAACAAAACTACTAAATGTTGGTGAATTAGAAAAATCTTATTACCTTGATGGACTAGGGAAATATTTCCTATGACTCAGACATATTTGATGAGTTTTAAAAAGAAAAAAAAATCAATTTATATGAATAAAGATATTTTAAATCACTAATATGAAAATTTATAATTTTAACAACTGAGCCATCACTTCAAACGGTCAACTTGAGTAAAATTGTAAAAATGATAAAAAATACTCAATGTTGAAGAGATTATAGAAAATAAAACTCACTGATACACTACTGGTAAAGCTGTGAATAGATCTAATTGAGAAAAAAATTAAAATTATTCAGGAGAAGTCTCTAACCTATTCACACTCCTAGAATCAGGTTGCATTATCCCTTCAAAGTCTAGGGGGAACTTGTGAATATGGAGATATCTCTTTTAATTTTATTTATTTATTTTTAGTTACAAAAGATAAATTTGCCATAAATAGGATCAATAAAAATAATGCAAAAACAATTTAATATTCTCAGACACTTTTTTTCCTTAGTGTGCTAATATGGGAGAAAAGATGAAGTATAAATTTTCTCTGTTTAAACAGCATTTACATGGCTCTAGTTACTAAAACATTTGCTGACCATTGTCAGGGAAAAACAAATGAACAACAAAACTTTGCATTTAAATTTAACTTCTCCCTTTTTTCCATAACTCTTCACTCCTTTTGCAATATTTTTAATATCATCATCTCAATTCCTAGACTAGAGGAGGACTCTGGATACACTTGCCAGTTTAATTATTCTCATTGTTACTATTACTGAGATATTGTATTCTTAGTGTAGCAACAAGAGAGTAGTACCTCTCCTCTGCCCCTAAGATATTATTTTTAAAAATTATTATTAAAGCTTCTTATTTTCAAAATGTCTGCAAAGATAATTTTTAATATTCACATGCACAAAACCTTGTGTTCCAAATTTTTTTCTCCCTTCCTTCTTCCCACTTCCTCCCCTAGATAGTAAGTAATCCAATATAGGCTAGACATGTACAATTCTTCTATACATATTTTCACAATTATAATGCACAATAAAATCAGATCAAAAAAGAAAAAAAATAGAAAGAAAACAAAATGCAAGAAACAACAACAAAAAGAGTTAAAATACTATGTTGTGATCCACATTCAGCCCCTACAGTCATCTCTATGGGTGCAGATGGCTCTCTTCATCACAAGGCCATTGGAACTGGCCTGAATCATCTCATTGTTGAAAAGAGCCACCTCTATAAGAATTGATCATCGTATAATTTTGATGTATCCGTGTACAATGATCTCTTGGTTCTACTCATTTTACTTAGAATCAGTTCATGTAAGTCTTTTCAGTTCTCTCAGAAATCATTTTGCTGATCATTTCTTATAGAACAATAATATTCCATAATGTTCACATACTGTAATTTATTGAGCTATTCTCTAACTGATGGGCATCCACTCAATTTCCAGTTTCTTGCCACTAGAAAAAATGCAACCACAAACATTTTTTGCACATAGTCTCTTTTGGAGGTGTCTCTTTTCTAATGTTATCAGCCACATATTCTAGGTTTCCTACACTTTTAGCCACCAGTGACTAATACCCTATTATCATTTAATTTTAATTTTTACTAATCAGTCATCACTAATTAAAATTAAAAAGGATATTTGCTTCAAAGATCTTGTAAGAATAAAAGTACAAACACCTACCACTCCTCAATACCTCAAAGACAGACTATACTTGATATATAGGTAGAGTGGTCTCAGATGACATTGTTTCTACATGGCATCACTTTTACTAAGTTTGGATCGAAGTGTATCTTTGCTATTACTTAGCTGAATCCAAAAGGTCTATTCTTGGGGGCATCAATACTAGCCTGTCTACAAAAGTCTCCATAGATGTGATTCCTAGACTCTTGAATCCTCTGCTGCCTCTCTATTGACTCTTCAAAATTCACAGGGCCATAGGTTCCAGATTAATTTCCTTCATTTAAAACAAAAGAATAAATATCAAAACAAGAATTGAGGCCTATGTTCATCCACTAAAGGAGAGGTCATGGCTGATAGTCTTTTCAAAGTTAGGACAAATTTCCTGCAAGCAGACTCTTCTTTGTTGGGACCTGAATCAGGTGATGGATGCATTCTTCAAATGCTCATCTTATATGGACTGGTTCCATTAGCCAATCATTTGTCACAAAAGGAAACTTTAATAGCTTTAAACTGTACCGAGATTTTTGGAACATCCTGTATAAAAAAAATTAAATACAAAAAATACAGAATAGCTTAGGAAGGTTAGGTACTTCCTGGGGAAGGGGTTATTGGAATGGATCAGGTAGTGATTGAACTGAGACTTGAAGGACTTAGATTATATGAGGTGGAGGGCTATCTGTGAGAGACAAGATGATAAATAATAAAAGTATCTTACCATTAGTGCTTTAAAGATTATAAAACATAACCTTTGTAAGCTGGGAGTGCAAGTATTCATATCCACACTTTTAGGTGAAGAAGGCAAGGCTTGAACAATTTGAAGTGTCTTGCCCACAGTCACAGAATGAGTTAACGACATAAGAAGGACTCAAATATTATTGGGCTTGCTGTTCATCTCCCTGAGAACTGACTTTGCTACTACTTGGCTGAATCCAAAAGGTCTATTCTTGGGGGCAGCAATACTAGCCTGCCTACAAGTAGATATTTTTAAAACATTGAAATGAAAGATAACTTGAGATGGACTGAAATAGATTAGTAATAACCTAGTGGTTCCTGCTATCATGTATGCCTTTAAGCTATTTATTATTCTTTTTACCATTTCCTTACTTTCCCCTTCAATTCATTCCTTTATATTAATTTTATTTCATGGACATAACTTTCTGGTCAGGGGTAATTTGCCTTAAGCCTGGAAGCACTCTGATAATGGTGCTATAGAGAACCCCTTCAGGACCTTTAAGCCTTCTTCAAGTGATATAGTCAGCCTAGAAGAATTCATGTGGTGCAGTTCTTGAATACACTTTTTACTTTGAGTATCTGATGATTTTTGGTAATTGGTACATGCTTAGAAATTGTATACAATTTTAGTATTTAGATTAAATCTGACCTGACCATAGAGACTTTAACAGGTAACACCTCACCATATATATAAATATGACATGCATTTCAATTTCCTGAAAAAAAAAAGGAAGAAAAGAAAAGAAGTAGAATATGGATTATAGCACCAAAAGCTAAGGGATAGGGAATTAATGGCAAAGTGTCAAGGATTCTAAATGAACATTTCCCATATCCTATTTTGGTTAATTAGCCTCCTGGATATAACAAATGTATTTATCAAAAATAAAAAAGAAACAAACACACAAAAAAGAAAATTTAAATATAGAGGATATTGAGAAGAGTGAATTCCTTAGTTTTAGCCTAGTTTCAGAGAATGTGGTGGTTTTATAATAAAGGAACTTCCCTCTTATCATCTCAATGCAAGACAAGGTCTTAACTGAGAGAAGTCTCTGTATGATTTGCTCACTTGTGAGTAGGCAGGGAACAGAATTAAGAATCAAAGGAGCTTCTCTTGAATTGTATTGCAATGACAGATCACCTTAGTATGGAAGAGAGGACAGGGATGGCAAAAATACCTTTTTTTTTTTTTTTTTTTTTTTTTTTTTTATACTAATTATCGAGGAAGAAAGGAATGCCTGTTCAGGAACATATCTCTTATGATTCTTAAAACATTTGCTGTCGGTAATAAAATTTCTGAGCACCAAGGCAGAAACTTCAAAGACTTCCTCTTTTTAAATGGAAACAACATTGATTCGATTATATTGACCAAAATCTACAGACTGAAGGATTTCTATTGTATTTTTGCTGTTTAAGTAATCAAGAAAGATCCGAGTTTTGTTAGTGTGAAACTGACTAAAAATACATTGTGAAATTGGCATTTCATTGTGAAGGGTTTTCCCTGAGCAGAGTTCTCTTTTGCTGTTATTTCACGATCAAGTAATGTACAGATCTCCTCTTTGTTTCTACTGGGAATGAATGTTTCTAAAAGGTAGAATTTGAAAGTGAATGAGCAATTAAAAATTCAACTAAGAGATTGCTCTCCTTAAGCCATTCGGTAAGCCAAGTTCTAATTGAGTTTTCCCCACTTATCATTTCAGTGTAGACCAAGTAGCCTCTCTAAACCAGGGCAAACAGTGTGTTTCCCCTTCCCTCCCCAACCCCTTCTCATTGTATTTCATGTCTCCATTTTCGGAGTTCTGTTTGATCCTTTTCTGCTTCAGGGTCCAATTTCCAAACAGTATTTCGCAGGTCTTTGTATTCATTCTGTCCTTGCCAAATTCAAATACCAGGGATCTGGAACTCTTCTGGAGCCGCAAATCTGAGCATGCTCAAGGTCAGGTTCTGGACTCTAGGAGGAAGCATTGGCTCTTTGGGACAGAGATCCAAAACCCACGCTCAAGCTTTCAGAGCCGGAAAGAGTGTGGGAGGGTGGGGGGCGGTAAGCCGGGGACCTTATCTCTCAGACTCCGCCTCCCTAAGACTCAGAGAAAGTTTCAGAATGCAGCTGGTTGAGTCTTCCATCCAGTAGGCTGCAGAGAGGCGGCCAGTGCTGGAAAAGCAACGGAGGGACGTAGCTGGACTGGAACACAGATCTCTCTCAGACAATACAGTCTTTCGGCAAAGTGTCCTCTGGGGAAACTTGCGAGCTCCGTATTGCCTCACCTGCCCAGAAGAATTTGAGGGTGGTGGGAAGTGTGGAGCGCTCTGCTGGCTGCTGACTCCTCTCTTATCGCTCCCGGCTATTTGGGCTCTCCTTGAGCGCTCCAGGTAAGAATCCTGGAAGGCATGCGTCTTGCCTCTCGGACTTATCTGACAGCTCTGCCAACTTCTCTGTAGTCCCGGACGAGGACATAAGGGCGAATGAATAGAATTCATTTGATTTGTCCAACCTGCATTTTACTTGCCCAGAGAAGGAAGAGAAGGGAGGAAATAGAGCAGCACCAGGAAAGCTGATGCCTAGAGAGGGTAGGGCAAGGGTATTGGTGCTTACCCGTTTACTAAATAAAAGATTCGTCTGGGGGGAAATTCTGCTTTAGTCTCTTGGTTTTACTGGTGAGGGATGTGTGTGTGTGTATGTGTGTAGTGGTGGCGAGGTAGTGGTGTTGGGAGGGGGAATCATGCCTCCAGAATTCTGCCATCCACTAGAAGTGAACAAAAAAGATCCAAGACTGGGAATTCAGGTGGCTGTGATACCACTTAAAAAAAAAAAAAAAAGTTTTAAAAGTGTGTGTGTGTGTGTGTGTGTGTGTGTGTGTGTGTGTATGTGTGTGTGTGTGTGTGTGTGTGTGTGCTTTCGTGTTCTAAACCCCTTTGGATGAAGCCCTATGGTTCCTTTTAGGATAATGGATAAAAAATGTATTAAAATAGGATTACAAAAGAAACCGATTATGCTAAAATAGTTATACAAATATTTTTTAGAAGTTCTAGGGTCATTAGTTAAGAAGTCCTGCCTTAAAAGAATAGACACCTATAAAAACAAACGCACAAAGAAGCAAAACCCTTCCTGGTTGTCTGTGAGAAGGTATGGGAGTACTCAGGAACCTGAAGGTACTACTTGGTCAAACCTCTATCCATATTTATGTATTCTGCAAACTTTAAGTTTTCAGCAATTTTTTTTTTTTTTTCCTGGAAAAGACTAGGAGGGGTGGAGATATGGCCATCTTCTTGGATTCTATTATTATTATTTCTTAACATGATGAAATTTTCTACATTGGAAGTGTAGTGAGAATAGTGGTCCTGTTTATTTTTTCTCTTAAACCAAGGAAATGAAGCCAGAGAAAGGGGTGTATTAATTATCTAGTTGTAGTAACATGAAAATCTGGCACTGCACGGGGGGCAAACATATTAGATGATTCAGCAGCATTTCTGTCATGCTTTGCAGATGTTAAGCTTTATGGTTTAGCATAATTTTTCTTCCTTAATTAAACTTTTAGAACTTTAGGTTGTATATGAAATCAACTTCCAGACTCCTTCTGAAGAAACTTTAGCTATGTTGAGATGCATTTTAGACATGTTATATGCAGTTTTGTAGAAGTTTGAAAATTCATGATAGCTAGCTAAAAATTTAATCTGTTGCTAAGCTGTGAGTACAAAAATAGATAAAATTGACTCTGCAAATGATCTTAAATGGATCAGAAAATCTAAAATTGGATTAAAAAAATCTTGAATAGGCACTGGTCCAGTCACAACACATTTGTGCTGTGGTGAATACAGTGCTGGCTGTACCAAGACTTTTTGTTCAGAGCAACAGGATGACTCTTAGCTATGTTGTTCATGCCAGTTTTTGGTAAATGCCAGTAGACCTGTTAAGAGAGGTACCAATCTGACATTGAACTAACCCTAAAAACTTACATGCATATATTCAGACTTCAATTTGTGCATGCATATGTTGTACATGCCCTTTAGTTAATCTCTCTGTCCTGCCAGAATATAGTTATATGGGCACCGCAAATTTGTTTCCATGATCAGATTTTACTCATTGTGTAGAATTCTGTGTCAATACATAGCCAGGGAAGTTATCCTTGTAAAATAAAGAATTGGATGATAAAATGACATACTTTCATCAATGAAAAAGTCAGGTTTAGAAGTGACTATGGATTTTCCAGGCTTCTAAGTGATGAAATGAACTGAAACTTGAAATATTTATGTCAGAATTTGTCTAAGATAATATAAGAGAAAGTAAATGAGTACCCAGAGTAATGTGTGTGTGTGTGTGTGTGTGTGTGTGTGTGTGTGTGTGTGTGTGTGTGTGTGTAGTGGTGGTGAGGTAGTGGTGTTGGGAGAGGGAATTCTGCCTCCAGAATTCTGTCATCCACTAGAAGTGAGAAAAATAGATCCAAGACTGGGAATTCAGGTGGCTGTGATACCACTTAAAAAAAAAAAAAAAGTTTTTAAAGTGTGTGTGTGTTCTAAACCCCTTTGGATGAAGCCCTATGGTTCCTTTTTAGAATAATGGTTTTAAAAATGTATTAAAATAGGATTACAAAAGAAACCAATTATGCTAAAATAGTTAAGTAAATATTTTTTGCATAATGGGTCTGATTTGGGGGATAAAGGGAGTTTTATTCATTCATTCATTAATCTGCTCATTCATTCATTCATTCATTCATTGTTTCTTGCTTATTTATTGCTAAACTTGTTATTCCATTGGTATAAAGAACATTCAGTGAGGAAACTCCCTCTACTCATGCTAGTAGACATATTATAGCTTTAGAGTTTCCTGAAGACACTTAACAGTTTAAAAGACTGTTAAAATGTCCAGCTGAGGCATGCATTAAACTCAGGTTTTCAAATCTGAAAGCTTCTTCAAATTCTCTGCACAATGGGGGCAACTAGGTGGTGCAGTGGATAGAGAACCAGTCTTGAATTCAGGAGGATCGGAGTTCAAGTCTGGTCTCAGACACTTAACACCACTTAGCTGTGTGACCCTGGGCAAGTCACTTAACCCCAGCCTCAGGGGGGAAAAAAGATTCTCTGCACAATGATGGCTTTATCTTTAGATGATAGCATCCATAAGATTGTTTCTTTCTCTAGTTGTAATAATTCTAGAATTGCTTAAATAATGCAAAAATGAAAAATAAGAAAAACAATTCCTTTTAACATAATTTTATTGTAATTGACCTGAATGACCTTCAGGATCACAAAGTTCTTAAGGAAAATATTAATGTTAGAAATTTAAGTAAGGCTATGGATTAAAGTTGGAAAGGTCTTTAGTGATCATCTAATCTAAACCCTTCATTTATTACATATATGTACTATGTATGTATATGCATTATATATACACACACATACACACATATACATTTATATGAAAACTGAAGGTAAGTGACTTGTTCAAAGACACAAAGAGAATAACAAAACTGGAATTTTAATCAGGGACCTCTAACCCCCAACCCAAAATGCTTTTTTCCAATGTGTAATACAGCTATGATGTCTTTTTTGACTTCAAGTTCAGTGTTACTTCTCCTATATCATTATGTTTTTTCAAATACTTCTCATAAAACTCATAATATCATGTTGCTTATATTACTGCAATTGTGAACAAATAAATTACACTAAATTCTGATAAAACACTGCATTTCCTTATGTATACTAATACTGATTCATATGCCTCATTGTGGTGTAAGATGATCCTAGATTTTTCAAAGACTATTATTACCAAAATGGAAAGCTTTTGAATATGAGCTAGGTGATAAATATCATGTTTATTATCTCTTTGAAGTTTGCAAAGTGTTTTCTTCAGAACAACCTTTTGAAGTAGGTATTATAATAAACATTATTTCCTTTTTACAGGTGTGAAAATAAACAGGTGTCTTTTATAAGCTTGCATAGATCTCTCTCTTTCTATTTCTCTCTCACACATATATGGCTAGAAAATTGTAGAGCCATGATTTTGATGTAAGTTTTTATTTTTTTTAGCTTTTAAACATTTTCACTACTATGAAGTAGGATATCATAAAAGGATCTTAGTTATCTCATTCAGTTCTTATAGGATCAATTTTCAAAAAATAAATGTAGATATATAGGTTTAACCCTAGTTTTTCTCTTAAACTCTAGTCTTGAAGTATAAATTACCTAGTTGATATTTCCAACTGGATATTGCATAAGCATCTCAAATGCTTTTCCAAAACAGAACTTGTTAGGTAATTTTTCCCAGAAGCCCTTGCATTACCCCACGCCCATTCTCTGGGAAGATTAAAAGAGGGCAGCTCTGGAGGAAAGGGAGAGTTTTGTCTGGACGAGACCTGAGGCTGCTTTCTGCAGGAAGGGAAGTCAGCTCTCTACAGGAAGAAGAATCTGTCTGAGAGATTTGAGTTGACACAGCAGATCTCCTCCCAGAGAGCGATCGGCAGCTTCTGGAGACTACAGCACGTTACAAATTGGCGCCCAACGTGGGGCAAGCACTCTTGCTTATCCAAGCTTATCTTGCTTATTTAATCATGTTATTTGTTACATACTTCTAGCATGTGTTATGTTACTATGTTACTATGTGTTTATGTAATCTATGTAATTATATGTAATGCCTCCCATATTGATGGATTTATGTTTCAAGGTCATGACCACCCTATGTTCTAAATCAAAAGAAAGGGGGAGATGTTAGGTTCTTACTAAGTGCTAATGAGATGAGATATTAGGTTTTTACTAAGTGCTAAGTCGGTACTTAACAATTTTTTAGTTCTGGACTTTACTGGGAGTTTGACTTGTGAATTCCTGGGGAAGAGCTTGCATGCTTAGGAGGAGCAAGTTCATTGGTTGAAGTAATTTTCCCCAGAAGCTCTTGCATTATCCCACGCCCATTCTCTGGGAGGATAAAAGAGGGCAGCTCTGGAGGAAAAGAGAGTTTTTGTCTGGATAAGCAAGAGTCCTTGCCCCACGTTGTGGACGCCAATATGTAACGTGCTATTGTCTCCAGAAACTGCTGATTGCTCTCTGGGAGGAGATCTGCTGTGTCAACTCAAATCTCTCAGACAGATTCTTCTTCCTGTAGAGAGCTGACTTCCCTTCCTGCAGAAAGCAGCCTCAGGTCTCGTCCAGACAAAACTCTCCCTTTCCTCCAGAGCTGCCCTCTTTTAATCTTCCCAGAGAATGGGCGTGGGGTAATGCAAAGGGTTCTGGGAAAAATTACTTCAACCAATGAACTTGCTCCTCCTAAGCATGCAAGCTCTTCCCCAGGAATTCACAAGTAAAAACTCCCAGTAAAGGCCGGAACTAGAGAATTGTTAAGTACCGACTTAGCACTTAGTAAGAACCTGATATCTCATTATCTCATTAGCACTTAGTAAGAACCTAACAAGAACTCATTATCTTTCTCCTTGTGAGGTAACATGTTCAATCAGTCAATAAGCATATATCTAGTAGGCACTTAATAAGTGCAGGTTGATTTACTGACTCACATCTCAAGTACCATATGAAACTTTTTTTTTTTCTGATTTCCTCTTTCTTCCCTATAGCTGCTAGTGTCTCCTTTGGGAAATTATCATGTAGTCACTGTGTAAAAATTTTGTCTCTACTGATATGAGCATATTGTTGCCCCTGATTTAGAATATAAACTCCTTGATCGTAATAAATGTTTCACTTTGGTCTTTGTGTACCTGATTTTTGACACAATGGTTAGCACATAATAGGTGTTTAATTAATCTTTGTTGATTGAAGGTTAACTGAAAGAGTAGCCTAGAAAAATTTGGACAGCTCAACCATGAGATTATTAATTTTTTATTTTTATTTTTTAACCAAAGAAACTCTTGGAGATTACCTACCAAAGCATAAAGAAACTGTGGCTGACAATGATGGGAAGAACACACACTTAAAACCATGGCACTGGATTTGGTGTTAGGAAAACCCAAGTTCAAATCTGACTTCAACTGATTATTAGACACTTGACTTTGGATGAATAATTAGCCTCTTGTGTATCTCATTCTCCTTATCTATAAATGGGTTGGATTTAATGATTTTTAAGGTTTCTATTATCTTGTGATTTTTGAAGCAATATAGTATAACATGAATGGAATTACACATGTAGTTAGAAGACTTGGGCTTCATTACCAGGTATGTTTTCAATCCACAGACAAATGTTTTATATGGAAGCCTATTAGTTTTCCTCATCTACAAATGAATTCAACAAATCAATATAATAATTAAAAATTCTCTTGCAAAGTAGGGAGTAAATGACACTAAATGGTAAATAACTTGGATTCTTTAAATGTTGCATTAGCTTTTTTTTAGGCCATTCAGTTATTGACTTAAATTTGTTGTTCAGTTTTTTGGTCATACCTGAAACTTCATGATTCTGAAGATCCAGAACTTCAGGCCCTTCTGTCCTCTGTTATCTTCCAAAGCTTGTCTAAGTTCATGTTTGCTGCTTCCATGACACTATCTATCCATTTCATTCTTTACCATGATCTCTTTTTCTCTTCAGTCTTTCCCAGCATCTGTCTTTTCCAGTGAGTCCTGTCTTTCAATTATGTGATCAAAATATTTAAGTTCCAACTTCAGTATTTGTCTTCCTGATTTATATGCTAGTTTAGGAATACCCAAATGAACTTATAGTAAGTAGGACACAATTGAAACCTCTGAACATCAACATTTATAATATAGTTATTTAGCCCTTTGTAACATAGCCCTTTGTAAAATACAAAAAACTTTAGAAATATTATTTCATTTCAATATCATTTCATTATTGCAACAACAATGTAAGCTGGGTGCTTTTTTTTTTTTTTTTTAATCCCATTTCATAGATGAGGAAATTGAGTTTTACAGTGGTCGTGTGATTTAATCTTGATCATTCAGCTAGGAAGTGTCAAAGATAGGAATCAAATTTAGGTCATCCAAGTTCCAGTACCACCTTTTAATCCATTATTCCATCTAGATGCAAGGGATAGTATGTTTATACTTAATACAAAGTACGTCTCTTTATCAAGATGATCTTATTATTAATCCCTTTCTAGTATTTTTAGATGGAAAACTGAGGCCAGAGGAATTAGAAATATTAGAGATCTCAATTTTCTGGAGAGCAGATAAAAAGTCAGTACTCTTGGAAGTCTATTTCTACCAATGTGATAATGAGGATGCAAGCACAGGTAATGAAAAGAGGAAAATGTCAAGTCTTTGTATCCTTTATTTAACAACAAACAATTCCCAACACACCCGGAGATTTTTCAATGACAAATTTCTATCCTTTCAAAGATACTTTAAGGTTATATTTTATCTTTGGTTGTATTTCAAACCTTGGAAATTCTGCAGCATAGGTTTTGCTTTCAGGTGTTATTTTGCCATTTCAGATTTGAGTAGGGATTTTTAGATCATCTATTAGCTCTGTGATCTGTGTCAAGCTATTCAACTTCTCAGCCTCATTTTCCTCATCTGTAAGATGAAGTAAAATGAGGAGGTTAAAGTCAATGGCTTCTTAGTTACCTTCCAGCTTTCAATCCATGATTTTATAATCCTTTTTTGGACACATCCTAAAAAAATTTCAGGAAACTTGGATACTTCCCCCGCCCCCCAATCCAATTTTGGTGACCTTCTGGGAACCTTGCCAGATGCTGTACTTGATTCAGTGTTTGGGTAAGTTTTTGTTTTGGCCTACATTGTTTTGAGCAAGGTCAGTTCAACTCAGATTACAGTATTATGTTATCCCTTACCAATTTGTTTTCTTCATTATTAGTGTCAAAAAGAAAATATTAGGTATTGATAAATTTCCCTTTTCAAAGAAAAAAAATACCACTTATGAGCTTTATGAGGTCATTTTTTTTTTTTAACAAAAGTTAACTAGGAGATTGTTTATATTCCCTAAATCATGTGTTCTCTTAACATCACCCCTCCCCCCCAAGAAAACAACTTTCTAGCAGGTTACTTTAAATTTAGAACAAAGAATCTCTTCTACTGGCCAAAATTTCAAACATTTTTGAAAGGATATTTTTATCCTAAAAACAGGTGAATATACAATCTGTTACAAATTTGTAGGGCACTAGGCTATTGTTGACAGGAATTTAGTAGCAAGAATTTTCTAATAATACTGAATTATTTGGTCAATTCTGCCCACCTTCTTCTACTGTAATTGTTTATATCTAAACATAAAAAATACCTTAAGTTTTTAAAGCACTTTAGAAATCTGTGATGTTATTATGGGCCTAATGAGATTTTTATGTAGCCAATCAGAAATAGCATTACAGAAAACTTCCATTTCTTTGTGAAACAAAATTAAGTTTCACAGAAATTTTTCCTTCAAAAGATTGTGATAGACAAACTTGTTTCTACGAAAAAAATATGCCTTTTTCTTCTGCCCTATCCTGCATCATAAACAAATGACAAATATAAAATAGTGAAGAGTTTGTTATTGTTGTTTTTTCTTCTCAAATGTTGTTTGCTAGCACAGATTTGTCTATTACATTCAAATCTTCAGTAAGAGTAGACTAGGAATTTAAATAACTCACCAAGTAGTGGGGGGAAAAAAGATCCCATGGAGGCATAGTGTCTAGGAAGACAAATCATTTTTCCTGGAAATTCTGATAGCTGTCAACACTATGTAGTTTCTGGGCCTAGTTACTTAGTTGTTTTTTTGGGTTTTTTTAATCAACTCTTCTCCCTTTTCCACCTGCTGTCATATTATTCTTTCAACTTATTTATTTCTCAACATCCAAATGAGATGGGATATCTGATACAAAGCTTGGAAAAGGTGAGGATAATACTGCAGCCAAAGAAGATAATAGGAATGATATAGATAACTGTAATTAATGAACAGCATTGCTAAGATAATTAGGTGGTACAGTGGATAGAACACTGCATTTGAAATCGGGAAAACCTGGATAAAATCTGACTTAGACACTTATTAACTGAGTGACCCTGGACAAGTCACAACCCTATTTTCCTTTTTCTTCATCTGTAAAACAAGCAGGAGAAGAAAATGGCAAAATTCTCTAGTATCTTTGCTTAACAAAACCTCAAATGGAGTCATGAAGAGCTGAAAAAAACGGAAAATGGCTAAATCACAACAACAATAACTAGGATAATTAGGCAGATGGTGCAATGAATAGCATACTGCTTTTGGAATTGGGAAGAATTATCCTCATCAATTTAAATCTGTCCTCAAACACTTACTAGTTGTGTGACCTTTGGCAAGTCACTTAAGATCTCTCTACCTCAGTTTCTTCCACTGTAAAATGGAGGATATTAATAGCACCTATATTGCAGAGTTATTATCAGGATCAAATAATGTAATATTTATTTTAAAAGCTTTGTATAGTTAATAGGCACTATACAAATATATATTCTCTTCCTTTCTTTGGTGCATGTAGGCAACATAGTCATGTTAATGCAATGGATACAACAGTAATACAGATAGCACATATTAAGTACCAACTGAATGTTATAGAACAAGTTCCATTGAGGAATGTAGCAGATATCTTTACTTACAGACAATGACTAATTTATGTTTGTTTAAATACAACTGTTGAAGAAGCTTTGTACAATCTATGTAAAGGGTTTTTCTCTTTAAAAATAATTTCTTTATTAATCACAGACATGGAAGTACATGTTAAACCAGAGAAGGAATTACATCCTCTAGAAGTTATAAATGGAATTTTGAAATCAACATTAATTAAACTTTTTATTAATTAGGAAATGCATATTTCATTATTGTAAAAATGTTATTAGGCAAAAAGTGGCACTTTACATAGAGTGCTTGAGTTCAAATCTGGCTTCAGACACTTACTAGTTTACTACTCACTCTGAGTAAGTCATTTAACCCTGTTTGCCTCAGTTCCTCATCTATAGAATGAATTGAAGAAAGAAATGGCAAACTACTCTAGTATCTTTGCCAAGAAAACTCCAAATAAAGTCATGAAGAGTCAGACACAACTGAAAAATGACTGAAAAAAGGTTGGTATTAAAAAATATCCTGTTTGTTCATGGTGAAGGTAGATGTTGCTTAAAAAATACTTATGATGAAATAAGATATTAGATCTTTATGTAATAAATTTAAAATTATTAGTCACATTATTTCCCAAATTATTCTCTTGACCTAACTTGGAAATTATTTTATTGGTCTGAATATTGGCTACCTCTGAATCACACCCTTGAAATGATATCTCTTTGAAAAGAAAAAAATAGTTATATATTAGAAAGAATAACTGATTATAGGTTATATTTGGGTTTTATATATATTGGATTTTTTTGGAGGGGGATATAATTTGTATTTGGAATATTGTGGTATAATGAATTTCTCATTAATGTTTTCAACACTTATATTTTTGTTGATAGTTATAAGGGTATTTGAGGCATAGCCAGAAAAAGCTTGGCATGGGAATTAGGAGTTCTAGGTTTGAATCCCTGTTCTTCTACTGATTGACATTATGGACTTGGGATATTTGGGATTTCAGCTTTCTCAATTGATCTAGATAATCTCTAGTGTCTTTCCAGCTCTAAAAATATAATTATAATAATTTCCAGTGTTATTTAAAAATGATCAGATTGTATTATTTCAGTTTATGTTTTCTGAGATCTAAGTTTTTGAAATGAAAGTTTTGATTTCACATAAAAATAAAAGATAATTATTGTCACAGTACAGTTTTAGATTCTTAATACTGTGAATTAACTGTGATTCATAAAGTACAGTTTGTGCCACATGTGCTTTGAAAACATATTAATTACAAATGGTAAAGTCAGGTTAAAGTGAAATTTGTGATTTTCAAGTAGAAAAATCAACTTATTGCTTTTTGTGAATGCCAAGTCAGCCAAATTGCATTAATTTAGCACTTTATAATTGCCAGGCACTTTGCTAAATGCTGGACATACTACAATAGAAACATACCCACACCCACAGACACACACCCACAGAGTCCATTTTCTTAAGAAGTTCCCAATATAATGGAGAAAAAACATGCAAATAACTTGGTATAAAAGACTAACAAAATGTAAATGGAACAGAACCTCTTGAAGAAGGTAGAATTTGAGCTTATCAGGCATGAAGGATAGTGAATGCAAAGGTATGGAGATGAATTATCAAGTATGTATGAAAAGGCAAAGAAAGTTAATGGAGTCATATCATAAAGTGTAAGAAAACTGAAAATGAAGGAAGGGGTAGGGTTGTGAAAGTCATTACATTATAAATAAAGGATTTTATATTTGAATCTAGAGTCATTAGGGAGCCAATGTAGTTTAGTGAGGCAGGAGGATAGCCTGGTGAAACATATACTTAACAAACTTACTGGCAACTGAGGCGGTTGGATTAGACTGGAGATAGACTTGAGGCAAGCAGACCAACCAGAGGGCTATTGTGATTCCAGGGTAAGGTGTTGAATGTTTGAAGAAAGATTCATTTGTGAAATGTTATAAAGGGAGAAATGTCAAGACTTGGCAATAGATTAGATCTATGGGATAAATGAGGAATCATAGATGACACCAACATTGTGAGCCTGGGTAAATGGAAGGTTGGTGATAAGAAAGTTAGGAAAAAGGGAGGATTTGGAAGGAAAGGTAATGAGTTCTTTTTTAGATATGTTAGATTTGAGATGTCTGAAAGGCATTTGGAGATATGTGACTGAAGTCAGGAGGGGGATTAGGGATAAATTTATTGGAAATCATCTGCAGAGATATGCTAATTGAATCCATGTGGGTTAATAGTATTTGTGTAAAAGAGAAGGTAGCCCAGGTCAGAGGGGAATATTCTTTGTCCACAGAGTAATTTTTTCCAGTGCCTAATCTACTTATGTATGTATAGTTATCTTATTGTTTTACCTCTTTTAGATAAATATCTCAGTATGATATTGGTGATAATGGGCATACCGTTTTTACCAATGTGATAATTTCTTTCACTTTTTATAGGGACAATTTAATGATCCTGAACAACTGGTTGTACCTGCTTCAAAAATGTATTGTTTAGTCCTTTCAGTTTTTTCTGATTCTTTGGTACCCTATTTGGCAAAAATAACTGGAGTAGTTTGGCATTTCCTTCTCTGGTTCATTTTACAGATGAGGAAACCAAGACCAGCATAGTTAAGTGAAATGCCCAGAGTCACATAGCTAGCAATTTTATTTGAATTTAGGATTTGAATTTAGGGAGGTGAGTCTTTCTGGCTCCAGGTTGGTATTCTATCTGCTGCACCATTTATATATTTGTGATTTTCATAGAGATGAAAATCAAAGCCTTGTGAGTTGGATGATCTTTGCAAAAGAAAAAGAGGAACAGGAGAAGAGGGTCTAGGACAGAGCTTTGCAGAAAATTCACATTGTGGGGATGGGTAGAGGAAGAACAGTCAGGGTAGGCTACTAAAAAGAGAAAAAGGAGTAAATGAGGAGACATTGGGTCATCCCAATCAAGTCAATAGGGACTTTTTCACAGTTTCAAGGGTGTATGAGGATAATATCTGACAAAAACCTATTGAATTCATCATTTAAGGAGTCATTATTCATCTTGATGAGAACATTTTATCATGATGAAGAAGAAAGCTCAATTATAAGTGTTGAGAAAAGAGTTGGTGATAGGGAAGTAGGGATACAATGTAGACCACTTTTTTTCTCAAAGTTTATTAATAATAGATAGAAGAAGTTTAAAATAAAAGCTTGAGAAACTGTCAAGATCGAGGAAAAATGCTTTTTTTCCTTTCTTTTTTCAAGGATGGGGGAACTTGAACATTTTTGTAGGTCAGAGAAAAGGAACTAGTGGAGAAGGAGATATGGACATGCAAACAAAGGAATAATCCTGGAGCAAGGTAGGTCCTGGAGGAAAGAGGAAGGGGCTGAATTAAGCACAGAATAAAAATGGACAGTGACGAGGTAGAGCACTGCCTCCTCTTACATTAAAAGGGAAGACATATAGGACTTAAGAGATATTAAATAGGGAATGTGAGGAAACAAAATGGGTAGCCTCAATGTATTCATTAAAATATGAGAAAGAAAAGAAGACAGGAGTTAGGGAACTTAGGGGAGAAACAGATTAGTTGTTGTAATTAGTGTTGTAGGGAGTTAATCAAAGATGAATGACATTTCTATAGGATAGCAATTGATCAGCTGCATTTAGATGACATGAATTTGTAATGAAGTTGGATACACTTTTTAGTAGTGAGGAGTCAAGATCAGAAAATGCTAATGGTGTAAATAATGCAGAGCTGAAGATTGCCCCTATCGAAATATTGTATGGGAAAGGGACTAAATGGATGGATGATTGATGGCCACTTCTTGTTGAAATAACCAGCTAGAAAGCTAGGACTATGAAGGTAGAGGAAGTGAACCTAGATGAGGAGTAGTGGACTGACAGTATGAAGAGGGATCCAAGAAATGAAAGAATCAATGAGAATGAAAAATAGGTTAACAAGAAATGAGGCAATGAGAAAAGTGGAAAACAAAGGAATTTCATAGTTCAAGACCTTGGATGTTGAGCTTTAACTTATGATGAGAACCAAGCTCTGACTTAATAGTATTTAATAAGTGCTTATTGAAGGCTCAACGCTACAGTTGAAATAGATTTTATGGAAACCCATCTCACAGGTCCTGAGAACAAAATTCAGCTATTTGGAGACTTTGCTCAGACTTTTGATTTATCCAAACCTATGATGTAGATAATAACCTGCAAAATTTCCTTCTATTAAACTATTTTTTGATAGAGACATTAGACTTGGGAAATTAAGAAAATGCTATAGGCATGTTCTATAAGATATTGATAAAATTTTTCACATAACACTTATGAGTGAGATTTAGAGATGTGACTTGATAATGGTAGATCCATTAGGAAATCTAACTAGAACCAAATAATTGTTATTAATGGATTGATGTCAGACTGAATATGTAACTAAAGTCTAGTACTTTAAGAATCTGTTCATGGATTTGTTTTGTTTAATATTTTTACCAATGAATCCATAAGAGCTATACTTAGCAAAATTTTAGGTACTATAAAACATTGTAATGATAATTTGCTGTATGGTTAAATCAGGATCAAAACTGTATGTTTGGGTTAGAATAAAAACCTCAATCTTCAATATTAAATTTATTTACAATGAATGTGGGAAATGCTATCATAAATTTTAAATAAATGGTAAAAATCAACTGCAAATTTCAGTTTCTAGATTGATTTGATCAAAGCAAATATTTAAGCAAAAATAGTAACCAGTAATTTAAGTCCATATTAACAAACTAGGTTGACAGCCCTAAAGATCAAGATTTGAGGAGAACCAGACACAGAAAACAAAGAGTCCAAATCAGAAACACAGAGGTTAGTTTGCCAAGCCTATGTCAAGAATGAAGGAAATTTGAATCACAGAGTCTCAGGGAAATATTTTACTAAGGTTTAGCATGCATTAGTGAAACATCAGTGGCAAAAGAGAATGGAATAGGACATAAGCTCCTAGAGGACAGAGACTTTCTTTAAGGAATTAAGTCTTTTTGACAAAAAGCAAAATAAAACAAATTATATAGGTGTTATGCTTTGCAGGAAGACTTGAGTCAATCAACAGCCAAAAGAATCAATGTGGGCAGCTAGGTGGCGCAGTGGATAGAGCACCGGCCTTGAATTCAGGAGGACCAGAGTTCAAATCTGGTCTCAGACACTTAACACTTCCTAGCTGTGTGACCCTGGGCAAGTCACTTCACCGCAGCCTCAGGAAAAACAAACAAACAAAAAAGAATCAATGTGATTTTAATCTACATTATTGGAAATAAAATGTCTAGTGACCTGCTATAGTCTCTTAGGTCATACTATATAGTTCAGAACTATATCTGAAGTATTGTCTTTAAATCTGTATTTTACACTTTAGAAAGTAAATTTATAAACTAGATTAAATCCAGATAATAGTTACAAGAATGATAAAAAAAATTAGGAATCATTCTATAGAGTATCAATTAAGATTTGAAATGTTTAACTTCAGTAAGAAATACTAGTGATAACTGTCATTTAATCTTTAAAGGTTGTACTATAAAGGATGGCTAAATCATGTTTTCTTGCTTCAAAAATCAGAAATGAAAATAATAGAGATGAAAAAGTGAAAACCTCTTTTCTTGGGAGATGAACAGCTCTCCATCACTGGAGATTTTCAGACAGAGCCTGTAGAATGACTTATCAGGCCTGTCATACACTATACACACACACACACAAGCACACATATATATATGTAAACATGAGTACATATCTACATATGCATGTATACATACATGCATGTATGTACATATACATTCATAAATATAATGATGAGACTCATTAGAAAAGAACCTGATGTTGGGAAAGATTGAAGGCAAGAGCAAAAGAGGATGGCAGAGGATGAGGTAGTATAATGGAAACAATGAATGAGTACTTTGACAGACTCCTAGAGATAATAAAAGAATATAAGGGTCTGGTGTTCAGTAGTCCATGTGGTCACAAAGAGTTGTAATTTGACTGAACAATTGAACAACAACTTATATATCTATATCTGACTTAGTGCTAATCTTTATTCAACACATGGCAGGTTTCCTGAATTGAATTCAATTGTGAGAAGGAAGCAGTTTTGATGATGGAAGTATGAATCACTTTTTTCTATTTTTCACTTGAGAACTCTAAATAAAGTATATGTATGACCTCAGATTCATTCTGTACTATTAATTAAATATTTGCTATATCATGCAAAATAGCTACAACCATTTGTGTTCATCTGGGTTCTGTTGGACATGCTTCTAAATATTAAAATTTTTTATCTGGATAGTACAATTTCATTTAGTGCATTTTTTGGACAGGAACATTACGTTATTAAATACTTAGTTTAAGTATTTCGATCAGTTTTTTTTTCATTTTTTAATGTTTTTACATCATTTTAGAAATGGATGCCAAGGTAACATTCCAAAGTTCCCTCCCAGTAATATACATGCTTCAGGCATTGGGCTTTAAGCAGCCTTGAACATCATAGAAGAATTAACATGCTACACATTTTTATAATGTTCTTTGCACAACAATAGATCTGTAACTTTAAAATAAATTTATAGCATGCTTTTTGTTTTATTTTTTTTACAAGATGAAATTACGGAAAAAAATTAGATGCTTCCTCCAAAGAAGATAACACCATATATTTTCCTTTGAGGTCTGGGAATCTAATTACAGATTACAACAGTATTATTGACATTTTTCACTGAAGTGGATATATCATTGTTCATGTAGAATAACAAAAGCCTCCTGTTTGACTTGTTCCTTTTTCTCCTGACTTTTTGTTCAAACTTAATTTATAATACTTTGCCATGAGCAAGGGGATATTTTTAGGTTTGCAAAAAGTTCAAAAGTAATTTTTTTTTGTTTTGTTTTAAAGGGTTCATGTCCCAGTTTTTTTTTTTTTTTGAGGATTCCAATGTTTAAGTGTTTACTGAGAAAAGATAAACATTTGGAGATATCTGGTATAAGACACTTGGACCCACCAAAAAAAGTCTTTTTGATAAAGTCATATTTATCATTAAGAAAATGATGGCAACATTAAAAAAAAAAAAAACCTAAGTGAAGAGGCAATAAAAGCTGCCTGCTAGTTTGCTAATAATGGACAAGCATTTGTATATTTAAAAAATATTGCATATTCTAAGTTTACATTACATTTACTTTCTTACATCACCACAGGCAACCAAGAATTAGTTTTATCTATCATATATCTATCTATCTATCTATCTATCTATCTATCTATCTATCTATCTATCTATCTATCTGCCTGCCTGTCTGTCTTGGTTTTTATTTCTTAAAGAGCTGGGTTCAGTATTATATACTAACCCAGTGCTTTAACTGTAGAAGGAAGAATCAAATAGTCTAACCAGTGAACAGTATTTGGTCAGTGAAATGGATTTGTTTAGTAAAATGGATTAATTTAACTAAAGTTAGTTAAACATTATTTGTTTAAACAATAATTGTATTGTTTAGTGGTTATTTTTTACTTTGAAACCATAAAATAACAACTATGATAATATGTAGATGAATGTCATATTGCACTCATGTCTAACATAACCCCTGGGATCTTGTTTGCAATTTGTTTTGAATAATGTTTGGACATTTCAAAAGCTGATAGTATTTTCAGTTTGAGAAACTCTTAAATACTGTATTTTTGAGAATGCAGTTGGCATGTGCTTTAGAAATATCAGATTTCCCAGGATGAACTCTATCCAGTACAGCTGTCACTGCTTCCAAATCATTTCATTTGGGGGTTCTAAAAGGGAATCTAACAGCTGACTTTGGAGAAGGGAGTGAAAGGGGAGCATTCTCTACCTTAGGAATTGGACATAATCCCCCGAGTTTTCTCATTTTACCATAGGGGGACGAGGAGAACTAGTGATAACACTACTAATTTGAATGAAGATGACATAATCACTATTGAAATCCTTTTTCTTTAAAATTGCTGATATCTTTTATTTCTCCAAACAGCTACATTTCCCAGTACTTTTTTTTGCCTCTTTTTCTCCTCTCAGAGAGTCAGCCAAAGGGATTCTTAATATGTGTGTGTAAATACACTGACTCCCTTGGCCATCTGGTATAGTAAATTTTCTTTTAAATACACAATATCAAGTATGTAGGATCATAGATAAAAGCAACTATATTGAAGTATAGTTATTAAAATGTATATTTTAAACAAGTTCATGTACTCCATGTTAAAAGCACCTGTCTTATAACAAAGATTTTTTTAAAGGGGGGAGAGGATAAAATTTAATAAGTCAATCATTTCAATATTATATGTATAATTCCATACCAATCATCTCTTTTCCCCTTACCCAGCTTTTCTCTACTCATCCCCACCCCAAAACGGAGAAAGGTTCACTCTGAATCTATCTCTTCTTCTTTGGGGTCAAGTATGCTCATTAATTTCACAACATTAAGCTGTTTTATTGTTATTTTCAATTTTCTTTATTGTGGTCATTGTAGCATATTATTTTCCTCATTATTATTTTGTATTGCATTAGTCCCTATGTTTCCCCTTGTTTCTCTATGGTCTGGATATTCATGATCATATCAGACATTCCATTTCATTCACATACCTTTACATGTTTAACCATTTTCCAATGGATGAGCACTTTAATATCTTTTGTGTGGAGAGAGCTTTCAAACAAAAATATTCTCTGGATATATCTCCAAATTACTTAGATGATTTTCTTAGAAACTGTACTTTTGCAGAAATGAAGGACTGAAGGATGGCTTACACAGAAAAGTTACAATACATTTTATTTATTTCAATGCATCATTAAGTTTCCAATAATTTCCAGATGGCTATCAAGTTCTTGTTGGTATCAACACCTTGCCTTCTAGCACAGCAGTATCTAGAAAGAAAAAATCTTTAAAATGAAAATATTCAAATGTATTTTAGTCCTTTCTCCACCTGCCAAAGCTGAGAAAAATAACCTTGTAAAAGGGAAAGTATTTTACTTCTTCCTGGGGATAGTCTTCTTGGGGATAGTCACAGAGTAGGCTCATTAAAATATTTATTTAGTATGAATTACATGACTATGAATTTGTAGAACATTATAAATACCCATATTCAAATATAAGTAAAAAACAGATTCCAAAAGCAATTATAAATGAGTTTTCTATTAAACACCATTTTGAATAATCTGTGCTATCACTTGTTCTCTTTGCCAGTGGACAGAAAATGAAAATTTGATTCTGTAATTTCTCTGGAAACACATTCATGTGATTTTTTTTTTGAATAATTTAGAAGTTAAGAAACAACTCTTAAATGAAATTTTAATGAAATAATTAACAAATACCTTTAAAGTTAATTGAACTCAACAACAACAGATGTTGATATTTGATTTGCAAAGCTTATATTGAATGGTATTTCACAAGATTTTAGATATAATAGATTTTGCTATTGGGAATAAAGGGGAAAAGAAAATGTCTTTCAGAGTAGTAGGGAAAATATAGAATTTTATTTAATTAAAAAGATAATCATATATGTGATGGTATAGATACATCTTAAAATATTTCAAAGCCTGAAATTATAAAATGTTAGAATTAGAAAGAATTTTGGATATCACCTAATTCAACTCTATTATAATTTTATAGATGAAAGACTCAATGTTTTAAAGAATGTAAATTAATTTCCTGGCACTACACATCTACCAGCTAGTGAGTGACAATGCTAACAGACCCACAATTCTAGCCTGTTGGCTTTTATTCTTCTTTCCACTAAACCATGCTGAATAATACCAGGAAGGAATTAGATTTTGTGATTCATCATTTTTTAAAAGGTCCCTATAGTCAAACACTATTACAGTACTGAATGATACTATTTCCTTTATTTAGTAAGCTGCAGGATGTTCATCATTTTTCCTACCATGGGTTTTCCTTTATATATAAAAAGAACTGCAGACTCATTTATTTTTCAAGGTAGGGTTTTTTATAGTTTGTTTCCCATTCTTTTAAGCATAATTAGTCATACTTGCTTGATTTTCTTGAATTCAGAAAATGGTATTATTGAATAGTGTTGGTGACTTTTCTCACCCTTAGGAAAATCTCTTTGAGCAAATTGTTTAAAACATCCAAAATGCATTTCAACATACTTTTCCCTACTTTTGTAGTTCTGGGCCCAACTCATTTTGTATCTTCATTGCCTGTGCAAGATAAATGTTGTGTGTACTCCTTGAATCAGACATTTTTTCACTTAAGTTTTTTGTGTGTATATTGTTGAGTTGATCTCTTTTGAATATACTTCTATATCAGTTATGAAACCTGATAATAATCTATGGTTTTATATGGTCAGTATAATTATTATATTATATTACATTACATCATATTATATTATAATATATAATTATATTATATTATTATAATTATTCTTGTATAGAACTCCCATAGGACTATCTACAGGAAATTTTTCTTGCATTTGGACACTGCTCAGAATATCTTCAATGACTGAAGTAAAAACCTTTCACAAACAATTGGTCTCTTAATATTATGCTTCATTTGATATTAATAGAACAAATTATTTTTGTGATTGTATCTAACAAGGTAGTTGAAACACTTCTTATTTGTCTACATTTTTCTTTAGTGAATCTAGCATCATTTAAAAATAATAGATGAATCTTTTTATCCCTTTACTTATAGACTTTGAGCAGATAGCATTATGCACTGATGAAAATAAAGGATCATTGTAGCTTAAAGTATTGAATTATACACACACACAAACACACACACACACACACATACACTGATCTGTTAGAAAGGTGTGTTCAGACATTAGACTAATGCTTATAGTCATTAGAATAGTTATGGATGGAAGCCAACTCTAGATTTATATGATGGAGTGTCATAAAACACTCATGGTTTTGTATTTTAAAGGTATTAAAATCATAAGACATAGGAAGGAATCTTAAATTTTAGACACTAGCCAATAGGTGGATTTTTTTTGAGGGAAGAAGATGAGTTTTAATGTTCCTGAAGTGTCACTTCTACTAATTTACAAGAAGGACCGATATGTCATGGTAAAGATATATGTATTTATACTACTTGCTTTAGGTCAATCGTATAAAATTCACATGTGTCAAATATTTATACAGAAAATGTGGATTTTACAAAATTTGTGGTTTCCCCTGGAGGTGAATAGATTCCAGAACCTTGATTCAAGATGACAAAATCAGCATTTTGGAGTTCTAGTTATCAGGAATTCTCTTTTCTTTCTTCCTTTTTTTTTTTTTTTTAAAGAAAATTTAAATTTCTCCAATAGTCCTTTTAAGTTCATTTAACATTATATATTTTTGTTGAGTTGATTCAATCATGTCTACCTCTCCACAATCCCATTTGGGATTTTCTTGGCAAAGATGGAGTAGTTTGTCCTTTCCTTCTCCAGCTCATTTTGCGAATGAGAAACGGAGGCAAACAGGACTTTGTGACTTGCCCAGAGTGTTTGAAGTTGGATTTGAATTCAAATTCTCCTAACTCTGATACTTTGGAAAAGGGTATTTTCTCAAAGGTACTCCCTATACTGTATGACATTCTTTTTAAAAATTGCATATATAAATGTATATGTACATATACATATGTGCGTGTATATGTATATGGAAATTTCTAGAGGAAGCCAACTAGGATGGAGAAAATATTTGAGATTTTGCTATATGAGGATAGTTTGAAGAAACTGGAATATTTAGTCTGGAGAATAAAGGATTTGAGGTAGTATTGGGAAATGATAAATGACTTCATGTGTTTGGAGGGTTACCATGTAGAAGAGGGCTAGAGTTTCTATTTGGTCTTAGAGGTAGAACTAGAAATAATTCATAGAAGTTAGAGTGAAATAGATTTAAGCTTGCTATAAAGGGAAAAAATAAAAATAATTCCCCCACCCCCAAATCCTTACTTTTGTTACAATTAAAGTTATATAAAAATGGAATGAGCTTCCTTGGGAGCTTCTCCTTCCCTGGAAATCTTCAAGAAAAGATTGGATGTACTTGAAGAGACTGTTGGAGGAAGAGGGGGAGAAGATGGATTCTTATTCAGGTAAATGTTTGATTAGGAGAATATGTGGTCCCTTCCACCTTAGATTCCTTGATTTTCACTAGTTGTTCAAAGGGATATTTAACAGAATCCTTGAATACCATATTATAAAAGATATAATTTTTAAAGAGCTTATCAGTATTTTATGGAGGATTTTAAAAATCTATTGATAATTTGTGATACATATTTAAGGTTGTTGCTTAATATTCTTTGCTCTTCTGAACCCCATCTTTGGAGAAGGAATCTTCAGCCATGAAAGAGATAGGCTTTCTTTGACAACATCCACTGGTATTAGGACTGAACCCAGTCAAATATGATGGTATAACCATATTTTTATCATCAGATAATATTTGTAAATCACTTAAAAAATTTTAAAGCTTATTAATGTTAGCTATTATTATTATTACTCAAAATGAGAATAAAGTATTGACTAGCATTCCTATGTAGGTAGTTTTATTTTCATCAAATAATTATTCCCTCTAAGCAAGCGAAAACTGAGGCCACAATTTAGTGACAACTGATAGGCTTTAGACAAAGGTAGGTCTACTGGTAGAGCCAGATTTTCTTATACTTATCTGGATGATATCCCCCACTTCTTTATGCTTTGGCAGAAAAGCCTAATTAATTGATTCTCCTAAATTTTATCAAAAATCAGTTGGGTCATACATAGTGAAATTCTTGAAAAAATACAATAATAATTTAGAAGCAGGACTCCAGAGTAACTGTTTCATTCAATAGTAGGTATCTGGAAACACTGGGGCATTAGCTAATTCTTTGTCAGTTATGGGACTTAAGTTAAAGGAGAGGAGAAAAAAGAGTACAGATTAAGAAGGCACATCGAAACTTGCATAACATCTAAGGAAAATTGAATATTTTAAGGGTTTTAGGAAAAATGGAAATTTGTGGCTTTAGAAGAGTCAGTGGTGTTTAAGTTAATTTAGTGGCTAAAATGTTCATTTTTAGAATTTCTGTTTGGAGACATGGGGAATAATATTTTCTGGTTATTTATTTTATGAAAGTGACTTAGGATAGGGAGGAACAGGACTTTATTGTACATTTTCTGGCTTATTGATACCTCATGAAGTACATTTGAATTAAAGAGAGAGAGAGAAAGAGGGATTCCATAAATAGAAACATGCTTATAACAACACTTTCTGTTCTGAAAATGAACTAGAAATAAAGTGAGAGAATCCTCATCAGTTGGACTGTGATCAGTTATGGTATGTAAAAGTAATGGAAGGCTATAAGGATGCTATAAGAAGTGCTATAAGGATGAAGAATGCCTTTGTTCAAGTAAAAAGGCAAGAAAATGGAGATGTGGGATGGACTTATTCACACTGTTATACATGGGACAATTAAAAACTTTCTTTTTATATATGAGGAAACTGAAGCTTAGAAAGTTTGAGGGATATAATTAAGGTCATCCAGTAAATGGCAGATCCAGGTCCCCACAATTCCAAGTTCAATTCCTTTCCCATTATATTATGCTGTATTTCTTTGTTATGAGAGAGGATATTAACAGCAATAGGCAAGACTAGAAAATGATGTTTACTATTATTTTAATTGTGTTGGAAGGATAATCAGGCCATTCCAATGTTTCCATAGTTAGAAAAACTGTTGTTATTTTACTATGTAGGAAAAGTGGTTAGTATGAGTTGGTTCTTTGACTGTGGTAGTTCCTATAGTTCTTTTTGTAAAATAGATTCAAAGGATAGCATTAAATGGAATATAATGATGCCAACTATAATATTTCCAGGACTGTATTCCAAATGAAATTCAATCCTTCATTATTTTTCTCCCAAAATGCATATACACTGAAGCACTTTTTCCAGTGAAGAACTTTCTATAATAGGGCATTATCAAAATACAGCTTCACTGATATTCTCCTTCCCCCAAACCTCTCAATTCCCTTAAAATAACGTCTCTTCATGTTTTGATTTAACCAGAAGATTTATTTTAATTGTGAAAGTAAGAACAATTGCTGGACTAAGGATATGAAAATGTTTGAATTTTTGCTTCTGCCACTAAGGGGTCTTTTTCAGTTCTGCAAAGTTGTAAGCACCTTGCTAAGCTTTGGAAATACAATTTAAAAAAAAGAAAAAGAAAAACAGGCTTTGTCCCTTGGGGAGCTTGATTTTAATGGAGGAAAATAACATACAAAAAGAAAGAGAAAAGAGGAATGGGGACCATAATGCATCAGTGCCTGACACAAATATTAATAAATATTTAAATTTAATTGGCATCCTATTTAGGGGCATCTTGTTTAAAACCAGCGGACTGGAGATGGAAGATGGGGAGTTAGTTGGAGAGTTCAGTTCCAGCCCTCTTATGGAGAACTTTGGGAGTAATCTAGTGTTCTACCATCTAGCCTTCCAGTCAGAGAGAGAATACTAAGGAATTTCAGAAGGTGTTACACTGAAATGAAACTGTATGATTTCAGGTGAACAGTTTATTCGGGGGAAGAAGGAAGAGAAACAACTTCCAGCTTATGCAACACTCATGTCCTTTCATCCCCTATAGTCAAGAACTAAGGGACCAAATAGAGTTTGCTGTTTCATAACAAAGCACCGATTCTTTCTCTCCATTTCAGATGGTGTATTCTAGCTTAACTAGTTGGAGGATCCATTGTTTACTCTTCTCCCATTGCATAGAATTACATCTCTTACTATTCTCTTGCTATTGATTTCATGATACTTTGGAGTTCCTTAAGAATGGTAATTGTCTTTTGTCTTGTGTATCCAGAGCTTAGCCTGTATTATATACTGGCACAGAGGAGACTCTTAATAAATGTTTATTGACTAACTGATTTAAAGAGAGAGGCAGTATGGGATAGTGCTTAGACTATTAGACTTTGAGTCATGGATATCTGTATCCAAAATCAACCACTAACATTTACTAGATGTGAGATTATAGACAATTAAAAACCCCTTTGAGCCTCAGAACTTTATTAGACTATCCAGTACATTCTAAACATAATTTAAAGTAGCAGAATGAATTCCCACCTCTACTTTTAAAAGATTTAGTAAAAGAAAAATAAGAATATAAATCATGAATTATCTGTTCATCGGCCAAGTCAAATTTTATATCATAAATTATTATATCTATATATGTGCATATAAATATTATATCTATAATCCAGAAATCTGTCTTACAGATAATCATGTACTTATTTGAGAGTAATGAAGACTGAATGTTGATTTTTAAAAATATTGTAAAACTAGATAAAATATTGAAACAAATATACATTATGCTATACATCATATATTTTAATTAATTTAAATTTTTATATGGTTTAAAATATCAAATGTGCTTTTTGGAAATTTTAAAACCTTATTTAGAAAGATTTCATGGAGGAGGGAAAAATATTGATCTGGGTTTGAATCTTTACTTCTTACTGCCTGTTATGTTACTTTCTATGTGATCTTTGGAAATTTTATTGTAGCTAGGTGGTGTAGGTAGACAAAAGACTGTTGGTCTGTTGTCTATACATCTGAATTCCAATTTAACTTCAGATACTTCCAAGTTGTTTGCCCTTGGAACTATGTCTCAGTTTTCTTAACTGTGAAATGGGGATAAATAATAGCATCTACTTTTCAGATCAAATGAGATAATATCTGTAAAATGCTTAGCACAGTGCCTGGCTTATAATAGGTTTCTATCATCATCATCAATTATGATCTTCAGTTTCGTTTCTATAATAAAAAGGTTGGAATAGATAAATTTCCCTTTCAGCTATAAACCAATTATTTTACATTTTATAAACTATTTCTGGAAATTGATTCCAGATATTAATTTGTTTTGCAAATAGTGTGCCATATCTAACTTCTGAAACATTAATTCTTTGTTTTTGATTGTTTTCAGTGGTATCTGATTCTCTGTGACTCCATTTAAGATTTTCTTGGCAAAAAGACAGGGGTAGTTTGCCATTTCCTTCTCCAATTAATTTTACAGATGAAGAAACAGACTAAGGGACTTTTCCAGGGTCATAGAGTTAGAAAGTGTCTAAATCCAGATTTGAAATAAGGAAAATGAGTCTTCATAATTGTAGACCAGTGGTCTATCCACTTCAACATTTACCTGACGTTTTATAAATATATATATATATATGTTTTTAAAAGTTGGGGTCAATTCTTGTTTATACTACAGTTATTCATATGTCTTTAACAATGGTCACCCAAAACATGTATTAAGTGTCTGATGCCATTTAGGCCTGTTGGTGCTCTTTACATGTGCTCATGTATGTGTATATAAGTTTCTCATACTCTTAAGAATTTCTACTCCATCTCCTTATTTCATAGCTTCCTATTTTATTTTTTAATGTTAATATGTGATTTCCTTCCTAAATTATATTTTATTTAGTATTTTATTTTCACAATTACATGTAAAAAACAATTATTAATATTTTTTAATTTTTTAAAAATTGAGTTCCAAATCCTCTCTCATCCATCCCTCCCCCATTGAGAAGGTAAGAAATGTAATATAAGTTATGAAAAGTCAGTGATTCTGTGAAAAAACCCTATATAAAATAAAGTAAAAGCAAAATATGCTTCAATCTGCATTCAGACTCCATTAATTCTTTCTCTGGGGATGGAGGACATTTTTCATCATAAGTCCTTCAGAATTGCCTTAAATCATTGTTTTTCTGAGAGTAATCATTCATGGTTGATCATTGCACAGTACTGTTGTTACTCTGTATGATGTTCTTCTGGTTCTGCTCATTTAACTTGGTCTCAGTTCAAGGTTTTTCTGAGAATATCCTTCTTATCATTTCTTAAAGCACAATAGCATTCCATCATAACCATGATAACTTGTTCAGTCATTCCCCAACTGATAAGCATCCCCTAAATTTCTAACTTTGCCATCACACACACAAAAACAAACTTTTAAAGATTTTTGTCTATACAAGTCATTTTCCTTTTTTGTTTTTCATATGGGAATGTGAATCACAGTTTTAGAAGCTGGGATTTGGAATATTTTTATATGACTATAGATAGCTTTGATTACTTTCTCTGAAAACTGCCTGTTTATATAATTTAACCATTTATCAATTGGGGAGTGGCCCTTATTCTTTATAAATGTGACTTAAACACACTGTTCATTTGATAAATGACATATTTATCAGAGAAACTTGCTGTAAAAGTTTTTTAGTTATGATTAATGATTATATTTCCTTTGATCCTATTCCCTCCTCCTCCTCTCCCTGTTTATCCTGTCTTTCTCTCTGTTTTTCCCTATACATCCTCAAATGTGTTTTATTTTTTTCTTCTCCCCCAATCTGCCCTCTTTTTGATCAATACCCCCTTTCTTTTTTCTCTTCCTTTCTACTTTCCTGTACAATAAGATAGATTTCTATATCCAACTGAGTGTGTATGTTCCTTCCTCTTTAAGTCAATTCCAATGATTAAGGTTCATGTTCTCCATCTTTCCCTCCACTATAAAAGTTTTTGTGCCTATTATATGTGTAATAATTTACTTCATTCTACCATTTCCTTCCTAGTGCATTCCTGTTTTTCACTCCTTGATTTAATTTTTTAGGAAATTATTCTGTCATACTCAACTTTTACCCTTATCCTCTATGTATACTTCTAACTGTCCTAATAATGAGAAAATTCTTAGGAATAATAAATATTATCTTTCTAGGTAGGAATGTAAATAGTTTAACTTATTGACTCTCTTATGATAATCTCTTTGCTTTTTTGTGTTTCTCTTGAGAGTTGTTTTTGAAAGTCATATTTTCTATTCAGCTTTGGTCTTTTCACCAGAAATGCTTGAAAGTCCTCCATGTCATTATATGTCCATTTCCCCTCCCTCCTTCCCATAGAGTTTCTCAGTTTCTATTTTGCACTCTGATTGCAGAATGTCAGGGCAGTTTTCCTAGAATATATATTGAAGGAAAAAAAGAAAATGGCAATTATCTAAAGGCTCTTCTTTTCATTATGGTTGATAGGTACATAAGTAATTATTAAATTATCTCTTCTTGAACTATTTTCTAGGCTAGTTGTTTTTACAAAGAGATATTTTATATTTTCTTTGATTCTTTTCATCATTTTGAATTTCTATTATTGTTTGTTGATGTCTTGATGGAATTATTAGATTCCATTTGACAAATTCTAATTTTTAAGGAAAAATTTGTTCTTTGAGCTTTTATACCTTCTTTTCATTTGGCCGCTGTTTTTTAAAGTAGTTCTTTCCTTTAATGGATTTTTGTACCTTTTCTACTATTTGATCTATTCTGTTTTTTGAAGTGTTATTTTCTTCCTTATTTTTATGCCTCCTTTACAAGCTGTTTTTTCTTGATTTTCTTACATCAATGTCTTTCCCCTAATTTTTTTTTTACTTCTCTTATTTGATTTTAAACATCATGTTTGAACTCTTGTAGGAATTATTTTGGGGTTTAGACCAATTCACATTTTCCAACCTATTTCTTGACTTGAGGGCCCTAAGAGTGACCAAATTGGGATTCAAATTTAAGTTTTCCTAATCCTGATTCGCTAAATCCACTAAAATTAGTTGGAACCATATTATGTTGTTGTGGTTCAGCCACTATTTGTGATTCCATTTGGATTTTTCTTGGCAAAGATAGTAGAGTGCTTTACAATTTTCTTCTCCAATTCATTTTTATTGATGAGGAAACTGAGGAAAACAGATTTAAGTCACTTGCTTAGAGTCACACAGTAACCAAATTAGGATTCAAATTTAAGTTTTCCTAATCCTAATTTGCTAAATCCACTAAAATTAGTTGGAATCATATTATGTTGTTGTGGTTCAGCCACTATTTGTGATTCCATTACGAGTTTTCTTGGCAAAGATAGTGGAGTGCTTTACAATTTTCTTCTCCAGCTCATTTTTATTGATGAGGAAATTGAGGCAAACAGATTTAAGTCACTTACTTAGAGTCACACCGCTGGTAAATGTTTGATGCCAGATTTGAATTTAGGAAGATGATTCTTCTGACTCCAGGTTCACTGCTCTATCTACTGTACCACCTACCTGATTAGAATCAGATTATAGAACGTTTTATATACTAATTTGAAGAGTTTGTACTTTGCCCTAAATTAGCAATCACCTTTTTATGCTTTTGAAAAGATTTGGAGTTAGAGGACCCAGAATGAATTTTCAGTTTTGCCCCTTAATGTCTGTGTGTTTTTAGGCAAATCATTTAAAAATCTTTTTTTTTTTTTTTTAAACTTCAAGTGCTGGTAGTTGTGATCCCTTTCAACCTCTCCAGGTTGTACTTGAATTTTATCAAATGGAGAAAGGACAGTTTAAAATGAATATAGGCCAAAAACCAGTTTATATTCTTACATATTGTTTTCTTAGAACCTTAAATGTAACCAGATGAATTTTTTAAAAGTACTTTTCTATTCAACTCTTCCTATTAGAAGACAAATGTTTCATTTGGAAGTCTGCACTGCCTCATAAAACTGAAACAATATCCTAGGCCTAATTATTCCCCAGAGAAGCATTGTCCTATATATAATGTATACTTGGAATGTAATAAAGTCACAGATTGAGGGAATCCATTATAAGATCCTAGAGACATGCATACACATGTAGGTACTGAGCATAATGATAGAGCAACAACTTTGTGGCTGAACCACAAAGTGAAAATTATATTAGATGACATCTTTAGCTTTGTGTTTCATAGCTATGAGTCCATGAAGTTGGGGTAATTTTAGAAATTCTATTAAAAAAGATATGTTGAATTTTTAATGATTGGGGCAACTAGTTGGTGCAGTGGATAGAGCACCAGCCCTGAAGTCAGGAGGACCTGAGTTCAAATTTGGCCTCAGACACTTAACACATCCTAGCTGTATGACCCTGGGTAAGTCATTTAATCCCAATTGTCTAAGAAAAAAAAAAAAAAAAAAAAAGTTAATGCTCCTCTACTTTTTTTTTTCAATCTTATCTTTATTTCCCATCTCTCCTCTGTATTTCCTTAGATTTTAGACTAAAATTGGTCACTTTTTCCCTAAGATCAGAGACACATTTTAGACTCAGAGACAGAAGGTACTTCTAGTTCAATTCTCTTTTATTTTACAGATGAGGCAATGGAAGTCGGGAAGTCAGATATCTTTCACACAGAAAGAAGAGTAGCAGAACCATTATTTGAAGCCCTATCACTCACTTCCTCATTCTTCCCTTTTTCTATTGCATTACCTAATTCCGTTTTCCCACCATATTATAATGGAAGAGGCCCCTTCAACCAGATGACCAGGATACAAATTTTACTTCTGATCTTTACTTTTGTGACTTTTAATGAGACTTCCAACTCTACTGAATATCTGTTTCCTAATCTGTAAAATGAGAAGTTGTCTAGATGGCCAATGAGGTCCCTTTCAATATGAACTTTACAGTTTTTCAAGTCCTGTGGGATCATAGACAAGTCATTTCACCTCAATGTGTCTTAGTTTCCTCATTTGTAAGATGTGGAAATTGAATTAGATGGTCTATAAGATTTCTTCTAGCTCTAAATCTAAAACCCTCTGATCATTACTTTTGTCTATATTATTCCTTTTACTAGTAGTATCACTCTCATCCTTTTTTGGTTATTGAAAATATTTTCTGGTTTCACATCTCATTTCTTTTATCCTTATGTAACTTTCAATAAGTCAGTAAGTCAAAACCTCAGTTTCCTCATGTTTAAAATGAGAGAATTGTATGAGGTAGTTGTTAAAGTTTACTTCAATTCTGAATCTCAATAGCTCATGAAGTCCTTTCTGCACATTATTCAAGCTTTAACTCAAATGCTACTTCCTTCATAAAACCTGCCTTTTCTCCCAGCCAGCTAAAACAACAATAATAAATGAATGATATTTATATTTATGTATAAAGTTTCTAAATCACTTACATTGTGGTCCTTCTGAACCTGTAAGATATTTTTCTACCCAGTCTCATATTTTATGTTAAATTTACCTTTATGTTGGTTTTCTGTTCCCCACTGTTCATCATGGCCTATGAGCTATTTAAGGGGGATGATTTTGTTGTATTTATCCATATATTGTCTATCAAGCCTTGCAACATTCTCTGTGTAGCAGGTGCTCATAAGTAAACAGACATTATTTGAGTTGAATTCAAAAGAATCAGTAGCAAATTTCTTATGCAACTTTGTGCTGTGGATTTCCTTGACATTTTGTTTACTTCAGGAAATTCTGGTGCACTATTCCAGGAACATTTTGATTCTGGAATAACTAGAGGCAAAAAAAGAGAGAAAAAATATATAGTTAAGGAAAAATGCAAAAGATTGAAGGGGAAACAGCTAATTTTTTAATTTACACATTAGAAAAACAAAACTAAGGCTTTACTTTGTTTTCCATCATACCTTTAGGTTTCAATTTGATTAAACCTGGTTACTTTTTGTGAGATCATAGGGATATCCTAGACTGAGAGGCTGAAATGGCCTGTTGTTGATGAATGAGCTCAGATTCTTAGTATGAAATGAAAGATGTAGATTTTTAAAGAAGATAAGTTTCATTTACTAATGATAGTTAATACCATGTCATCTAGTAAGATTCTAAAAATAGCTAAATATGAGGTTATTTGTTTAAATTATAAATAAGGCAATGATTCATGCATTTTCTGTTTCTCCCTACACTAATTATTTTGATTTATTCCTAAATACCCAATGAATCATGCTATTGCCATGGTATTCTTTGTTTGAAGTGTCAGGATCTGAGTGCAAAACTGGGATTAGAAACATGCATGCTCACAGTATGATGCTGCATAAATCGTATCGCCTTTCAAGTTCTCTATTTGAAAATAAAGTTTATACTAGATCCTAATCAGTTTCTACTAGATCCTGATCAGTTTCTACAATGATAGTATTAAAATGCTTAGAAGTTCTCTAAAATACCTAAAATAAACGCTTTCTCCAGGTCATTTCTATATAATAGTAATGACTAAAGAGCACAGTATACTGTTCCAGAGGGGAAATTTTTTTGTGTATATGCATATATAAATATATTTTGTTGCATGTATAATACATTATATATCACATATATTTGTTTATATATGTGTTGTATACATTCATATATATATATATATGTACATATATATGTTAGTACACAGGGAAAGGTAAAGCTGTAGATGGAAACATAATTGAATATTTCAAAGCTTTCTGGTTTAATAGTCAACAATTTCTATAATATTTTTTACCTCTGACTTTCCAAATTCACTTGTAGTTCTCTTGCTATGAATCTTCCCCATTGCAGGATATTGGATAAGAAAGGATAAAAAATGTGACACTTCTATCTTGTTGTAATTGTGTTGAGTTTTTTTTTTTTACTTGCTATAAAATAAAGATAAAAGATAATCCTTGATTATAGTCTAATGAAGAGACAGCATGCAAACAATTTTGTACAAATAAGAAACATATGTATGTATTGAAAGTAATTAACAGAGATGATTCCCCAAATCTCTTAAATTCAATATCCATGACCATTATTAACAATGACTCACAGGTTTGGGCCTTTATTTCCTATAGATACCAAGAATTATAAGATATATCTTTACCCTTAAACAGCTAAATTTTAATTATCAAAGAATGGATAATAATAATAATATCACACATATTATAACATCATATAATATATAGATAATAATATAAAATCAATGAAAAACTGGATATATGAACATATCTTTTTTATACTTTTATGGATTTGTAATTTGATCATAGATCATAAATTTCTTCCTACCTAAGCTTGTGAAATCTTTTCTTCCCAGGTTCTAGGGGCCTATTTCTTTTAGTTTCCTATTTAGGATATCATTATAGAACTTGGGATATCAATATTGTGTCTTTCATTTTGGGTTCAACATTTCATTATCATTGGCAATATCCCATAATTTTAAGCCCATTAAATAGTTTTCTATTTATTTTTTCAACGAACATGTATTAAATATTTACTATCTAAGGGACTTTGTGAAGTGCCAGGAATCCAAATCATAACAAAAATAAGACAGCCCCTGACCCAAGAGGAGCTGGTATTCTTTTAGGGATATAACATATATACATCAGATTTAATGCAAATATATTGAGGGCAGAAAAAGCACTACTATATAGGGGGAGGAGTATTGAAGTTCAGATAGGCTTCACAGGGGAAATTTTACCAAAATTTAGCCTTGAAGAAAGATAGGGAGAGAGACAGAATGCATTCAAGGCATGGAGTCAATTTGCTCAGAAGAATGAAAGTGGGATGAATTGTCAATTTCAGAGAATATCTAGCTCTGTAGCCAGCTGGAAAGTAAAATATGTAAAAGGGAATAATGTGAAATCAGGCTGGAAATGTAAGCTAGAGCCAGATCATGGAGAGCCCATGATGCCAAACTGAAAAGTTTGTATTTTGTACTAGAAGTAATTGGAAGTCATTGACATTTGGATTCTTTTTACCTTAAATTCTTTTAAGATCATGATATTTTATGAATGGCAGCCATATGGTATTCCTGTAAAAATACTGTTAATGAAATGAGCTCTTGAAGACAGTTTTTTAAGGTGAAGTCCAAGCACTTGAGCATAAATTCAATTCAACCTGATATATTCTTCCTACTCATTCATGTTGAGCTCATGATCCATTTGCAGTATTTGCCCAGAAATAATGTGATAAAATGTTGAACATGTCCCCTGGGGTTCAGGCCCTTGCCACATCATATCTGGTTTATTGAAATATCCTGCTGGTAGGTTCACCTGCCTCAAGTTTCTCCTCACTGTGATCCAACCTCCATTCAGCTACAAATGTGGTTTTCCTAAGATGAAAGCCTGACCATGTTAGTCCCCTACTCAATAAACTCTAATGGCCCATAACACCTCGAGAATCTAATATAAAGTCTTTTCCTTGGTATTCAAATCTTTTTATAACCTAGTCTCTTTATATCTTTCTAGGCTTCTTAGACCTTTCTCCTTGCTATGAATTCTTCAATTCAGAGACACTGGCCTTCTTGTCTGTTCTTGGAAAAAAGATAATTCTACTCTTCACCTCTAAGCATTATGTCTGGCTCTCTAGTATGCCTGGAATGTTCTATCTCCTTATCTCTGCTTCCTGGCTTTGCTAGGTTCTTTTAAGTCTCAAACTAATATCCCTTTTTCTATTGGAAAGTTTTTCTAACCCTTGTTAATTCTAATGCCTCTCCCCATTGATTGGTTTTTATTTATCCTTTATATATATATATATACACATATCTAACTATCCACTATATATATATATATATATATATATATATATATATATATATATATGTATGTATAGTTTAATCACTGTAATTACTATGGATTTCTTTGTATTTTGTTTTCCCTCTGAGAAAAATTTCATAGTATACCAGAGCTCAGGTATAGGTCGTATTAGGTGAATTCTTAAGTCCCATATAATTTTTAAATCAGCCAATTGTTCTAAAATAGTCCATAATGGAATTTGATCTGTGCTATGTTAAATTCTAACATACTGTGCTTTATGGAAATAGATTTTTATTTTTGAACATCAAATTTTATTGCTGTTTATGTTTCAGTATTGCTTTATTTTAATTTCTAATGTTTAAATTTAGATGCTTCTTTTACCTTATCTTATTTCTTTACCCTAAATAAGATGAATTTCAAAGTAAAATTATAAATATAATTGCCTCCAAAGTGTTTTTTATTAGAAGGAAGTTGAGTCTAGGTTAACCTAGAAAAATTGTTTAATTTAGATTCAAAATACCTGTTTGAATTTCACTTTACAAATTTATGTATAGGAGTATAATTTATGAATAAACAAAAGTAGAGAGCATTGTGAGAAGTAAAACAGATAATTTTGATTACATTAGATTAAAAAGATTTTGTACAAAGAAAACCAATCAAGCCAAGATTAGGAGAGCAGAATTTTTTTTTTAATTATAGCTTTTTCTTGACATAATAATTTTTACAACACTGTTACTTGCACTCACTTCTGTTCCAACTTTTTTCTTCCCTCCCTTCACCCTCTCCCCTAGATGGCAGGCAGTCTTGTACATGTTAAACATGTTAAAGTATATCCTAGATACAATATATGTGTGCAGATCTGTACAGTTCTCTTGTTGCACAAGAAAAATTAGATTCAGAAGATAAAAATAACCTGGAAAGAAAAACAAAAATGCAAGTATTCCACATTCATTTCCCATTGTTCCTTCTCTGGGTGTAGTTGAGTCTGTCTATCCTTGTGTAATTGGAATTGAATTAGATCTTCTCTTTGTTGAAGATATCCTCTTCCATCAGAATGCATTCTTATACAGTATTGTTATTGAAGTGTATAATGATCTCCTGGTTCTGCTCATTTTACTCAGCATCAGTTCATGTAAGTCTCTTCAAGCCTCTCTGTATTCATCTTGCTAGTCATTTCTTACAGAACAATAATATTCCATAACATTCATATACCACAATTTACCAAACATTCCCCAGTTGATGGGCATACATTCATTTTTCAGTTTCTAGCCACCACAAAAAGGGCTGCCACAAATATTTTGGCACATACAGGTCCCTTTCCCTTCTTTAATATCTCTTTGGAATATAAGTCCAGTAGTAGCAGTTCTGGATCAAAGGGTATGCACAGTTTGATAACTTTTTGAGCATAATTCCAAATTGCTTTCCAGAATGGCTGGATCCATTCATATCTCCACCAATGCATCAGTGTCCCAGTTTTCCCTCATTCCCTAGGAGAGCAGAAAATTGAGAGAAAATTCTTATACATTTTTTTTTTGGATAAAGGCCTCATATATCAAATATATAAAGGATACTATCAAATTAATAAGAATATAAGTCATTTCCTAATTGATAAATGGTCAAATGGCATGAAGAGGCAGTTTTGGGAAGAAGAAATCAAAACAATATATTGTCATATGAGAAAAAAAAAAAAAACCTGGAATCATTATTAAGTAGAGAAATGCAAATGAAAGAGGGAGAGCCAAGGTCAGAGTAAAGGCCCAAGTTTTCCCCTAAACCTCTACAAAAAAATAATGATTAATTTTTCACCTTTTATGTTTTTCCTTTTTAAAATAGTATTTTATTTTTCCAAATACATGCAAATATTATTTTCAACATTCAACTTTGTAAGACCTCACGTTCTAAATTTTTCTCTCCCTTCCCTTCCCTCCCTCCCTCCTCCCTTCCCAAGACAGCAAGCAATACAATAGAGATTAAACATGTGCAATTCTTCTAAACATATTTTCATTAAATAATGACTTTAACCAAATGGTAAAGCTTCATTACCCACAAGAAAGATAATTGGAAGATTACAAGAAGATGATGAGAAGCAATTTTTCAGCTGAAGATGACTTAGAAGGTCAACAAGAAAGGTCTGTTGCACCAGGGTGAGAGTGGAGTGCAGGTAGCTCCAGCACAACTCTGACCACAGCAAACCAGAATAGTCCTCAAGGCAATTAAATTCAGTTGCAGTTTTAGCAGTTTTCAGACTTGTAAGCCCATAGGCATCAGAGAAACTTAGAAAGTAGTCAGGAAGTGTTTGTTACACTAGGGTGAGAGGGGGACGGGCCCAGCCCCAGTAAACCAGGAACAGACCTTGGGATCCACTGATGTAGCAGCATCAATGGCTGCTTCTGGAGAAATCAATTCATAGATGTTAAGGGAGTCAAACAGCTAATCAAAAGAAGAATATAAGGGTCTATTTGTTATCATTGAGGCAAGACTCTGTTGTTCATCCCATATTCAGATCCAGGATTCAGTCCAGCTTCACAGTCCGAGGCTTAGAAGACTCATAGTCAGTCCCAGGCATACTACACTTGCAGACACAATGGAGTGGAGATCCTCCTCACAGTTTTAGGGCAGAAAAGAGTGCTGTGGGTGCTCATAAAGCAGAACATAGGCCAGGAGAGTAGTAAAACCACTTCTCCTTGGAAGAATTGTAAATTTACAGTTCTTTAGAAGGTTCTTTGAAAACAGCTGCACAAAACCCCTGAAGCTTGAGACATTGTACCTTTCACCTTGGAATCAGATCCGTACTTTAACAAAGAGTTAAGAGTTAAGTAATAGGCTTAGAAAATGAGTAAATTTAAAAGTTATTGGTCTACCTGAAAGCCATGATAAAAAAAAAAGAACCTAGACATCATCTTTCAAGAAATTATCAAGAAAAACTGTTCTGATATTTTAGAACCGTAGGGATAAAATAGAAATTGAAAAATCTTCCAATAACCTCCTGAAAAAGATTGCAAAATGAAAACTCCCAGGAATATTATAGTCAAATTCCAGAACTCTCAGTCAGAAAGAAAATACCCAGAAGAAAACAATTTAACTATGATGGAACCAACAGTCAAAATAACTCAACTAGCAGCTTTTACATTAAAGAATCAGATAGCTTGTAATATAATATCCTGGAAAGCAAAAGAACTAGCATTAAAATCAAGAATCATCTACCAGGCAAAACTGAGAATCATCCTTCAGAGGAAAAAGTGAACATACAATGAAATAGAAGACTTTCAAGCATTATTGATGAAAAGATCAGAGCTGACTAGAAAATTTGACTTTCAAAAACAAGACTCAAGAAAAGTATAAAAAGGTAATAATAAAAGGGAAATCATAAGGGATATAAGATTCATCTGTTTACATTCATATCTATCTATCTATATATATATATATCACAGATGTTAGCTGAATATGAAGGGATAATAGCTAAAAAGATAAAATTAACAAGTGAGAGAGGAATGTATTGAGAGGAAGGTAAAGGGAGAAGTAGAATGTGTAAATTATCTGTCAAAAGAAACAAGAAAAAGGTTTTACAGCGGAGGAAAGAGGGGGATAGAGGTATAATGAGTGAGCTTTACTCATCAGATTTGGTTTAAAGAGGGAATAACACATACACTAAGTTAAGTATAGAAATTTGTCTTATCCTGAAGGAAAGTAGGAGCAGAAGGTTATATAAGAAGAGGGGGTAGGAGAGAAGGCATATTGGAGGAAATAGTAAGAAGCAAAAAACTTTTCAGGAGGGACAATTTGTTTTATTTTTTTATTTATTAATTTTATAATTATAAAATTTTTTGACATGCAAATATTTTCAACATTCAACTTTGTAAGACCTCATATTCTAAATTTTTCTAATTTTTTTGTAACATTATCCTTTGTATTCATTTTTCCAAATTTTCCCCTCCCTCCCTCTACTTCCTCCCCTAGATGACAGGCAATCCCATATATTTTACATGTATTACAGTATAACCTAGATAAAATATATGTGTGTAAGTCCAATTTTCTTGTTGCACATTAAGTATTGGATTCTGAAAGTATAAGTAACCTGGGTAGATAGACAGTAGTGCTAACAGTTTACATTCACTTCCCAGTGTTCCTTCTCTGGGTGTAGTTGTTTCTGTCCATCATTGATCAACTGGAAGTGAGTTGGATCTTCTTTATGTTGAAGATATCCACTTCCATCAGAATATATCTTCATACAGTATTGTTGTTGAAGTGTACAGTGATCTTCTGGTTCTGCTCATTTCACTCAGCATCAGTTCATGTAAGTCTCTCCAAACCTTTCTGAATTCATCCTGCTGGTCATTTCTTACAGAGCAATAATATTCCATAACCTTCATATACCATAATTTACCCAGCCATTCTCCAATTGATGGACATCCATTCATCTTCCAGTTTCAAGCCACTACGAAAAGAGCTGCCACAAACATTTTGGCACATACAGGTCCCTTTCCTCTTTTTAGTATTTCTTTGGGATATAAGCTCAATAGTAGCACTGCTGGATCAAAAGGTATACACAGTTTGATAACTTTTTTGGCATAGTTCCAAATTGCTCTCCAGAATGGCTGGATTCTTTCACAACTCCACCAACAATGTATTAGTGTCCCAGTTTTCCCACATCCCTTCCAGCATTCATCATTATTTGTTCCTGTCATCTTAGCCAATCTGACAGGTGTGTAGTGGTATCTCAGAGTTGTCTTAATTTGCATTTCTCTAATCAGTAGTGATTTGGAACACTCTTTCATGTGAGTGGATATGGTTTCAATTTCATCATCTGAGAATTGTCTGTTCATATCCTTTGACCATTTATCAATTGGAGAATGGTTTGATTTCTTATAAATTAGGGTCAGTTCTCTATATATTTTGGAAATGAGACTTTTATCAGAACCTTTAACTGTAAAAATATTTTCCCAATTTGTTACTTCCCTTCTAATCTTGTTTGCATTAGAACATTTTTGTTCTAATTTTGTACAGAAACTTTTTAGTTTGATGTAATCAAAATCTTCTATTTTGTGATCAATAATGATCTCTACTTCTCCTCTGGTCACAAATTCCTTCCTCCCAGGAGGGAAAATTTGAAAGGAGAGAGAGAATAAAATAAATGGGTTGGGATGCAGTTAGCAAGAATAATTGTGAAAAGAATTTTGAATCAATTTTCTTTAATAGGCTTCATTTCTCTAATATATAGGGAACTGGGTTAAATTTATAAAAAAAATAAGACCCATTTCCTAATTGGTAAATGATCAAAAGCTATGAACAGTTTTCAGATGAAGTAATCAGAGATATTTATAGCCATATTTAAAAAAAATAGTGGAACTCACTGTCGATGGGAGAAATGCAAATTAAAACAATTCTGAGGAACTATCTCATACTTACTAGATTGGCTAATAGACCAGAATAGGAAAATAACCAATGTTGGAGGGAATGTGGGGAAAATGAGACATTAATGCATTATTAGTAGAATGGTGAGCTGATCCAACCATTCTGTAGAGCAATTTGGAATTATGCCCAAAGGGCTATAAAGCCATTCATACCCTTTGACCAAACAAAATCACTAATTGGCATGTATCTCAAAATAAATTTTTTAAAAAAGGGAAAGGACCTATATGTACAAAATATTTATAGTAGCTATTTTCTCAGGCAAAGAATTGGAATTGAGGGGATGCCTGTCTATTGGGGAATGGCTAAACACATTGTGTTTGTGATTATAATGCGATAATACTGTGCTATAAGAAATTATGAGCAGGATGCTCTCAGAAAAACCTGGAAGACTTCCATGAGCTAATGCAAAGTGCAATGTACTTTGTACAAAGTAACAGCAATATCCTAAGATGATCAGCTGTGAATGACTTTGTTATTATCAGAAATACAATGATCCAAGAAAACGTTGAAGGACTTCTGATGAAAAGATACTTTCCATACCTAGGGAAAGAAGTAATTATGTCTGAATACAGATTAAAGCATACTTTTTAAGACTTTATCTTTTTGAGTTTGTTTTTTCTTTGGGGGGGGATGGAGCATTATATTTCCTTCTACAATATGACTTTGCTAGAAATGTTTTTCATAGCTTCACATGTGCCTTCCCAGGGCAGGGGAGATGAGAAGGAGGAAGGAAGAGATTATGGAACACAAAGTTTTAAAAACAAATGTTAAAAATTGTTTTACAGGTAACTAGGGAAAATATAATATTAAATAATAAATAAAATAATGAGAAATACAAATTAAAACAACTTTGAGGTATCATCCCTCAACTTTCAGATAGGCTAAAATGATAGAAAGGGGAAATGATCAATGTTGGAGGGCATGGAGTACAAATTGGGACACTAATACATTGTTGGCGTAATTGTGAACTGATTCAATGATTTTGTAGAGGAAATTAAATTTATGCTAAAAAATTTTAAAACTGTGTTTTTAGCTTTGATCTAGCAATACACCTATCAGGTCTGTTTCTCATGGTGATCAAGGAAAAAATGAAAAGGACCTATATGTGCAAAAATATTTATAGTAGCTCTTTTTGTGGTGGCAAAGAACTGGAAATTACAGGGATGCCCATCAAGTGGGGGAATGACTGAATATATTGTGGTAAGTGATTGTGATGAAATACTACTGTATATAAGAAATGATGAGACAGTTGATTTAAAAAAAACATGAAAAGATTTATATGAAATAATGAAGAGTGAAACAAGCAGAATTAAGAGAATACCATCTACAGTAATAGCAATATTATTCAAAGATTCTGAGTAATATGAATATGCAAATCAACTACAAAAGCTCTATAAAGGAAGATGCTATATACCTCCAGAGGAAAAAAACATATGTGTAGAAGTGTATGTTGTATAGTTTCACATACATACCTATGTCAAATGTTGTCTTTCTCTAGTTTGGGGTTTGCAAGAAAGTAGAAAGAGAAATAACTTAGAGCTCAAAATGTAAAAAAAAAAAAAACAAAAACAAAAAAAAAACATAAAAAAAGAAAAATAATTTCAGTTATTTCCCTGGTTACCCATCCCATTGGGCAAATTACTTCATCTTCTGGAGTTTAAGTTCCTTATCTTTAAAATAAAATGGCTGATAAAAATCATCCTTAAAATCTTTTCCTTCCCTGGGGTTATAGAAGATTCTATATCAGATGTGCTGCTGCAACTAATATCAAGTTAAATAACTAACTTTATTAGGCAACAGAATACTTGATTTTTTTTTATCTGATGATGGTGGTGATTTTGGAAGCAATTTTGTTTTGTTTAATATCTATTAGCTTAAAACTTACCTGAAATAGTTGGGATACTTTGTATTAAGTTAAAAGGGCACTGAGACTTTTTGTGTTATGCTATATAGCATCTCACTAAAATGGTTTGAATAAAGTTATTCATGATAGGTTTGTTAAGTTCACAAATAACATAAATCTGTAAGGGAAAACTAAAGACACTGAAAAAATAAAGATTTAAAACCATTTGACAATTCTAAAATAGAGATTTTTCTGGATAGATTTTTTGATAGATTTAAAGGAGTTCATGAACCTTTGACAAAAAGGAAAAAAAAAAGAAGTATAAGAACCCTTGTTCTGGAAGTCATCTAATAAGATGAGATTTACTTGAATAATTAAATGTTTGGAACCTCATCAATTCATCAGTTCTTTCCCATGATTCAGGACCATCCATCATACATGCCCATCCTTTGTATACAATTAAAAAACAACTTTATTGTAAATAAGTATTATTTTATTCTTTGGAATTCTGTCCCTAATATGTAATGTACGTAATACTCTTCTAACTGATTGTCTTTGCTCATTTCTTTTTTTTTTTTTTTTTTTTGAGTAAGTGATGTTACTGATTTCTTGGCATATAGCAAAACCTTTAGAATGTTTGTGTTGAAAAGATGGGTCTTTGCTGTTATGAGCAACATGATGATCAATAAAAGTGCCATACTTTTATTGCTATACTATTTCCTAAAATCAGTCTACTTTCTTTTCAACTTTAATCCCATTTCATTTCTCATTTATATCAGCTGTTTCAGATGTACTTTTTCTTTTGGACAAATTGTATAGGGTGCCTATTCAGATTCATGTTGAAATCTGGGCAATAGATATTTTTCATCTATTTGGTCAATAATTCTTTGTGTTTATATTCTCTTCAAATATGGGTGTTTTTTCTACAGATTACAGTAAATGCATGTCTTTTCATACTGTGCAGTTCTTAATTCCATTCTTCCAAAAATTCCTCAAGAAAGTGCTACCAAAACACATAGGTCTTCCTCTGGTGCTTTTACTATGTTCTAGATGCCTGTACATAACTTGAGTTCTCCATCTATTTCTCATTGTAACCATATAATTTTGTTTATTCTATAACAAATAGGGAGACACAGGAGTTTTTGAGAATATAAGCAAATTTTATATAAGGAAATGTTATTTTGACAATGATGAATGATAGATTAAAGAGGGAAACGGAAACAAAAGAGTGGAAATTGAAAGACCTATATGAAGTATACTGTAGTACTCAGTTTGGTGTCAATAAGGGCCTTTATAATGGCTTTAGATATAGAATTGGATGTGAGAGATGTATTTTGTAGGTGAAATTGACTGTGAATTTTTCAAGAGTTCCTAGTTTTCTTTCTCCTGACCTCCACATTTCAACTTTCAAGGCATGACTTCAGAGATTACTCCTCTTTCATTTACAATGTACATATTTTGTATGTATATAGCTGTCTGCATGTTGTCTCCTCTATTATACAGAGGGAGCTTTAAGGACAAAAACCAAATTTTCACCTTTATTCATATTCCCAGAAGTTAGCTGCCTTTGATTGAATGACTTGGTAAATTGTTGAATATGGGAGCTGAGAAGGACAGGAATGATTTCCTCCATAAATTCCCTTGGGATGATCTGGTTTATCTGTGTCTTATGATAAACACTCTGTAAATTCATTTCCCTTTCATTTTCTTGTTGTTTTATAAGGAAATACTGTACTTACTTTTTCCATATCCTCTTATGATGTTTTGCCTTAGCTTGTCTTCTAAAGGAGTGTAGCCTTTGGCTACCCCATCATTTGACTTGGCAAGGACATCAAGCCTTTGTTACTTGAGGTGGTTTCTGGACTTTTTCAATATCCTTGCTATTCAGACATTTTTTTTTAAATCAAACTTTTCTAAGAAAATGATCATAGTGTAAGTCAATTGTCAATTTTCCAGTTTTAGAGTCTAGTCTCTCTAAAGTTGAATTGGAACTACAGAGATTATAGTCTCGTAGCATTATTATCCTCATTTGCTATTCTTTTTTCTTTTGTTTCCAGAAGTTTATGATTTAAAAGATCATGAATCCCAGATTAGGAACCTCTGATATTTAATATAAGGTCACAGTAATGAAGGCTTTTTCTTCTTGGTAATAATTACAGAAAAGAAATTTGTTACAATTACATATTAGCATATTGCTATGGCTTTCTGCATAGATTACTTTAAAATTATACTGTTGTATATCTTCTGTGTACATAAATATTTGCATGTTGTCTTATCCATTATAATATGAGATCCTTGAGGATAGTGACAATGTTTTTGTCTTTCTTTGTATCTCTAAACTTAGGACAAGTGCTTAATAATACATGTTATTAACTACATTCAATATCTGTGTTACAATTTTTGGGATCCCAGACAAAATTGTGGAATTGAAGTTGATTTGATATAGTCACAACTTTCCATGCTGTCTCCTTTCATGGTATATTATATTCTCTTCATAGTATCTTCTCTTGCATAGCCTTAGGGATTCTGTTATCAAAATCTACTTTCAGAGGAGGATAGTATGTGCTATGCAATTGATCATGAGAATCTCGTGATTTTTACAAACCAAGTTTCACAAGTTTTACTTTTTTTCGGGAAAATCCTTTAAACTTAGTTGTCAAATGAATGGCTTTGTTCCCTATTAAAAGATGTTAGATATAGGCATCATCAAGTATGTGAAATAAACTTGTTTTGGTGGCTGAGAGAAGGTTTCCTAGAATTTCTAAAGTCAGAGCATGTAAGTATTTGTCTGCTCTCTTATGAATAAAATCAATTTTAATTATTGCTTTGCAAATATGGTGTGCCTTGTAGAATATTTCTTTTACTTCATCATCATCATATTTAGTAAGAATAATTTAATTCCATTTAACATTCAATTCTATTTTATATTGTTCCACTTCACACATGTTCTGATCCATGTCACTTGGCATGCTACTTCGCAATAATAGGTCATTTTGTTTCCTTCCTTTGTGTCTTTGCAAAGACAAATATATACCAGGAACATACTTCCTCTTCTTTTCCATTTTCCCAAATCCCCACCCCCATCAAAACACAACTCTGATGATAGAAAACCTTTCTGTTTCTCCTAGTTTTTTTCTTTTTTTTTTTCCCCTTTGGTGGCTTTACTCTATTAAAATTACTTTGGTTTGTTGGCTTCCTTGCAAATTCTTTTTTTAATCTTTGATTTCCTAGTTCCTTGCATAATGCCTTGCTTATAGAAGACACACACACACACACACATATAGTTGTTGATTAGAATGGAATGAAAAGCTAAAGAAGATGAGGATCATAGAACTTTGTAACCTAGCTTCTATGCATTTTGAATTATGAACTTTAGGAGTGAATAAATTGGTGCATATAATTAAAGAAAAACTCAGGGATTCTATGAGTATATAAAGAAGAGATCTAACCTGGATTTAAAGATTTCATAGGCTGGTGTGAGTGAGAATTCTAGAATTGGCATTGCCAAATTGACAAAAGTTTAAGGATCCTCCCTGAATTATGAATGACCTTTGGTCTTATGAAGGAGCTCTTTTTAGGATTTCCTAGTGACCTTTTTGGTAATAGTGAACAGAGTGTGAGGAAAGAGTAAGAAATTAAACATTCTTAGAATCTCACAGAGTCATTTCATTGAGAATTTCATCCTTGGATATACCAATGATCCAAAAATAAAAGTTTCAGGTGCTGTGAATCCTTTTCTATAAAGTTCTTCTTTTATTACTATTTTGGCATTGCCTTTTAGCACTTGAAAATTAAAAGTATTATATCTTTAAAGGTACGATTTTCTACATAAATTACTATTTCTGTATTATTATACATATTGAATTCATAGGTTTTGCACTAAAAGGAAACCTAGCTATTAATTAGTCTAACACCTTGTTTTTACAGATGAAGAAACAGACTCAGAGGAAGTTATCTGTCCAAGGTCACAAATAGTAAGGTGAAGATCCAGTATTAGAACATGGTCTCTAGCTTAAAATTCAATTCAGTACCTTACCATGGTACAAAGATATTTTCATTTGACGAGTATCTCCACTGGTCAGTTGATTGGTAAGGGCATAGTTGCTCTTGACATCAAGTTCATATATCCTGGGGACTCACTGTGGTCCATTGGCACAGTTGCCACAAATGTATTATTGATCACCAGGGACACAAATACATCATAACTCCTAGGAGAAAAGTCTCATATATTCATCCCATGTGAGTTGTTAGTACTTCAGACTTTCTTAGTGTGCCTCTCATTTCTGACATATCTTAATGTTCAAAAAACTGAAAAGAGATTATGTAGTTTTACCCATGTAATTCAAGAAGTTCTTGAATATGGGAAACTCTAAAGAGTTTACATTTTTCCTTTCCAGATTTATATACAAAGTACCTTTGTCAATCAAGAATGGATTGCAAACTCTAAATTAAGAGGAATGAGACTAGCTAGAATTCAAGTTCTAGTCCAATGTATGAAATGACTTGTACTATTTTTTGGGAAAAAAAAGGTAATATGGGATGGGTTGAGAAATCTTTCTGTACTAAAAAGAGGTTAGAGTTTCTACCCAAAATCCTAGATCTACTACAGGGTATATCCTAGGTATATACCATATGTTGAAAGGTTAACATAATGGAAAAGCACTGAATCTGGAGTTAAAGGTTTAAATCCTGGTTATGCTTCTTGTTAACTATATTACCTTGGGCAGGTAAATTTACCTCTTGGTTTCAGTATCTTCACCTGTAGATTGAATGATCAGTCTAGAAGCCATCCTAGGGCCTTTCCATCCCTCAATCCTATGCTTTTATGAATCAGGCAATTCTGCTCTCAATTTTGCACTGCCAAAGAATACCTTGATTCCATCTGATTCACATCGGGAAGGCTGCCAAGTAAATGTAGATTTGCTTTGGGCAGAAAAATTTTAAAAAAATTAGTATCATTTAAAGGTTCTTTGAGGGCAAATTATAAATTACCTAGCCTGGAGATTTGCTGAAATATGTGGTACATAGGATATTACAAATAATCATTTGGGATTGGACTGGGGGAGGGAATGTGTAGAAGAGTATAGGTACTAGATATAGTGATTTAGATAGCTCAGATTAATATCATGGCTATAAATTCTCTATCATTCACAGACTGGCTATCTAATTGGTATATTTTTATATGGTCTTTGGCTCTTCTTTCTTACTCCCTCTCTGCTTTCTCCCTCCCACTTTTTTTGATTTAGTTTCTGCTCATTATTTCCAACAGATGTGGACCAGAGAATGGAAAAAAAGATGAAGCTCATATCAATCAATTCTGCTACATGTGAGAGGCTTTTGTGTAATGCTTGGTAGGGGAGCAAATAGAAGGATGAACTGGACAATCTCTGAATTGTTTTACTTATCCATGCTATCTTGACTCCCCTCCCCACAGCCAGTCCCCAATCACTATGAATAACTGAAAATATGATTTTAGTGAATTACTTTGAGCTGCATATATTTCTGGAATATAAATACTAACATCTTTTATAGTTCACTTTTTATCTCCTATAATGAATAAAAATCTAATATGAATCTAATTTAATAAACCATTCACAAAGAAAAAAGAAAGCAATGTATATTTCATAAAGTCTGGCCAAAATCATTGGGCTTAGAACTGCAGTGGGTATCTTCATCTTCACAATAAAAATAAATGTTTAAATGCCTCTTAAAGCACTGAGATAATAAAAGGAAATATACATGAAGAAAATTCACACAATCTGATTTGAAATGTTAAAGAAATAGATTAGAAATATGGTAATAAAATTTAAAAAAAAGAAAATGTATCAAAATTATTGTGTTAAATGTGATGTTGAATAAAGACATGTTTTTGGCAGATGCACCAAATTTTACCCTGAGTTAAGACATTTCTGAATTGGAAATGTTAAAATTTATGAAATGAAAGAAAACATATATACACTTAGTTGTTTGGGAAAGGATGTTAAGTCTATTTTTATTATCATGATTCATTAAAGATTATTAAATCCACAGACTCCTTTAGTCTATAATAAAGGAAGTCCCTGTCCCAGTTCTTGATCCAACACTGGAATCAGAGGAGAACTCTATTTTGATTCTGTTTATTTTGGCCATTTCCATAGTTTATTGGACTTGTTTCTATTTTAGATGATGCTTGTGCCAGGTAGAGTTGGTGGTGATAATTGGCACTTAAAAACAAATTGAACCAACAAGATGTTTACCCCACTATATTCTTACCATAGGAAAACAGTATTTGAGATAAGATGGTCAAGCTGCATATATTGATAGATTAATTTTATAGTTGAATTTGGCTACATTGCCAAGTCAAGACTAAGGTTGTTACAAACAAGTTCAAGGTTTCTGTGGAAATCATGATTTCATCCTGTCTCTGAAAAAACCCATGCTATTATTTCTCCCTTTATCATGGAATCTGAGACTGAAATATTTTTCTAGTGATTACTGCTTCAAGGCAAAGAAAACAGGTTATCAATGATAGAAAAATTCAGCATTTTTTTTTGCTGACCAAAATTTAACTAAGAGGGAAGTGATCATGACAGGAGCATAAACAATAACAACAACCAAACTACTTCATATTTCTCATATTGGCTGGAGTTTTGTTATTCTTGGTTTTGCATTTTGGTCTTTCCCCAATTTTCAGTACCCAAAGACTATCTCATACTCTTAAGTATTTTCATTATTTAGTGTCTGGATGAGTTAAGACATAAAATCAGTTTTTCAATGAACACTTGCTATTGGAACATTGTACTAAATACTAAAAGATTAACAACAACAAAAATTTCCACTGTCCTCAAGAAGGTTCCAGTTCAGTTAGGATCACAGATTGAGAACTGAAAGGGACTTTATATGTCACTTGATCCAACTACCTCATTCTTTAATTAGGAAATTATGGATTTGAGATGTTATATTCTTAGTGCTAAATCTCTTAGTATGTGACAGATCTTGGTCTGAAGCCAGGTCATCTGATCCTAAATATAGTCCCATTCTGCTACAATAAGTTCAGTAGTCAATCAAGAAGCATTTATTAAACACCACTTATAGGCCAATTCCTGAGAAAACAAACAAAGCAAAATAGTTCTCAAGGAACTTAGTATATATAAAGGTATCTCCAAAGTTTCAGTACAGTTTTAATCTTTAATAACTTTAGAAATATAAATACTACAAACTTAGAGAATAATATTTGAAAGTTAAATAATTGAAATAAAAATATCCATGTTTCTTATTAAATTAAACATAATCATCATATTGCCATCCATCCTGCTAGGCAATTTTTTGAACTTTGCAAATACTTTCATCAGCTGCTGCTTCATGATTGAAAAGATTCTGTTTGCAATGCTTGACTTGAGGTCATCAATGCAATGAGGTTTTTATGTAAACACAACAGTTTTGATGAAACTGCAGAAATAAAATTCTTATAGAGATTAATCAGCTTGTCAAAGTGGCCAAGCAAGAGAATGTCCTTAGACACTCTGAAAAAGTGTTATCCAGAAAATATTACACATGCAATGCATATTGACAGGGTGTTGGGTCTTATTAAAATTCAGATGAATAATTTGTTATTGAAAATTAACAAAATGTAAAAAAATTGCAATAATGAAACTTTCATAAGTTTAAAAATCATAGTATATATATGTATGTATGTATGTATATATATATATATATATATATATATACTTCTGAAATTATTAAACCTTAACTATACAAAAACTTTTGTTATATTCCTTAAGTTATGTATAAATTATATTCACAATGTTAGTCAGATTTCAATTTCTCTGTAATTTATTGTCTCAAAGATTTGATTTAGAGTCACTAAGGTGTTAAGTGCACATACATACCATATTTCAGAGGCAAAATTTTCTCTCCAATATTTCTGATTTTAAGGACAGAACTATATCCACTACCCATGGTTTATTTCAAGATTGTGACTACTGATTAGAAATGCATTGTAGAGGAGGGGATATCAGTGACAATAATTAATTGCATTTAATTCAATAAAGGAGGTATTTATTTAGTACTCATTCTGTGCTGTAAAGTTCTTAGTTCTTAAGAAAGAAAAAAGTTCATCACCTGCCATGGAAGGCTGTCAATAGAGAAGGTGCTGTGCTATATGAACAAAGCAGAATTGAATTAGCTCAGAAGAAAAACAACATGTTCAGTTAGAGAAGCCATCCTAAATGTTCACAGGAACACAGGTCACATTTGACCTGTGGCAGAGCTCATATTGGTCTGAGCAGATACAGTCAGCCACAGTGTAACTCAGCTCTAACATAGTGATGTCATTTGGGTCCTCTTCTAGAGTGAAGGACAACAACAAACCAAACCAACTATGCTATATTTTGTGCCTGAATATAAAGACAAAAAGGAAACACCCCTCATGTTCAAGTAACTTAAATTCTATTGTGATGATTATGAGAGACATCATTATCCATTTTAGTCAAATTTTCTTTCCAATAGATTCTTAAATGAGTTTGATATGGCATACCAAAATTATTGTAAATAGATTTTTATCTATTTTAGTTTATTGGAAAATTCAGGTTTTTTGCTACATAGTAATGTTCATTGGGAGATTAAAATGGTTTAATTCCATTCTTTATAATATGAGTTCATACCAGGAAAATTTCAATTAGATTCTTAGCTCAAGAATTTTAGATTAATAACTTGGAATTACCTACAGTCCCTTGCTTTTCATAGTATATATTCATGGAAACTTTATAATACAATAGATTGTGTTTTCTCAGTGGAACAATATTGTAATTGACTTTTTTTCCCAATCAAGAATTGAGTCTCGAATCAGTTGTAGACATAACCAATATTTAATAAAATTAAACTTACAACTATAAACTTCTCTGATCATTTAAAATAGAAAAATCATCCAGCAAGTCCTATAAAAGCCACAAGTGAACAAGTTAGTGGAACAATACAAGATAAAGCTAGAATATGGCATTTGTACAACATAAATAAAGTTTAATTATGGGGCTAAAACTTCATTGGAAGATCCAAAAAAAATAGCCAAATAAATCCTTACTTTTTGGAATAAGAAAATTGTGTGTGTGTGTGTGTGTGTGTGTGTGTGTGTGTGTGTGTATATACATATACACACACACACACATATATATATACATATACATATATATGTATATATAAATGTACTTTGCAAATATATATATGTACTGATTGTAGAGATTTTATGTATATATATCCTGAGCCTCCCATTTTATAGTTGAGGGAACTGAGGCTTGTAGAATATGAGTGACTTGCATCGGGTCAAATAGCTAGTAAGTAACTGAGGTGGGATTTGGACAAAAACCTTCCAGACTTTGAGGCCAAATTTTAATCATTATGGTATGCAGCTTCTCTTGTTAATATAAAATATATGCATATATACATGTACACACATAGTTTCATATATTTATTATCATAGATTTGGAATGAAATTAGTGATAAGAAACAGCAATTTTTCATTTTATTTTCTGCCTTAAGTTTTGAAAACACTTGGTAAAAGATGTGTATGGTACAAGCTCTTAATCATTATAGAATAATAGAAAAAATTGAGTATTCTGTGTTTGAATATTTCTTCTACTGTTTATTAATTACATTATGATCATAGGCAGCCAATTATTTTTTCAGGTTTCATTTTCATAATATGAAAAATGGAAAACCCACTATCAAAGAGTTGTGCTAAGGAGTAAGTTTGATAAAGTACTTTGCTAATCTTAAATCATCGTGTATCAGTTATTAACAACTTAGTGCTTATTAATATTTTAAAACTTATTTTAAGATTGAGTTATTCTATCTTTTTTAAGTGCTTTAACTAGTCTCCCACTTTGAAAACATATTATGCAGAAACTGTCACACATGCAATGTGTAATTATAGGGTGTCCTGACTAATTAAAATTTAGATAAAATTATTATTCAAAATTCATAAAATTAAATAAGTATAAATGAAATCAGAATAATGAAACTTTCAGAAAGCTTTTTTAAATTGTACCATTTCTAAATTAAAAAAAAATTATTCAATTTTTATTTTTGTGCATCTTTTACCTGTTACTAGTACTGACACAACAGAAACATTTGTATTCTGAAAAGTGAGTCCTTCAAGTACACAATAGACACATATTTGTATTCTGAAAAATGAGTTCTTCATGTACGGTATGTCTAATCACTCTTGCTTAAAATACATTCAGCTAGATTATAACCTGTTACAAATTATGGACCACTATTTAGTCATTTTCACATTTGTAGCATTTTCACATCTCCTTAATATTGCCTTCCATTTAGCAGATGCTTACTAAATATTTGTTTATTGTTGATTGATTTTAAATCAAAACAATTAAAGTTGTTTATATTACTTTTCACCATATTCAAAGTGTTTTAACACATTAATATCCTATTACAGGTCATGCAAATCATCAGCACTTTTTCTAATGCAACTTTGATTTCCAGGAGGGATTTGTAGAGTATTCCCAATATAACTAATTCACTGACGACAAATACAAGGCTAAAATAATCATCAAGCTGAACTAAATTTTAACTCAATCTAACCCTACAACCCTAGCAGGAGAAATCCCTAATCCCTATTACTGCTTTTTTTTTTTTTTTTTTTTCTCCTGAGGCTTTCAATTCAGGCTTAATCCGAAAATCAAAGAATAAATCCTTGAATTTGCAAGGTTTTAGAATTCTCCTTCTTCATGTCATAATCTCGTCATTATTTTCACAGAAATGGTTGTTCACATGAATGAAAAACAAGCCCCTCTCTACAAGATGTTCTTTATTTAATCAGAACAACAACAACAAAACAATATCTCTGTTAATGGTTATCTTAAAATAATACTGAATAATATAACACTGAAAAGTGACCCAGTTGAGTCAGACAACAGGTAGAACTTTATCCTGTTTGATTCATGTTTTTCAGGGTGATCTACATAATCACCTGAGACTCAGGTAGGCTAAGGAAAAGAAATGAGTTAAATATTGGCTAGTTCCTTTCAGGAACTCTCCATTTCCTAGCACTTTTTTTTTTTTTTTTTTTTTAAAGCAAGTCTCTTGAGGACAGAGGCTGAGCTCTATTTGTCTTTTTGTCTGGCAGAGTCCCTTATTCATGAATACACTCAGTAGGTTTATTAGAAATTATGCTGAATGTATCTGATTTTGTTTTCAGCTGCTGTATTACATTTACCTTCTTGATGTTCTTCTTATTAAATACTATACCTCCCCACTCCATGCCTTTTTATTGGCTATCCCTATGTTTGAGATGCTTTCTCTTCTTACTCCCACCTCCTTACTTTTCTGGTTTGCATCAAGATTTAGCTCAGATCCTATCTTCCAATTCTATGTATAAACACAAAGTATCTCTATATCAATATAAATACAACATAGCCATATAGATGTATATGTATATATAAAAATACAAAATTTCTCTATATCTATATAGAAGTCCAAAGCAACTCAAATGTATATAGAAATACAAAGCATCAATCTACAAAATATTTATCTATATTGATACAGACTATATAAATATATATGTATACATGTACATACTATATATAAATATATGTATATATATATTGAAAGTATACACACACACACACACACACACACATACACACACACACAGACACATGAACTTAGAAGAACCTGAACAGCTCTGGGTCTGGACAGAGACCTTATATGATTCGTTAATGTCATCCTGATACTTCTGAATTTATTAAATTGTACTAAGACTTTTGAGACATTCCATAAGTTATATACTTATGTAAGCTATGTATTCTTTATGACATTTAAACTAAAACAGTGATATAAGAAAGAGTAGTAGAGTCAGTGTTTAAATCCTGGATTGACCATTTGCTATCTGTGTGATGTTTGGCAAGTCACAACTGCTCTGAACTCGTTTGTATTTGTTTATTTTTCTTTAAAAAATTAATTTATTTAAAACTAAATACAAAATAAAAAAATTAGAAAAAGAAAAACAGAAAAAGGAAAGAAAAAACAAAATAAAACATTGTCATATGCTCAACAGAATGTCACTGAGAATATATAACAGTAAATTTCCACTTCAAGAAAGCATATATAGAAATCGAAACTATTATGTTGATGACTATTCATCTTTTCTTTGTTTTCTTGTAGATTATTGTTTTGTTCTCTGCTGTACACTTTTTACTTTATTTCCTCTCCCACTTTCATCCTCTCTACTTTCCCCAAGCAAGCTGCAGATAAGCAAGGATATATTTGTGTATACATAAACTTATATACATACATGAACACTCACATACATCTATAAACACACACGCACTTATACCTATATGCACATATACACATGTGTGTGTGTAGACATACACATGCATGTATACATTCAAAGACATACATATAAAACAATATAATTATGGCTGACATAATATAGATTTCTCTTTTGATTGAATGTTTAACTTTGATTATTTCTGAGACCAATGATTACTATCCCTGTTTTTTCTTTTCTAGTAAATTCTACTCTCAATCCTTGTAATTGTGTTTGTGTATGTCTCTTGTTCCCTATCCCTGCTAACTCTTCTACTTTAGTTCTACTCCTTAATTTGTCTTGGTATTACTTAATGTCCCCTCGCCTATAGTCCCTTTCATCTTCTATCCTAACCCTTGCCCCCCCCCAATCCCATTTCCATTAATCTACATCTTTATCCCACTGTTATAAATCAAAAACCCTTTTATACCCCACTTAATTCATTTCATTCCTCTCTTATGCCTTTATAGATTCCAGGTGAGGCTATCTATGCTCCTGAGGGTAATATGTGTCTATGTCCATGTATATATACACAAATGAATATTTTTTGCATTGTTCCCTATGTGAGTAGGTTTTCAGTACTACCAACTCTCTTCCATCTAATGCCTCATTGTCAGTTCTTTTTCCTCTATACCTCATTCATATACACAATTATTATTTTTACCTTCTCCTAGACAGTTCTGCCTTTTCAAGTCAGATCATATTCAGCTCTTCCTTAGTTTTCCTTTTAGATTACACAATTAGTAAGGTCAGTCTTAGACATGTGGTTTACATTTTGGCATATAAAACAGTTTGTTCTTATTGAATCTCTTGAAATTAGACTTTGATGTTGGCTCTTATATATTAAATTTTCTGAATTCAGGTTTGGTTGAGACAAAAATCTTGAAAATCTGAGAATTCATTTAATGCATATTTTTTCATTAAATATTATGTTTAATTTTGCTGGATATAAAAATTTTGGCTACATGCCTAGTTCTTTTGATTGTTGATATATAATATTGCAGGACCCACATTCTATTATTGTAATTACTAATAGATCCTTTATGATTCTTATTGTAGTTCCAGTATATTTGATTTTTTTTTTGTTTGTTTCTTGGAAAATTTTTCTCTTTGATCTTTTGAAATTTTGTAATTTTGTATTTTTCTTATAGGATTTCTTTGAGGTGGTGAGCACTAATTTTTTCCTATTTTTTCTTTCCCCTCTTTTCTATTACTCCAGGATAATTTTCTTTGATTTTTTATTCTCTCTTTTTGTTAGTTTTCTCTTTTTAAATTTTATTTAAAAAAACAGAATTGATTTTTCACCAGCCTATATTTAACCTGAAGCATAAATTTGTTCTATTAGTGGAAGAAATCTGGAGAGCTTGAAATTTACCAACCTACTCTGCCACCTTCCCAGAATCCTGTTCTTTGATTATTTCTTGTATTATTATGTCAAGGAGGTCCTTTTTGTTTGGTCACAATGTTCACATTGTTCAATTATTTTTATAAGATATATTGTTTTTCTTATATTTCACATTTTCTTCTATTTTTTTATTATTTTGTGTTGTCATTTTTTTGGCTTCTTATAGCTTTCTGGGCTTCTCCTTGTCCAATTCCAATTTTTTTTTTGTTTTGTTTTGTTTAAGATTCTGAAGCTCCTTTTCTCATTGGTTGACTTTCTTTTCCTAATCATGTTTTTCTTGGATGCTACTTATTTTTTTTATTTTTCCTCAATATTTCTCATTTGGTTTTTAAAATCTTTTTGAATTCTTCTATAAATTCTTTTTTTGGGCATGTAGCTATTTAACATTAGTTTTTGAGGTAAGGATTTTTTTCAATATCCTCCTCTGAAGATGAATACTTTTCTAATCTATTCCCCCAGTAAATTTCTTTGGGTTCTTTTTCCTTTGCCTGCCCTTTTTCTTTATTTCTTTTTTTTTTAAATAAGAATTTCTCAGAGTAACCACCTCTAATTTTGGGGGTAGGATGGGAAGATGATGTCAGTGGCTTTACTTCAGCTTTCCCTTCTGACTTGAAATCTCAAACCAAAAGCTCCATCCTATTGCAAGTGTCCCAGCCAGCAGTATTTCTGGCTCACTGCGTCTGCACTCACAGGGTGTGTTGCTTCCTTCTTTCCCATAGTGCCATCTCTGTAGTAGTACAGCTGGATCTAGCATTCTTTAATCAACTGAAGTTCAATCAGCTGGACTTGGACTTCTGACTCAGTATGTTGTCTGCTGTTGTGGAGATGAAAGTTCCTGTGTTTTGGGCCAGGTTACCTTCAAATCTAGCCACCCCAAGAGTCCTTGCTTGCTATTTCTGTGGAGCTAGGTGGAGATGTCTTTCTTCCATTGTTCTTAGATTGTTCTGGGAAGACTCCTGTTTTGCCCCAAGTCTTATTTGTTTTTCATTGGTTTATGTTTGCCTTGAAGTGCAATTTTATTGTGGTTGTGAGAGATATAAGGAGATATTGGTATTTTCTGATCTATTCCACTATATTTCTAGAATCCTCCCTGCCCCCAACTTTGTTTTTCTACAAAATAAAGGGGGCAGCTAGGTGGCACAGTGGATAGAGCACCAGCCTTGAATTCAGGAGGACCGGAGTTCAAATCTGGTCTCAGACACTTAACACTTCCTAGCTGTGTGACCCTTGGCAAGTCACCTCACCCCAGCCTCAGGAAAAAACCAAAAAACAAACAAAAAAACCAAAAAACAAAATAAAGGATTTGGACTAGATGATTTCTAATATCCCTTCCAGGTCTAAAACTATGACCTATATATAGGGTCTTTCATGGGGTTTCTAAGAAAGGGATAGAATAACATCTTGATTGGGTTGGGCTAAAGGATCGATATGGACAAATTCTAAGAAATAGCAAATGCCTTGTTTTGGCAATGAAGACTTTGAATTGTCCCACAGAATTAATTAAATTTTCCCTTCCATATCCCAACCCTCAAGTGACAGAGGTTGAAAAATTAGTGTCTTCATGAAGGGTCCATTTATGATTCATTTTTATTATAATTTTTCATATCATCAGTGAAGAAAGCAGGAAACCACAACTTTTTGTTTCATTTCCCCCATCAGCTGGGATCAGTATTACAGTACTCTTGTTACATAAGTATAATATGGGGCAGCAGTCTTAGCAGAGATCAGTACATGAAGAAATTAGATTCTTCCAGAAATTCAGTTTGTACTACAAAGTGAATTCAATTTGTTAAACCCTTACTATCTGCCAGGTATGCAATATACAGAGAAAAAAATAAGGCATTCTCTTCCTTCATCTTATTTGAATTGTGAATTATTTAGTAGTCTAAGACACTGATAATGTTAGAAAAACCTTATTATAGATATAATTACATAAATATGATATATATAATAAGCTAAATTAGAAATATGAATATGAAGATGCATCTTTGATTTCACAGTTAAATCTCTGTCTTGGATGGGATGTAACCTTTAATTGGAATATGTCCATGGCAGAATATACTTATCCAAAAAAACAGATTAAAAATAATGACAGGATAGTATTCTATTAGTGAAACTTTACCATAGATATCATTGCATAAATATGAAGCACATAAATAATAAATTTAATTAGATATATGAATATAAAATTTTAAGTTTGATTTCACAATTAGAACTGTATTTTGGATGGGATGTAACCTTTAATTAGAATTTATCCATTGCAGAATGTACTTATCCAGAAGAAATAGATTAAAAATAATGATATAAGAGCATTCTGTACCAAGGCAATTTACCCACAGCAAAATTCACAAATGAGAGTGGGTAAAAGTACAGTGGAGGACATTAGGGTGAGGATGAAGAAACAGAAGCAATATTGTGATTGAAATATGTTACAGACTACCTAGTCAGAAGGAAAGAAATGATAACATCAGGGGACATATCAGAAACTTAACATAATATGATATAGTGGTGATTGGGAATGCAACTATTAAAAAAAAAAAACTTTGCATCTTTCACTTTAAAATCCATGTTTTCAAATGTCTACTTCTGTATACACAAAGTTATCTGCTGTATCAAAGAATAAAAGGGGAGAGAGGAACAAGCAAATTCATTAAAACTAAGGGACAGCAATCAAGTCTAACAGTTTTTGCTTTGTTTCATCTCAATAATTATCTGGAGCTTTGGTCATTATAATTAATGTTTAGTTGTGATTTTGTTGTTTTTACCATTTACATTGTGATTATCTTTGTCTATATTGTTTTCCTGTTTCTGATGACTTGACTTTGTATCCCTTGATATATCTTCTCCTATCTCCCTGTATTTTTCATATTCATCAGTTTTGGCTGAGTAATATTATATTACATTCATGTACTGTTTTACCATTTCCCAATAGAAGGCCATCACTTGGTTTCCAAGGTTGTTTTGGTTGTTGATGTTATTTTCTATTTAGCAACCATAGATAGTTCTGTTGTAAATATTTTTGTGTATATATATTTTTTGGATCCTTCTGGGCCTTCTTTAGGGTGTGTGCCAAGTACTCTATGTTATAGCTCCTCTGGCCTACTAACTATGGCTCATATATGTCTGACACTCCATTTATTGTCTTTATGCCTTTGCATTAGATATTCTTCTGCTTGGAAAGTTTTCTCTCCTCCCTCTACCTCTTAGCTTTCTTTTATTGTCCTTGAAGACTGAGCTCAAATTTTACCTTATATAGGAGTCTATCTTGCCTGCCACCCCAGTTTTTAGTGCTCTGAGATTTTCTTCCATTTAATCTGTATGTTTCTTGTATATTCTATGTAATTTACATATTGTGCATCGCATTAGACTAGGCTCTCCTTGAGGGCAAAGGTTGTTTTTTCTCTTTTTTTTTGTATCTTTAAGGCTTAGATATATACTGAATGATATTTGATAACTGAGTGCTTTGACACATCTAGGTATCTGACAGTATAGTAGAAGCTTAACAAATGTATGTTATGAAAAATTCTGTTCAAATCCAGAGAAAGAACTATAGAGATTACAGACATTGAAGCATTCTATTTTCACTTTCGTATTGTTTTTTTTTTTCCTTGTGATTTTTCCTTTTTGCTATGATTCTTCTTTCACAACGTGACTAATGTGGAAATATGTTTAAAAAGTAAATGCATGTTGACTGAATAATTTATTAGGACAAAGGGTCTTGTTGATTTAGATACTTTCTTAGTATAATTTAATACTGCTTTTCAAAATGGTAGAATCAGTTCACAACTCTACCATTTTGTATATCAATATACTTATCTTCCTATAACCTACTTTCATTATCTACTTTCTGTTTTCCTAAAAGAAAAACATTCCTTTTTCCCATTCTTTTTCATTTTCTTCATTTGCTGAATTTATTAAACCTTAGGTCCCTTAAATTTTTTTCTCTTACCAAAATTTACAGAGTTGCAGGTTGTGTGAGGGAAAAAAAATTGACCCCAGTGTGATGAAAAAAATTAAATTGGATAAAAATGCAAATGAGTCTGATGCATAAAAATTAACATTTACTTCAGTGTGAGTCAGACTATTTACTAAGATAACTAACTAAAGTTGTTTAAATGTATATACAGAATTTGAAATCAAGGGCAGGTGACTGATATTGAATTTTTAAAGTATTTTGGTCCTGCAAGAAGAATATCAAAGCTGTCATTAAGTTCAAAATGAATTTAAATTAATAATACTAAAGATGACATAAAAGGCTTCTTAAAATTATATAAGAATTAGGAGAAATTGACAAAATATATAGGCTTACTGCTTGGAATAGATAATATGATGATATATGGACATTGTGGAAAAAGTAGTTTAATTCTTTTCTAGATTCTACTTTTTTTTTTCTTTTATCAAAGAAAAAGATTATTGAACTGGGGAAATTGGGAGAAAATGATAATCAAGAAATTTAACTCAAAGGTAAATTAAATGCTTCTGAGAAAACATCTGGCTCCCTTGTTGGTTTAAGTCAATCTTGAAAGTATCATAGTCTAAATTACCTAAATTATCTAAATTTACTGGAAATTTACCGGAAAAATCAGTATATATTATCACTGAAGGTCTGATCTTTCAAGACTGAGAGATGGGAAAAGATAGTTCAAAACTAGAGGACATCAGGGGCAGCTAGGTGGCACAGTGGATAGAGCACCAGCCTTGAATTCAGGAGGACCTGAGTTCAAATGTGGTCTCAGACACTTAACACTTCCTAGCTGTGTGACCCTGGGCAAGTCACTTAACCCCAGCCTCAGGGGGAAAAAACACCAAAAAACAAAAAACCAGAGGACATCAAATAACCTTCTAATTTTTAGAAAAAATATTCTTCAATATATGTATTTTTAAATTGCAAACGGCCCATAGTTTTAATATGAACTCAAGCTTAGGATGAATATTGTGACATGGAAGCACATGGATGCCATGAAATCTTTGAATGTAATGAATTAATACCCTTTACAACCTGACATCAACCTATGTTTTCTGCTTCATGGTACATAATTCTGATATGCAGCCAGTCACTAATGTCTTCCCTTTAAAATTGCCTTATATTTGATGATTTTGTTTTTATTTGTATTTATTTTCTCCATATTTATTCTTTATTCCCTGTTGTGGCTACCATTAGAAAGTAAACTTTTCTAGGAGGAGTTATTTTATTCATTGTACTTATGCCAGTAGTTGTATAGTGTCTAACATATAGTAGTCATTTAATAAATACTTATTGGTTGGTAAATCTGAGGCTAGGATGAGAGAGCTAACAGTTACACTGTACTTTGCTCTGACCAGAGTATTGTATTCAGTACCTCATTATAACACCTTTTCTTTGGACAAGGTAATAAACTTTTATACTAGAGCAGTGGAGTGTGTGTGTGTGTGTGTGTGTGTGTGTGTGTGTGTGTGTGTGTGTGTGTGTGTGTGAAAGAGAGAAAGAGAGAGAGAGAGAGAGAGAGAGAGAGACAGAGAGAGAGACAGAGAGAGAGATACAGAGACAGAGAGACACAGAGAGACAGAGAGAGAGAGAGAGAGAGAGAGAGAGAGAGAGAGAGAGAGAGAGAGAGAGACAGAGAGAGAGAGAGAGAGAGACAGAGAGAGAGAGAGAGAGACAGAGAGAGACAGAGAGAGAGAGAGAGAGAGAGAGAGAGAGAGGGATATGAAGGGAGAGACAGGGATCCTTCTGGCAATTTGATGAAATTTATGGTAATCTTTTTAAAAATTAAAAGCAACTAGATGTTGCAATAGATAGGGCCATGCTGGAAGATTTGAATTCATATCACACTATAAGCTGTATAACCTTGGGCTAGTTACTTAATGTAAGTCTCAGCTTCTTTTACTGTAGATGGGAATTGATAATAGCACCTACTTCCAAGGTTGTTGTGAGGTTCAATTGAAATAATATTTACAAAAGCTTAGTACACTTCCTGGTACATAATAAATGTCATATAAATGCTGGTTATTATTAATATATTAAATAAATAAAATAAGATTAAAAAGGAACACAATAATATGGAATTAGAATATTAACATTAAATAAATAAAAACAAGTTTCCAGTCTTCAATTTAAAAAGAATGGAATCTCACATTTTAGGAAAGACATTTACAATAGATCAAAGTCAGAAGAATATTGCCTTGAAAGTGAGGAGACTTGAAAACATTCTTATGAGTTCTTGCCTATTTCCCCTAAAGATGAAAGAATCTTCAAATATTTTAGTGTCTGTCATAAGGAAATAGGGTTAGACTTTTCATTCTTTGGCAAAATTAGGACATATGGCTGAAAAAGAGGCCAATTTTGGTTTGATGTTAGAAATTTTTTTCCCCCAAAAAAATCAGATTTTAAAAGATAAGTGAAAGTTTATTTTAGCATATGACACTGAGGAATAAGGGGACAAAACAATTAGAATCAAAGCAAATTGAAATTCAGAGTCTTAAGTACAGATCCATAAACAATGAAAGGCATATGAATAAATATGGTAACCCAAGGACAAATTACATGCATACAGAGGTTAGAAAGGAATGTAGCTCATTTACCTCTTGTTAGTCATAGTTAGATTCTCTAGTAGGGTTTTCAATTATGTGCCTTTGGGATTCTGAAGGGGTGTGAATATATTTTCTATGTCATAATGAACAGATAATTTGTGTAGGAGGTGTAGTGTTGGAGTAGAGCTATATGGACATGGCGTGGGTAATGAAATAAGGCTCTGTAACAATTTCCTCACCATGCTGTGTGTGTACAGGCTCCGATCCTTTGGGAGCAGGCATCAGAAATATGTGATATACTCGTTTCATGAGCTGTCAGGGTGGTCCATATTAGGGCTCTTTTGTTCTCTCAGAGAGTGCACACAGGTTCCATGAAGACTGGAGGAACTGAGGAATGATGAAGTTGCTTTTCAAATTCTGTCTAGGGATTCATATCTGATTGTACTGGCTGAGTTTATTGTCCTGTTTCCTAAGATGATGCCAGTGCCAGAGCTCACAGAACTAGCACATACAGCTAAAAAAAAGCATAGCTGTCAGTTGGACCCTTAGTTTATTTTGGAATTCAGAAATTTTTATTATGTTGTACTATTTCTCACTTTGTTTCTGCCTAGGACTTTATGTTTAGGTGTATCATTATAGATAAAAGAAAAGCAAAATTAGAAATTCAGAAAGTAAAAAAAAAAAATTGTAGAATGGCTTTCCCCAATCCCCAACTTTTGTTTTTGTATAAATATGTCTTATTTCCTGACAAAACAGAAATTTAATGGAATGATGGGAATGACAGGATAAAGCTTCTTTTCTTAGACTCTTGTTTTCTCTTCATTTTTAAAATATTTGTCTATTTCAGATTAGAATTACATAACAATTAGCATTAGTATACATACATCTATATATAAGATTCACAAAGAACTTTACAAATATTAACTTGTATTACATAAATAATTGAGTCATTTATCTTTAGCAGATGATTATCTTGTAGGATGTTTGGAGATCTTATTGCATAAAACCAATTCATTATAGGTTTGAATGGTATCAGAAAATTCTGCTGGAAGTTAAAATCTGATTACATTTATAATTAAATAAAACTATTAAAATGTAAGTTTATCTTCTTTAGACTCAATGAAAACATATTTGAGAGTACTTCAAGAGCAGACAATATGATGGAGATATGTTCCTCATTCCATTCTTAGATGATTTCATTTCTTCTGTTGGATCTTTATATTTTCAAAGTTTTTCATTTTATATCTTCTGTAAATCGAAAGCTCCCTGAGAGCAAAAATTGTTCCTATATACCAGATGTTTAGCATAGTTCTATAACTTAATAAGTGCTAAAAAGTATTTGATGACTTGAATGATTTCTACTTTCCAGAAATCTTTTCTGAGTGTTCTCTAGACCTGAAAGGGCCAACTGGAACATAGCTATTTTATAGGCTCACCATTAATAATGTAGTAACTATAATGACAACATATCTGCTTCTTTAAAAGAATCCCAAGATTAGTTTAGTATCATCTGGGCCCTTTCAAGACTGATTTTCAGTTAGAGGTTGGAGAAAAAATTAAACCCTCAAACTATATTGTAACATCCTTTATCATCACCTTGAATATGGGCCAATGTCAGCCTACTAAATAAAGTTTTGGAAGAGGAAACAGGGAAAATGAAGAGGTAAAAAAGTCATTTGGGGGATGATATGCAGCAACTCAGACATCAGGGAATAGTATTAAAGTATCCCAAAGTAGAAATTGAAGGATTATTTCCCATATCATTGCTCTTCCCATTTTTTTTTTTTTTTTTTTTTTTTTTTTTACTTCTTGGACTGGAGGCAATGTTTTACTGAATTTTCAATAACTTTGGAGAAAATTATTAATGTTATCTAAATAAGAAAAATCAAGACATAAGAGAGGAAATGAAAACTTCTGGCTCAGAGATACAATAAAAAAGAGGGTAGAACAGTAGTTTTAGATTCTATTTTGAAATCAAGGCTTTTTGATGCCGGCCAATGTACTTTTTTTTAGGGAATCAAATCATTTTTTATTCAGGTAGGTCATCTTTTTTAGTCATTTCAGAAGCTACTTCTTTTTGACCAGCAGAGGTAGCTATTCAATAAAATAAGAACTTAAGGTCAGTTACTTATATTGAGTTTCTAAACTTATGCAATTCTGGGATTTGGGGGACGTCCTCCTTATATGTCCTAAACTTTTTTATTTTATTTTTTGAGAAGAGAGGTGAGGTCAGATGTAATGTGTGGTTTTATGTTGGAAGTTTCTAGTGCTGAGGTTTCTTTACCAATGCAGAGCAAACCTATGGTGCCACTTAAAAGTCTTCCAGAATAACCTGGTACATTGAAAAGTTACATAATTGTTTTAGGGTCATACAACCAATACCCAATGGAAGTAGGATTTCAAACAAGTTCTTCCCAACTCTGAAACCAGCTCTTTCTTTTTCTTTTCTTCCCAACTTTTTCTTAACTATATCAGCTGACTCAAACTACTGGCATTCTGGATGCCTCCTCACCATTTTAAAGTCATTGAATTTAATTTTTAAAATTATGGAAACTTTTCTTAGGAAAACCATCTAGAAGTAATTTTTTGTTTTTATACCATTGTCCCATGAACTTTTGATATTAATTGATAGAAACTTCCTAGGGAAAGTTTCTTACTTTCATTTATTCACTATTGTATAGTTTGAAGAAGGCTGTATTTGGAGTCAGTGAATCCAATTTCACTGCAATAAAAGTCTTTTTAAAATACATGTACAATTACAAAACATTTCTTATACAAATAAAGTCAGATCTAAATAATTGGAAAAATATCAATTGTTCATGATTAGGCCAAGCTAATATAATAAAAATGATAATTCTGCTTAAATTGGCAGTGTTATGCCAATCAAACTGCCAAACAATTATTTTATAGAATTGGAAAAAAGAATAACAAAATTCATTTGGAAGAATAAAAGTTCAAGAATATCAAGGGAATTAATAAAAGAAAATCCACAAAGGATGGTGGCATAGTTGTACCAGGCCTAAAAACTATTAATATAAAACAGAAGTCATCAAAAGCATTTAGTATTGCTAAGAAATAGAGAGGTGGATAGGTTAGATACACATGACAAGGCCTATAGTAATCTAGTGTTTGATAAATCACCAAATTCCAGCTTTTGGGATAAGAACTCAGTATTTCAGTATTTCATAAAAAATTCTGGGAAAACTGGAAAATAATATGTCAGAAATTCGGTATGGACATAAGTCTCACACCCCATACCAAAATAAGGTCAAAATAGATACATGATATGGAGATAAAGGATCACACCATAAACAAATTAAGAGAACAGGAGTTAATTTACCTATCAGATCTTTGTAGAAGTGAGGAATTTAAGACCAAAGAAAAACTAGAGAACATTATAAAAGGCAAAATGGACAACTTTGATTATATTAAATTTTTTGACTCTTTCTGATTTAGATATCAGTACTATAGCTATGTCATGAAAAGAATTTGGTAGGACTTTAAGACATTAGATCTTTTTTTTTTCTAGGTGGTAGATTTTCCTTTCATAGAGCCATTTAACATTACTCTTTGGGGTATAATAATTTAATTTAATTTTTTTTTTTTTTACTTCAATGTCCTCCTCTGAAAATGAACTCCAGTTGGTCTTCTCTATTCCCAAAGTAAGCTTTTATGTTTGGGTTCTTTCTCTTTTGCCTGCTGGCGCTCTCTCTCTCTCTCTCTCTCTCTCTCTCTCTCTCTCTCTCTCTCTCTCTCTCTCTCTCTCTCTCTCTTCTCTCTCTCTCTAGCTCTCACTTTTAACTTGGAGCCACAACCAAGAACTCCACTCTCTTGTAACTGCCCACAGCCAGCAGTGTCCCTTGCCCCACTGTTCTGCACTCCTCTGGTGTGCTGGTTTCTTTTTTCCTGGAATGGGACCATCTTGTAACACAACTGACCTGGCATTTCTGATCAGCTGAGGTTCCATTGGGCTTCCTGGACTCAAATCTATGACTCTCCACCTGTCTGAGAGGTGAAAGTTCTTGTAGTTCTTGCTAAAGCTTCTTCAGAACCCAGCTAGCCCTGAGGCACCCTGTTTGCTGTTTCTATGGAGTTAGTCTGAAGGTGTTTATGTTTCTTGTGGATTAATAGTTATTCCAGGAGAACCCCTGCTCTCATTCAAGTTTTACTTGTTTTTCATTACTATGTTTGCTCTGAGATGAAATTTGTTTTGTTTGTGGGGGAATTTCAAGAGCTTAGAATTTTCTGACTTACTCTGCTATCTCTCCAGAATTCTCCCAATGATTCTTAAATTATCTTTTCTTGACATTATTTTCTAGTTAATTTGTTTTAATACATTACATTAGTTTCCAAATTGTCAATGTTTTTAATTTGTTCCAGTATTTCTTGCTATCTTCTGGAGTCACTGGTTTGTATTTCATCTATTCTAGTTTATCATTTCTTATGTATAGTAGACCATTTATTTTCTAAACTACTTATTCTCTTTTCAGTACATTCATCCAGAACTTTTATTTTATTTTTTATTTTTTCATTTCTTCTAGATATTTATGCAATTCTTATGAAAAATTAACCTTTTTCTTTGAGTTTTTGCTTATTCTTTTATGGAATTAGTTTTATGATAATTTTTTATTTTAGTCAATGTTTTCTTTGTTTTACTCATGTCTTTAGCTTTAGGTTCTGAATTGGGACTCTGCCAAGTATAGGATCTACACACTGTTACTCTTTTTCATTGAATTGTTGGGTCTACTTGGTTCCATTGTGGATCACGGGATTATTTTTTTAATTTTAATTTTTTCTGGTAATACATGTATATTAGGTTTTTTTTTAAACACATTTCCTTATGAATCATATTGGAAGAGAAAAATCAGAAGAAAAGGGAAAAACCATGAGAGAGAAAAAAACAGAAGAAATAAAAAAAAAGTGATCATAGAATGTGTTATTTGCGTTCAGTCTCTATTTCTCTGTGGATGCAGAAGGCATTTTCCATCTAACATTTATTGGGATTGTCTTGGATCACTGAACTGCTAAGAAGAACCAAGTTTTTTGTAGTTGATTTAACACAAAATCTTGCTGTTATTGTGTACAATGTATTCCCAGTTCTGCTTGTTTCGCTTGATATCAGTTTGTGCAAATACTTTAAGACCTTTCTAATACTACCTTCTTTATTATTTTTATATTTCATTATTTTCAAATACCATAACTTATTCAGACATTCCCCAATTGATGGGTATTTACTCATTTTCTGATTCTTTGCCACCACATTTTTGCACATGTAGGTCCTTTCCTATCCTTTATGATTTCTTTCTGATATAGACCCAGTTGTGATACTGCTGCATCAAAGTATGCACAGTTTTATAGTCCTTTAGGCCTAGTTCCAAACCATTCTCTAAAATGATTGGATCATTTCACAATTCCATCAATAATGCATTAGTGTCCCAATTTTTCCATATTCCCTCCAACATTTATCATGATCTTTTCCTGTTATTTTATCTGATCTGAACAAGTAATTTAATATACTAATTCTTAATTTCCTATCTATCAAATGAAGGGGTTGAATTAGATGTCCTCTAAAGTCCCTTTCAGCTATGAAATGATCCCTCTCTTGACATTGCTGTTTTGAAAACACTAATTTTATGAGCAAATTCAATTTTTTTACTTTTCTGATGGGAATATAGCATGACTTTTCAAAGTCAAAGAATATAGTTTGTGAAAGTTTTGTGAGATTTCTTTATTAAAGACATTTGATGATTCCTTATCATAGGGATGACCTTTTTTATAATGCTGTGCCAAGAGGACATGAACTCTGGCAGGTTTAGACAATATTGAAAAGGCCTGGTGTGGAATTTCTGTCTGTCAACTGAAGGCCAGACTAAATTTACAGAGACTCATTCCCAAAAGGCTGGCCAATAGGTGATGAAGCTTTTTGGCTTGTCATGTATTTTTTCCCCTGAGGTACAGAAAGATGTGTGAACTACACTGATGAAGGAGATGCCCATGCCAATGTAATTGTAGATCTTTGAAGTATTGGAGTAAGTACTTGGCTTGCCTGGATGAAGCTATTATTTAAGGCCTTCTACTTTCTTGAGCTGGAAGTGTTACTAACTAATCTATTGAATGCAAAAGACATGGAAGATAAATTCATGGGTAAGTCCTTTCACTAAAGGATGCTGAATTTATATTTTTCAAACTTCTTGGACATTAATTTTTAACATTTCAAGTGAAGAAAAAAAGTTAGACAAATATATAGAGGTAGGTGCAGCATAGTTTTAGAATCACAAAAGAGCTATAATCTTAGGCATGATTTAAAATTACCCACAGAATCCCAAGGCTTCATTTCAGCAGATTTGCTGGCAAACCACTTAAGACATTCTGTACTCCATGTTCCTTGGCTATCTTTCTGTGCCTCATATTGAATGGTTATCCTGCTCTGTGTGTGTGTGTGTGTGTGTGAGTGTGTGTGTGTGTGTGTGTGTGTGTATTTATTGCCTTGTATATTTGGAAGTTATTATAGCAAGATCTGCTTTTAGAACAAAAGGACAGACAATCTAATTATATGTCCTACATACTATGATGAATATTATCACTATATCTATAATTGATGTGTAATATATCATAATAAAGAAGTAATTTTCCTCTGACAGTGTCTTGATATATGGTTCTAGAAATTTTTGTTGCTCTCCTTCCTGCCATGTACTTATGTGATATCCTGCAATGGTATCAAATGTGCCAGGGAAAACTTTTGAGTAAAAAATAAATAAAAATACAACATAGATAATGTTAATTTGTGCTTTTCTAAGTCCATATATACCTGGTTTTATTTGACATCCCTCATATATAAAATGCTATCAAGTTAAGAGGGCAAGTGGGGGCAGCTAGATGGTGCAGTGGATTGAGCACCAGCCTTGAATTCAGGAGGACCCAAGTTCAAATCTAGTCTCAGACACTTAACACTTCCTAGATGTGTGACCCTGGGCAAGTCACTTTACCCCAGCCTCAGGGGGGGGGGGGAAAGAGAGAGTGGAATAATGAGATGGTAAAAGATATATATCACTGAGGGCCCACTTTAGTTGTGTAACATAAACTAATAGTTGGCTCAATCAAAAGAGTACACAATTTCCTTTACCTGTGTATGATAGCATTTTTACAGAAGAGAAGGTAGTGAATAGTTGAAATAATTTAGGGCAGATGCTTGGCAAGGTGCAATGTGTGATATAAGGAGGCTTGAGACTTAAGAAAGAAGAGTTAAACTGATTTACCAAAGTGTCAAGATTAGGAAAAGACTAGAGAGTAGTCAACTGAAGTTTCAACAGGGTAGATATAGAGGATGGTTTTGTAGAGAAAGAAAGAGGGAGAGGGAAATTCAGCAAAATATTTTCAGATAAGAGTATTTTGGAATTCTTGGACATAAAATTAGTGCAGTTGTGGATTGTGGCAAGAACAAGGGTATGACCATCTTTATGTGTGACTGAAGTAGGTTGGAGAAGTATCTCATGGGAAGTGAATAGGTTGAGGAAATGAAAGGTCATTACTTTTGAGGAAGAGTCAAAAGGCATATTGAAGACCACTAATATAAAAGTAGAAAGTAGAAAAATTGTGAGAGCGTTGTCAAATTTAATGAGGAAGGACAGAGAGTGACCGGGAGATCTATAGATGATAGCTACTAGAATTTTAATTTTGGGAAATGGAAGGGACCATCCTAGACTTCAACAGAGGAGAGGTTACTGAGTATTGGAGGTAAGGGAGAACCAGGAAGTGTCAATTGTGACCAAAGGGGTATTCCAATTCTCATCTTGATGAGTGAGCCAAAGAAAAGGAATGGAGGTCCTGCCAGAAAAGGTGGTTTAGAAGGTTGTATCATCAGGAGGGAAATACGTTTCAGTAACTGTTAGAACATGGAAGGAGTGAGAGAGGGGGAAAATAGTTTAAAGGAAAGTTTGTTGCTTATGGAACAAAAATATCAGAGGGCACACTGGAAGAGGTAGGGGTAATAGTTGGGTATTTGGCCTGAGTGGGTTGAAGGAGATGAGAATATGGAACTGAAAGGGGGATTAGGGAATGGAGTTTAGAAGATGAGACATAGGAGTTCAGAAGCATTGGAATGTATAGGATATATTACTCATTTCCCCAAAGGAGGCTGGACATTAGCAGGAGACAAATCAGATTGGATGACAGTTTCACTATTCCTCTTCCCTTCAAAGGCTGGAAATTAGACAGGCATTATTAGCATAGAAAGAAATAGAAGCAGGACTTCAACAATAGGAGATAAAAGTTGCATTCTCCACTGACTTTCCTCTTTCTCTTTCTTCAAGCAACTGATGCATGAGTTTTGAGAAAAATCATATGGTATAAAAAGGCATGGGTACATTGTGTATTGTACCACTGTAGAGAGAAACATCAGTTTGGTTGCAGGTCCAGTGAAATGTTGAGATATAGTATAAGTTAATATTGGTTTTAAATCAAATTTCTACTAAACTATTGTTTAGTTTTCTGAAATTTTTTCACTGAACAAAAATTTCTTTCTCTTCCCATGAGATTATGTTCTTGGTTTACTGACATACACATTTGCTTCTGTCTTGTTTATCTAACATATTTTATTGATCTACTTTTCTATTTTTATCATCATAAAACAAGTTTTTACATACTCTATATAGTACATGGTATGCTATTCATATGTTTTATAGTACATTTGGGGATTTGATAATGCAAGTGTTGCCATCTTATTTCCTGTTAATTCCCCCTATAATTTCCATTGATATTTGTTACTTATTATTCTTCTATGTGAATTTTTATCTAAACCAGTAATGTATACATTTACTAAGATACTACATGATAGAGTAGATAAAAAAAGAGAATTTATGTCAAGAAGACCTGGTTTCAAGTCCTATCTCTGAAACATGCTGGTTGTGTGACTCTGATCAATGAATTGCTTTAAATATTTTGGGGAATTTGTATACCAAGAAAAATCACCAAAATGTTCACACCATTTGACCTAGTGATACTACTGCTAGTCACATAGTCCACATAGTCCATATGACCATTGATAAAAAAAAAAAGTTCCATATTCACCAAAATATTTATAGTAGTAATTTTTATAGTAGAAAAAAAATTGAAATGAAATAGATTTCAACTTCCATAGAGATCTTGACATTAAATGACTGCCAATGGTAAACTAAGATCATTTTTAATTATTCAGGGAATATTCAGTACTGATTACCTACATTTCATTATATAGCTCCTTTACATTGCTTCCTAAAACTACTAATTCCCATAATCTATTTTTTTTTTCTTACTCACTCTTTCTTCCCTTAACCCCTTTTCTTCCTACTTGCCTATTGGGTAAGATGAATTTCTGTTCCTGGTGATGCACATTTGCAGAGTCTTCCTTCATTCCTTAAATTATTTTAGATGAAAATGAGATTCAAATGCTACTTGTTCCCCATTCTTCTCTTCATTGTGTTAATTCTTCTTTGAGGGTCCTATATTTCTGAGATAACTTTCTTTGTTTTTCTCTCCATTTTCCCTTATCTCAGGACAACTTTTTTTCTTTTGAGATCATACTAACATAATAGAATTATACTCATGCACTAACTGTCCCAGTAATGCTAAAATTTTTGGGGGGTTATACCTGCCATATTCTCATATAAGAATGCAAACAGTTTAACCTTGTTAAAACCCTTATGATTTCTCAATCATGTTTTCCTCTTTATGCTTTTCTTGAGTTTTGTGGTTAAATGTTAATTTTTCTCTTACTCTCTGGTCTTTCTTTTCATCAGGAATATTTAAAAGTAGTCTATTTAATTGAATTATAATTTTTCCCTTTATTTATTTCCTTTATAGGCTTATACTGTTTTGCTGAGTAGATTATTCTTGGTTGTAGTACTAGCTCCTTTGCCTTTGGGAATATAATATTCTCTATTTCTGTATAGTGGTAGTTTCTAAATTTTATGTGATCTTGACTGTGACTTCAAGGTATTTGAATTACTAATTTCTGTTTGCTGTATATTCTTTTTGACTTGTGAATTCTGGAGAGTTTTCTGAGATTCCATTTTGTTATTTCTTTCAGCAGATTATCAGTATGCTCTGTCAATTCCTATTTTATTTTATAGTTTTTAAGATATCTATGTAACTTTCATTCATAATTTCTTGAAATTTTTTGATATCTAGGATTTTTATTGTTGTTCACAGCTTTAAGGTGGTCTAGTGATTTTTAACTTATCTGTCTTTGTTCTATTTTCCAAGTCATTTTTTACTTTATTATTTTTTCCTTGATATCTCATGGGACCATTAGCTTCCACTAGGCTAATTGTAATCTTTAAGAACTTATTGTCTTTATTGAGATTTGGGGCCTCTTGTACCATTTGATCAATTCTGATTTTTAAGGAGATAGTTTCTTTAGTATTTTTGTACTTCTTTTTAACAAGTTGTTAATTCTATTTTCATAATTTTTATATAGCTCTTGTTTTTTTTTTCCAATTTATCATCTACCACTCCTATTTTATTTAATTTTTTCTTTAACAATTGCTTTCCTTAACTCTTTTGAAATTCTTATTGAGATTGTATTTAATTTGCATTTTTCTTTGAGGCTTTGCTTGTAAATATTTTTTTTAAATTGTTGTCTTCTTCTATTTCTATGTCTTTAGCTTCCCTTCCACAACAGAAACTTTTTATGGTCATATCCTTTTTTATTTGCTTATTTTCTCAGTCTATTTATTGACTTTTGACTTTATGTGGTATTGGACTCTGCTCACTTTTGGGGGGATTGCTGGTCTGATCTTCTGTCTTTTTTTGTCTTTCAACTGCTTTCATAGTTCAATCTGAGGAAGATATTAAGAGGGAAATGTTGTAAGTTGTCAGTGTTTCTAAAGTAATATGATCTGGGGAAAGTATCATCTCAGTCATATTTATAGTCTTCTTGATTTCCCTCCTACTCCTTACTTAAAAAAGAAGTGGAAAAAAAAAAGCATGAGCCAGTGAAATCAGCATTAATTATATGTAAGTCAGACAATTTGATTTGATTATTTGCCATATTCCTTCTTCTTTTTGCCAAGACACAAATATTCGACAAAGTTAAATTATAATGAGAAATGCAAAGCCCTTCAAACCACTGGAAGCTCATTAAATCCTGTTCTAGCCATGGGAAAAGAGGTTAGAGTGAAGGAGATTAAAGCCAAGACCAAGTTTAAAACTCTTTCCCTCCCCCTGCAAGTGATTCTTTCTTTGAAGCTTGTTTCAAAGACTTTCACTACTAAGTTGCCAGATGCTCAAGTACCTGAATTCTAAATGACTTGCATAAATACAAAATATATATTTGATGTGACCAAGTCTCCTCAAACAATCTAAAACCACCTTCTTTTTTCAGTATCACTCTATTTAAAAAACTTTCAAAAACTTCTAAATTGACCAAAGACTATACATTCATTTTAAGAGCCTTTGATTGATAGATTGCTTTAATGGATATGTTTAGTTTGTTTAATGCTTGTTCCAACTTAGTTCATATTTCATGTTGATTATTTCAATAAATATGTTTTACCTGAACTCACTACCTTATTCTACTAGAGGCATAACATTTTTTTAGACATGATATGTTCATTTCTTTTTTCTGTAATTTTTTTTCTCTTCCATGGCTTTTTACCTGTCTACTACATTTTGTGACTCTGGGCAACCTCTTATTTGGGATTCTCCTCTCCTCAATGATGACTCCTTATCCTGGGCCATGATTTTAAAAGAATCCCAATCATGTTTCTCGTCACTTTGGCCTTAACTCTCTTTAGACTCCATCTGTTTCTCCTTGCTTGCCTCTGTGCAAGTAACCTTCTTCTCTCTCACATCTCTATCTAAAACACATATGTGTTTTAAATTTTAAAATCCTTGAGATTGGCTTTAATTTTTAATCACTAATGTCTGGTATAATTCTAGATACATAATAAATGATTAACAAGTGTCTTTTCTCTCTCTGTCCAGAAAGAATAGTTAGAAGGTGTTTATAATTGCCTAGGTAAGAAGTAATAAGAATTTAAAGCAGGGTGATTTCAGTGGGATTAAAACTCACTAGCTACTTTCTTCCTGGAACCACAGAACCTGCTCTGGAGGATTTAATCCTTTCACTTCTAGAATATGCATTCTAGGTTCCTACTTTCCCAATGAATGAGTTGTAGTGGGTGAGCTTTAGTTATATTTCTCTTTATTCCGGAGGCATCTTTTCTAGTTCCATAGTTCTATCCAGTGCTGGAATTATAATCAAATTCACATACTTATTGCTAATGAAAATGGGATGTCAATTTACTCCCCAAGATCTCTATTCATGATTTCTTGAATTTTCCAAACCAAAATAGCTGGCCACTATTCCTTAATATACATTGATATGTTTTCCATTAATATATTCTCATGGAAAACAGAGATGCATTGTTGCTTTTGTTTTTGTATCTGCAACACCATATAATGTTTGGCATACACCCCTTCCCCACCCTTATTCATTCAAATGTATGATACATTGTGAAGTTGTTACTGTGCAGTTGTTTTCTGTTGTTTGATTCTCTGTGATCCTATTTGAATTTTCTTGGCAAGGATACTGGAATGTCCTGCCAATTCCTTCTCCATATCATTTTACCAATGAGGAAAATGAGACCAACAGGGTTAGACTATTTTACCCAGAGTTACACAGCTAGTAAATGTCTGATGCCAGCTTTGAACTCAGATCTTCCTGATTCCAAGCTTTTAGGTACATAGTTTGATCTGTCATGTAGCCAAATAACTTTAATAGTAGGTTTTACTAAATATGATTTGTTCATTAATGTCAATTTAAATAAAATTAGTAACACACACATCTCTGTAGTTTAATGCATCTCTTCAGTTTGATAATTTCATTTCTCCTGATATACGTTGTACTATTTCTTTCTTATTACTTTTTCTACAGAGCTCAAAAAGAAGAAAGGCATTGATTAGATGGCACATACCACTTTGTACCCCATACACATATACACAAAAGTACTCCAATATACATATCCTCATTAAGCACCTTCTGCTTAAGGATGTAGTGTTTTTTAAGAGAGACTTTACTGCATGTATCCTATTTTTAGCTTTCACTGTCTAAAAGTTCACAGCCAACTAAGTGAACCAAATTTTGAAAAGCACTTCAAAAACGATAATCATGTTTAGAAAAGCTTTAATTTTCTATTTTCTGGCTTACCACCCTAACCTTCCAGAAAAAAAAAATAAAGGAAGAGTAATTCACCTTTATTTGTCATATTATAGCTTACAAATTTTTTTTTCCATAAATACCCTTCTAGATACTGCAACAGTTCTCACAAAACCCACTGCCAACTTGCCGATTTTTATCTAGGATATAATCATTCTTTTTTGCACCCAGTTTCCTAACTCTAGAGCTGCCCATGACACTTTAATCTCTCTTCAATTCTTATATATACTTAGTAGGTAAATTATGTAGATTTTACTTCCACAAACTCCTTTAAATCTATTTTCTTCTTTCTAATCACATGGCAGTCCAGTAATATAGATCATCATTATCCTCTCTTTCTTGACTTGTGAAAGGAACCACCTAATAATTCTTCCAACACTCAATCTTTGTCTTCCCTAAATCCATCTTCTATACAGCAGCCAAATGATATTGCTAAACTTCAGATAGAACCATATCACTTATGTTTTCGAGGAGTTTCAGTGTATTGGCTAGGAAGAATAAAGTAGAAAATTCTCCATTTGGCATTTAAATTATTTTGTAATCTGACTCTAGGTTATCATTCTAGAATGATACATATTTCTTTTCTTCATGTTCTGGTCTAATTGCTTTATATATAAAATTCCCCTTTCATAACATTTTGTTTCCTACCTCTTTAAATTTGCATAGTATGTCTTTCATGCTAGTGATATTCTTCCTTATATTTTCTTTGTGAAATTCCTAACTTCTTACAAAGTACTGTTCAGGTTCCTTGGAAATTAATTTTTATTTACACTGTACATATGTATGTGCCTGTTATGTGTGTACATATTATTTATATTATCTAATATGTACACATATTATCTATCTTTCTGTCTGTCTCTCTGTCCATCCATCTATCTGTTTATACACTTCAAATAGTGAGTAACTGACTGACAAAGGGAATGGCAAAGGAAAAGATATAAAGATATTATCAATATTTCAAAAAATAGAAAGTTGTATGTATAAGGAAACACTGAATTAAAGGAATAGGTTTTGGGGGAGAGGAAGAAAATTTGCTTAATTTAGGCATGCAGAATATGAAGTGGCCTGTCTGAATAGAGTTTTTGGAGATAATTATTTATACTTCATGAAAGATTGACATGATTGAAAAAGTGGATGTGGTGTTATCCTCATAGTTGAAGCCACAGAAATGATTATAACTAGCTATGGACAGAATGTAGAGAGAGGGAGAAGAAAACACAACCTAGGAAACACAGCCTGGGAAATAAATAAGTAAAATAAAAATAAAAATTTAAAAATAAATAATGAAACCTTTCTGCATTGAGAAGAATATAAAGAACTATTTAAGAAGACAGAAAGAAGGGGTTAGAGAAATGGAAGAGAATTATGAGAATATTGTATCTCACACAACACACCTCTCAGACTGACCAGGATAAAAGGAAAAGGTAATGATAAATGTTGCAGGGGAAGTGGGAATGTGGGAAAATTGGGGCATTAATACATTGTTGGTGGGGTTGTGGAGTGTTCCAAACATTCTGGAGAGCAATATGGAACTATGCACAAAAGGCTATCAAACCATGCAGCAGTTTATTTTTTGATCAGCATAAAAAGAGAAAATGAACCACATTTGCAAAAATGTTTGTAGCAATCCTTTTTGTAGTGGCAAGTAACTGGAAACTGAGTTGATGCCTTTCATTTGGAGAGTGGCTGAATAAGTTATGGTATATGGATGTTATGGAATATTGTTGTTCTATAAGAAATGATCAGCAGGATGATTTCAGAGAAGCCTGGAGATACTTCTATGAACTGATGCTGAGTTAAAGGAATCAAAGCAGGAGAAGAGCAAGATTATACAATGATCAATTTTGATGCATGTGGTTTTGTGATGAGGACGGCCATCTGCATCCAGAGAGATGACTATGGGGGCTGTGTTGATTACAGCATAATATTTTCACTTTTTTGTTATAGTTTACTTGCATTTTGTTTTCTCTATTTTTTTTCCTTTTTATCTGATTTTTCTTGTGCATCATAATTGTGGAAATATGCATAGAAGATTTGCACATTTAACATATATTGGATTACTTGCCATCTAGGGGAAAGTGTGAGAGGAAAAGTAGAGAGAAAAATATTTTGAACACAAGGTTTTATAAGGGTGAATGTTAAAATTACTTATGCATATGTTTTGAAAATAAAACAACTTTAATATAAAAGAGAATATTTTATCTCAGAACAAAAGATAGCAGAAGGGACAATTAAGAGGGAAGTAGTCAGTAACATCACTTATTTCTGAAAGATCCAATTTTTTTTTTCCTTTGAGATAATAAGGAAGGAGTCAAGATTATATGATGGCACTAAGCTTCTTCTTTTTTTTTTTTTTGAAAAGGTGTTGAACAAGTTTTTGTATGATGGACCTAATCTCAGCTAAAAATGTAGAAGTTTATGGCATTTACTCTAACTACAGAGGATGTGGTGGGAGTTTGAGCTGAAAAAGAATGTGGAATCAGACACTATCAGGAAGGAGATAAGGTTAAGCAAGAAGAGGTGAAAAGAATGCTTATTTGGAAGTTATGAGAGCTCAAATGAAGTTTTCACCTTAAATTTGTAGTGGGTAAATCAGCTTCATTTCATAACTTTCTCTAGCAGTGCTCAGCAGACCAGGAATCAAAGTGAAAACCTTATGGTGATAGTGTTAACACTGGATTCAGGTAAGGAATGTGAGAAAATTTTGAGTTTGAAAGATTCTTAAGTGGTGCCTATAAATGATGGTTAAATAGTAGAAAATGGGTTTGAAGGTAAGTATGGAACTGAAGTAAAACCCAATTGAGGATGAGTCTTGATGTCAATATCATTTAATATAAATGAATGAAAGGGAGAAATCTGAAAGGTTAGGAAGTTATGGTTGGAGAATGTGATTTTAAAGTTCAAATTCTTAGAATTAGTACAATTATATGACAGTCACATCTAATATCTGATGGTGTTAATATATTGCATGTTACAGAGGTGATTGAGTTTGTGAGATCATCTCATCCAAGCTGTCTTTGAATAGTGTAATGGCGTACTTAATGTCACAGCTTATTGTTTATCCTTCATTCTCAAAGAGGACCAGGACATAAGATAGATGATGCCATGATCTTCAAATGAAATGGACTTAAGTGAGGGAGGGCTGTGTAAGGTCATCTGCCTCACTTTTTCCTCCAGAGCTATCTGAGTCCAGTGGCAAGATATAGATCAAGATGTCTGGAGACAGCCCTGGGTGCACTGGGAGACCTTGGCATTTTTAAGCTAAGGTCTTCAATAGTTCTCATTTTGACTGAGCCTGCACCCACAGCTAGTTAGACAGCAGCATAGCCAGGGCAAGAAATATATATGTATGTGTATAATCAAGAACTGTTAGGATAAATATTACTGAGGCTTTTGCTCTTTTCTCATACTCAAATAAATAATTTTTCTTTTTCTTTTTTTTTTTTGAGGCTGGGGTTAAGTGACTTGCCCAGGGTCACACAGCTAGGAAGTGTTAAGTGTCTGAGACCAGATTTGAACTCCTGTCCTCCTGAATTCAAGGCTGGTGCTCTATCCACTGCACCACCTAGCTGCCCCTATAATTTTTCTTTATATTGTTTGTTTAAATGATATAACCAATGACAGTATATATGTATTTATTATGTTATAGGCAGTTGGATAGCATATTCAATAAAGTCCAGAATCTGGAGGAAGGAAGACCAGAATAAAGTAACAGGTCCAAGAAGATTAAGTTAGGGTCATATAGGTAGTAAGGTTTGAGATAGATCATGCTGATCCCAAGTCCAAAATCCTGTCTAATAAACCATATTGCTTTATGTATCATTTGGAAGAAGTAGGGTCATGCACTGGGTCATGAAAAAAGTAAGAATATTTCATTTGACTAACTGAATATTTAATTAGATAACTGTTCAGGGAAATTGACTTTAAACTCATTTGGGATGCTTTTTTAAAAATTGTAGTAAGTTTATTTTTAATACACATTGCTTTATGAATCATGTTGGGAGAGAAAAATCTGAGCAAAAGGGAAAAACCATGGAAGTGATTAAAAAAAGAAGTGAATATAGCGTGTGTTAATTTACATTAATTTTCCTTAGTTCTGGATGCAGATGACATTTCTGTCTATTGGGACTGCTTTGGATCACTAACCCACTGAGACGAACCAAGCCTTTCATAGTTGATCATTACACTTTTTTGCTGTCATTGTGTACAATGTATTTCTGATTCTACTCAGCATTGGTTCAAGTAAATCTTTCCAGGCATTTTATATCATCAGCATTTTCATAATTTTTATACTATTATGTTCATGTACCACAACTTGTTCAGCCATTCCACAATTGATGAGCAACCACTCCTTTTCCAATTCTTTGCTACCACAAAAAGGAGTGGCTACAAACATTTTGCACATTTGGGTTCTTTTCCCCCCTTCATGGTTTCTGTGGGACACAGACCAAATAATGGCATGGCTGGGTCAAAGGATATGCACAGTTTTATAGCTCTTTGGGCATAGTTCTAGAATGCTCTCCAGAATGGTTGAATCATTTAACAACTCCACCAACAATGCATTAGTGTCTCAGCTTTCCCATATCGCCTCCAACATTTATCATCTTTTCCTGTCATTTTAGCCAATCTGAGAGGCATAAGATGGTACCTCAGAGTTGTTTTAATTTGTACTTTTCTAAGCAATAGTGATTTAGAGCATTTTTTTATATAACTATGAACCAAGAGTTCCTCCTCTTGCAAATGCCCAGAGACAGCAGTGCCCTGACCCTTGCTGTTTCTTCACTCACCAGGTGTTGGTTCCTTCTCTCTCAGGACCATGCCTCAGCAGCACAGCTGGACTTGGCATTCCCAATCTGCTGGAGGTCACTTTGTCTTCATGGACACAAACCTCAACTCGACAAACAGTTTGGGAGATGAAAGTCTGTATGGTTTCTGATTAGAATTTAGCCACATCCAGCTAGCCTGAGAGGTCCCCACTTGATGTTTTTGAGGAGTTAGCCCAGAGGTGTTTGCACTTCAGACTGGTTAATCTCGGTCTGAGGTCTTTCTTTAGATCTTGCCTAGTTGTATCAAGAGGATCCTTGTTCTGCCCCAAGTCTTCTTGAGTTCTCACCAGTCTATGTTAATGCTGAAGCACAAATTTATTCTACTTGTTTTATTCTCTCTCAGAAGAACTTGAAATTTACTTACCCACTCCTCCATCTTCCCAGAATCCTCCCTATGTATACAAATTTTATAGGCATTATATTTAGAATAAAGAAAAGTTAGAAATTACAATATAAGAATCAGAATAAATTAATCAGATAATGTTGATTATAAATGATTGAAGATTCATAGTTAAGAATGATTTCAGGAATGAGTCAGATTGAAGAATTTCAGGGCAAACTGTAGTGCTTATGTGTAAAAAATCAGTTTTCCTTGAGTAATGGCAAATATGAAGAATTCAGAGAAATAAGATAAGACCATAGATTTAGAGACAGAAGGACTTCAGTCTTTCAATCACCTCATTTTACAAGTGAGTAAATAGGTTTAGAGAATGATCTCATAGTGACTTGCACAAGATCACATAGATGATGTGATAAATGTGGGATCTAAACCCATGTCCTCTGTAAATCCCATGTTCTTTATACTGTACTGAACTAAGGAGATTTCCATGAGGTGATACAAGCTGAGGTAGACAGGCTGTCACACTCCAATAAAATCCACCAAAATCAAATCCAACATGCAAAATGATTTCAACAGTGCAAATAAAGTCAACATTAAGAAACAGCAACACCTGCTAAATACAATTCTCAATGTTAGTACCTACTGTTAAAGTAGTAGGAAGTTAACAATAAATTTTGTGGGGTGCATTTTGTGTAGATTTTGCTTGGGTAGTTTGTTTTAGCATCTGTTATGTTAATTACAACATTTATTATTGTTTTGTTTCTGCACTTTTTGATCTTTACTTAATTAAGAATACTCCAAAATAATAAAATAGATTACTTCATGCTTTAAATGTTTTAATAATTTAGGGTCTGACATACATCAAATCAATCTGAGATTATACACTTTGTGTCCATCATTGTGATAATTTTTTAAAAGATCATTAGTTATTTTCCTTGTCTTTAAGAAGCTTTCAACTACAATGAGATCAATGGTATAGAGGTGAAAGGAGTGATAGATTTCATCATTTGCTTTTGTGAATAAAAAAATGGTGGTTTTACTCATATAAAGGTAAAAACAAATTACAGAGTACAGTATTAACACTTTGTTAGCACACTTAATCCAGTTTTAATGCTCCCCCAAAAAATTTTGCATAAGAATTCAAAGCATAGAATTATTTCCATATACAAAAAGAGCACATTAATTAGAAATAGAAGCACGACAGAACAGTTAATTTAGGTATTATTTGCTCAAAGATGTGATCCTTTTTATCCCCCTCAAAGAAAATAGTTTTTAAGGAAGACTTCTTGGACATAAGTCTCAATCTTCCATGCTACCCAACTTTATAGCTCTTATTGAGTCTGTTTTTTCAGATGTAGTTTCATTTTTCTTTTTTATTTGTTTAATTTTAGAAATTCTCCAGACAGAAGCCATCATCAAAACAATGTACAAAAATATTCTAAATAAAAATATAATTTAATGTGTGGATGTTGTTAGGGATGGGGCAGGATTACTCTTCAATTTGTATGAAAAAGCGAGTTAGCATATAGTGAAAGTTAACTAATAGCAATGAAAGTATTCACCTGGTTACTTTTGGATTAGGAAGAAAAACTGATCATTACAAGGAAATACTGGACTTTGTGATGGTTGGTTTACTTATTTTGATTTCTTATTCTGAATGAATAATTTCAACTGTTATTTTGATAAATCTCTCCCACATTGATGTGAACTGCCATCTCTTTTGAAATTTTTGCTTTTAGAAAGTTGATTGGAACCTCAGTTCCAAACAAGTTAAGTTGTTAACTCGAAGTTAAATGTTTGCTCCATGGTTACATGGCCAGTTTGTGTCAGAAGCAAAACTGAATTCTCCTATTCTTGACTTCAAGAATCCACTATGTCATGAGGTTTCTTAGCTATTATTATGGAACTAATTTTTTTATATTTGATTTTTCCCTAGGTAAAGAAGACTTAAATATTCAGGACTAAATCGTTTACATGGCTCACCACACAAAATATCTTCAAGTAATTCTCATTCTGTTGCTTCAGGATTTTGTATTAGCTGAAGATGGTGAAATAAGATCAAGTAAGAATGATTATTGAACAATTTATTTTTACTACAATTTGAAATAAAAAATTCCCAGACCCAAACTGAAGGATTTCTGACATAGTCTGAAGGAAGTTAATTCATATATTTGTTTCCACATGGCAACATCTGAAATATATGCTTCATTCCATTGTTTTTCATGTCTATGAGATGATTCTCAGAAGTAACCTTGAAATGGAGCCCATAAAAGTCACTCATCCTTAAGTCCTAAGTTAAATGTAGCAAGAACTGCTTCAGAAATATAGCATTGTAAATAATGATTTCTGTTAATGATCTCCTGGGAAATCTAGTTGCAACCATGCTTCTAAATCATAGTTTAAAAAGTAACACTCTTTCCAATCTCAGCAATACTACTCTGAGTTTTGGCTTTTTAGACTTTGAAAAATAACCATTTTTTCCTAAGCGGAAAATTTTTAATGTCTCTATATCAAACTGATAAAATCATACCATTGGCAAACTTGACATATATAGGCTGAATTTTTAGAAGTCTTCCAGACTTTATAGGCTTGCTCAGAATTTGGGAATAGTGATGATAGTAACTGTTTTTTGCACCCATGTTATTGGCTAACTATGTAGGAATGAAATATATACTTTGTGGCTGTGGGTGGGAAACAAGCAAAGATATCGGAGACTGCCAATTATATTTCATCACCCTGGAGGGAAAAACATCAACAACCATAAAGTGAGATGATGTGTGAACAAGGGGTAGATTTATACATTTGCAGTTTTCACAATAATTGGAAAATATAAACATTGAATAGTGGCATTTTATTGTGTGAGGTGTATGCAGGCTCAGTAGCAACAATCACTGTAGAACTTTCTCATGGAATAATTCTATTTATGATGTCATGACCACTAGAATGCTGCCTAGAATTGGTTTGAGAGATAGTACATCAGGTGGGTACAGTATTATAATCTGCAGTGAATTTCTGTTGCTACATTTAGGCATTGTTAGTAGATTATATATATATGTATATACAAATATATATATATATATATATGTATATATATATAATTTAGTATAATTAAAGGCAAAAATTTTTTGGGAAAAAGCTTTAATAGTAATTGGCTATTTTGAATTTTTCAAATGTAATATGTTCATCTAGTAAAAGTATATATTATATAATGAGTGAATAATTTTATTTTTATTGTTTATTATTAAAACTTTTTATTTACAAAGCATATGCAGGTGGTAATTTTTTCTAACACTGACCCTTGCATAACCTTTTCTGTTCCAAATTCCTTCCTTCCTTCCTTCCTTCCTTCCTTCCTTCCTTCCTTTTTTCCTTCCTTCCTTCCTTCCTTCCTTCCTTCTTCCCTTCATCCTTTTGCAACAATATTCCAGGAAACAATGAAGTACTTTCTCCTTTAAAATAGTAGTGTAATCATTCCTTGAGGCAATCATCACATAAGCCATTATTATATATGGTTTGCTATCAGTTTATTTCCATCCTTTTCAATAACCACCAAGTATCCCCTTACCTCCAAGCACAATTATTAGAGCACAATTGTATGAATTTTTATAAGTGTTGTTATATATTGTGATATTTCTAAAATCATCTGATTTTTCTTTTTTCTTTCTTTTTTTTTGTTGTTGTTTTTGGATACTGACATAATACATGTAAATTTTCTCTCTCTCTCTCTCTCTCTCTCTCTCTCTTTTTTTTTTTTCATTTTAGGTTGCAGAACAGCTCCAACAGACTTGGTGTTTATCTTAGATGGTTCCTATAGTGTTGGCCCAGAAAACTTTGAAATAGTTAAAAAATGGCTTGTAAATATATCAAATAATTTTGATATAGGACCAAAATTTATTCAAGTTGGTGTGGTTCAGTATAGTGATTATCCTGTACTTGAGATTCCCCTGGGAAGCCACAATTCTGGAGAGAACTTAATGGAAGCAATGGAATCTCTTCATTACTTGGGTGGGAACACAAGGACAGGAAAAGCTATTCAGTTTGCCCTTGATCATCTTTTTGCTAAATCACCAAGATTTCTAACTAAAATAGCAGTTGTTCTTACTGATGGCAAATCCCAAGATGAAGTGAAAGATGCAGCAGAAGCTGCAAGAGACAATCGCATAACTTTGTTTGCCATTGGTGTTGGTTCAGAAACTGAAGATGCTGAACTTAGAGCAATTGCCAATAAGCCTTCATCGACCTATGTTTTTTATGTGGAAGATTACATTGCAATTTCCAAAATAAGAGAAGTAATAAAACAAAAACTTTGTGAAGGTAAGTCTTAAGCTTTCTTTGGAAAATATAAAATATCTGTTTTGACTTGCCTTTAGGCATTGCTTTTGAAGTGAATTTAATCTCAATTCTATCCTGCTTTTGACTATGATATTTGATGGTTAAAAATATTTTAATGTTTTCTTTTAGTTATATATACAGTTGAGATGAGCAATCCATAATTTGCTATCTTGGTTCTAGCTTCAGTAAAATATTTTCATAAACAGCTCATTTCTATCTAAACTCCAAAATTTGTGAGGGGAAATCACATTTAACAGTCATATTATGTGCTTACAGTAAATTTTACTTCTAGCTATTCCTATAAACTCTAACTGTAATCATACATTATGGTTAAATCACTGCACTTTTGACTTACAATAATTTTTAACATTTTATTCTTAGGTTTTGAATGCCAAATATAATTTCACTATAATATGATTTTTGCCTTTCTTACCTTTCATTTTCATAAAATCTGAATTTTACTGCAGATCTATATTTGTTATTTTAGTCATAAAATGTGTTAATTCATTTCTATTAACAGCAAAAATAACTCCCTGGAAGGAGGGGATTATTAGAAGGGAAAGCAGATAGGGGGAGGTTATATTCAAAAACAAAACAAATCCCTCTTCTGCTTTGTTGAGGTTGTCATTTGCAAAATAAACAAATCAACAGAATTTAATAATTCTCCAACAAAATAGTTAGAATTGTTCTTCTGCTGCATGAAATTGTTTCTTCTTTTCCATCCTTTTGCTTCTCTTCATTTACTTTATATTTGTATTTCATACTGTTATGGATTAGATAGTATTAAGATTCCTTCTAGTTCCATGGTTTTTCCACATGGCATGAAAGTAAATTTCAATGATGTCTATCCCACCTAGCCTCTAGAAATGGGATTTTACAAATGATACTACCAGTGACAGAGAAGCATAAGTACTCATTCAGCAGAGTTGATGTTTTCCGTAAATCCTCTTACTAATGCCACAACAAAGTAGAGTGATAAAACATTGTTCTGAAGTATCAAAATTTAGAAGTTGCTAGTAGCACCTCATAGACTACTGAGGCTATTATTCAATTAGCAACAATAATTAATTAAAATAGCAAGTTTCACCTTTTCCCCTCCCTGACATACATTCCCTTATTTTAGGAGAAAAAAAATGACAATTATGTCTCTGCATATGACTGGCAGAAATTCCCAAACAGTAATATTTGAACAATTTGACAACCATATAAAAGACTGCCAATCATCAGAGATGTATATATATATATACATATACATATATATATATATTTACATGAGTCTGATTAAAAATAGTGCCGTCACTTTTTTTTCCTAATACAATCAATTTTTGCTTTATTATAACAATTTTCAGCATGTACTAGTTATAAGGCACTATGTAGATATTAGGGATATAAAAGCAGAAATAAAACTATTCTTTGATTCCATTTATAACTTATACTTTAAGTACTCTGCCTCTCCTCTAACCACTTCAGCCATTTCCTACTCTCAATGCACTCTTCCTGAAACTCTACTGTTTTCAACACTTCATATTCTTTTTCTATTAAACTCCCTCTGATTTCTGAGGGACTCATTTCCTGTCTTCTGATTACTCATCATTTACCCTCGAGTGATATTACAGTCAGTTATTTGTTGGCATGAAACACAGGGATATGTTGGAAAGAAATGATTCCCCCTCTACCTTTGCTATAATGAATCTTATCCAATGTTCAGGCATGTGTAGCCACCTAGGACCAACAAAACAAAACCTATATAAGTGTGGTAGCAAAGTCTGGGGCCCATTATTCATTAACTTTGTGGGGATTCATGGCTTGTCTTTATAGGGATGTAGAAAACTAGGGAGCATATTCCAAAGAACCCCACATGGTTTCATGAATGATTTAGGGGAAGAGAGGGAAGAAGGAAAAGGTGAAAAAGAGAAAAAGGGAGGGAAGGAAGAAGGGGTAGAGAGAGAAGAAAGGAAGGAGGGCAAGATAGAAAGAGAATTAGAGACACAGAGAGAGCAGATAGAAACAGACAGAGACAGACAGAAAGAGAGACATAGAGAGACAGAAAGACAGAGGCAAATGGAGTAATGTAATGGAGTAGACATTAGATACACACACACATACACATATATAGGTTTATGCATATCATGAATTAAGTAGATAAAAGTTAATCTTAGAGAGATTCACTCATATTAAGGGAACTGGTCAAAGTCTACTTATAAAAGTGGCACTTGATCTGAATATTGAAGGGAGTCAGAGCTTCTAAGAGGTAGAGATAAGGGGGGAAACAATTTCAGACATGATGATGCTGAATCTATTAAGCAGCTTATTGGAATACTTATTATGATAGGCTCATCTAAACTTTTTCCTGCCAAACTACTTTTCAATTTTCCAGAAGTTTAGTTTGTGTTCAAAGACTATGCCATTATGTTTGATTACTTATGGTTATATGCCTCATTGATCTAACATCAACTTTTCTATTTTTTAACTTGTTCAAAATAATTTTGATGATAGCTGTTTTGTAATATAGTTTGATATTTCATACTGTTATGGATTAGATGGTATTAAGGTTCCTTCTAGCTTCATGGTTCTTCCACATGGCATGAAAGTAAATTTCAATGATGTCTATCCCCCCCAATCTCTAGAAATGGGACTTTACAAATGATACTACCAGTGACAGAGAAGGATAAGTTAGAAATAGAGCTTTAGGTAGGGACCCTGTCTCTACTTTTCTAAAATGTGTGAGCAATCTCACTGGCCCACAGAAAAAAATGTCCAAAGTGGTTTATTCAGGCTGATCTTTGTACCCCATACTCCAAATTAATATGAACTTTATAAAATCTTCATACTTTTCTAATTTCTTTCTCATTTTGCATAGTTCTAAAAGCTGTATTCTCTTCATCTATAAAATAGTTCTCTTTTTAAAGATGAAACACCTGACACAGTAAACTTAAATGATATGCTAAAGGTCAAATAGGAAATGGCGAGGCAGAATTGGAACTAGAACTCAAATCTTTTAAATTGGCCTAGTCAATTTCCACTGAAAAACTGTTTCTATTTCCTTTCAGTTTTCTCAGGATTTCCAGTTAACCTTGGGTTCTACCAAAAGAGCTATCAAAGAGCTTCTCCTCCTGTAATCTCTTTAGAATAGGAAGCACTTCCTATTAATTTTCCTAATCCTCTCTTCTCCATTATCAAAAATTCTTTGTCCTTATGGCTACTCTTATACATTTTTTCCAGTTACAAATGCTAACTATTAATATAGGAAAATGCTAAAAATAGAGAGGATTATCCTATGAATTCTTATTTCATAATACTTGATTAAAAATAACTGATATGATTTCAAAATTGACCTGCTTATGCTTGTTCTGTACATTTCTGTGTATTTAAAGGAAAATATGTTTCAATAACATCCATTATTATCATCAGAGTTGTAATATTCTTTCCTCCTTTAAATTAAAAATGGTAGAAAGAAAAATCTTATAATGAATAAGCATAATCATGCAAAATGAGTCTTCATAGTAAATTTGTGTCTGACTTTTTATGTATTTTGGAAAGAAAGAAGTCATACTGTACTTTTTCATTGGACTTCTTGATCATTATTCTGTCTAGCATGAATTTAAGTTTTTGTTAAAATAGATATTTGGAAATTGAGCAGACGTCCTCTTTTCAGACTGAAAGTGCCGCTACAATGTTTATTCTCCTTTAACTACATGAAACCTTCTCTCAGTTTATTGCATTTCATTCTGTTTCATTTCCAAAGTCCTAAATAACTTCATGGGGTGTTGAGGACAGATGGATTGGAAATTGGCATAAAAATGTCTTGTATAGTTAAAATTCCAATAATTTAATCAGTGTTTTCTCCATTATACAAGAGAAATTTTGTATTTACATTCTGTGATTATGAAGTATATTCCTCACATTACATTTTTTTCATTTGATTAAAAAAGATTTGAATAGAGGAACAGAAAGAGTGTATTTAATTTTGCAGTCCCCTTTAATGGTTGGATGTTTCTCCTTTTCTATATGAAGCTACATCAAGAAAAAGCCAAACAACTTGGGCCTTGAGTCAGGCAGTACTCCTGGGAGCAATTGTTGCCAAAAGCTATAATGGGACTTAGATGCAGCTGTATCATCAAGCAGGTGTTGTTCTTCCACAGGGGAACAAAGGATTGGGGGTAAAAGCCAGGACATGTCTTTTTAAAAAACATACAATCTGAAACTTTTATGACTATGTGTGAATAAAGATGGAGATTAGACTTGTGATTTAATTGATATAAGAAACTTCCAGTGAGGGAGTTTATTCTACCACTGGTAGAATTAGATTGGCTTATTCTCTGAAGTTTTACACCGTTTCCTAGAACATGGAGAGTGTAAATAACTTGTCTAGGTCAGTATTTGTAGAGGTAGGAGTTGGAAACCAAGTATTCTTATTCCAAGGCCAGTTTTATATCCATGATGCTATCCTGGTTTACTTTTTTTTTTTTAACCCAAGAAACTAATGTAGATAATACCTGCTATCTAATTACTGATTTTTCTAGTACCCTTTACCACTTTTCCAAAGACAGAATTTGTATATAAACAACAGTTATTTTTATTGTTTAGATTTTTCTTTCTTATGGGAAAAACAAAACAAAACAACTGATTCATTAGGCACTCTGTCATTCAGAAATCTCAATTAATAGATGAAGACATTCCTTTTCAATTATCAAAAAAGATTATATTGGAAACGGTGCAGTGTTCAATATAGTTCACATATTCTTAATTTTCATTGTCATTATTAGAATATTTGAAATCCAAGTGTGGTATATAGGCATACTCTCATTACTTTAAAAGTTCTTGCTTGAATTTTAATTTGCATTAAAAATCTAAATAAAGTAAAATTTTGTCAGAATATTTATTATTATTATGTTACTTCTAGAATTATTTTTTCTTGTAAGGTTAGTTTGTAAACATCATCATTCTTACAGGATTGCAGGATCTTTTGATTCATTAAGATCAGAAAGAGGTGAAAATTCAAAATATACCAATAAGAGCTCTAATTAACCAGGAAGAAAAACAAAAGCCAAAAAACCCCCCTAAAAAACAATAACAAAATCAATGTGATGGGTAGGCATATAGAAGGAAAAGGTAATTATTTTGAGGGTTGCTTTATTTTTGGTTCTTTCTTATTTCCCTCAAGGTATAGCACTATATTTGGCACAAAATAGGTGTTAATTTAATGTTTGTTACCTAAAGTACAATTTCAAAATTATTCATTTCATTCTGAATGAAATTTTATATTCCAGCCCACGTAAGGCAAAGTATTTCATAGCTATAAACAAACTGAATTCAAAGTTCAACAATTTATTGTACAGGATAATGAAATCTAGAAATGTATCAATAGTAAAAAGAGACTCAGATATTGAACAAAATAACAAAGTATCTAACTAGGTAGGAAAAACATGATGGGTGGGTAAGGAAAGTGGGAAAAGCAGTTATATAATGCCTAAATAATATATTAATTATTTAAAGAGTACAAAAGTGATTTAAATTTATCTAGTTCCTCATTTTTCATTATAGTGGTACTCTTAAAAAGTAACTGTATACTCTTTTATGTGCATAGTACTTTGTATTTCTACAGGAGCTCCACACTTAAAAGAAAGTATCCTGTGGAGAAATTTTATGTGTTTTATGTTAATAGCAGGTGGCATTACATAATTTCCAGAATTGTTGAAGTGATGAAATGAGATCAGGTCTATATGGTACCTTAAAAAGCCTAAAGCAATACATTAAATAGGTAAGTGCAAAATATGTACAAAGTATGTGCAACAATTTCCTGAGGGGAATATTGGTAGTGAAGAATATAAATAATTGAAGAGACTGGGGATATAAGAAAGACCTAATGTAAGAGACCTAATGTAAATTATATTTTGAATGAAGCTGAGGATTTTACAAGACGAGAAATGAGGAGGAAAAAAAAGTATTCCAAGTATAAGGGGCTACTTGGGCATAAACAAAGAGCCAGGAGACATAATTTTACATACAGTAAGTTGAAGAACAGAGCAAGTTTTGGAAAGTAAGGAGTAGGGAATGAGATAAGGGAGAGGTAATGGAATGCAGCCAGTCTAGAAAGACAGTACTAGATTATGAAGAGTTTTACATACCAAACAAAATAGTTTATGTCTTATCCTACATTCCATAATATGAAGCCATTCATTCTTCTTGAGTAGGGAGTTAAATGGTTAGATATGTGTTTCAGGAAAATGTTTTTCAGGATGGATAATAGAGAAAGGGACTGGAGGTAGGGAAATCAAATAGGAGCCTATTGCAGGTATCCCTGAAAGAGATGATGAAGACCTGAACTAAAGTAGTTGTATGTTAAATGAGAGAAAAAGGGATAAAAGAACTCTTGTGGAATTAAGCTTGACACTTTGGTAAGTGATTGCACATGAAAGATAAGAGAGAAAGAATAGTTGAGAATGACTTCTAAGATGTGAACTTGGGTGAATAGAAGAATTTCAAAAGAAATGGGAAAGTAGGTAGATTTTTCAGGGTAAGATAATGAGTTTGGGAAATATTGACTTTTAGATGGCTGTAGGATATCTAGGGGAAGATGTCCAATGAGCAGTAAAAGTGATGTGAAGCCAGAATTCAGGAAAGAGATATGGACTTGCTCTATGAGCTATTCACATAGAGGTGACAATTGAACCCATGGGAGCTAGTGAGATCAACCTGAAAGAGAAAAGAAGAAAATGAAATTTATTTCTACTCATTTGTCTTGTACTAAAAAATAATTTAGCAGAAATTCTTGAGATTCATACATTCCTTGGCATTTATTTTCAAACATGTTTCTGTCTTGGTGACTCTGAGTTGACCTTTTCCTGTGAAGTAACAGATAAATCTATTTGAAAGCTTTAATATACAGGCACTCCCAATTTGTTAGTTGGGTAGATTCCAAAAAGATATTTTAAGTCAGTTCTGTGAGACTTAGAAAAAAATTTTTCAGAGAAACAAAATGATATGATAGTTCATTTCCCAGGTCATCTACAAAGAAGTGTGGTACAATGGAAGAAAGCAATGACTATATAGTCTGAGGATCTGAATTTATAACCTCTCTCTGATGCTTATTTCTCCTGTGACCTAAGGCAAGTTATTTGACATTCCTGGGCCTCAGTTTCTTGATCTATAAAATCAGGTCACATTAGACTGGATGACTTTTCTATACCTAAGTTAATGGTTAAAAAAAAAACCAAAAAACCTTTTTGAAATCAACCAATATTTATCTTGTCAGTCTCCTATCTCAATTGACAACACAAGTAAAAAAAACCTATTACAAAAATGTAAAGTCAATCAAAACACATTTTCATATGTGCTATTGTCCATAAGAAATTGTTTCATTCTACATTCTGAGGCCTTCATCTTCTTATCAGGAAGTGGGTAGCATGTTTCTTTATTAGTCTTCTGGCTACACTGATATTTGTCATAATAGTATTCTATCACATTTATGTACCATAACATGTTTAACCATTCCCCAATTTATGTATACTATCTTAAATTCACATTCTTTGTCATCTTAAAATGTCAAGCATACTTTTACATATTCTTAGAAATTTATTTTGCTTAGGATTAATCCATTCCTTTTCTTTCCTTTCTTCAATTCTCCTCCCCCTTTCCCCCTTTCTTGCCTATTTTTCCCATTGAAAGAAATGGCTTTCTGCATTCAACTCTGTATGTATGTAGATGTGTATGTGTATATGGATATGTCCATATACACATACACATCTACATATATACACACATATATGTTATATATATATGTGTGTATGTATATATATATATATATATATATATATATATATATATACTCTATAAATGTGTGTATATGTATGTTACCTCTTCTGCTGATCAATCTAGATAAGAGTGGGATTCAAGTGACAGCCAGTCCCCCTACTTCCTCCTCTCCATGTTTCTATAGATAGCTACTTGTACAACTTAAAGTCATTGAGTCATAACAGAACCACTGCCAGGCTTTGTCTAATTGGACAATCTTCATGAAATCTGATGTTATAGTGTTCATAGGAAACACATCTATCATTTTATTGATTTGAATATAAGTAGTGTATCCTTGTTTAGATTTTAATCAATTTTCGTTTCTGTTTATCTTTTTATACATCTCTATTTTTTTTATTTGAACTTCAATATTTTTCTGTAGCTTTAGTCTTTTCATCAGAAATGTTTGGAAGTCCTCTATTTTGTTAAAGATTTATTTTTTCTGCTGGAAAATTAATATTCTATTTTACTAAATATGTTATTCTTAGTTATAAACTTGTATTCTTTGCCTTCTGGATTACTATTATAAATTCTCTACTGTTTTATGGTGGCTACTAAATCATGCATGATTCTCTCTGTGGCTCTGTCTGTGGAGTTAGTAGTTTAAAACTTATTTTAGAAGGTGATAAAGACCAGTTGAGAGATGATGGAGGCCTGATCTAGAAGGGTGGCATTATGAGTGAAGAAAAAAGAATATATTGAGAGATTTTATAAAGATAGAAATTATAAGATCTAGCAACTGTTAATTATATAGAGATTGGATTATAGTGTCAAGGAAGACACTGACATGTCTAGGAAATTCAGTTCATAATTTTCAAAATGCAGTTTGTGTTGGAGGACTGGAATTTAAGTGAAAGAATGGAACTCATATCTTATTTTCATTCTTGGTAAATTATTTTTGTTATAAAAATAGACCAGATCATCTTTATGGGTAATCTTTTTTTTAACTTATGTTCATCATTATTACTTTAAAGTAAGATAAACAAATGATATTCCTGGTTACTTTTAGGGAGATAAACCAACTTTATCATATTTGCATCATATTTCTCATTAATTACAATTTTATTATGTCTTTTGGTTTCATTTCTGAAGAGTTTATGTATGTAGGTTAGTTCTTACAGTCTTTGCCAACTTGATTTGTAGGCAATTATCTTGGATGGGGACTTTTAGTTGTTTAATATTTGTAGATAATCTGAAAAATATATTGTTCTTAGCACTATTTTATCTTTATCTTTATTTCATTTTATCTTTGTATAAATGACACCATAGAACTAATATCTTTCTCTGGTGCCACTTCTATTTTCTCATAGCACATCACAGACTGACATTAGAAAATAAATATAATAATTCCACTGTCTTTTAAGGAAATGAGTTTCTTAAAAATTCTTCTTCAATTTTTTTCATCTGTCCTCTTCCTAATCTTCTTTCTAGTTTCATAATTAAATATTCTTGGAATGATTTTGAAAATGTGAGTCTCTTTCCAGTATTTTTTTATAAAGTTGTGGGTGTAAAGATGTAATTTTAAACCAAACATTCATACTTCTTTGGATTCAGATGAAAAAAGTAATGCTAATATACTATGCATTTAACATCTTAATAATGAAAAACGTGATGGCATCCAAAACATTAAATATTATTTTTTGTGGGATAGAAGAATGATTTTAACTAAATCGATATTTTAATTAAAGTCAATTAAATTTAATTAAAGCTATCTTAAAGTGTGTTACATGAGAAAAATGTTATCATATTGTACATTTTGGAGAGAATCATGGCAATAATAGTATTTCCTTTAATAGAGACTGAGAAATATATTTCAAATCATTTTTCCAAAGGTTAATTCATTACTCCTTTTATCACTTTTGAGACAAATCACTTATTATTATTATTACCTGTCTTGCTCCAAGACAGAAAATAATCACAAGATAATTAAATGACTTAATGATATACTTAAAGCTTCACCTTTCCATCAATGACAAATTACATTGGTGGAAAAAAAAAAGTTTACTATTTAGATTTCCACAGAAATCTGAATGTGTTAACAAGCCTGTAGAGCTTATCAAAAAGTTTGCATATTGAAACAGACAATACAGTTGAATAATGAATTAAAAGAATTGCCTGGATTCTTTTGAGAAATTAGAAAGCACTTCTACTTACACCGAAATTAACATAAAATCAAAGATCTATCTGTTAATTTAGATAATTTATATTTTCATATTCATAGATTTTGTTCAGATTGTCAGATTTATTAGCATGAAATTGAGCAAAATATTTCCTGATTTTGACTTTGTTACTGGAGATTTTTACCTTTTCCATTTTTTGATAGTGGATACTTTATTTTCTTCTTTTTTAAAGAAAATCAAATTAACAAATGGCTTATCTTATTCTTTTTTTTTTCATAAAAGCAGCTCTTAGATTTATTTAATAACTCAATATTTTTCCTTTCAATTTTATTAATTTCACTTTATATTTTCAGGATTTCAAATTTGGTATTCAACTAGGGATTTTTGATTTCTTCTTTTTTATTTTTGGGGGGTTTGCATGCCCAATTTTTGTTCTTTTTTCATTTAGTTGATGTACGAATTTAGATAATAAATTTTCCCTTTAATACTACTTTGGAAGTCTCCCATAAGTTTCAATATATTGTCTCTTTTGTTGTTCTCTTTAATGAAATTATTGATTGTATGATTTGTTCTGTAACTCACTAATTTTTTAAGATTAGATTGTTTAGTTTAGAATTAAATTTTAATCTCTTTCCTCTCCTTTTTGAATGCATTTTTTGCATTATCATCTGAAAAGAATACATTTACTATTTCTGCTTTTTTGTATTTGATTTTGATGTTTTTAGTGACTTTTAGTGGTCTACTTTTATGTGGGTATCATGTGCTGTTCCCACTAAATTTTCTCCAAAGCACTCTCTTATCTAACTTTTCTAATATTCTATTTATCTCTGTAATTTCTTTCTTGTTTGTATTATGGTTGAATTTATTGAGTTCTGAGAGGTGATGGTTGAGATTCCCCACTGTTATAAGTTTTCTATTTCTTTCTGTAATTCACTTCAACTTCTTTAAGAATTTGAATTCTCTACCACTTTGTGCATATATATTAGTATTTTTTTTTAGCAAGATATAGTTTCTGTCCTTATCTCTTTTAATTTAGGTCTAGTTTTGCTTTTACATTGTTTGAGATCAGGTTTGCTCTCCTCTCCCCATTTTTTTTTCAGCTGAAGTATTACAGAGATTCTGCTCCAGTTTCTTACTTTGACTGTGTGTATTTCTGCTTCAAGTGTGATTCTTATAAATATATTGTTTTAGGATTCTGGCTTTTTACTCCACTCTGCTATCTGCTTTCAATTTATGGCAGAATTTTCCTATTCCTATTTGTAGTTATGAATATTAATTGTGTATTTCCATCTGTCCATTCCTTCCTCTTTTTGTCCTCTCCTTTCTCCTTTTTCTTCCTCACCAGTGTTTAGCTTGTACTATATTCCTATCTGCCCTCTCTTCTGTCAATTCCTGTCACCCCTCTTCTTTACTTAGTCTTCTCTCCATCTACTTTCTGTTGGATAAAACATTTTTCTGTATTTAACTACCTGGTTCTTTGAGCCAAGATTGATGTTAGTAAATTTCAAGTGATACTCATTGCCTCCCCCCCATCTTCCTTCCACTACAATAAGTCTTTCATGCCTCTTCATGGAGAGTAATTTATGCCATTCTACATCTCCTTTTCCTCTGTACCCAGTGTACTTTTCTTCTTCATTTTTAATTTTTTGTTAGTCCCTCAAATTTACCTTATATCTGTAACCTCTCTCTATGTATGTTCTTTCTAACTTTACTATTAGTGATACATTTTTAAAGACTTGTAAATATCATTTTCCTATTAGGTATGAAAACCATTTAGCTCTATTGAATCCCTTATTCTTTCTTTTCCCTTTTTATCTGTTTATACTTCTCTTGAGTTTTGATATTGGGGGTTAAATTTTTGGGTTAGTGTGGTGTTCTTCTTATGAAAAACTGACATCTTTCTATTTCATTGAATGACCATTTCCTCCCTTGATGTATTTTGCTTAATTTTGCAGGGTAACTGATCCTTGGTTGTAGTCCTAGCTCTTTTGCTTTCTGGAATATTATGGTCCATGACCTCTGGTTCTTTAATGTTGGGGTTGCCAAGTCCTGTGTAAATCTTATTATGACTCTTGATAGTTGAATTGTTTCTTTTTTTGAAAAATATTTTTGTTTTCAAAACATATGCATAGATAATTTTCAACATTCATCCTTACAAAACCTTGCGTTCCCAATTTTTTTCATTTTTTCTCCTTTCACTACTCCCTCCCCAAGATAGCAAGTAATCCAACATGTGTTAAACTTGTGCAGTTCTTCCATACTTATTTTCATAATTATCATGCTGCACAAAAAAATCAGATCAAAAAGGAAAAAAAAGTGAGGAAAAAAATGCAAGCAAACTGTAACAAACAAGTGAAAATAATATGGTGTGATCCACAATCAGTTACTACAGTCCTCTCTCTGGGTGCAGATGACTCTCTTCCTCACAAGAATGCCTCAAGCACCTCATTATTGAAAAGAGCCAAGTCCATCAGAATTGATCATCATATACTCTTGCTTCTGTGTACAATGTTCTCTTGGTTATTCATTTCATTTAATGTCAGTTCCTGTAAATCTCTCCAGGCCTTTCTGAAACATCCTTCTGATTGTTTCTTATAGGATAATAATTGAGTTGTTTCTTCCTGGTCACTTGCAGTATTTTTCCTTGGCTTGATAGTTCTGAAATTTGGCCGTTGTTCCTTACATCTTTTTTATTTATTATTATTATTTTTTTTGTATTCTCTTTCCTGAGCTGATCAGTGGATTCTTTCAGTGACTATTTTGCCCTTTGGTTCCAGGATGTCAGGACAGTTTTCCTTGATAATTTCTTGAAAAGTGCTGCCACCTCTTTCTTTTGTTATGGCTTTCGGGTAGTTTAGTAATTCTTAAATTACCTCTCCTGTATCTGTTTTCCATCTTGGTTGTTTTTTCCCATGAGGTTCTTTACAATTTCTTCTTTTTTTCCATTAAAAAAAAATTGTTTGATTCATTCTTGTTGTATCCTAGAATCATTAGTTACCAATTGCCCAATTCTCACTTTTAAGGTATTGTTTTCCTCTGTTAGCTCTTGTGTTTTTTCCCCCCATTTGGCCATTTTTCCCCCTCCCCCAGATGGCAGGTAGACCAATATATGTTAAATATATATGTTAAATACAATATATGTATACATGACCATACAGTTATTTTGCTGCACAAGAAGAATCAGACTTTGAAATAATATACAATTAACCTCTGAAGGAAATAAAAAATGCAGGCAGACAAAAATAGAAGGATTGGGAATTCTATGTAGTGGTTCATATTCATTTCCCAGAGTTCTTTTGCTGGGTGTAGCTGGTTCTATTCATTACTGCATTATTGGAACTGATTTGGTTTATCTCATTGTTGAAGAGGGCCATGTCCATCACAATTGATCATCATACAGTATTGTTATTGAAGTATATAATGATTTCCCAGTTGTGCTCATTTCACTCAGCATCAGTTCATGTAAATCTCAAGGAGTTGTTTTCTTCAGTGGATTTCTGTACCTTCTATTCCACTTGGCCAGTTCTATTTTTCAGCAGTTTTCTAAGGTTTTTCAAACACTTCTGCATCATGCTCATTTCTTTTTCCAATTTCTCTTCTACCTCTCTTATGTGATTTTAAAGCTCTTTTTGGAGATCTTCTGTGAGTTCTTTCTGGTCTTGAAACCACTTCCCATTTATATCTTCTTCTGAGCTTGTGTCTTTGTCTTCCTCATTACGATAGTAACTTTCTATGGTCAGAGTCTGGGTTTTTTTTTTTTTTTTTTTTTTTTTTTTTTGCTGTTTTTTTGTTGTGTTTTTTTTCTTCTCATTTTAAAAGAGAAAGTGCAGTGTTTCTCCTCGGCTTATATCTCAAAGAGATCTTAAAGGAGAGAATGGGACCCACATGTAAAAAATGTTTGTGGCAGCCCTTTTTGTAGTGGCTAGAAACTGGAAACTGAGTGGATGCCCATCAATTGGAGAATGGCTCTATAAGTTGTAGTATATGAATGTTCTAGGATATTATCGTTCTATAAAAAATGATCAGCAGGATGATCTCAGAGAGGCTTGGAGAGACTTACATGAACTGAGGTTAAGTGAAATGAGTAGAATCAGGAGATCATCGTACAAGGCAACAGCACGATTATACAATGATCAATTCTGATGGAAGTGGCTCTTCTCAATAATGAGATGATCTTGTGATGATGAGAGCCATCTACACCCAAAGAAAGGACTGTGGGAACTGAGTGTGGATCATAACATAACATTTTTACTTCTTTTATTGTTATTTGCTTGAATTTTATTTTCTTTCTCACTTTTTTCTTTTTGATATGATTTTTTCTTGTGCAGCAAGATAGTTGTATAAATATGTATGCCTATATTGAATTTACAAAAAAGGGGGAAGGAGAAGCAAAGGTATGCCTTTTTCCTTTCTTTTAAATTTGTGCTCTGCTTCCTAGTTGATAGGAGTACCATCAAAGGGTCCTTTTTTTCAGTGATTATAGGCCCTAGCAGTTTACCTGGTGCTGTGCTGAAATTGCCCTTAGGTCCATGGGGGACCCTCATTTATGGTTGTGCTAACAGAGTATATTTGGAGATGGCAGTGTTGGAGTCTGTAGGCATCTGGAAGCTTACCTGATTCTAAGTTGGAGTCCTATTCATGATGTCTGATGTGTGCTGAGACCTATTGGTGTGTTTCTGTGTTTTTTTGGGGGTTACACTGAAGCATTTAATACTCTGGCCACTGGAGATTGTTTGCACAGAGCTATGCTGAAGCACTTGGCTGTCTAGCCATTGAATGATTCCTATTTGCCTCAGACTGAAGAAGCACATGCTAGTCTTTGAAGGATGCCTTTTTGCCCATAACTGTGCAGAAGCACTGGGAGATTTGTCTACTTCAATATGTCTCTTTGCCTGGGATTCTACTGAATCATGTAGTACTTTCCAGAACTAGAGTTTCTCAGTTTCCCTAGCTATGCAAAGGCATGTGATTCCTGGTCTTAGCATTTAACCATTCCATGACCCTAGGGCTCAGAATCTCTTGCTGGTATGCTGAACTGGGACTTGCTGCCAATTTTCTGGAAAGCTGCCTGTGCTCATCTGCACCCCCTCTTTCCTTGAGTGAGAGGTTTGATTTGCAGGATTATGAACTGAATTGGAGAAGTAACAAATCAGTTCCTACAAGAATGTCGATTATATCTGATAGGCCCTTGTTCAGTCTCTGGCCCAGTTTATATTTGAGAGATGCATTCTGAATTTTGGCAAAAGCCTTTTAAGTGGGGGGGGGGGGGAAGCTTTTTCGTTTACTTGGCAGCCATGAACCAAAACACACTGAAATACTCTTAAACTAAAATGAAAAGTGCATTATATGAGTATACTTAGTGTTTCTGAGACAATGTTATATGATGATAAAGAAATAGAGTAAGCCAGATCCATGACTATTGCCTACTCTGGGCTGCAGGGGAAATGTATGTTGGCTTCAGATTGGTGCCAGAAGATGGTGCCTGTGTTCACTTTTCCTTTTCTCTACAAGTAGTGTTATGAATTCAAAATGAGATTTCAAATTTTGAAAGAAAATATATTCTTTAATGCTAATATGTAGTTGTATCATTGAAATAAACAGGCTCTAAGAGATATTAGCAGCTAGGTGGCTTAGGGATAGAGCACTGGGACTGGATTAAGGAAGACTAAATCTGGCTTCAAACATTTATTTAATCATGTGACTCTGGGCAAGTCATTTAACCTTTGTTCTCTTTAATACACTGGAAAATAAAATGGCAAGCAAGTCAATATCATTTGCAAAGAAAATATAGATAATATTGAATAATATTAGATATGCCATGATCCATAACGTAATGAACAATTAGACATGACTGAATGATGAACAACAACAATAAGAGATATTAGAAAAAGAAATATCAGTTGGAACAAATATAAATTTTAATATAAAATTAAGTTAATTTAATATAAAACAAATATAAATAAAATTTGAATGATTGAATACATATCTCTCTTTTATCTCATTTCCAAGGTTTTCAATGCTTTTTTTTGCCCTTAGTTTTCTAACTTGCACTATATTTACTTTTGTCAAATTACATCAGGTTGGTAGTCACCTTGAGGCAATATATACATGATCATTGACAAGTCATTTAACTTGTCGATGCTCCAGCCAACTTGCTAAGAGTATTACTTGCAGATATATTGCATCAATAGAAGGATTTCAATAGTCTATTCTCTACATTGATGAAATCATATGTCCAAATCATTTAAAAACATTTTGTCAAAGAACAAACAAAAGACTTAGAATACTTGATTTATGTTTCTTAATGAGATCCTTAGAAGAGATTGATTATTGGCTTGCATAATAAAGTTAAGAGCAAGCAGGGACATCTTTAGGCCTCAGTTTTCTTTTGGTTGATGGTTGGCATTCCTAATTTTCTGGATTTTGTCCACAGTGTAATAAAAAGCTCTTCTTGGAAGCTTACTTTACCCCTGGACTTCACACATTGGAGTGCCCTCTGAATCTATTTTTTTTCCCTCTCATTAGTCAGTTCCTTCCAGGACTTCCATTTTATGGAGGATGCCATGCCATCTATTTCTTCATTTCTCTGCAGGCTATACACACAACTTTGGACTTTTCCTGGGTACCTTCATTTCTTCTTCTCTCCCTCTAGTTTTTCATATTCCTTCCATGCATTATCTTCCTTTATTAGAATGTAAGTTCTATGAGGACAGAAACTATTTTTTTATTTGTATCTCTATTCCCAGTGCTTACTTAGCATAGTACCTCAAGTATCTAATAAATACTTAATGATTTGACTTAGAGACCATCAATAAGTGTAGATTTATTGATGAAAAGCAACTTGGCTTAGAGCTGGCTTCCAATTCTCCCTCTGATAAATAACTGGCTGTGTGGCCTGAGGCAAGTTACTTATCTTCTTACTTTCCCAAGAATCTTTTTAAGGTTATATTGTTAAGAGTAGGTTCAGGGAATTCTTCACTGGGAGCTCCTTATAGGGATTAAATCACTGGTCTAATAAAAATGTTTTATAGTATTTCATCTGTATAAAATTTTCCACATAATTTTAAAGTATTGGTTTTCCAGGAAAGTTTAAAGTACTTTATGTCTTTATTGCTAAATAGAAGGTTGTGATGTTAACATTAATGACTCTTCTTGGGGAGTAATTTTTGCCTTATTTCTAGAATATATAGCAAAGTTGTAAAACTTCATTGTGGCCAAATGAAACTCAAAGCTCCCAGATTCAATGGTGGTTTTCTTTTTTATCCTAAGAGAATAAAACATGTGAGATTTAAGCTATAAAACAGATGCCTAGATTTAGAGAGGACCTTAAAGGAAGTCATATCCCCTTGCTTATAATCCATAGAAAAAAGAATGTTAGAATTGGAAGGCACTTTGTAGACAAAGTTGTCCAAACCACTCATTTTGTAGATGAGGCAGTTGAGACCCAAGAGGCTCAGTGCTCAGGAATGCATAGCTACTTAGTGACAGAACTGGCATAAAGGCCCAGATTTTCTAAGGATCTTTGCTATGTTCTTTCAACTATGCCATGCTCTTCTTAAATCTAAGGCATTATATAAACTCTCCTCTTTCCCCTCTGCCTACTCTCTTTAGTCATCTCTTCTATCTCCCCCTCCTTCCTCTCCTCTTTGGTTCCTATGTTCCTCTTTCCAACTTTTAAGCAGCTCTATCAAATATGTAGTTACTTATTTCTGCTGTTTCCCAATAGCAGCTATATGGGTTTTAAGATATTATTGAGACTTTTTACCTAATATTATATAAGTTCTCAGAAAAAAAAGGGATTGCCTTAGTTTTGCCTTGGTTTTTCTAGTGCCTAGTAGAGTACCCAAAATATAGTAGATATTCAAATTAAAGCTGTTGGTTGATTGATATTGTGCATTCTCTGGTGTTTTCTACATGTAGTTTGTTTGTACTTGAAGTGTGTACATGTTCAATTAGCCCGTTGTTGTTTTTCCTCTTGCTTTTTAGAATCTGTTTGTCCAACACGAATTCCAGTGGCAGCCCGGGATGAGAAGGGATTTGACATTCTTTTAGGGTTGGGTGTAAAGAAGAAAGTAAAGAAAAGGATTCCACTTTCACCAACTAAGACAAAAGCATATGAAATAACATCACAAGTTGATTTATCAGAGCTCACAAGGTGATTGGTGTCTATCAATCTTGATTTTGTCTAGTCCTAGATAACTGTTGGAATTTAAAATTCACTGAGTCATTGTGTGTTTGTGTGTGTGTTTTTCTTCAGCAATGTTTTCCCAGAAGGTCTTCCTCCTTCATATGTATATGTCTCCACTCAGAGGTTTAAAGTAAAGAAAAGGTGGGACTTATGGAGAATCATCACCAGTGATGGAAGACCCAAATTGCTGTTACCTTAAATGGAGCTGAAAAAACCCTTTCATTTACTACCACCAGCATAATGAATGGCACTCAAGTGGTTGTTTTTGCAGATCCTGATGTTAAGGTAAAGCTACGGGTTTATGATAAAGATATTTGTGAATGTGTACTTGGGATATTTTCAGGGAACAGGAAGAAATTTACTCTGACTTGTGTCTTTTAATTTTTATACCAATAGCTTTTTATTTTTCAAAATATATGCAAAAATAGTTTTCAATATTCACCCTTCCAAACCTTGTATTCCAATTTCTCTCTCTCTCTCTCTCTCTCTCTCTCTCTCTCTCTCTCTCTCTCTCTCTCTCTCTCTCTCTCTCTCTCTCTTTCTCTCTCTCTCTCCCCACACACACACTTCTCTAGAGGCAAGAAATCCAATATAGGTTAAACATGTACAATTCTTCTAAATATATTTCCACATTTATTATTCTGCACAAGAAAAATCAGATCAAAAGAGGAAAAAAATGAGAAAGAAAAAAACAATCAAGCAAACAAAAACAACAAAACAGGTGAAAATACTGTGTTGTGATCTGCATTCAATCCCCATAGTTCTCTCTGGATGCAGAAGGCTCTCTTCATCACAAGTGTATTGGAGTTAGCCTGAATCACTCTCATTGTTGAAAAGAGGCAAGTCCTTCACAATTGATCATCACATAATCTTGTTGTTGCTGTATACAATGTTCTCTTAGTCTTAGTTCCACTTACTTCACGTAGCATCAGTTCAGATAAGTCTCTCCAGGTCTTTCTGAAATCAGCCTGCTGATCAGTTCTTATAGCTCAAAAATATTACATTGCATTCATATACTTTAATTTATTCAGCCATTCCCTAAGTGATGGACATCTACTCAGTTTCCAGTTCCTTGCCACTGGAAAAAAGGCTGCTATAAACATTTTAATACATGTGGGCCTCTTTCCTTTTGTAATGATCTCTTTGGAATACAGACCCAGTACAATACTGGATCAAATGATATGCACAGTTTGATAGCCTTTTGGGCATAGTTTCAAGTTGTTCTTCAGAATGGTTAGATCAGTTCCACCAAAATGTATTAAAGTCCAGGTTTCCCACATCCCCTCTTTTATCACTCTTTTCCTGTCATTTTACCCAATCTGAGGGGTGGGAAGTGATAATCCAGAGTTGTTTTAATTTGCATTTCTTTAATCAAGAGTGATTTAGAGCATTTTTTCATATGGCTAGAAATAGTTTTAATTTCTTCATCTGAAAATTATCTGTTCATATCCTTTGACCATTTATCAATTGTAGAATCAAAAAATTCTTATAAATTCTTATAAATATAAACATAAAATAAATTCTCTATTTTTTAAAGAAATAAGGCCTTTATGAGAACCCTGATGATGTAAGATGTAAAAATGTAAAAACAATTTTCCAGTTTTCTGCTTTTCTTCTAATCTTGGTTTTGTTTGAACAAAACTTTAAAAATTTAATATAATTTAAATTGTCTATTTTACATTTCTTAGTATCCTTTAGTTTTTCTTTGGCCATCAATTCTTTCATTCTCCACAAATCTGAGAGGTAGACTATCCCTTGTTCTCCTAATTTGTTTATAGTATCACCTTTTATATCTAAATCATGAACCCATTTTGATTTTTTTTTCTTGGTATAGGATATTAGATGTTGGTCAATGCCTACTTTCTGCCATTCTATTTTCCGATTTTCCAAACTCTTTTTGACAAATAGTAAGTTCTTATAGCAAATGCTAGACTCTTGGGATTTATCAAACCAGATGATTATTGACTTGTGTCTTTTTGAACATCATCATTTACAATGAAACTGGGTTGGAAAATGTTGATGTTATTGCTTTATTGAATAGTCTTACATGACTATATTTGACAGAAACATGATTGATAAATTTATATAATATTAACATGCAATGGACTTATTAATAAAGTGGTATGCCATAGTGAATAGAGTGTTGAATTAGAAATCAAGAATTGTTGTTTGTGGTTATTCAGTTATTCAGGATGTCTAACTTGGTGCCGTGGCCTACATCATACTAATGCTCTTCTGTCTTCTATTATCTCTCAAAGTTTGTCCAAATTTATACTAATTGTTTACATGACACTTTTTTATCCATCTAATAATCTGCTACCCCCTTTTCCTTTTGTCTTCAATCTTTCCCAACACCAGGGTATTTTTAGATGAAGAATATCTAGGTTCTGATTCTTCTCTATTTTTAAAAATAGCTTTAAATTTTCAAAACATATTCAAATATAGTTTTCAACATTTACCCTTCCAAAACTTCAACACATGTATTTTTGATCATGTGCAATTCACGTTACCCTTGTAACACCTTAGAAAGTTATCTACAAAATTATAGGAAAGGTACAAACACCAAAGTCATTTCCTTTACACGAATGAAATGATAGGCCTTTAATGTATCCACATGTGTAATTAGTCTCAATAAGATTTGAGTTGATAGTGGTCATAGAATTAGTTTTAAAGATACGTTTTTGTAAAATTGAACCTGAATTACATATATAAGTGGCAGTTTATTTTTTTTTTTTTTACTTTTTTATTGAAGTTTTTTTTTTTTTTTTAACATTTGTAAGGATCATTTTCAACATTGACAATTGAAAAACCTTGTGTTTCTATTTTCCCTCTTTCTCCATCCCTCTCCTAGATGGCATGTAATCCAATATATGTTAAACATGGTAAATATATGTTAAATATAATATAGGCATGCATTTTATACAATTATCTTTCTGCACAAGAAAAATCAGACCAAAAGTTTAAAAAAAAGTGAGAAAGAAAATAAAATTCAAGTAAGCCACAACAAAAAGAGTGAAAATGTTATTTTGTTATTCACCTTTAGTTCCCATAGTCCTCTCTGTGGGTGTAGATGGCTCTCTTCATCCCACGATCATTGGAGCTGGCCTGAATTGTTCAAAAGAGCCACGTCCATCAGAATTGATCCTCATGACGTATTCTGATGGAAGTGGATATCTTCATCATAGAGAAGAGCTAACCCAATTCCAATTGATCAATGATGGACAGAATCAGCTATATCCAGAAAAGGAACACTGGGAAATGAGTGTAAACTGTGAGCTTTTTTTTTTTTTTTCTTCCCAGATTATTTTTACCTTCCGAATATAATTCTTTCTTTACAACAACAACAACAACAAAATTCGGTTCTGCACATATATATTGTACCTAAGATATACTATAAGATATTTAATAAGTATGGGAATGCCTGCCATCTAGGGGAAGGGGTGGAGGGAAGGAGGGGAAAAATTTTGGAACAGAAGGGAGTACAAGGTATAATGTTGTAAAAAAAAATTACCTATGCATATGTACTGTCAAAAATATGTTATAATTATAAAAATTAATAATAATAATAAAAAAAGAATTGACAAAAAAAAAGAATTGATCCTCATATAATCTTGTTGCCATCTATCTCTTTGTTCTGATCATTTCACTTATCATCAGTTCATGTCTCGCCAATCCTCTCTGAAATCATCTTGCTGATTATTTCTTACAGAACAATAATATCCCATGACATTCATATACCATAACTTATTCAGCCATTCTCCAACTGATGGGTATCCACTCAGTTTACAGTTTCTTAAGTGGCAGAGTTTAGATTAGAACTAATGTTTCTTTGTCCAGTTTTAATTTAATTTATAGAGACAATGAATCCTAGTTCCAGACATGATAACAGTTAATTAATACTCTAGTCATGCTTCCAATTCAGGGAATTCTGATTGTAGAACATAAACCTACAAATACATATTTTATATTATCTCTTGATTTATCATGCATTTTAAAATTGAATTTTTAAAACTTACAATTTTTTTGTTTCTGTAGATTCTATTTGATGAAGGCTGGCATCAAATCCGTCTCTTAGTAACTGAACAGGATGTAACTTTGTATATTGATGATCAGCAAATAAAAAGCAAGCCATTACATCCAGTTTTAGGTATTTATGTCAGTGGCCAAACCCAAATTGGGAAGTACTCTGGGAAAGAAGAAACTGTTCAGGTAAGTTCCATTATTCACATTTTGCATTCCATGTTGTTAAGTGTTTGCTGACATTTGCAGTACCATATACTATGTGCAATTTTAATTGAATAACAATTTTGAAAAATATTTCCTATGACATTTGGGGATTTCTTCCTCTTGGGTTTGCTTTTTCCCTGTAGGTAAAATAGGGAAAAGAACATGGTTAAGCAAAGGTCATATAATTTGATGTACCTTAAAGTAAAAGCTTTTTGAAAATGAAAATGCCATGTGAAAATAAATAGTCAGGTATGGCTTCAGCTTACACCTAAAGGTATTCATAAAAACAAAACCCAACACAATGTTTATGAATGAGTCGGATATGTCAAGATGGAGGACAAGAGTTTACCTCATGGGTTAAAATAATAAACCATTTCTAAAAAATATAGATATTCACCATCTATGGAGTGAAGCTCTAAACCCCAAGATATAGAATACAAATGCAGCAAGTGATGCAATACACACACTGTTCTTGTGCAATGTATTGTGTTTAATAGTAACTATTTCAATAGTAACAAGAGGTGAAACTATTATTTATGAATGAGTGAATTGCTGTCTGAGGCATTCTCATTTTAGCCCTTTACCTCTGTTAAAAATGTTGTATATTCCTATTTCAAACATTGAGTCCTGAAGGGATTAAAAATTTTGGAATTTTTGGACTTAGGTTGGGTTTCTGAATCATACCTGGGAGAACCATCCTAGGAAATCCTCTCTGGAGTTGGATGGGTTTTAAGTGTATGGATATTTAAGGACCATGGACAATCTGGGTTTTGTAGAACTGAGGTTTTTGTTTTGTTTTGTTCCTCACCCCATCATAATATTATCTCACTACTATCAGAGTGCTTTCCTAATTTTACCATTGCTTATTACATTACTTTTAATTGAACTCAGTGATTCTGAGATTCTAATAATTGCTAATTCCTTTGAAATTTGTGATGCTAGCATTTTTCATTATATTCAAAGTCAATTGTCATTTGTCCTTCTTACCACATTTGTATTTCTTACTTACCATACTTACCACATTGTATTTCTGGTTATAGTTTGATGTCCAAAAACTAAGAATCTACTGTGACCCAGAACAAAACAGCCGTGAAACAGCTTGTGAAATCCCTGGATTTGTAAGTAGCACAAATTCATTTTCAAGCATTTGCTTCAGCACATATTAGATTGGTGATTTAGCCTTCAATTAATGTGTATTTTGCAGTTCATTTTTTTTTGACATGAATATAAATTGTTACACGTAAAAGAAAACTGTTTTGAGATTTACTATACAAAAGGGGAATCACAATATGATACTATCTGAATGGGATGAGAAATGCAAAGAAACAATCCGGTTCATTAAGATGGGAAACACTTATAAGAAAAACCTAATCTACTTTATTTAAAAGTGCTTTCAGTCTCTCACAGACTATCCTACCAGTTGTTCTTCTTTATGGGGAATAGAAGGAAAGAAAGAAAACCCAAAACAAAATTATAGTAATTTTTATTGAGATTATTTGTGTATAAAAATAAAGTTGGACCAGATAAAAACAAACACAGGATATTTTGTCAAAAAACAATGTAGTTAATAGATTGCTGTACTTGGGGATTGGGTTCAAATTTTGCCTTTGATTTACTGTCTACTGTCTACTTTTATCTCTCTAGTAGTCAGTTTTCTCACTGTCAATTTAGAATAGATATTCTCTAAATCCCTTCCAGCTCTAGGTATATAATCCTTTTATAATTGAACTTCTATGTCAGGAATATTTGATTATCTTCAGCTGAACAAAACACTCACTTATTGTACAAGATATTAGGCCTAGCTATGAATGTATGATTAAATCATGAAAATTATTGTGTATTTTTCAATTTACAATGAATGATTATTTTAAATTTTTAAATTTTTTGGGGGTGGGGTTGTTTCTGAATTAGATTTCTTTGAGTACATACAATATGTTTATGCAGAATCAGGAACCCAAAATAGGAACTCACTAAAATTTAGGAGGAGCAAGCTGAAGGAATTTAAACAGCATAATTTTAATTTAAAAAGTAACATAATGATATATAATAATTATATATCTTTCAATAATTAATAATATGTAACTTGTTTGAATATCCCTTTTATTATGGGAAGGGGAAGAAGTATGTTAATACTTAATATCAAATGTGGTTTGATTATTAGATAGCATGTGCTTTCTTAGATTAAAAAATAGGCCTTTAAAAGATTATAATAATTTATTATATTGCTATTTATTTGATTATATTTAAATTGCTTTCAGCACTTAAAACTCATGTTCAATTTCTTTGGTAATTAATAGCTGTTTGATTTGAGTCATTTAACTCAGATAAACCTCAATTCTCTCATCTGTAAAATGTCAATATTACTACCTAATTCACAGGATAGTTGTAAGAAAGTTCTTTCCAAGCCATGAAGTATAAATGTTATTTCTTCTTTTTCCTAAGTCAGAGGATAAAACATTATGATCATTTATATATATTGAATGTAATGATTATATTTTACATTAAAAATTTGATTACTTATATATTTTGTTTTTGTTCTTGTTGCAGAATGGAGAGGTAAGCCTGAGTCATTTTATTTACCTTACTGTGTCACAGAACACTTTGGAAATATTAAATATCTTTCTAACGACTGTAAGTAGATTGATCAGCTAGAAACAACTATTATAAATGTAGTCTTGCACTACAGAATCAAAAGTTTTCATATTGAATGAAATGATCTTGATCTGCATTTCCCTGTTACATTGGCTTTAAATGGAATTTACTTATGGAATTTTTCTTCTAGTAAATGAAAATTATTTTCACTTTAATTGCTGGTGTAACACTGGTGACAGTATTATAAGGCATCTAACAAAGAATTTGAAATAAGGTTATACTATAGCTTTGCTAAAAGCTGAGACCTTAAAGAAGAATTGAACAAGAATTCCTGAAAAGTCTCACTGATACTGTTTGCAAACAGATTTAGTAAACTTGATGTTCTAAGCTGATTCAACAAAAAGGCTTCTTTAGAATAGTCTTGAGTGGTAGCCTAGCTTTAGGGGTCAAGATAAGTTATTTATCATTCCTTATTCAATATTCTCTTTCTGCTCAAATTCAGAGGAATCTATTTCATTTTTAGAGAAGATACAGTCTTAGTAGTCAGTATGTTTTCTCCACTAGGTGATTTCTGAATTTTTTCTACCTGAAGAAGGGTCCCAAAATACTGTGTTGGGCAATTTTTTAGTGTCCATAGATGTCATGTCTATTAAGAGATACAAATTGAATTAAGCTAATTTGCCAGGGCAAATAGTCAAAGATCAAAAAATGTATATGATACATGCATTGTGAAGGAATAATTTAAGAACTTAATAAATTCTCACTTATCCTGTCTCTGAATTTGTGTGATCTGCATTAACTATTTAAGAAAGGCAATAAAGGTTTTACCATACCAATTTCCTGTTCATACTCTCATCTGTGGTAGTCCAAGTACCTAAGAACAAAGTGACAGTGAAATTCCATTAAGATGAGTCATTCAAATGCATGTTTAAAAGTTTGAAAAGTTTAAATTTATGTCTTTGCTTATTTGTTACTTTGATTTGCATAGTGCCTGAATGGTCCCAGTGATGTAGGCTCTACTCCAGCTCCTTGTGTATGTCCACCAGGAAAACCAGGACTACAAGGCCCCAAAGTGAGTGAATTCTGTGTTGCAATTGTAAAAAAGAAAAATTGTTTTTTTTTTTCTTCACATGCCTTTCATTTCAATTAAATATTTTTATATGAATCTATAATTTTCACTGCTATAGGGAAATGCCAATGAGGAAACCCTCTTTCTTAATGTATATCAACAACTAATAAGTCTTGAGAGTTGGCTGTACCATTTCTCTATCATCACTATTCTAAATGTGGTCTTGTATAATTTTTATCTGCCTAAATTATCAGTCTTTCAAAGAGGAAGATGATTTTATTGCCCCACTGTCAATAGGGCAAGAATTTTCAGTTTTTGTATTGGTAATAGAATCCATGAACTTCATGAGCATCATGTTTTAACCAATTGATTTACCTGGTCAAGGTAGATGTATGATTTGCAAAATAGTTATTATTTTTCATTTTCTCCTACTTGGTAATATTTGCTGTTGAATTTGGAAAATGAAAATATCAGATTCAAAATAAGGCTCTGTAACTAATTTTAGTGTTGCAAGTAAAACTTCCTATGCCAAATCTAGTGGCTCAGATTATATTTAATAAGAATGTGTAATGTCAAGTTTAATTTAATTTCCTATTTCTAAATTGCTAGCATCATGATTTCACCATGACTGGAACATCTTCCCTTTATTGTCTGTTGTCCTATTAGCCAAACATATAATTTTGATTTTTCTAGCTTGTATGTCAATGCCATGTGTAAACTTTCATCATGTCTTTCATGCCCTGCTTATAATTAAAATCTAAATCTGAGTATGTTAAACCTAAGATCAAATACTATCATGAAAGTAAAACTGAAAAATCATTGCATCAATTTATTCTATATTGGCATCTTTTCTGAAGTTTGTAATAGCATGTTTATATGTTGGGTCAGATGACCTGAAATTCTGTGATTTGAGTTTATGATTTTGGGATGTGTTAGTTTGTTTTTGGACTGAATTTAGAAATTTTATTTAAAAATATCTTTCATTTAAAGAGTTCATGTTTTATGGAATTTTAAAATTTAATTGGAAAGTTAGAATGTTATAAGTTTAACAAAACTTGATGTCTTGAACTTTAAGGAGAACCTCCTTTGTTAGACAATTAGTGATATTTCTGAAAGAGGGGTGTGTGTGTGTGTGTGTGTGTGTGTGTGTGTGTGTGTGTGTGTGTTTGGCATTTACAACAAAGATGTATAGGTATGCTACATACTGATAGACAAAAAGAAAGAAGGAAAATGAGTTTTGGTGGCTGAATCATGGAATTCTGAACTGTTAGACAAATTCCTGTGGTCTGAGAAAGGGCAGATGTGTGGTAACTTAATAAATAGAAGGGAGATCCCAGGCTAGAAAGTTCTCTAACATGCTTTATAAAATTATCCATTCCCAATAGTTGTATTTAATTCTCTCCCCCCCTAAATATTAGAATGTTTCTCTGACTGATAATCATAGAATCATCTATGTCTTGGTAACCATTGTGGAAAATAAACCTTATATTTTTAAGAAATTTTAATTTGTAAAACTGGAGGAAGTTCAAATGGACAAACACAAATATAGCTATACGTAGACATATATGCATGTGTGGGTGCACACCCTCCCCCCACATCCCCACCCATGCACTCACATACTCAGTATCATCTCAAAAGCATAATAATTCACTTATATTACTTCCACTTCCATTAACCTAGGAAAGGACTCTGTATCTCATTTCCTTGTCCCGTCTCTCCCTCTGGTAAAGAGATTTTATTTCCAAAATATATCCTATCAGGTAGAAATTACTTACATTTTTATAGCTCTTGTTTCTAGATTTTGAAGTATTGTTTTTGCATCAGATTTTAAAATGTGATTTCTTTTTGCCAACTGTTAAATTCTCTTTAGAATCTTGCATTCTACTTTAAAAACTATTTAGCATCTTTTTTGGTGCCCCTGAAGTAAATTGAGCCCTTTTCACTTTTCCTATTGTATTTCAGGAAAATGGCATAGGTCTTTAACCAATGGCCTAAAAATTGTTTTGGAACAAGGACACTGGCTTCACACAGCCTTTTCTAGCCTGCTTAGATCTTTAGTTAAAGTATAATAACTAGACCTTATGGGAATGATCTCTTATCCAAAAGAATAGTCCACATACTAGGGAGCTGATTCTAATTCACTCGTATATGTTCCAGGAATTTTTTAGGGACTTATTAAGTGAGTACAAAGGCTGTATAAGTTTTAGTAGGATGTTCCAAGCTAAGCTCCTAGAAAAATCTTTACCAGAATTGGAGAAAAATATGTAGTCTTTTTTTCCACATTAATTGTTTTTGTTTTGTTTTGTTTAAATTATTGAATAAATGGTTACTTTCTCATTTGAAATGCTGGTTATAGTACTACTCTGGTGTAGTCACTAATTTCCCAAAATATATGTCACGGTTTATTGTTCATTTTTTAAGGCCAGATTAAGGGACAGAGATTAGGTTGTTATTATTGCATATTACTTATACTATGTTTTTTGTCCTACCAATGGACATAACTGTTTTATGATTTATTTGTTTACTTTTGTCTTTCAAGGGAGAACCTGGACAACCTGGGAATCATGGCTATCCAGGACAGCCTGGTCAAGATGGTAAGCCTGTGAGTACTGAAAGCTTAGTCATCTATAGTCCTCTCATTATAAAATTAGCTTGTATCATGCTCTACCTCCTATTTCTCATTTCCCCTTCCCCCCATATTTCTTCATTTCACCCACTAAATATTGTTGATCCTTGATATATTCTAGTATAAGATATAGTCAAAATGATTTTATTTATTCCTATGGTTTTCTCTTTTATCAAAATGATAATTTGTAAGATAAATACAAGCTTAAAATTATTTTATTATCACATGAATATTCTTTCTTATTGATTTGGCTTTTAAAGACATGTATTTTGGGATACATGATAAAAGGGAAAAAACTTACTTTGAAAAATTAAATTTACAAATGAGTCTTTTGTCCTATGTATTTTACTGGCAGAAAAGTATTAGTACATTTTGACATACTAAAGATATTAATTCAAGCTAGTTGCAAAAGAAAACATCTTTTAAATATTTCAGGAAAATTCATTAAGAATATGTCCTTATAGGGAGACATATTGCACTGCATTTTTTTTTCTCCTGATGGTTTAGATTCTTCCATTCTTTCCAAACTATTATATTGGATTTCTGAATGATATCTCTGTGTTTTTCCAAGTGACATTTTCTCAGAATAAATAAATGTATATATGTGTATGTGTATATTTATATATTACATATATATATTATATATTATATATATTACATATATGTGTGTGTATGTGTGTTGGGGAGAGAGCAACTCTTAAACATTTTATCTTAAAGCATTGTTATTTTTAAGATCACATTGTTAGGACAATCAAATGTAAATCATAAAATGAACATAGAAAGTCACAAAGTTCAAAGAAAGGTCCCCTGATAGTAGATACTCTATGTGATCTAGGGCCTAGATAACTTTTTTTCTGAAAAAAAAATTTACTTATAGGTCAATTATATTGACATTTCAGGTGAATATAATTAAAGCTTGAATATTGTGGGAAAATGCATTACCTCTACAATTCACTATAGCATGAAACAACACTTCAAAAATTCCATACTTGACAAGGTTTTGAAACAACACATCAAAACTTCCATACTTGACGAGGTTTTTTTTTCCTTGTATGAAAGAAGTATTTTAAATTATGTTTAAGATTTTATCAAAACTATACTTCAATGTATATGTGTGTGTATGTGTATTCATATATGTTGAGATAGCAAAATTCATCATTAAAAAGAAAAGATTAATAACAAGAATTTACCCTTGTGCTAAATGTCTGGGATTTTATTCTTTTTTTATAGCTTTTGATTTACAAGATATATTCATGGATAATTTTTCAGCATTGACAATTGCAAAACCTTTTGTTCCAACTTTTCCCCTCCTTCCCTCTATTCCTTCCCCCAGATGGCAGGTAGTCCAATATATGTTAAATATGTTAAAGTATAAGTTAAATACAATATATGTATACATGTCCAAATGGTTATTTTGCTGTACAAAAAGAATCAGACTTTGAAATAGTGTACAATTAGCCTGTGAAGGAAATCAAAAATGCAGGCAGACAAAAATAGAGGGATTGGGGATTCAGGATTCTATGTAATGGTTCATAGTCATCTCCCAGAGTGCCTAGATAACTTTTTAAGGAAGGCAAATGTTTCAAACACAGAATATTTCCTAGAGAAGAGTCATTGATGTTCTTGAAATCTTATCTCTAAGCACAAGGAAAACATGAATATTTTCTTTCTTACTTGAAGTATAATGTTTTGTCATGCTAAGTTGCAACTTTTTTTCCCTGCTGAATTTGAAACCTAACACTGTTTTTCCAATTTTTTTCTATCAGTTTATTAACTCAGTACAGTGTTTCCTGAAATTTGTATGTGTGTCCAAGCAACCAACCACACTTTCTGAGGGAAACCCTTTGCATATTATGTCTTAAGGAATTCTGATTAACATGGGAGTTTAATATTAATCTAGTCAGGCACATCCATAAAAAGAAAGAAGGAACCCACAAACCACAAAATGCTACTCTTCTTCCTTTCTTCAATATAAACATTAGTTATAAAAATGTAATTTTGGTAACAAATTTTTACAATTTGAAAGATTACAAAAATGTCAGAATTGGGAGAGATATTAGAGATCATTTAGTCTAATTTTCTCAATTTATAGATGAAAAAAGAAGCACTAAGATGATGAATCACTTGCTCAGAGTTACCCAAATATTAAGGGATTTGAATTTGACTCTTTCTAAACTGAATTGTACTTCATTGAATTGAGTTTTCTTCAAAAGTTAAACCTAAACAGTGTTTTAAGACATATTTTGTAGTTTGAAAACAGGCAATTAAAAGATAATTTATTAAGTTCATCTTTTTTATCTTTTGGAGAAGTATCTTCATTAACTCAACTCTTAAAAGTTATTTCCTTCTCAGGATTTTGAGGTTAGCTAAGGGATTTTAAAAATTAACCATTGCTTTAAAGTCCAGGATCTTGCATAGGTCCTTTCTGTTGAAAGAAATGATTAACAAGCAATGATTTTGGGAGATTCAGATTTCTCTTCTTCCTTTATCTTCATTTCAATACCTCAGTTTCTAAAGCTGAACTAATCTTCTTTGTTTGACTCCACTGAAACTTACAAAGACTCTCTGAGGTGAATAGATGCAATAAAACTCAGGTAGAGACAGACATTTTTGTCTAAATTTTTCAAGACAGGGGGTGGTCTGGGTATGGAGATAATTTTTCAGTCCGAGGGTAAGAGAATGTCATAAGCATCCTCTCGTTAGAGTAAGGTCACTTCTCTTCTCATTAATTGTAAACCAATCAGAGTTGAATGTCATTGAAAAAGGGCATATAAACCATGACTCCACTGCCATGATGAGTCTTTATTCTGAGACAGATGACCAAATGATCATCGTATTATTAAAGTGATGACATAATAAAATTATTGAATTATCCAGAAACATTGAAATATTATGCTTAATTTTACCAGGTAGGTAATTCTTATAGGTCTAGTTCCTTTGTCTTCTTGAACATTTTTAAGCATCCACTGTCAAGAGCAAATATACATTTGAAAATGAACTTGTATCTGAAAATGAGCTATGCAATAAGAATAAGTATGTAGACTCTACTTCTTGAAGCCAAGATGTCAGAGTAAACAGTGTACTGCTATTACTCTACAATGTTTTCAGTCATAAAATAGAATCCCAAATAGGTCTTAGAGCAGTGGAAGTGGTAAGGAAATGGTGAAATAATTGTTTGGCATAGGAAACTTGAAGAATTGGAAGTAGGGATCCTTCTTACTTGGGCAGGAGGGGAGAGGAAATGCTGTCCAAGACAGGACACTTCTTAGGGAGCCAGAAACAAGTCCCACCTCAGCAAACCAACAGGAGATCCTGAGCTCCAATGTGATGAAGCCAGAAAACATTACCACCAGGAACCCCATGTGCCTTGGCAAAGCCAGAAGAGCCAGCAAACTTGAACTCTAGGAATTACCACATGCTTTGGTGTAGCCCTGGTCAAACAGGCATTCTCCAGAACCAGACTTCCATATGCTTCAGTGTAGCCTTAGGGAAACATAAATATTATACTGGGTCTTATCACTAATATTAGGACTCCATCTCAGCACCAGGTAAATTGTCAACACCTACACCTTCCAGCAGTGCTAGTCACCTCCCAGCAATTCTACTCAGTCAGCACTAGATATGAGTCCTCTGTGGGCCACACGGTAACATTAGTGCAGCAGTACTAGGTGAATAGTTAGGTCCTATAACCTCTGCCACAAAAAGCTCGAGATAGTACTTCTTCTACCTCAGGAGCAGAACTCAAATTTAAAAGAAAGGAAAAAGGCAGAGATAGAGGAGTAAAAAACAATAAAAAAGAACCTGACTGTACAAAATTATCATGACATGGCTGACACAAATTCAGAAGAGGACAAAAATGTCAAAACACCCAAAGATAAATGGTAAAAGATCTAAAGCCCAGAAAGAAGTCATGGAAGAGCTAAAAACAACAACAACAACAACAACAACAACAACAACAACAACAACAACAACAACCCAAAACTTAAAAATCTTATAAGAAAGGTAAAAGAAATATTGGGAAAAGAAATGAAAATGATGCAAGAAGATTATGAATAAAAGAAGCAACTGCTTGGAAAACAATTAAAAAGTAGAATTGGCCAAATAGCAAAGGAGACACGGAAATCCACTGGGGGAAAAAAAAAACAACTCATTAAATAGTACAACTGACCAAATGGAGAAGAAATAATAAAAGCTAATAAAGGAAACAAAATCCTAAAAGTGATAACTGGGCAAGTGGAATTCAAAAGCAAGCAAATTCAAAAGAATGAGAAAAATGGAAGAAAATGAAAAAAAAAAAAAAAAGACCAGTAAAATAGATCCAGGAGAAACTGTCAGAATCATTGGGCTTCCTGAAAACCATAATCAAAAGGAGGACTTAGCATCTTTCAAGAAATTGTCAAGGAGAACTGTGCTAATATACCTGAAACCAAAATGGCAAAATAGGCATTGACAAAGATTCTACATCTCTGGAAAGACTCCAAAATAAAAACTCTAATGATATTATAATCAAATTTCAGAACTCCTGGGTCAAGGAAAAATACTGCAAATGGCTCAAAAGAAGCATTCAAATATCTGGAAGTCACAATTAGATTAACATAGTTACATGGCAGTTCTAAAATTAAAGGACTGGGGGTCATGGAATAGAATATTCCAGAAGACAAAGGAACTAGACCTATAAGAATTACCTACCTGGTAAAATTAAGCATATTATTTCAATTAAAAAAATTACCATTCAGTAAAATAGAAGGAATTCAAGCTTTAATAAGGAGAAGACCAGAGCTAAATTAATATAACAAAAATAACAATTTGCCCTAAAGTAATTTACCTCCTATTCAATATCATACTAATCACACTACCAAAAATGATAACTAGAAAAAATATCAAAATTCATCTGGAAGAACAAAAAACTAAGAATATCAAGGGAATTAATGAAAAACTAATACAAAAGAAGGTTATCTACCAGGAACTCAAACTATATTATAAAGCAATAATCATCAAAAGTATCTCGTACTGGCTAAGAAATAGAGTGGTGGATCAGTGGAATAGATTTGGTACACAAGAATGATCAATGACCATAATAACCTATTTTTTTTTTTTATAAACCTAAAGACTCCAGCTTGAAGGGAAAAACTCACTATTTGAGAAAAACTACTGGAAAAAATGGAAAACAAATAAGATGCAAGCTAGTCATAAATCAATATATGACACCAAATATCAAGATAAGGTTAAAATGGGTGCAGTATTTACACATAAAGGGTGATACCATAATCCAACTAGAAAAGCAAGGAATAGCCTATTTACAGATTTATGAAGAGGGGAAGAATTTCTTTTTTTTTCCTTTCCTTTTTTTTTTTTTTTTTTTTCCCCTGAGACTGGGGTTAAGTGACTTGCCTAGGGTCACACAGCTAGGAAGTGTTAAGTGTCTGAGATGAGATTTGAACTCGGTTCCTCCTGAATTCAAGGCTGGTACTCTATCTACTTTGCCACCTAGCTGCCCCAGAGGGGAAGAATTTATGACTAATCTAAAGATAGAGTTACAAAATTACAAAAGGTTATTTTGACTATAATCAAAAAACTTGTACAAATAAAACATATGCAACCATTATTAGAAAAAAAACAGAAAGCTGGAAAACAATCTTTATAAGTGTCTGTGAGAAATGTCTCATTTCTTTAATATAGAGAGACCTGAATTTATAAGAATACAAGCCATTCCCCAACTGATAAATGATCAAAGCATATGAACAGGGAGTTTTCAGATGGAGAGATCCAAGCTATGGGTATCTGAAGAAGTGCTCTAAGTCACTTTATCAGCTCACGTCTATTATATTGACTAATAAGACAAAAAAAAAAAAAAGAAAGAAAATGATAAATGTTGGAGGAGATGTGGGAAAAGTAGAATTGTGAATTGATCCAGTAATTCTGGAGAGTAATTTGGATGTATATCCAAAGGACAACCAAGTGTGTATTTTTTGACTCAGAAATATCAATACTAAGTTTGTATCCCAAAGAGATTATTTAAAAGGGGAAAGGAACTACATCTGTGAAAATAATCATAGCAGTCCCTTGTAACGGCAAGAAATTGGAAATCGAAAGAATACCCATCAACTAGGGAATGCTTTAACAAGCTGTGGTATATGAATATAATATGATACTATTGTGCAATAAAAAATGATGAAAAAGCAAATTTCAGAAAAAACAGAGATTTGTATGAAGTGATGCAAAGTGAAATGAGTAGAACCAGAAAAACAACATATATAGCATCAGCAGTACTGTGTGATGATCAACCATGAATGACTCAGCTCTTCTCAGCAACATAGTGATCCAAGAAAATGCAAAGACTCAGGAAGGAAAATGTTATCTTTATCCAGAAAAAAAAAAATGGACTCTGAATGCTATTGGAGAATATTCTTTTCACTTATCTTATTTTTGTTTTTTTTTCCTTTTGATCTATTTCTTCTTTCACAGCTATGTCTAATATGGTGATACATTTTACATAGTGCATGAATAAACTATATCAAACTACCTACCATCTTGAGAAGAGGGAAGGAGAGAGAGGGAAGGGGAAAATTGGAATCTGATATCTTACTCATTATACAGACACAGTAATTAAGACTATTGAAAATTGGTCTTATTTACAAGCTTTATGGGCCATTAAGTACATTTAAAAGCATCATCAAATGGCTCCACTGAACCACCAATGAAAACATCTCCTGGACTCACTTTGATATGAAGTGCTCTTAAAAGTTTTACTCTGGTCTCACTACCATCCTAGTCCTGAGGTTTTGAGTTATCACCCCTTCCTTGTTGGAATTCTGATTCCCCTGAGTTAAACTATTGGCCAAGTTTATTTAATTTGGGCTCTAAGATTTCTCTAGTTGTATAGGTTCCACTCATAGCATGCTATAATAGAACAAAAGGACTCAAATGTTTCTTCCCCTCTCCTCAGTGCCTCCATTAAAATATCTTATGGAATATAGACTCAAAATGGAGCCAAGAGATGATGAATGGTTCATGAATGAATCAAGATTCTATAGACAATAAGTGTAAAATCTGGGATTTGAATTTAGGTTTTTTGACTCCATATCCCCTTCTTTTTTTCAATATAATCCATTTCCTTACAGGATCAAAACAAACAAACAAAATATACAATGATCAGGCATGGGCCAAAGCTGAAGCTATACATTGGTCTCTAATTCAAGAAGAACTCTTGAACTAGCTGAATTTCTAAAGGACATACCTTAAAGGTATTTTGCAGACTAGAATAAAACCATCACTGATGCCCTTGATGATAGCTGTAACCTGTTTTATTTTTTCTTTGTGATGGACAGTATTGTATAATGATTTATACTCCCTTGAGAATTCCAACAAAAGGATCTCCAAAATGTGTGAAAATCCTTCTTGGATTTTCAAGTGTTAATGAATTGTCTTTTACATGGAGAAGATACTAGAATTAGTTGATAATACAAACATGGGTATTATTACAACTAATTCAGAAATATTTATTCTCAAATTATATATTTATCTTTAAATATAAAATTTCTTAATGATGGAGTGATATTCCATTATGCTTGATCTATTCTTGGTAAACTCAGATAATCTGGAAGTTTTAGGTTTATTGGGAGTTTTAGCTTAGAAATCACATTTTTAAAGGTTCATTTAAAAATCTTTCCCCTTGTACTCGATGTGAGGTTGGGTGGCCAGGCAGGAAGGAACTAAGAGCCAAAACAGCTGAGTATCATTAGTGACAGTCAGGGGCCAACACATGGAGGGAGTGGAAGGTGTGGGTGGAGCCTTTAGCCTGACCATTAAAGCCATCTGGGCTGAGGAAACTTGGATAGAAATATTTTAAGGGAATTCTGCTTTGTTTGGATTTAGTTCTATGCAATCCCCCTCTGAAAGCCATTTGAACCCTTTTCATATTAAAGCATGATCAAGCCAAGTTTAGGTTTTTAATAGAAAGCTATTCCATTTAGGAGAAATACTAATGTCTATAAAGAAAATGCCTATAGCCAAAACTAAAGGGCTGTTTCCTTCTTTTTGTTTGTTTTTCTCAATCAAATTTCTCTATTACCTTAGTGATTAAATGCATTAATAGCTATGACTTTTGAGCACAAAAATATGACCAAGAACAAAGCAAAAATATCATTTTGGATTTAACTTTGCCTTTTGTTGCTGTTGTTGTTATCGGGTAGAGTTGGAAAGGAACTTAGAATTCACTGAGACTAGCTGGACTATATTATACATAAGGAGATATAAGACCAGAGAGAATAACCAAAAGTTCTTTGTCCTTCATTCTCAAAGAGTACCATGATGACAGGGGGCCATGACATGCAAGTGAAGTGAATTTAAGCTGTGTAATGTCACCTGCCTCATTTCCCCCTCCAGAACCATCTGGGTCCAGTGGACAAATATAGATTAGGATTATTGGACATGGCCCTAGATAACTGAAAGTAAACTTTAAAAATCATGCTTAATTGATAATTCAGGATAATCAAGGATTTATACTATGTAGTATAGCTATGAAAAGAAAAAGAACAGACAATTTCATAGATTGGTCATAATGCTATTTTAACTTATCCCATGTATTTGTACCTTTCCATGTTATGTCTGAAAAGCTGTTTTTGTTATTTTTCTCAAGTTAACTAGTCAACAAGCAATTATTAAGTGCTTATTATGTGTGAGGATACTGTGCTAAGCTTGGGGAATGTAAATACAAGTAAAAAGAAAGACAGAATATGAGATTAGGGGTAGAGATCTGCAGAAGAAGTTCAGGAAGTCAGGAGGAATGAAAAAAGAAGGCTGATCTGGTCATTTCTTAAAATGAAGGTTCTGGGAAGAACTGAGTAATCAGAAGACACTGGGAGAAATTGACCAATCAGATGTAGACATTATTCTAGGATGAGAAGGCTCCTGGGAAATTCAAAGAAAGAGATGATCATAGAAACAGGAGCCAGTTTTGTGTCTCAAGACTTCTAATTTTTGTGCCTTAAAAAAAAAGCATATGTATTATTTTTCAAAGCATTTTGCTCTATGCCAGGCACTGTGCTTAATGCTGAGCAAAAGAAAGGCAAAATATATGATCCTACTTTCATAAAATTCACCTTTTAATGGGAGTATGGAATAGATATATCATAAATGCCCATGATACACATACACACACAATGCACACACATGCACAAATATTTTATTGATGTTCTATCAGTGCCTTTTTTATTAATAATAAAAGCTAAGATTTTCCCCCTGCAGCTTTGATAACTTTCTCTCTAGATAACATATGTAAAGCACTTTGCAAATCTTATAAACTATATAAATATTACCTGTTATTATCATTGTGATACTTTGTGAATCAGTTCATGACCACCTTCATACTTTAAATTGCCTCCAACACTGATATTCATTTGGCATACTTGGTCTAATCTGAAAACGTTGTTGCCTTTGTACTCCTTTGAATCATTTTTACTTCCTTTATAATCACAACCAGGACTATGATGTTAGTGTTTAGGTGTGGTCATTCTACTGTCCTAGACAATGGGAAAACTATTATAAAATTGTTTTTAGACTTCCCCCCTTCCCATTTTCTCTTTACTTTTTTTTTTTTTTTTTTTGGTTTTTATCCTTAAATGTCCTTAATATGACTTTGATCAGTTGGGTCTTTTAATAAAATTTCTTTAAATTATTTTTACTCATCCCTTCTACTATTTTATGAATAGATGGTGCTCACAATCTTTTCATTATCTTTCTTCCTAAGATTTTACAAATGAATTTATATTTGAAATTTACTTTTTTTTTTTTTTTTTCTATTATCTCTTTCAAGTTGGCAAGTAAATCAACTGATTAAGGTTCTTTTAGCCACCTTGTTATAACACTATTTATATCAGTTAAACATCTGTATAAAGTTATGATAATTGATGTTTATACCAATTTTTTCTATTCATTATCCATGTTTCATTATCAATAACTTGTTTAAATGGGTAGTAGTTATTGTTTCATTTGTATACTGTATCATTTTTCTAATTTTAATTTTAGCCTTTGTACTGACTTTTCTCTAACAAGCTTGTAGTTTGACTGTACAAAGGCAACTTATTCAAGGTAATGACTTCCATATCAGTAATGAATCAGTAATGAAGTCTGTACATTTTTGCTTTCTCTCATTCCTTATTTCTGACCCATGTTCTTCAATTCTTTGTCACTGTCACTCATTCCCCTTTTTGAATTTAAGTCACCTTAATTAACATATATTTTATTAATTTAAGTCACCTTAATATATGTTAATTTGCTTTGAAAGATATCACTGAATAATTATTTGAATTTCTCCAACCTTTTATCCTTTCTAGCTAACATTTGTTATCAGTTGTAGATATGTTGATTGTGGTCTTTGTGCAAATGTTGATCATGTGCACTATATTAAGAATTGGCCAGATATGTCATGAAATTATATTTCTTTTTGCCTTTGGTTATATAATAAAACCAATTTTGTCACTATTTTTCTTTTTTTTTTTTTTTTTTTTTTTTTTTTTTTGCCATTCCAAGTAGAGTACATGAACTCTTTACATGTAACTAACATCCTATTTTTTCTGGACTTGTTTATAAAAATTCACTTGATGACAACATTGATGTGATTCAATTCCCTAAGAAGCAAATTTGCTTATAGAATGGGTTTTAATAGCTCATATTATGAGTATCAACAACCAAGTTAATGTTTTTTAGCACAAGCTAATCCCCTTTGTGCTACCTTGTTGCCAACCTTGAATAAGAGAGAATAAAAGGACTTAAATGTTTTTTATTTTGATTTATTATATCACATCCAGATAATTACTGAATATCCAATAAATATTGAATACTTATTCATTCTGTTGCTGATACTATACTGCTCTATAGAACTAAGAAACATATAATTTTTAAATGTGAACCTAACCTGGAATTTATGTTACCACCAGATCTATATAATTTGTTGCTTATCAAATATGGATATTACGAAAGGCTGATATGACAATGAGAGTTGCTATTCAATGCAGATATCATTACATAATAAAGAAAATTCAATATTATTCTTCCATTTTAGAAGTTCAGGTGATTATCTTTTTCACAAGAACACATTAAACAAGAAAAGTGAAATTTTCAAGAATTATGCTTTGATATTGTGATTTGTTTGTACTTCTCAGTAAATAATATTTAAAATAATAAGAATTTCTCCCACATTTTCAAGTAATCAAGAATTTAGAAAAAAAATTTATAAGCTATATCTAGAATATGAATAGAATGACTTTTACAAGTAATTGTTAATTCTTGCACTTTTGAAGATTTATTCTTCTTTGGTTTCCATTTCAGTACTATACATATTCTCTGGAGGAGTGTAACATAATGAATCATGAAGGAAAATTAAATTGATTCTGTATTTTTTGCAACCCTACAATTTGGCAGTGAGAAGTTTTTTCCTGAAAGTGAGTCATTGACAAAGGGATTTTCTGTGAACATGGAAAAGACTTTACAGAAATTTCTCAGAAATTGGGATAGGGAGTGGAGATTCTGAACCACTAATATTGACAAAAATGGAAAAATTCATGTTCAACAGCTCTAATGAATCAAAGTTCATACAAAAGTTAAAATGGCACAATACCACTCTTCAGTACATGAATGTATTTGAAATATAGTTCAGCTGAAAGGAGGCATTGCCATTAGTTAGATTATAACATCAGAGCAATAACATTTAGTTATACAAAGGCATTTTCTTATTTTGTTAGTTTTAGTGCATAGTTTAGTGTCACTTTTCATTTTAAGTTGTTGCGTAGAACTGATCTTCTTACTAGAAGCCATTTCCACTTTTATATTAAAGTCCAATTTTGTCTCTCTTGATTGTTTTTCTTGGTTATTCGTCCTGGGCCCCCTGCTTGGGCTTTTTAAATTTTTTTAAATTTTTAATTGCTATCAATGTTAATGTTTTCTCTAACTCATAAAATGAATGGTTGTTGCCATTTTTATTCTATAAAGTTTTTAAGAACACACTCAACTATAAGCTTTTGTGATTTTCATGTAAGAAACAGTAGCTAAGTGTTAGAATGAAAAGCATTCTCAACTCAGTGTCAATTTAATTTTAGTTCAGTTCTCACCTCAGACACTTAATAGGTTGCTATGGGACCCTGAATAAGTCATTGAATCTCTCTAGACCTTATTTCTAATTCTGAAAATAAGAGTAATAAAATTGCTAACTTCACAGGGTTGTGAAGATCAGATGAGATAATTAATATATGTAAAGTGCTTTGCAGATTTTAAAATGCTATATAAATGTTAGTCAATAAATATTTAGGAAGCACCTATTATTTGCCAGATTCTGTGTTAAGTTCTAGAGATATATTAAAAGCAAAAACAAAAGTACAAAAGACAATACTAACTCACAGTCTAATGGAGGAGGAAAGAACAAGCAAGCAAACAACTGTATACAGATAAGCTATATCCTGGAAAAATTGAAAATAATCAATACGAAAAGAGATACTATAATGGGGAAGAATCAGGAAAGGCTTCTTGTAAAAGTGGAATTTTAGCTGGTAGTTGAAGGAAATCAGCTAAAGAAAATTATTAAGGAGAGCACACCATACATGGAAGAATAGCTAATGAATATTCCCAAAGTCAGAAAATGAAGGGGCTTCTTCTAGAAATAGCAAGAAAAATCAATCTCATTCAATCCCAGAGAATGGGGTGTGGAGAGGGAAAAGAATATAGAGGTGATATAAGGTACCTTTGAGGGTGGCAGATTGTAAAAGGTTTTGAATGCCAAACAGAGGAGTTTATATTTGATTCTGGAGGTGATCAACCACTGTAATTTGTTGAATAGGGGCATGAAATGAGTCAGACTTGTACTAGTAAGATCATGTTGACAGCTCAGTGAAAGATGAATTGGAGTAGGAAGAGACATGATACATTACCCAAGCAAGCTATTGCAGTAGTCTAAGTGTCAAGCAAGCTATTGTAAAACTCTAAATGTGAGATGATGAGGGGCTATACCAGTGAAGCAGTGTCACAGGAGAGAAAGAGGCATGTTCAAGAGATGTGATAAAATAACATCTTGGCAACAAATTGAATCTGTATGGGGTGGGCTGGGAGAAGAGGTGAAAAACTGAGTAATAAAGGAAAACACCTGGATTGTAATCCTATGTTACTGGGAAGATAATGGTACCCTCACCAATAATAGGATAAGAAGAAGGTTCAGTTTTAGAGGGAAAAATTAATAATGAAAACTGAATATCTTAAAAGTTATAATAGTATTATAAATGCTATAATATAGATATAAACAAAACATTTATCAACTTTATGATAGAAACCCATCAAAACCATTTTCCCCATGTTCATTTTACCCAAAAAGTTAGGCAGCTCAAAGTTATACTTCAGCAAGCCAGGGTAAGTTTTACAGCCAAGAGAAAACATAAAACAAACTAGACATCCAGAGCGAGATACTGATTATAGTTGCTAGCCTGTTGCCCCATGGCTCAAATATATTAGTGTCATGGCCAGAAACAATGAGGGTCTTTCCCTCTCAGATTGCTATTTTTGTGATAGTTAATTAGGCCATCTCTTGTCCCAATTTTTACCTAACCTTTAATCATTTAAAGGATATTGCCTCAAACTGAAGCCTTGAAAAGATCTTAGTTTAGAAAGACCAAGCTTATTCATTGCATCCTTATCCATCTTGATGTATTTCTTGCAACAGGACTTCCATGACTGGAGGAAAGATTAAGACTTATTACCAGGTGCAATTCTGCCTTACTTAAATCTAATTCACACAAAAGTCAAGACATCACTTTCATGGTTTCTTTGCTCCTCTTCCAGAATGAAGTTTGAATAACAACAAAATCAACAATTTTGAAGGATCCAAAGGAGATACTCCTGACAAAGTTTATAGGAGAGTCAATTGCCTTTTAACTCAATAAGAACTTGTTTTTCTTTTGTTTTAATATTTTATGCTCCCCAGTCATATCTAAAATAATTTTTATATTTGTATTTAAAATGTTGAGTTGTGGATTATCCCCCAAGTTTCCCTCAAAGCATACCATCCTTCTTTTAAAGTCTCTTGTGAGTTTCTCTGTATTCCCATTTCTTATGACAGTTTTTGCACATAAAAAAGATTTTTATTTAGTTTATATTTAGCAAATTATATAGAATGGTAGTGTTAGAAAGAAAATTAGATTGTTGAGAATGTAGTGAGAAATATCTGAAGCAGAATTCTACTTCAGACACTTTCTAGCTGGGTGACTCTAAGCAAGTCATTTTACTTCTCTCAGGCTCAGGACCTCAGGTAAAATGAAGGGGTTGGACTTGAAAGTCTTTAAACTGCCTTTCAATTCTAAATTTATGATCCCATGATCTAATGCACCTTCCAAATTTTATAGATGAGGAAGCTGAGTATTTCAGGGGTTGAGTGACTTAATCAACATCAGAAAGTCAATTAATAGCATAGCTAGGACTACCAAACATTTCATTTAGGACAGCTAGGTGGTGCAGTGGATGGAATCCTGAGTCTAGAGTCAGAAAAAAAACAATCTTCCTGACATTTACAAATTATGTGATTCTAGGCAAGTCACAACCCTGTTCACCTCAGTTCTTTTCATTTGTAAAATGATCTAGAGAAGGAAATTTGCAAATAATTCCAAAATCTTTGCTAAGAAAATTCCAAATGGGATCCATGAAAAATGGAACAAGAGTGGGAAAAATGATTGAACTATTGTTTGTACCCAATTGTGTTGTTAGAGGTGTGATGTTTTTCTTAGTTTAACTTTGCATAGGTTTTAAAAAAAATCTATTATTGCTGACTGTAATGCTGCAGATAAAATGTTGGATTACTTTGTATGGATTTTTAAAATTATTGCAACTGTTGTTCAATCATTTTGGTCTTATCTAACTCTTTGGGATCCCATTTTGAATTTTCTTGGCAAAGATAATGAAGTGATTTTTCATTTCCTTCTCAAGTTCATTTTATAGTTGAGGAACCAAGGCAAACAGGGCCCAAAGCCACATAAATTTATAAGTGTCTGAGGCCAGATTTGAACTCATGAAGATAGCTTCCTGCCTTCAGACCTGATGGTCTATTATTCACTGTATCATCTAGGTGCAAATCCTGCTCTAAGTATATTTTGGATAAAGCTAGTAGGGGAGATAGGAGAAAGTCCTTGACAGAAGTAAAAAACAAGTTAGGGAGACTGAAATGTCTGTCAGGAAAACACTGTCCAAAAGTCAATATTAAAATAAGAATAGCAAGTTAGCAACCACAAGCAAATTATACATGGATAGGTGGCAGATAAGTAATTTTTGAAAACTGGAATTACCCATGGATCAACTCTTTATGGTTCTAAATGAGCCAACATCCGATCCTTAATATATTTCTCAAGACCTGACAGAAGGTAGACTAGATTGAGTAATTGCCCAAAAATGAAGTAGAACAATGAAGATCAGGTATGTCTTAAAATTGTATATTGTTCTGGATCTCCTGATCAAGTACCCTCTTCTAGTCCAAATAGTAAGTACATTTATAAGTAGTGAGTATAAAGTAACAGCAGAAGAAAGTAAGATTGCAAAGAAGAACCGAGAAATCACCTAAAGAACACCCCAAAGATCAAAGGACCATAGTTTCCAAAATTCTTGTCATGAAAATATGTGCTAAATCAAGGGAAACCAACTAGGCTTTATTGTCAGGATCTCTTGGTAATAATATGTAGGGATATGTAAATGATATGTTGCTGGAACTCTGTCTTCCCAGAAATCAGCCAGAGTCAGGATCACCAAAAGTCTTTATTCTTGGTCTTTTGTGGTCAAGGTCAGGGGATTAGATCTAGCAATCTCCACACCACCTTCCTCTCTCTGCCACGAGAGAAAGCCTCGATTTCTTCCTCCTACTCTCCCCACACACGTCACTTCCCCCTCTTTGTCCCACCAATCAAGTCAGTACAGAACAGCTGGGGAGGGGCAACTTTCAAACAAGTTAATAGAAAACTGTCCAATTGGCAATTAGTCTCACATGCTCCATTATCCAAGTGCATTTGCTCAGTTCTAGCCCTTTACATCTCCTGCTTTCTTTTGTTTTAGAACACAGGTGGTCATGCCATCCCTGACTTTTTAGGGAGGTGAGAACCCCAAAAAGGAGGTGATCATGTCCCCCCCTGACTTCTCAGGAGGGGAGATGAAAGCACTAAAAAGGAGATAATCACGCCCTCCCTGACATCTCAGGAAGGGAGATAAAAAGCACCAAAGGGAAGTGGGGATTGCTAATGGGTTTCTGGGTTGAAGGGTCTTATTAGAGACAAGTATGCACAAACCCATCAGCATGGGAGTTATTACACAAGCACATAGCAATAACGCAGAGGCTATTAGTGATGACTGTCCCCACAGTCAGTGCAGGCTCAATGTGGTATAATAAACATGAATTGTACATATAAGTGGTGATATAACAAACAATATAAATCAACACAGTTTTGTAAAAGATTTCCAGAAGTCCTAGAAGGAGGGTATATAAACAGCAGTCACACATACGCCTTCTTCAACAACGAAGAGATGGTCCAAAACCAATCTATTGTCCATTGCTTCATGTGTTAGGGAATCCAATGATCCCTACAGATTTTTGAAGTCCCGCAACAGTCTTTTTATATGTTAGGGAATCCAATGATCCCTACAGGTTTTGAAGTCCTGCAACAGTCTTATGATGTCTCAGAGAATCCAATGATTCCTGAGGACTTTCAGTCCTACAATAGTCTTATGATGTCTCAGAGAATCCAATGATTCCTGAGGGCTTTCAAATCCTACAATAGTCTTATCATGTCTCAGAGAATCCAATGATTAGTGAGGGTTTTCAAGTCCAACAATTTTTGATGTTCATGAGTCAAACACCATAACTGCCAGGATCTTTCAATGGTGGACACACTCAGCAACAGAACCACCCGATGTTTCTTGGGTCTTCTCCTTCATTTCAAGTGTCTGCTCCTTCTCTCACCAATGGACAAGGCAAATACAGCTCGTTGGCACCCATCTGATTCCTTCTCCATTTGTGGAGATACAAGCAAACCCTTTTCCCCAAGCAGTTAACCTATCTGGTCCCTTCCATTCACCACTTTCTGGGTCTCTCCACATCACCTGGTGATTATCTAAAGACAGTGGAGCTGCTCGCACTGGACACTGTCCTTTCAGTGGGTTGTAAAACCTGTCTGACGAAGTCAGTGCATCTTTGTCAAAAAAAAAAAAAAAAAAAAAAAAAATTAATGGTATAGAGAACTAAATTTAGAAGTTCTCTAGAGTTACCCGTGGCTCCCCCTTTCTTTTGTTTTTGGAGGAGTGTCTTAATATCTCTGTTTCTTCTCTCTATTATTGCCTGCCCTTGAGGATTAAATGGTATGCCAGTGGTATGTAAAATCTTATGCTGTGCACAAAAGTGTACAAAATGTTTAAATGTATATGCAGGTCCATTGCCTGTTTTTATTGCTTGTGGCACACCCATGATTGCAAATGCTTGTATAAGGAATTCAGTGACCACTCGGGCTGTCTCTTTTGCTGCTGGCATTGCAAATGTGAATCCTGAAAAGGTGTCTACCATGAAGTGGATAAAAGATAGACGACCAAAAGATTTATAATGGGTCACATCCATTTGCCAGATTTCATTGGGTCTCAAAACACGAGGATTCTTCCCTGGAGGGAGTGTAGGAGTGTGGAAAGGAAGACAAGCTGTACAGGCTTTTACTATGCTCCTAGCTTCTTGTCTTGCTATTCCAAATTGTAAACGTAAAGCTCAAGCAGCCTGATGATATTTAGAATGAGATTCTTGTGCTTCTTGAAATAAAGGAATATTGGCCAACATGGTTAGAAGGCTATCTGCCTTTGAATTTCCATCAAAAATAGGACCTGGAAGTCCATGATGGGAGTGGACAAGCAAGATATAAATCTTACCTGGATGCTTTCTCACTTGCTCTTGAAGTTCCTTAAAGAGCTGATATATATTGGAGGCTACAAATTTTATTTGGGCTGTGGCAATTCTTTGTACCACACCTACTAAATAGGCCGAATCTGATAATATATTTATGTCTCCCAGATAATAAGCAAGAGCTAGAATGATTACATACAATTCATTCTTCTGAGTGGACTGAAAAGGAGTTCTGATTACTCTCTTTATAGTTAAGTCACAAGAGTATACAGCGCAAATATTATGTTTGGATGCATCTGTAAAGATAGTTGGTCCTTTAAGAGGAACTTTAGAAACCTTTTCTTCAATAATCCATCACCAATTATGTAACAGTCTGGTTATCTTTAATGGAGACCTATGTGTAAAATTTGGAGCCATGGCTAATAAAATTTGCCACTCTGGGATGGTTTCACAGAACATATTAACTTGTGCATTAGTATAAAAGGTGTATATCTTGTCAGGTCTTATCCCAGATATTTGCACTGCTCACTAGAATAAAATTCTAGCCACAAACACTGGGTAAGGAATAAGGCCTTGTTCTGGTTGTGCTGGGAGGTTCACCCACTCTATCACACTATCTCCTTGATGAAGGACTGCTGTTGGGTGCCTCTTGTGTAGCAAAAACTGATATTTCCAAGGGTTTTTGAGTGACTCTTTCAACCACATTGGATAAAGCCAGTTCAACTTGTCTCAAAGCCTCTTGTGCTTTTTTTGTAAGCTGGCGTGGTGAGTTTAAAGCACTGTCTCCCCTTAAAATGTCATATAAAGGTTGCAATTGACAGGTAGTCAAGCCTAGCATGGGACTCATCCATTGGATATCTCCTATCAATTTCTGGAAGTCATTTAAAGTGTTTAGCTTCTGTCTTCTTAAGGAGAGTTTCTGTACTGTAAGCACCTTAGGATATACTTCATATCCTAAATATTGAAAAGGAGCATGTCTTTGAATCTTTTATGAAGCTATGTGCAATTTATAATTCCTTAGTGTTTCTATGGTTTTTTGTAAACATGCTTCTAACATTTGTTCCTCCCACATCCCAATATATCATCCATGTAATGTAATAACATTACTTTTGGAAATGCTTTTCTTACTGGAGTAAGAGCAGCAGCAACATACATTTGACACATAGTAGGTCTGTTTTTTATTCCCTGTGACAAAACTTTCCATTCATATCTTTTATAAGGCTCAGCTAAGTTAACGCTGGGCACTGAAAAGGCAAATCTTTTCAATATCCTCCTTATCTAGAGGGATAGAATAGAAATAATCCTTAATGTCTATAACCCACAGAGGCCATTCTCTAGGCAACTGAGTAGGAAATGGAAGTCCAGGTTGAAGAGTTCCCATAGTTTCCATCTGTTCATTTACCTTTCTTAAATCAGTCAACATCCTCCATTTTCCAGATTTCTTTTTTACAACAAATACTGGGGAATTCCAAGGACTTAAAGAAGGTTGTAAGTGTCCTTGGTCAAGTTGTTCCTGTACTATGTCTAATAAGGCCTGAATTTTATCGCTACCTAAGGGCCACTGTTCTATCCACACTGGTGTATCAGTTTTCCATTGGATAGGAACAGGTGAAAGTGGTGGCAGGCCTTCAACAGCAGCCCTGCCTAAAAAACCGAAGTACTCATTTTTAACCCTGATTGTTGTAAAATGTCTCTTCCCCACAGATTGATGGGGATTTTTTCAACTATAAAAGGAGTAAAAACTCCTGTTTCACCTTCAAATATCCATCTTAAAGGGGTAGCACTAACTTCAGCTGCTATTGATTCTCCTACCCCAGACATGTAGGTGTCTGCCTTAGTCTTTGGCCAGTGACTGGGCCAGTTGGCACCTCTAATGACTGTGTGATTTGCACCTGTGTCCACCAGTCCTTCTAATGGTATGCCATTTATATAGATGGTGAGCATAGGTCGGTCAGCTGTCACAGCTGCTTTCCAGTATATTTCTGGGTTTTGCTTCTTGGACTCAGAAAGTGGGTGACTGTCACCAGATTGCTTATTAGTGGTCTGTATCAATAAACATGATGCTACTATTTCCCCTGGTTGATAAGTCACACATGGTCTCCCTGTGTTAGTGACTGGGATATTATCTACACATTCCCCAGTTTCCCACATCAGTGTATGAATGAACACTGTTTTGTAAGTACTCTCAGGAGGTGAAATGGTCAAGCCTACTTTCCCTGGAGGCAAGGGATCCATAGGCTGGAGAGGAACAGATTTCACCTCTCCAGGGGGTATCTCAGTTGTCCCAGCTGCATACAACTCTATCCTCCCTAATTGTAATCCCTTTCTCCATCATGTTGTTTCCTGGCTGACTGATTGTGTAATCCCTTTTTCCCATCAGATGGCTTTCTGGCTGATTGGTCATGTCTGGGTATTGGACTTGTGGGCACTCTCTGGGTGTGGCATCGGTTGCCATCATGCCCCAAGTGTTTTTTGCCTGGGGCCCTGGAGCTGGGCCCCTCATCCCGGTTCCCTGAATCAGTCTACATTCTGATGCCCAATGGAGTCCTCTATTGCATTTTGAACATGGGGTTTTGGGTCTTGTTCTCCCAGCCTGTTTTCTCACTCTGTCTCTATGCCAACATTGAGCTTTCAGATGGCCTACTTTATTGCATTGAAAGCATTGATGAGTCTCTCTGGAAGTCCCTTGCGAAAAGGGACCCTGTCTTTCCATATTGGGATCTTGGGAAGTCTGCACCATAGCCTGGCTATAAAAGGTATTTGTGCCCACTGTGGCACAGCATCTTATGATCTCCTCTAAAGGAGCATTCCTATGTAGTCCTATTATAATCCTTGGCATTTCTTTAGCAAGTTGCCTTACCAAAATGTCTGTTACTATATTTTCACCATTAGTCCATATGACAGCTGTCTGCAAATGTGCCACAAAATCAGCAAAAGGTTCATTTGATCCTTGTACAATTTTTGTGAAGATCTCACCCTTTTGTTTTTACTGGGGAGAGAAGCCCATGTTTTGATAGCAGCAGCAGCAATTTGCTCAAATGCTATTATGGAGTAATTAATCTGTACTGAAGCGTCTGCATAAGAACCTACACCTGTTAGTAGGTCACAGGTGATTGAAGTATTAACTCCACTTTGACTATTTTGTTGGGCTTGAATCCTACAGAGCTCACTATATTGAGAAAGCCACAACAAGTTTTGTCCAGATTCTAAACACACCCTTGCAATGTCTTTCCAGTCACAAGTGGTTAAGACTTCATAAGCCAAATTCTGTAGTAACATCTTAACATAAGCTGATGTAACCCCCTAGAGAGTGCAAGCTATTTTCAGGTCTTTAAGGATATCCATATTAAAAGGAGTATATCTTCTACTTTCTTGGCCTGCAGAATTATACTGTTGAATCATGGGAAAAATTTGAATTTTGAAATCATTATCTATTTCTTTTCCATTTTTTAGTAGCTTCAACAATCCCTTTTTGTAATCTAGTTATAGGAGTTATAGGAATTGGTGATTGCTTGGAGGGAGGTGCTGATGATATCACCACCCCTCCCACTACTCCTCCTCCCTCCGTCCCTGAAGGTGGAGTTGATGTGGGCCGGTCAATAATCTGCTTTCTAGGTGGGGTTGAAGCTTCTTCAAGGGAATCAGAGTCATCACACCCTAATTCCTCATTTGAATCCCCTTGCCCTCTGGGAAGGTTTTGAGATTGCTTATCTTCTATCTTTTTTCCCTCCCATTTCCTCCTCTGTTCATTTTTTAAACTTTTCCTTCTCCTACAACTTGCTCGATAGTTTAAGTCTAATTGAACTATGTTTTATATATATATAAATATATATATAAATATAAAATACCTCTGCGGAAATTGAACAAGACCCATTTTTTGTGTAAAATTCTTTCAGTTTAAGTCCCACTAGCTTCCAGTTATCTATGTTTAGTTTTTATTCCTCTAAGAACCAAGGGGACGTGCATTTTAATGTGCCTAAGAGTTTATCAATCTGTAGCCAGGTTATAAGTAAACTCTTCTCAATTATCTTAATTATACTCTCTATAGCACTACTACTGGGTGAGGCTGGAGCAGGGGCTGGGGCTGGGTCGGCTGAGCTCGAAGGAATGTTTATAGCTAACATCTGCCCCATTTCAACTATAAAAGATTGCTGGGTTAGCCCTTAACAAAGTAAGTTCCTTATTTGTCTATTAGAATACTCACCTAATCTCCTGGTCCCCAGAGGACTTCAGTGAAGGTAGGGTGTCTGGCCCAACATTGGATGCCAAATGCTGGAACTCTGTCTTCCCAGAAATCAGCCAGAGTCAGGATCACCAAAAGTCTTTATTCTTGGTCTTTTGTGGTCAAGGTCAGGGGATTAGATCTAGCAATCTCCACACCACCTTCCTCTCTCTGCCGTGAGAGAAAGCCTCAATTTCCTCCTCCTACTCTCCCCACACACATCACTTCCCCCCTCTTTGTTCCACCAATCATGTCAGCACAGAACAACTGGGGAGGATCAACTTTCAAACAAGTTAATAGAAAACCGTCCAATTGGCAATTAGTCTCACATGCTCCATTATCCAAGTGCATTTGCTCAGTTCTAGCCCTTTATAATATGTAAATTTGGTAATGATATGTAAATCTCAGGTGATTTCCAACCATGTACAATAAGACCAACAGAATATTGAATGATGCTGTTAATTTTGAGATGATGTAGACATTCTGACTTGAAAGTTTAACTTGTACCTTTGAGATGATTTGGATATCTTAATGAACTAATTCCAAGGTAGCACAGTTAGTTAGTCTGTCCCCTTCCAAAACCCCATAAAGATGAGATTTCTTATTAGTTCTTTCCTGCCCTATATTTTTGCATCTCTATCTGGGTCCATCCTGCCAAGTGCTACAAACTCTACTTAGTAGATTACATGAGTTACTACCTGTGATTTTTCCATTTTTTATTCTCTTTTCCACTGCTTTTAACCTTCCTTCAACAACCCTTTGTTCTCTGCCTTTGTATGTATACTCTTCTCCTTTTCCTCTATTTGCCCCTGTATTTTGTATTGTTTACCCCTGCATTCTCTGTACTTTTAAAAAACATCAGTGAAGCCTTACTTTCCATTGCCATCATGGTCTTTCGCAGCAGGTACTCAAAGAACTGGGCATGCCTGCTCCTATCACACAATTCCATAAATTACTAAATAAAGATAAATATCATGGCTTTGGTATATGAAAACCAAAAGAGGAAATGAAGGAGTTTTGTATGAAGAAGAGAACACTTCGTAAGGCTATCTTATTTTTCTTCAAGAATTTGATGGCCTTATCTACAACACAAAATAGGACTTGTTCTTATTAGCTCCAGAAAACAGAACCAGGAATTATTTCTGAAAGTTGCAAAAATGTAGCTCAATATTTAGAAGAGTCTCCTAAAAATCAAAAATATTTAAAAAAATGGAACAGCCTTTTACTTTCTTAAGATGGTATGTTTTTTCTTAAAAGAAGTCTTTTGGAAAGTGTTAATTTCTACTTATGAGATATTATGTAGGAGAGGTTTTTACGAAATTCAGCAATCCTTTAAATTAAGGATATACAGAAATAAGGGCATCAACAAGTTGTTGTTCAGTTACTTCAGTCATGTTTAACTCTTTGTGAGCCCATTTGGTTTTTTTTGGCAAAGATACTGGAGTTATTTGCCATTTCCTTAGTCAGCTTATTTTATAGGTGAAGAAACTTTAGATAAACAGGGTTGTGACTTGCCAGGGTCACAGTTATTGTCTGAGGCCAGATTTGTATTTATAAGATGAGTCTTCCTGATTCCAGGCTGGATGTTATATCCACAATACCACCTCCTTGTTCCTGTGAACAAATAGAAGGCTTTAAAAATTCACAATTAGAAAAATTTTATTTGATACATTTAAGCCATTTGCAAGCTGTTTAAAATAAATGATTAGAACTTCCCTCTTAAAGAGGATTCATATTGCTTTGGTATAATAATATGTTTGCAGAGTGCTTTACAATGATGTCGTTTTATCCTTGTATTAACCCTGGAAAGTAGGTTCTATTATTATCCTCATATTACAGATGATGAAAGTGAGAGAGGCAAGGGTTAAGTGATTTACCCAGGTAGCCCAACTAATAAGTATCTGAGGCAGGATTTGAACTCAGATCTTCCTGACTCCAGAAGCAGTTAGGTGGTGCAGTTTACCCACTGCACCACCTAGCTGCCTCTGTATAAAAGATGGATTATATGGAGGAGAATCTGCAGGCAAAGAGGTTTGGCAGTCTGACTCTCACAGACTAAGTCTGTGAGATTTTTAGAAATTAGCCTAGGTTTTGGGCTTTGGGAAACAGAAATGGAACTGAGAAATCCTTGAAAAAGGAATGACTTGTGGCTTTGGAATCAGAGGGCCTTAACATCCTGTGTTGATGCTATTATTCTGTGAATTTGTGTGGATATGGATGAGACAATGTTAGTGAGGAGCTGCATTTTGGTGCTGTAGGTTTTGGAGTAATCCATGTGAAGGTAAAAGCTGGGAGTATGCTAATTGATGAAATTCCCAGGTGGGGGAATAATGGGGGGTTGGATGCCTGAGATTTACCCTTGCATAACAATCATGCTTTCTGGATTGAGAAAAGGGTCAATAAAAAAGCCTAAAGAGAATGCTGAGAGCTATAATGAAAGAACTACATAATTGGGATGGCCTTGAAACTAAAGCTAGGAAATATATTGAAAGGGGATGAGATCAGTGCTAAGAGAGTCAGTTAAAATTTACACAAAATAAGATCATTGATTTGTATCTGCAAGGAACCTCAGGGGCCATTTAATCCAATCCTTTCATGTTACAAAAGAAGAAAGTGAAACCAAATGAGATGAAATCATTTGCTCAGGGCTACCCAGGTATTAAACATCAGAAACTGTACAATCTTAGGATCATAGGTCTAGAGAGGTCATTTGATCCAATTCACTAATTTTACAGATGAGTAAACTGAGGCACAAGGAGATTAAATGATTTTGCTAAAGTCACACAAATAAAAGTACTAGAAATGGTATCAAACATAGAATCATAGCCAGGAGGGATCCCATAGGTCATTTGGTCCAACTCACTTATTTTACCAGTGAGGAAACTGAGTCCCAGGAAGATTGTGATTTACCAAAGATCATATATTGAGTAAGCATCAAAGGCGTTTTTGATTTGAACATACGACCTTGATTCCTGAACCAGTATATTTTTTACTGAATTACTCTGAACAGAGAAGAGGCTACTGGATTGGTAACAAAAAAGTAGAATTCAATGAGGAGAGTTTGGATACAATGTTGGAAATAGAAAGTTTTTTTTTTGCTCTGTCAGATTGAACCTGGAAAAATTAAGCCCAATTAGGAATGGCGCCTAGTAAATGGGTCTGGGGAAGCTGAATTGCATGTATCAGCAGGAAGCCTTTAGTCAGTTCTATATAAATCTATACAGTTATTCAATATTAGCAATCTAAAATATTGCATCTCATTATAAACAATACAAACTGCTTTATAGGCTCAATCTAAATAATACCAATATAATTTATTCTGGGCATGAAATTTGATATTCATCAATAGTTAGATATAAAATATACTTCATTGATTCTATTTTCTAAAATCTTTATAACAACTAGTTATAGCTGTGAGCCAAGATGGCAGAGAAGACACATGCTTCATTCTGAGCTCCCTTTTACTCTCATTTACTAATTACCTAATTCAACCTTAGAAATAGTGCTTTACTGGTAAAATCCATGAATATTGGGAGTACAGCATATTACCAGCGGAAGATAACTTGGAAGATTTCCAGAAAAGATTGATGGGCAAGAAGAGGCCAGCACAGGCAGGGAGACAGAACACAGAGGCTAACCCACACTGAGTGGACTAGGGGTTGGTGTGATCTCTGCCAGGCAGAATTTGCAGGGAGGACTCTACTACAGATTGGCTGCTCTGCTTTGGTTGCAAAGCAGTAGATCAGCAGAGAAGTTATACAAACACCAAAGGTAGAGCGTACTCCAAAATACTAGAGTTAAACAGGACCTGCCCACACCCACCCAGCACTGGAAGTGACTCAGCACAATCACAGTGCAGCTGCTCAGCCATAGTCCATAGGCTGGGTTCTATCCAGGGCAGTCATTCTTCTATAGTTTAGCAGTGCTGATCCACACAGTAGGGCTCCTCCCAGGGCAGTTGTACTTCTGGCACAGTGGGGGCTCTTCCCAGGGCAGCAACACTTCCACAGCAAGTGGCAACTCTTCCCAGCCCATTAGCAGGACAGCTACTGTTCTATCCCAGTCTGTAGAGGAAGCTGAGAACCTTCTTGCCCTGAAGGAAGACCCCAAAGGCTTTAAAAAAAAAAATGAGTAAAAGAGCCAAGCAAACTCTTAACTATAGATAGCTTCTATACAGAAAGAGAGCAGATTTCCAACTCTCCAAGCAAAACCCCAAAGAGGGATGTTGTCTGGTCCCCATCACACAAAACTCTCCTAGAAGAAATTATAAAAGATCTTAAAAGAGTGCTAGAAGAAAAATGGGGAAAGGAAAGAGAAGCTACTCAAGAGAATACAGAAAAGGTTTATAACTCATTAAAAGAAGGATTTGAAAAATAAAACAATTCCCTAAAATGTGAAATGGAAAAGGTAAAGAACTCTCATAGAAACAAAAGTAGTGAATTGGAAAAGATAAAGAACTCCCAGGAAAGTAGGATTTGTGAATTGGAAAAAGAAAATAACTCTTAAAAAAAAAAATTTAGTGAAATGGAAAAAAAAATTCCATAGAGCAAAATAACTCATTCAAAAACTCAATTGGACATATACAAAAAGAAGTAAAAAAAGTTAATGAAGAAAATAACTCAATAAAAATCATAACTGAACAAATAGAAATGAACAATTTGTTGAAACATCAACAATCAATCAAACAAAACCAAAAAAATGAAAAAAAAAACCTACTTAGAAAAACAATAGACCTGGAAAATAGATCTAGGAAAGAGAATCTGAGGATTATTGAACTTCCTGAAAATTATAATGCAAAAAAAGAGCCTAGATACTATTTTACTGGAAATCATCAAAGAGAATTAACCAGATGTAATAGAATCAGAAGGTAAAATAGGCATTGAAAGAATTCATTGAATACCTTCTGAAAGAGACCCCAAAATCAAAACTCCAAGAAATATTGTGGCTAAATTTCAGAATTATCAGACTAAATAAAAAATATTATAATCAGCCAGAAAAAAAACAAAAACAAAAACAAAATTCAAATACTGAGGAGCCTCAATAAGGATCACTCATGATATAGCAGCTTCCACATTAAAGGATAGAAGGGCCTAGAATATGATATTCCATAAGGCAAAAGAACTTGGAATGCAACCAAGAATAAACTACCCAGCAAAGCTGAGCATTTTCTTCCAGGGAAGAAGACGGACATTCAATGAAACAGTTAACTTCCATTTATTCCTGATGAAAAAACCAGAGCTAAACAAAAATCATCCCCTGGATAATACACCATGACCAGTAGAATTTGTACCAGTAATGCAGGGCTGGTTCAATATTAGGAAAACTATTAATATAATTGACCATATCAGTAACCAAATTAACAAAAACCATATGATTATCTCAATAGGTGCAGAAATCTGACATCCATTCCTATTAAAAACACTTGAGAGAATAAATGGGCTTTTCCTTAAAATAGTAAGCATCATATGTAATGGAGATAAACTGGAACCATTCCCAATAAAATTAGGATGAAATAAGGTTTCCCACTATCACCATTACTATTCAATATTGTATTAGAAATGCTAGCTTTGGCAATAAGAGATGAAAAAGAATTAAAGGAATTAGAGTAGGTAATGAGGAAACCAAATTATTATTCTTTGCAGATGATATGATGGTATACTTAGAGAATTCCAGAGAAGGGAACGGGACCTGTATGTGCAAGAATGTTTGTGGCAGCCCTCTTTGTAGTGGCTAGAAACTAGAAACTAAGTGGATACCCATCAATTGAAGAATGGCTGAATAAATTGTGATATATGAATATTATGGAATATTATTGTAAGAAATGACCACCAGGATGTTTTCAGAAAGGCCTGGAGAGACTTACAGAGATTTCACTGATGCGGAATGAAATGAGCAGAACCAGGAGATCATTATATACTTCAACAGCAATATTATATGATGATCAATTCTGATGGACATGGCTCTCTTCCAGAACAAGATGAACCAAATCAGTTCCATTTATTCAAAAATGAAGAGAATCAGCTAAACCTAGTGAAAGAACTATGGGAAATAAATATGAATCACAACATAGTATTTCCACTCCCTCTGTTTTTTTTTTTTTTTATTTCCTTCTCAGGTTATTTTTACCTTATATCTAAGTCCGATTTTTCTTGTGCAGCAAAATAACTGTATGGATTTTATACATATATTGTATTTAACATATATTTTAACATATTTAATATGTATGGGTCTGCCTGCCATCTAATGGAGAGAGTGAGTGGAAGGAGGGTAAAAGTTGAAAAAAGAGGGTTTTGCAAGGGTCAGTGCTGAAAAATTACCCTTGCATATATCTTGTAAATAAAAACTTATAACAAAAATGGTTCTGTTCTTTTAACTTTTAAATTTTCTTCAGTTCTGGATTCTCTACCTACTCCAACCACCTGTTCCCAATTGAGTGCTGTCTTTCATTATTATTCTCTACATGTAAAATAAATTAAATATCTTGCTAAAAAAATAAAAAAAAATAAAGTAATTATAGATTTTTTTCTTTTAAAGTGTTCCTAAGATATTATTTTTAGATATTTTATTTTTATTATTAGATAAGTTATTTTTAGATGCTTTTATTTGGAAGACTAGCTAACTTCAAAACATATTTACCATTCTTTTTAATGATTATGGTAAACATGAAGCCTGCATTTTAAATTGCAACATTTCTAGATACCTGTTGTAGCCAAAATATTGCAGAACCTTAAAATTTTAAATTTTAAGAGAAAAAAATAAATTCTAAGAAATCTCTCAGGGGAAAAAGGCATTTAATGCCTTAATTCCCCAGCTTAAGAAGCAGCTATTCTTAAGAAATGAGTTGAGGAGGGGTTTTCAGTCTTAGATAAAGAAATATGTGAACATAGACAGGAAATGTCAAGTTATCCTGAAATAGAACATGGTATTTTGGAATATAATAAATTTACAATTCTTTTCCTTTTTTAAAAATAGGGATATCAAGGAATTTCAGGAAATCCAGGTATTCCAGGATCACCAGGAATTCAAGTATGTGATCGGACTTTAAGTATTTAAAAATCTTATTTTTAAAGAACCTTAACAAATAACTAACCAAGTTTAATTTTCTAATTAATTTAGGGAGCACGTGGATTACCAGGTTACAAAGGAGAACCAGGAAGAGGTGGTAATAAGGTAAATAACTTGCTTATATTTCTACCAATCTATGATTTTTAATTCTTTTTCCCTGAGTGTTTAGTATATTCTAGTCTGATAATATTTTGTGTGAAGTTTTTGATTATGAAAATCAATTTTTCCTGTTTCAAAATAATTTTAATTTTCCTCAGCAGTCCTATTCTTCCTTTTTTTTTTTTTTTTTTGAAATATCACAAATAGCAAATAATATTTTTAAAAAAGAAAGAAAAGAAAGGGGGGGAAACAGCAAAATTAATCAATGCTTTGAAAAAAGTTTGCAAATGTGTAGTATATCCTGATAAATATTTAATAACTGGCTCTCTAGAAATAAATGTACATGATATACTTTTAACTTTAATCTGTATTAACATTTTTGCCATTACTGTCTAAAGTCATAAATCAATAATCAAAATTCTGATTTTTAGTAATTGACAATATCCAACATGTAAATGCTCACAATGAAAATATAGCAGAGCTCTCATGACTCAATGTGAGCTGACTCCAGTGTGGTACATCTCTTAATGTACCACAATCATGCCTCAGCAAAGTTGTGGATTAGGGTAAAGATAGATACTTATATCTGCTGTTTTGAAACCATGCTTGTGTGTGTGTGTGTGTGTGTGTGTGTGTGTGTGTGTGTGTGTCAGATACTTAATTAGATATTACAGATGCAGAAAAATAGTTATTTCAAAGATCTTATAATCTACATTTCAATTTAATGAAAATATTTCATTAATATGAAAAAATCTATTATTAGCCAATTGATAAGTCAGCCAAAAAAAAAATCAAAAATCAGTTCTTAACATGAGTTAACTTCCAGTTTACTTAAAATAAGGCACAGATATAGTTTACCAAAAAAAAAAAAAAAAAAAAAAAAATGCCCCTTTTCTACATTAGAAAATGGAAATTATGTGATCCAATGTGTATTCATCCTTGCTTTAAATTTCAGGAACCACAGGATCAATTGCTTTATCCAGGTGTAATCTTTTCCATTCCAATGACTAAAATCAAATATTTCTTTTTCTTCTTTCAAATGGGGATCTGTTCCTTTTATTTTGTTTATTTATTTATTGCTGAAGCAATTGAGGTTAAGTGACTTGCCCAGGGTAACACAGCTACGAAGTGTTTGTTTAGTGTCTGAGACAAGTTTTGAACTCTGGTCCTCCTGACTTCAGAGCTGGGGCTCTATCCACTGTGCCACCTAACTGCCCCTGTTCCTTTTATTCTTAATTTTTTTTTAATTTTATAATATAGTGGAAGATAAATTATAATATATATTATTATGTGATAAAACACATCAGAAAGATGAAAAAAATGATATAATTTGTTTTGAGGACGTCTTGAGTATTAGGGAACATCAGAATAGGTTCAGTCTCCTAGATCTAGAAAAGGAAGAGACCTTATTGGTCTAAATTCCCTCTTCTATATGAGAGGAAACTAAGGCACAAGGAGAAGGTTTTTTCTTTCTTTTAAAAAAATTGACAAAGATTTTACAGCTATGCAAGATTTAAACCACAACCAATTGACAAGAGACCAGCATTCTTTCTACTATTACATAGAGGAGGTACCATTTAGAATTATTGTAAAGAACTAATAGGAAGTTAGCAAGCAAAGAGGTGTAGGGAAGGGAAAAGGAGAATATTGAGGAAAATGTGAACAGTGGCACAGAAGTTATAGGGAACAGAAAAATATAGAGAATATTCAGAGAGGGAGAGAATAGACTAATTGGAATGGATTGTAGAGTATATGAAAGGAAGAATATGAGATAAGATTAGAAAAGTAGGAGGGTGATGTCAGATTGTTGAGACTTGAATGTTAGGCAGAGATATTTTTTAATTTTTATCAGTAGTCAATAAGACATTAATGAAGATGTTAAAGTGGAAAAGAGACTTTTATTATGAAAGTTAGTCTGACAACAATATTTAAAAAAGATTTTATAAGGGAAAATTTTAAAGGGGCAAGAAGCCATTGTAACCATCAAGTTAGAATATAAAGGAGAATATGGACTTAAAACATATTTCATGGGGCAGCTAGGTGGTGAAGTGAATAGAGCACCAGCCTAAAGTCAAGACACTTAACAGTTCCTAGTTGCATGACCCTGGGCAAGTCACTTAACCCCAATTGCTTCTGGCGGGGGTGGGGGAGGAGATACTTCAGAGGAACATTTGGTAACTAATTTGGATATGTAAGGATAGTTTAATGGGGAAAACTAAGAGAATGCAATATTTCATATGGAAAGACTGTGAATATGCTGCAGAAGCTATATTTTGCCATCGATAGTGTAGTCAAAAGAAAATGATACAAATTTTTAGGAGGAAAAGATTAAGGTTGGTTTTGAATAGGTTGAATTTGAAATATTCATGGAACACTGAGGTAGAAGTGTATTATAATTAATTAAAGAACTGAATCTGGATCTTTGAAGATAGTTCAATTGGACACTGTGAATAATAACAACAAACACTTGTTCATATATGGGATGTATATGCTTTTTAGTTGATAGTTTCTGTATACTTCTTCAAATGTATTGTTAATTTAGCATTTTAAATACCAAGATTTGATTTTATAGAAATGTAGCTATATTATAAAACTGAATTTGGACTCAATTGTCCCAGATATCAGATAATGTGATTCTTAGGAACTAAATGTCATATACTATGTAAAAATATCTATGTAATCAAAAATTTATGAATTCAGAGCACATTTATGAAGTGAAGTTTGGGAAAATCACTTTGACAACTGTGTGGACAATGTATTAAAATGGGGAAAAGCTTGAACTAAGTACACCAGGCAGGAGGATTTTTGCAATAGTAGAAGAAAGAAGTGATGACTAGGATGGTGGCAATATGACTGGAGAGGAAGGGATAAATTCAAAAGTAGAAATGACAAAATGTTATAACTGATTTATGTGAAGTAAAGGAGAATAAGGAGTTAAAGATGATACTAATGTCATGAATCTGGACATCCTAGAAGGATGCTGGTGTTCTAATAAAAATGAGTAAATTTGATGAGTTCAATTTTGAGGGGAAGAGAAGTTCTGTTGTAGGCATGTTGAGTTCATGTTGTCTCTGGACTATAGAGTATGAAGTTGATTACACAGGATTTGAGCTCATTCAAGAAAATAAGACTTTATATACTGATCTATATAGATTATGATTGAAACCAAGGAAGATGTTATGTACAATCAATGAGTGTGTCAAGAGAAAATAGAAGTAAACCCAAGACAGGGTTGGCGGTATGTCTATTGTTACTAACTGATGAATCAGCAAGGAGAACTAAGGGGAATAGTCAGGTAGTGGAACCAAAAAAACACTGTCAGAGAAGAGAGAGTATTTAGGCTAGTCAGAACTATCACACTAACAGAGAGTTCAAGGATAATAAAGATTGAGAAGAAGCTATTAAAATTGACGGTTAAGAAATCTTTTCTAATTTTGGAAAGATCAGTTTCAATTGAGTCAAGAAGTCAGTAGCCAGATTACAGAAAGGGAGCAAGAAAAGGGAGGGGACAGGACATGGAGACATGAAATGTATGATTTTGAAAATTAATATAACTAAGAAAGGGAAGAGAGTTAAATGATGGAAGTTAGCAAGTATATTGGGATCTACTGAGAGGTTTTTGAGGCTGGAGGAAACTTGTAGGTAGCAGAAAAGAAACCATTCTAAAGGGAAAAATAAAAAATTAGATAAAAAGAAACTGATAAGGAGGTATTCTGTTGGAGAGGATGTGAGAGAATTATGTTGAGGATGTATGTAAAAGAGTTGGCCTTAGTGAGGAGAAAGGCCCTATTTTCATTAGAAAATGAATAAAGAAAATAATGGACAATATTTTCAGGGTTGTGAGAAGAGGAGAAGTTAAATGAGAAGCAGAAGAAAAGAGAATTCTCAGTAGCAAGCCTTTATTTGTCTTTTATTTTTGGTTAAGTATGAGGCAAATATTTCAGCTAAGAAGAGAGGGTACTGAAGACTGATTTGGAAGAGCCAAGGGTATAAAGAATGAGATAGAGCAATTGATATTAAACTTTTTGGCCTTTAGACCTCTCTACACTAAAAAAAGAAAAAATATTGATGATCCTCAAAGGGGTTTCATTCATATGGATTAGATATCAATAGTTTCTATATTAGAAATTAATGTTTTCATATTATAAAAGTTTTAATTTTATAGATACCCCAGAAGAGTTGTGGGACCCCATAGGTCCCTGTAATGTGCTCTCCTGGCAGTTACAATTACTAGTCTGTCCTAGACCCACCAGAGTACCTTTGACCACTGTCCTTTGCAGTGTGAGCTCTACCCGACTCGCCTCCTCTGAGGCCTTCTAAGGTCTCTGGCCACAATCTCTTGAATCTATAGCTTAATAACCGGTAGCGCACTCAAGAACAATCACGTGTAATCTTAAAAGCCTTTATTATACCTACTCACATAATGCCCTAACTGATGCCCTGACTTGTTGGTTCCCTGGTGAACACCTGGTCAGAAGACCCATGTGTTCACTACCAAAATCCTTACCTCTTTCGGCTACCCATCTTGGCTTGGCCACCCAGGCTAGGAGCCAGGGTGAACAGCAGGAGGTTAAAGAGGGCAGTTGCTGCCTGCAGTGGGCTTATATAGGGCCTGTGAGGTCACACACACAGCCAATCAGCGAGAGAGTCACCCATTACGAAGCTATCTCAATATGGCCAGGATCCCGCCCAAGGGCAGTCCTAATATCCACAGAAATTATTTCTGGGCCTCAATCCCGATGCACTGTGTCCGCCCATTTAAAGGGCCCTTACAATTCCCTTTCTCTTGTTTTGCGGGAACCGCACATCTCACCAAGCTAAACTTTTAGCACCAGCTCTAGTTCACTTGATCCATGAGATGACAGAGTGTTATGCCCAAGGAGGTACAAAGCAGCAAATCAGTAAACAGAAGTATGACAATGAGAACCAGGCTCAACAGTGGCCCAAATGTTCAACCCATTCATCAAAGTCATACTCGAGATAATAGGCCAAAGAGGTTGGATGCCAATGAGGTAGGATGTCAACACTGAGGTGGGAAGTCAACAAGGTAAAACATCACAATTCTAGTTAACAAATATTAGTAGGTAGGTTGTCACAATTCTAGTTACATTTATCACAGTTCTAGACCAATTCTAGTTTCTTACAATTTTCTGTTGCACTTTTCACACTCCTAGAACAATTCTAGCTTATCACAATTCTCAATTGCACTTGTCACAATCCTAGAGCAATTCTAGTTTATCACAATTCTCAATTGCACTTTTCACAATTCTAGAACAATTCTAGCTTATCACAATTCTCTATTGCACTTTTCACAATCCTAGAGCAATTCTAGTTTATCACAATTCTCAATTGCACTTTTCACAATTCTAGAACAATTCTAGTTTATCATAATTCTCAATTGCACTTTTCACAATTCTAGAACAATTCTAGTTTATCACAATTCTCAATTGCACTTTTTCACAATTCTAGAACAATTCTAGCTTATCACAATTCTCTATTGCACTTTTCACAATCCTAGAACAATTCTAGCTTATCACAATTCTCTATTGCACTTTTCACAATTCTAGAACAATTCTAGTTTCACAGGTGCACATAAGCAAAGTCATGTCCAGTAACATTGTCTCAATAACAATGGCAGGTGGGTGTGTTGGTTTTTCACCCACTAATTTAAAAGCATAGTCCTTCAATAGAAAGCATAGGGCAAAGCCTCTTCCCAGGCCACCATATGGCAAGTGGCCACGGGAGAAGCAAGCAGGCCCATTGTCCATGTACAGTCTTTATATTGCATATCACCCAAAACAGTCCATTTCAGCTGCAACACTGGAACTGTGTCTGCTGTCTCTGGTGTCACGGTCAGGAGGGGCATCGCTGCCATCAGCGTCTGAAGGGCTGCGGACATCTGGCTGGTCTCTCTGGACTGTTGTCTGGTCCTTCTCTTGGATCCCCAGGTTACAAATGTCTCTGGTGGGGATGAACTCTGCTGCTGGATCTGCACCTAGGAAGGAATGTCCCCGGGGCCCAACTTGGGCCTTTCCAAATGCCATCCAGGCCTTTCCACATCACAGTGGAAACAAAGTTGTTGTCAAAAAGATTAACAAGTCAGACAAAAGTCAGTCTGTCACTCAGCTGCACTTTCTGTGTATGCCCGAAGTGCATTGCTAAGGTAAAATGCAAAGAATTTAAAAATGTAAAACCAAAATAATTTAAAAGTGTAAAACCGAAATAGATTAAAAATATAAAACCAAAATAACTTTAAAATGTAAAATCAAAATACTTTGAAGATGTAAAATCAAAAATGTTTAAAAATGTAAAATCAAAATTTAAAAATTGTAAGCAATCACATATCCCAAAATTCCCTTCTCTTGTTTAGAAGAGATCTTGGGGATAGTCTGTGCAGTAATGACTTTACTAGAACACTCGGCTATATCCCTGAATTCTTTTGCCTAAAAATCAAAGTTTGAGTTTCTGATACCGAATTGTACTCCAGGAGTGTGAATCAATAAATCTGATATTACTTTTCCTCCTGGGTCAAAGATCACACACTGTCTATTTATTCTAGTGATTAAAACAGCAATTTTCCAACCCATTCTAGACATAGACACTGTTTTATAAGTACCCGTAGGGGGTTGGGAAATCAAGCTCACCTGTGGAAGTGGAAAATCCACGAGGTAAGAAAAGAGGAGTTCCAACTCTCCAAAGACGATCCTAGCAGTTTTAAAAGTATAAAACTCCACTCTCTCTAACTGCAAGGTCTTGTCCCTGTAAGGTTTCTTAGAAATTAACTCAACTGTATTTTTAAAACTTTTCTGATTATACTCAATACCCCACAATTCCTTTTTGCCTTGGGGCATAAAGCCTACTCCTGTCCTTTGAAATGAAGACACAGGAGTTTTGAATGGATTAATGGGCAGTGCTGATAGTATTATCGCCCTTCCTTTTCCTCCTCCCCCTTCTCCCTTGGCCCAAGAAGGTGAGGCAGAGGGAAGAAGAATTGGAAAATCCCCCAAAGGCTGATTCCAAATCAAACCTGAGCTTTGCACATAAAAAGAACTAAACTTCTTCTCAATGGAAGAGTAATGGATAAATTCCTTAAAACAACAATGCAGGAGGTAAACCAACAAAATGCTAAGAAGAATTTCTACAACTTTAGTCCATGTGGTTCGTTTATTTCCTTCCTTAGTTTCAGCCACTGGTTTGAACTCTTCCTGTTCTATCTGTATTAACCTAGCTTTTTCTTCTTTCTCTATCTCCATCTGTAGTTTAACCTGCAATTCCAGCAACTCTTGCTGTGGCATTTTATACTCTCTACTGTCATACAATCGCATTAGCTCTAGGTTGCTCCCTCTCCGAGCTATATTTACTGGGTGTGGGGATAGCCTTCTGGGAGCTTGACTACAAGCTTCCTGCTGTTCTTCAGTGGCGATCTTTGTTAAAAGATCTTCCATCTGGCTCTTTAACCTCTTGATATAAGCATTATGTTCAGCTGTGTCCTTGAGTCTGATCCCAGATTTACCTGGGTCCATATTGCTTCTCTGTCTTCCCTCTTAAGTGGCGTTTCTACCGGATCTTTCAGAATCTTAATTCTGAATATTAAATATTTTCAAAACCTGATAATTCCTGATGCGTCCACCACGTTGGGCGCCATTTGTAATGTGCTCTCCTGGCAGTTACAATTACTAGTCTGTCCTAGACCCACCAGAGTACCTTTGACCACTGTCCTTTGCAGTGTGAGCTCTACCCGGCTCGCCTCCTCTGAGGCCTTCTAAGGTCTCTGGCCACAATCTCTTGAATCTATAGCTTAATAACCGGTAGCGCACTCAAGAACAATCACGTGTAATCTTAAAAGCCTTTATTATACCTACTCACATAATGCCCTAACTGATGCCCTGACTTGTTGGTTCCCTGGTGAACACCTGGTCAGAAGACCCATGTGTTCACTACCAAAATCCTTACCTCTTTCGGCTACCCATCTTGGCTTGGCCACCCAGGCTAGGAGCCAGGGTGAACAGCAGGAGGTTAAAGAGGGCAGTTGCTGCCTGCAGTGGGCTTATATAGGGCCTGTGAGGTCACACACACAGCCAATCAGCGAGAGAGTCACCCATTACGAAGCTATCTCAATATGGCCAGGATCCCGCCCAAGGGCAGTCCTAATATCCACAGAAATTATTTCTGGGCCTCAATCCCGATGCACTGTGTCCGCCCATTTAAAGGGCCCTTACAATTCCCTTTCTCTTGTTTTGCGGGAACCGCACATCTCACCAAGCTAAACTTTTAGCACCAGCTCTAGTTCACTTGATCCATGAGATGACAGAGTGTTATGCCCAAGGAGGTACAAAGCAGCAAATCAGTAAACAGAAGTATGACAATGAGAACCAGGCTCAACAGTGGCCCAAATGTTCAACCCATTCATCAAAGTCATACTCGAGATAATAGGCCAAAGAGGTTGGATGCCAATGAGGTAGGATGTCAACACTGAGGTGGGAAGTCAACAAGGTAAAACATCACAATTCTAGTTAACAAATATTAGTAGGTAGGTTGTCACAATTCTAGTTACATTTATCACAGTTCTAGACCAATTCTAGTTTCTTACAATTTTCTGTTGCACTTTTCACACTCCTAGAACAATTCTAGCTTATCACAATTCTCAATTGCACTTGTCACAATCCTAGAGCAATTCTAGTTTATCACAATTCTCAATTGCACTTTTCACAATTCTAGAACAATTCTAGCTTATCACAATTCTCTATTGCACTTTTCACAATCCTAGAGCAATTCTAGTTTATCACAATTCTCAATTGCACTTTTCACAATTCTAGAACAATTCTAGTTTATCATAATTCTCAATTGCACTTTTCACAATTCTAGAACAATTCTAGTTTATCACAATTCTCAATTGCACTTTTTCACAATTCTAGAACAATTCTAGCTTATCACAATTCTCTATTGCACTTTTCACAATCCTAGAACAATTCTAGCTTATCACAATTCTCTATTGCACTTTTCACAATTCTAGAACAATTCTAGTTTCACAGGTGCACATAAGCAAAGTCATGTCCAGTAACATTGTCTCAATAACAATGGCAGGTGGGTGTGTTGGTTTTTCACCCACTAATTTAAAAGCATAGTCCTTCAATAGAAAGCATAGGGCAAAGCCTCTTCCCAGGCCACCATATGGCAAGTGGCCACGGGAGAAGCAAGCAGGCCCATTGTCCATGTACAGTCTTTATATTGCATATCACCCAAAACAGTCCATTTCAGCTGCAACACTGGAACTGTGTCTGCTGTCTCTGGTGTCACGGTCAGGAGGGGCATCGCTGCCATCAGCGTCTGAAGGGCTGCGGACATCTGGCTGGTCTCTCTGGACTGTTGTCTGGTCCTTCTCTTGGATCCCCAGGTTACAAATGTCTCTGGTGGGGATGAACTCTGCTGCTGGATCTGCACCTAGGAAGGAATGTCCCCGGGGCCCAACTTGGGCCTTTCCAAATGCCATCCAGGCCTTTCCACATCACAGTGGAAACAAAGTTGTTGTCAAAAAGATTAACAAGTCAGACAAAAGTCAGTCTGTCACTCAGCTGCACTTTCTGTGTATGCCCGAAGTGCATTGCTAAGGTAAAATGCAAAGAATTTAAAAATGTAAAACCAAAATAATTTAAAAGTGTAAAACCGAAATAGATTAAAAATATAAAACCAAAATAACTTTAAAATGTAAAATCAAAATACTTTGAAGATGTAAAATCAAAAATGTTTAAAAATGTAAAATCAAAATTTAAAAATTGTAAGCAATCACATATCCCAAAATTCCCTTCTCTTGTTTAGAAGAGATCTTGGGGATAGTCTGTGCAGTAATGACTTTACTAGAACACTCGGCTATATCCCTGAATTCTTTTGCCTAAAAATCAAAGTTTGAGTTTCTGATACCGAATTGTACTCCAGGAGTGTGAATCAATAAATCTGATATTACTTTTCCTCCTGGGTCAAAGATCACACACTGTCTATTTATTCTAGTGATTAAAACAGCAATTTTCCAACCCATTCTAGACATAGACACTGTTTTATAAGTACCCGTAGGGGGTTGGGAAATCAAGCTCACCTGTGGAAGTGGAAAATCCACGAGGTAAGAAAAGAGGAGTTCCAACTCTCCAAAGACGATCCTAGCAGTTTTAAAAGTATAAAACTCCACTCTCTCTAACTGCAAGGTCTTGTCCCTGTAAGGTTTCTTAGAAATTAACTCAACTGTATTTTTAAAACTTTTCTGATTATACTCAATACCCCACAATTCCTTTTTGCCTTGGGGCATAAAGCCTACTCCTGTCCTTTGAAATGAAGACACAGGAGTTTTGAATGGATTAATGGGCAGTGCTGATAGTATTATCGCCCTTCCTTTTCCTCCTCCCCCTTCTCCCTTGGCCCAAGAAGGTGAGGCAGAGGGAAGAAGAATTGGAAAATCCCCCAAAGGCTGATTCCAAATCAAACCTGAGCTTTGCACATAAAAAGAACTAAACTTCTTCTCAATGGAAGAGTAATGGATAAATTCCTTAAAACAACAATGCAGGAGGTAAACCAACAAAATGCTAAGAAGAATTTCTACAACTTTAGTCCATGTGGTTCGTTTATTTCCTTCCTTAGTTTCAGCCACTGGTTTGAACTCTTCCTGTTCTATCTGTATTAACCTAGCTTTTTCTTCTTTCTCTATCTCCATCTGTAGTTTAACCTGCAATTCCAGCAACTCTTGCTGTGGCATTTTATACTCTCTACTGTCATACAATCGCATTAGCTCTAGGTTGCTCCCTCTCCGAGCTATATTTACTGGGTGTGGGGATAGCCTTCTGGGAGCTTGACTACAAGCTTCCTGCTGTTCTTCAGTGGCGATCTTTGTTAAAAGATCTTCCATCTGGCTCTTTAACCTCTTGATATAAGCATTATGTTCAGCTGTGTCCTTGAGTCTGATCCCAGATTTACCTGGGTCCATATTGCTTCTCTGTCTTCCCTCTTAAGTGGCGTTTCTACCGGATCTTTCAGAATCTTAATTCTGAATATTAAATATTTTCAAAACCTGATAATTCCTGATGCGTCCACCACGTTGGGCGCCATTTGTAATGTGCTCTCCTGGCAGTTACAATTACTAGTCTGTCCTAGACCCACCAGAGTACCTTTGACCACTGTCCTTTGCAGTGTGAGCTCTACCCGGCTCGCCTCCTCTGAGGCCTTCTAAGGTCTCTGGCCACAATCTCTTGAATCTATAGCTTAATAACCAGTAGCGCACTCAAGAACAATCACGTGTAATCTTAAAAGCCTTTATTATACCTACTCACATAATGCCCTAACTGATGCCCTGACTTGTTGGTTCCCTGGTGAACACCTGGTCAGAAGACCCATGTGTTCACTACCAAAATCCTTACCTCTTTCGGCTACCCATCTTGGCTTGGCCACCCAGGCTAGGAGCCAGGGTGAACAGCAGGAGGTTAAAGAGGGCAGTTGCTGCCTGCAGTGGGCTTATATAGGGCCTGTGAGGTCACACACACAGCCAATCAGCGAGAGAGTCACCCATTACGAAGCTATCTCAATATGGCCAGGATCCCGCCCAAGGGCAGTCCTAATATCCACAGAAATTATTTCTGGGCCTCAATCCCGATGCACTGTGTCCGCCCATTTAAAGGGCCCTTACAGGTCCCCAAATCACATTCTATGAACCACTGAGGTAGAGAAAAATTTAAGGAGAAATAAAGAGATTCCCTTAATGTTGTGAGGACTCAATTGAGATTAGATAAAATAATTTTAGAATGTATTCATGTAGCACAATTCCTTTTAGCAGCACAGAAATAGGAACAGAGGAAGTAGAAGGGAGAGCAATCCAAGACTGAGGTTTGGCATGGTTGGAGAAAGGAATTTGGGAAAAGAGGAGAGTGAAGAGTTGAATAGGATTATGATAAATACAACCAGCCTGGATCAGGTCCATACTCTGCTATGATATTGCAACCTCCACCTCTGACTTGACATTCCTGCCTAAGCTCTGATTTCTGATTAGTGAATGTTTACCTCAGCTATCTTGGATTAAACATACCACTCTACTGCAGAAATCTTTATATCCTCCCTCTCCTGCCAGCTCTGAGATTAGGTATTAGATACTTCAATGGGAGGATATGTCAATTAATTGTCCTATAGTTTTACTCATTATTCCTTTGATATTCTTGACTATAATACTCCTCTTTGGCCAGTACTTTCTTATTTATGTCAAAATTTCCTGAGAATGTAAGCCTTGAGGGTAGGAACTGTTTTGCTTTTTATATTTATATTTCTAATGCTTTGCAACTGCCTAGCATATAACACATGTTTTTTCATCCACTAGATCTTCACTCATTCACTAAGTAGTTGAGATTTGTAAGGAAGAAAAGTGTAGTGAGAACAAGGTGAAAGGCTTGGTAAAATATTTAGGATTAGCGAGATGCCAGGTCTTTATAAAAAGACAAATAGATTTGGGAGAGAAAGACATTTTTTGATATTTTTCCTTTTTTCTCAAAGAGGACTGTGACATCAGGAATGTTGGAGGTAAATTGGGTTTAAATGAGAGAAGGCTGTACAAAGTCACCAGCTATCTAGATCTGTCTGTAGTTACCTGGATCAAGTGGCAATATATAGAGCAGGAAAATTGGAGATGGCACTGTATGCAGTGGGAACCTACACCTTCTTAAGTTAAGCTCTTTCCCAGGCATGGGAAGAGCTGGAATCATGAATTAGTGATTAGATAGAGGAATATCCACATTTTTTACAAAGAAAAATGATCTTTTAAGGGTAATGGTTTGGTAAAGTATTTGACTATTTTTGGGTGTAGCTGTGATGGAGTAAAGAGAGAGGTCATAGGGGTTAAGCAAATTGAGAGAATGGGAATTAAGGATATTTGAAAAAACATCAACATATCTGTTAAAATTCTCTAATATGAGAGTGGTAGTTGGAGTGAATGTGGATACTGTAATCTCTATAATGAATACCCTGAGAAAGAAAAGTATCTTAGGGATTGGTAGATTATAGCTACTAGAACTTGGATCATGTGATCAATTTGAATAAAAGCTAACTGGAAAAGAAAGAGAGGTTGCTTGATGTTGGTGATAGAGTCAATGGAGATCAAGGGTACTGACTTCTCTACAGAATCAGCTGAATAAGATGTTATGAAAGAAGATGTAGTATTAGAAAGGTCTAGGTATAGTGTCATCCAGAAGGCATCACATCTCAGTAAGTACCCAAAGATGAAGAATGTGAATAGAAGTAATTCTAAAGGAGAAGTTTCTTAATTATAGAGCATATTCTCCAGATACGATAATGGAAGGGATAGGATAGTATTAAAATAAATGGGAATGAGAAAGTGAGCCACAGAAATTGGAGGAGGTTCTGAGATTCATCCTCACATTATTTCTTTTTTCAATCTCTCTTTTTCTCTTCCCCTTCCTTTCTTGAAAGAGGAAGGCTTGAAATCCTCACAGACCACTTCTTTCTCTTTCCTCCCAACCTAGTTAAAAAAAGGGTCTTCCATTATTATCACCATATATTTGCTCTTTAGTTGCCCAGACCTTCTTTGCTAGGGAATCAGAGAGGATTTTAATCTCAAGTGACATCATGCCCACAATTACAAAAGAATAGAAATGAAGGACATCATTTAATCAGAGGAACAGAAAGAAGAGATCTAAATGTCAAGGTCCTGTCTTGTCTTTTGAGACAGTTATAAAACTATTAATAGAGATAGAAAAAATTCGAATCATCTCAGTTTGCCTAAAGTGAGTTCTAGCTCCCAAATTGGAATAGGAGAGCTCTACCTATTTAAACCTACAATTGAACCTTCAAGATTTGTTCAGGTTAGCATGCTAACATTATGGTTACCTTACTGGTAGAAAGCAATTGGAATCCATTTTTGGCTTCATTTTTTATCTAGAAGTTACAGCCTAACCATTTTAATGAAACTGAGGAAAGCAGTTTAAAGGATGAATGATTGAGTTTAAATTGCTTTCTGAAAGAACAGAAAAGGAAAATGGTATTGGAAAAGAGTGCTCCATCAGTTTAATCATTATTATCAAATTTGATTCTTGTGGACAGACTCTAGTAGGACCCATTCAGTACTTTATCATTATGCCATTGTGGCCAATGACTCTATTCCTTCACCCATCCCCTCCATTATCACAGCAGCTGCTGCTGCTCCCACCATGCTGCCAAGCATTTTCTCTTTTTAAAACTTACTAGGTTTATAACAGTATATACATGTTATAGTATATTTCCATTAAGATTACAAACTGCATTTTTTCATGAGGTTATGCACTTAGTTCTTGGAGCCTTGCCTTACTTGTGATGTGCCTTCAAGATGTCTTGCTCTCCTTTCCCCTCCCCAACCTTATAACCCTCTCCACTATGTTCCAACTTATCCTTTCTTTGTCAGTTTTACTTTGTGTGCACAAAGTGATTCTTCCTGAAAGAAAATGACTGAGCATATTATATACATATCTTATTAGCCACAAGCACTCATGTAATGTTCTGTTTCTCTAAATTGTAATTTGTTCTTTGGGGGCAGATCTCTTGGGGAGCTTCTGGAGCCAGCCTTAGTTTTAGTTTCAGTTCAATAATCCCAAAATGCAGCAAGAAGTCCAGATCCTATATTGTGTCCTTCAAAGTCTTGAATTTTTCCTGTCAGAATGTCTCCAGCCAGCTTCAGTCTCTAGCTCCCTCTGAATCCAAAGCCTCCAGCCAGCATGAAGGAAGACATGGGAATGAATCAGACTCTGCCTCTGAGAATGTGGGATTGTGGGCTTCCCAGAATTCAATCCTAGTTGTGAATCTCCCAGAAGTCCATGAGCAGGCTTTTCCTTTAGACTTTGAATCTGCTCTTGTCCAAGTATCCCCAGCCAGCACCACAGTAGAATCTCAAATGATCCCTACTTCTTGAATCCTGGCTCCTTATATCCTCCCAGAAAATGGGCTTGTGGATACTCCCTGGTCTTGTGGGAGCACCTTAAAAGTATGCTCTCTTAAAGGTGTGAAGTCTGATGTGTGAATCCATGAGTGAGTTCCTTTAAAGGTGTAAACTCTGAGCTAGAGAATTGTTAACTACTGACTTAGCACATAGTAATAATCCTAACACACTCAGAAAGGTACTATGACTATTTGCACTAGGAAACACATAATTTTTTTTTTTCAGATCTTTCCATTTTATCTTATTTATTTATTTATTTATTTTATTATGGCTTTTTATTTATAAACCATATGCACGGGTAATTGTTGACCCTTGAAAAAACTTCTGTCCAAATTTTCCCCTCCTTCCCACCTCCTCCCCTAGATGTCAGGTAGTACAATACATGTTAAATACATTAAAATATCTATTAAATCTAATATATGTATTCATATTTATATTCTGCACAAGAAAAATCAGATCTAGAAAAAAAATCTGAGAAGGAAAACAAAAATGCAAGCAAACAATAACAGAAAGAGTAAAAATTCTATGTTGTGGTTCACACTCAGTTTCCATAGTCCTCTCTCTGGGTGTAGATGGCTCTCTTCATTACTTAACAATTAGAACTTGTTTGAATCATCACATTGTTGAAGAGAGCCATGTCCATCAGAACTGATCATTATATAGCTTTCTTGTTGCTGTGTATAATGATATCCTAGTTCTGCTTATTTCACTTAGCATCAATTCATAAAGTCTCTCCAGGTCTCTCTGAAATGATTCTGATGGTCATTTCTTCCAGGACAATAATATTCCATCACATTGATATGCTATAACTTATTCAGCCATTCTCATTTGATGGGCATCCATTCAGTTTCCAATTTCTTGCCACTACAAGGAGGACTGCCACAAACATTTTTGCACATGTAGGTCCCTTTTCCTCCTTAAAGATCTCTTTGGGATACAAGCCCAGTAGTAACACTGCTGGGTCAAAGGGTATATACAGTTTGATAACTTTTTGAGCATAGTTCTAAATTGCCCTCCAGAATGGTTGGATCCATTCACAGTTCCACACATTGTATCAGTGTCCCAGTTTTCTGCTATATTAGTTTCCAATTTTCCTAGCAGTTTTTGTCAAATAGCGAATTCTTCCCCAAAGCTGGGGTTTTTAGGTTCATCAAACACTAGATTGCTAATGATTTCTCTTTGTATCTCTTGCTGTTGGATTTTATTAGTGATTATAAAAAATGCTGATGATTTATGTGAATTTATTTTGTATCCTGCAACTTTGCTAAAGTTGTAGATTATTTCTAATTGCTTTTTAGTAGAATCTCTGATTCTATAAGTATTCTATCATATCATCTGCAAAGAGTGATAATTTGGTTTCCTCATTACCTACTCTAATTCCTTTAATCTCTTTTTTATCTCTTATTGCCAAAGCTAGCATTTCTAATACAGTATTGAATAGTAATGGTGATAGTGGGCAACCTTCTGATCTTATTGGAAATGGTTCCAGTTTATCCCCATTATATATGATCTTTGCTGATGGTTTTAAATAGATGTTACTGACTATTTTAAGGAAAAGCCCATTTATTCCTATACTCTCAAGTGTTTTTAATAGGAATGGATGTTGGATTTTATCAAATGCTTAATCTGCACCTATTGAGATAATCATACAATTTTTGTTAGTTTGGTTATTGAGATAGTTAATTATGTTAATAGTTTTCCTAATATTGAACCAGCTCTGCATTACTGGTACAAATTCTACTGGGTCATGGAATATTATCCGGGGGATAATTTTCAGTAATCTCTTTGCCAATAATTAATAATGTTTAAGATTTTTGCATCAATATTCAATAGGGAGATTTGTCTATAATTTTCTTTCTCTATTTTCATCCTATCTAGTTTAGGTATCAGTACCAGGTCTAGGTCATACAAGAAATTTGATAGGAGTCCATTATTCCCTATTTTTTCAAACAGTTTATATAGAATTAGATTTAATTGTTCTTTAAATCTTTGGTAGAATTCACATATAAATCTATCTGGTCCTGGTTTTCTTAGGGAGCTGATTAATAGCTTCTTCTATTTCCTTTTCTAAAATGGAACTATTTAAGCAATTTACTTCCTTCTCTGTTAATCTGGGCAATCTATATATTTCTAGTTATTCCTCCATTTCCCTTAGATTATCAAATTTATTGGCATAAAGTTGGGCAGAGTAACTGCTAATTATTGCTCAATTTTATCTTCATTAGTGAAAAGTTCTCCATTTTCAGTTTTAGGAATAACAATTTGATTTTCCTCTTTCCTTTTTCTAATCAAATTTACTAACGGTTTATCTATTTTGTTGGTTTTTTCCACAAAACCAATTCTTAGTTTTATTAATTAATACAGTAGTGTTTTGTTTTTTTTTTACTTTCGATTTTATTCTTCTCTCCTTTTATTTTTAGAATTTCAAATTTGGTATTTGATTGGGGGTTTTTAATTTGCTATTTTTCTAGTTTTTTTTTTCCAAGCCCAATTCATTGACTTTCACTTTCTCTTTCTATATTTTATGCAAATAAGCCTCTAAAGATATAAAATTTCCCCTTATTACCACTTTGGCTGCATCCCACAAATTTTGGTATGTTGTCTCATTATTGTTATTCTCTTGGAAGAAGTTATTAATTGTATCTATGATTTGCTGCTTCACTTTTTCATTTTTTTTCCCCCGAGGCTGGGGTTAAGTGACTTGCCCAGGGTCACACAGCTAGGAAGTATTAAGTGTCTGAGACCAGATTTGAACTCGGGTCCTCCTGAATTCAAGGCTGGTGCTCTATCCACTGTGCCATCTAGCTGCCCCCACTTTTTCATTCTTTAGGATGAGATTATTTAGTTTGCAATTAATTTTTCATCTATCTTCCCCTGGTCTTTTATTGAATGTAATTTTTATTGCATTGTGATCTAAAAAAACGCTATTACTATTTCTGCCTTTCTGCATTTGATTTTAATATCTTTATGTCCTAATATATGGTCATTTTTTTGTATAGGTTCCATGAACTGCTGAGAAAAAAGTCTACTCTTTTCTGTCAACATTCAACTTTCTCTGGGGCAGCTAGGTGGTCCAGTGGATAGAGTACCAGCCCTGAATTCAGGAGGACCTAAGTTCAAATCTGGTTTCAGACACTTAACACTTCCTAGCTGTGTGACACCCTGGGCAAGTCACTTAACCCCAGCCTCAGAAAACAAACAAACAAACAAAAAACAAACAAAAAAAAATCAACTTTCTCCAAAGATCTATCTTACCTAATTTTTTTTAGTATTCTATTTATCTCTTTAACTTCTTTCTTATTTATTTTGTGGTTTGATTTATCTAGTTCTGAGAGAGCAAGGTTGAGCTCTACCACTATTGTAGTTTTGCTGTCTATGTCTTCTTGCAGCTCTCCTAACTTCTCCTTTAAGAATTTAGATCCTACACCATTTGGTGTATATACGTTTAATATTGATATTATTTCATTATCTATGTTACTCTTTAGCAAGATAATAATGCCCTTCCTTATCTCTTTTATTTAGTTCAATTTTTGCTTTTGCTTGATCTGAGATCAGGATGGCTACCCCCTGTTTTTTTTTTTTTTTTTTTTTTTTTTTTTAATTCACCTGAAGCATAATAGATTCTCTGCCAGCCCTTTTACCTTTACTCTGTATGTATCACCCTGCTTTAAACGTATTTCTTGTAAACAATGTATTGTAGGATTCTGGCTCTTAATCTAGCCTGCTATCCACCTCCACTTTATGGGAGATTTCACCCCATTTACTTTTACAGTTAAAATGACTAATTCTGTGTTTTCTGCCAACTTATTATCTTCAGATTATAGTTTTCGCTTTCCTTTTCCCCTTTCCCTCCTCCCCATTATTTAACTTTTGAGCATCACTTGCCTCAAGCACATCTCTTCCTTTAGAATCCCTCTCCCTTTAGAGTACCTTCCTTTTCTTTCTTTCTTTTTTCCCCTGAGGCTGGGGTTAAGTGACTTGCCCAGGGTCACACAACTAGGAAGTGTTAAGTGTCTGAGACCAGATTTGAACTTGGGTCCTCCTGAATTCAAGGCTGGTGCTCTATCCACTGTGCAATCTAGCTGTCCCCGTACCTTCCTTTTTTTATACCTTTCTCATACTATTTCTGTTTTCCCTTCTACTTAGGCTATCCCTTTCCTTTTTGCCTTTCCCCTTCTACTTTTCAATAAGATGAGAGAAATTTCTCTATAAACCAAATATGTCTAATATTTTCTCTTTTAGACAAATCTGATGAGTTTAAGATTCACACAATTTTCATCCCCCTTCCTTCTTTCCCTCAAATATAATAGGTTTCCTTCGTCTCTTTGTAAGATTTAATTTCCCTCATTTCACCTCCACTTTTCCCTTTCTCTGGAACCATCCCCTTTCCACTTATAATTCCATATCCATTACAGTAAAATCAAATTATACATTTTCTCTTTATGTATACCCATAACAGAAATACACTTCTCAAGAGTTCTTTTTACCTTTTTATGCTTCTCTTGAGCCCATATTTGGAGGTAAATTTTTTTGTTTAGCTCTGTTCTTTTCATCAGAAATAAATGGAATTCACTTGTTTCCCGAATTCACCTGTTTCCCTGAATGCCCATCATCTTCCCTGAAAGGAAATGATCCTTTTAGCGGAATAGTTTATTATTAGCTGCATTCCAAGTTCCTTTGCCTTTTGGAATATCAGATTCCAGGCCCTTCAATCCTTTAATGTGGAAACAGCCAGAACTTGAGTGATCCTTATTGTGCCTCCTCAGTATTTGAATTGTTTTTTTTTTTTTTTTTTTTTTTTTTTCCTGGCTGACCAATTTTTCTTTGGTCTGATAATTCTAAAATTTAGCCATACGATTCACTGGGGTTTTAATTTTGGGGTCTTTGGTGAATTCTTTCAATGGCTATTTTACCTTCTAATTCTATGCCATCAGAGCAGTTCTCTTTGAATATTTCCTGAAAATATAGTGTCTAGGCTCTTTTTTTATCATGCTTTTCAGGGATTCCAATAATCCTTACATTGTCTGTCCTAGATCTATTTTCCAGGTCAGTTGTTTCCCCAAGTGTGTATTTTTACATTTTTTTCTACATTTTTCTTTTTCTTTTTCTTTTCTTTTCTTTTCTTTTTTTTTTTCTTTTTTTTTTTTTTTTTTTGGTTTGCTTGATTGATTCTTTATGTCTTATTGAGTCATTCATTTCCATTTCTTCAGTTCTGATTTTTAGTGAATTGTTTCTTCATTTACTTTTTTTTTTTTTTTAACTTCTTTTTGTATTTGTTCAGTTGAGTTTTTAAATGAGTTGTTTTGTTCTTTGGAAATTTTTTTCCACAAATTCTGTTTTCCTGGGAGTTATTTACCTTTTCTATTTCACAAATTGTGTTTTTCAGGGAGTTGTTTTCTTTTTCCATTTTGTCAAATCTATCATTTAATGAATTATATGCCTTTTCCAAACCCTCTTGCAAACCTTTCCTTTTCACATTTTTCTTCTAGCTCTCTTTTAATATCCTTTTTAATTTCTTCTAATAGAGCCTTGTGTGATAGGGACTAGGGTAATTGACCTTTTAGGTCTTCTTCTGGAGACAATTTGTTTTTAGTCTCCTCAGGGTTTGAAATCTGTTGTTCTCTTTCACAATAAAAAGTATTTTCACCATAAAAATCTATGGTTAGAGTTCTCTTTGCCTTTTTACTTATTTTTTTTTTTAAATGTTTGGATCTGCTTTTAGGGCAAGGAAGGTTTTCCAAGCTTCCTCTACAAGCACTGCAAAGTGGCTGGGTTGTGATCCTACTGACTCACTCCCAGAGCTGGGTGGGCATGGTCAAGTACCATGAGACTCTGGCATTTCAGGGTTCACTATTTACCTTTTGTATTTGTGTTGGATATTATATAACTTCTCTGCTGAACTACTGGCTTGCACCCAAGGTAGAGTAGCCAACACTGGTGTAGATTCCTCCCCGTAGATTCTCTGCCAAGCAGACTCTGTACTGCTCCTGTGAAGATCACACCTCACCCTCATCTGCACAGCATGCCTTGGTGTCTGTGCTCTGCCTGACTGCACCTGGCCACCTCCCTCCATTCCCAATTAAAAGAGATCTTTTCTAGTGAGCTTTGATATTATCTTCTGCTGATAATTTGCTGTCCTCCCAATATTTGTGGATTCTGCCACTAATTTTGAGGCTAATTAGTTGAGGATCATATGAGAAGATCAGAAAGAAGTATGTTTCCTTTCTGCCATATTGGCTCTGCCCCCAAAACACATAAATATTTATTCAATCTACTTATTAGTTCCTAAATGTATTTGAAGAAAAGGGAAAATCTCTCTTTTCACAATTTGAAAAATACTTAAATGATTGCTATCTTATGAGAGGTGGCACATTGATATTGTAAGGTCTGTATTTCTGATCTCAGAACCTTTCATAAGAAAATATTTTAATGAGATGTAAGAGAAGATGATAAATAAAAATAATCATCAAAGTCAGAAGGGAGAGAAGACTTTAATTAATTTCAGTTTTATTTTCCAGGGTGATCGTGGACTTCCAGGTTTTCCTGGTCAGCATGGGATACCAGGATCGAAGGTTAAAGAAATATCTTTGAAGTTCCAAAAATGTTCCTATAAATTTTTCAAATATTATTTAAATTATAAGTTAATTTAAAATATTAACTGCACTGATGTAAATGCTACTTTAGTCCAGAAATATCAAGAATTGAATTGAATGTTATTGCTTTTTGAAATTTGCAAAATCTTTTCACATAAACTGTAGGAAAGCTAGTTATATATTTTCTATCTGTGATGTAAAATTCTTTAGCATTTAAAACTTAATGAACGAGTCTTATGTAAACTGCTCAGAACCTTGACTCTAAAATATATGGACTATGTGCTTGTGACTAGAAAGCCAACCATCTTTCACTGACTTAGATTTCTTTTAAAAATTCTGAAATCCAGAGCCATTATATTCATTTTTAGCAGTTTCATACTCAAATATTAGTCAATCATCACCTTTTCCTTTGTTTACATCAATATATAAACCTTCCAATATTTTTCAGCAATACTTTTTATTGTTTACTTTAATCTTCATTTTCTTATTTTTCCTTCAACTTCTATATCATCATCTATCTAACAGTGGAATATAGTGATGTAGACAATTACTTTTAAGGAAGCTAAATCAATGTATTCTACCTTTAGTAATAGTTAGGAGAAGCCAGTTTGATTTAGGTGAAAGAAATAACTTCACCTGAGTGGGGAGTGGAGAGGCCAACTTCATAAAAATACTGGATGTGAATAAGAGTCTATAGGGTCAGGTAGGGCAGCCAACCTATTCTACACCAGGGTGAAGAAGGCTTATTGGGAAACACAGGCAAATAAATGGATTTTTAATAATTAGCAGCATCAATTAGCTATTAACAATTATATTTTTATTATTTTTTTCATTATTACTCACTGAGGGATTATTCTATTTTAGTTTCTCAAAAATCATTTCATATATTTTTGTTTCATATCTTAGTATATAAAAATGGTGCCTTACTTTAATTGGATGTTTAAGCTTATTTTTTTTTATTTAAGCACCATGATAATTTATTGAATAGTATAATAAATCATTTCTCCCACAGAATATGCATAGATAATATATATATATGCATGTATATATACATGCATGTATTATGCATATATTCTTAAATATATAACATGTATTTCACAGCATGTCCATAAGTACCAAAATAGTTCAACAAATACAAATGATCTAGGTTCATAAAGTTTTCAATCTATTTTTTTCTAGACCTAGATCTAAAAGATGGGCATTGTGCCTTCATTTTTTTAAACCTTATGTTTAAGCTGAAATTTGGAGAACCTGAAAGACAGATATCATAATTCAAATATAAAATATGTTGAAATTTACAGTTGTTTTATGACAATTCTTTATATTATAATTAAGATTTTTTAAAATTCTTTTTTCCCTTTAGGGTGACCTGGGACCCAAAGGAGAAAAAGGATCACCTGGATTTTATGGGAAAAAGGAAAGTATAAATCATAAAAAAAAGTATGCACATTTCCTTTTCCCTTCACTATAGTCCAGTGACAAGAATCACAGATTGAAGAAAGTAAATATAAAAATGATTTCTAGTTTAAATTATCACATAAAATAATAATTTTATGAAAATTAATTTTCTTCATCTGCCTCCTTGGGATTCTGTTCTTTTCTCATTTTTAGATGTGACTTTAAAAATACAAGATGCAATTAATCATTTATCTTATTCAATATCCTGGCTTATATTATTTGTTTTTCAAAACATGGAGGTTTTTCCTTTCATCCTGCAAGTTAAAATGTATGTGTCTTGATACTTCCTTCCTGCTCACATTAGAGAATGGGATTTATCTGCAACATCTTTCCTACTTCCCTTTTATTTTATGTATTTACATATAAACATATATATATATATATATTTATATATAAAAATAAATATAATATAAATAATATATAAAAATTAAAAGATGATATATGTATTTTTATATGCACATTTCAGTAAATGCTTTAATGTTCCTATAAAAAGCATGATTTAGTTTATAAATCACAATTTTCCCTGTCTTACTTTTAGTGTTAATTGTGTTACTGTTAATATTTAATACCCACAGACTGAGTATTCAAAGGCAAAACTAGAATAGCTCTTATTTTTAAGAAATTCACGTAATATTGAAAAATCATATCATACAGTTATTTTGGAAGGCATACACATGCAGGATTTTCATGATTTCTCTGGTTAATTATTAGTTAATTTGCTAAAGTTAAATTTTGAAATTTTCAAAAATTTAGCATAATTAAAATTTTAAAAGTCTTTTATTTTCACAATTAGGGTGCAAAAGGTGAAAAAGGAAATGCTGGTTTTCCAGGTCTTCCTGGACGTTCTGTAAGTTGGGAGAACTTTTCTTTATTTTACAAACATTTTATCAGTATATACATGCCTAAAGTACTTGCCTTTTTTTTTTTTTTTGTCAGGGAGAGCCTGGAAGAGATGGAAAGGATGGCTTAATGGGCAGCCAAGGATTCAAGGTATTGACAAAAATTTAATGATTCTTCTTTATATGGGATAAGAGATGATCTATAAATTGGACAATAAGTCTGATTCTATGGAAGTTAGTTTAACAATTGAACAATACAAAGAGAAGAATAAATCAGAATTGCACATAATATTTTTTTATTGTTATGTATCAAGTGGCCTTTAGAAATCAACACAAAATCCTCAGTCATTTAAAGCCTTTCAATTATTGGTTCAAATCCACCTTTCCAAACTTATATTACATTACTGGAGCATAATAGAGTGCTACCTCCTAAATTGGTTTGTAGTATCAAGTGAAATAATAATTGTACAGTGTTTAGCATTACTATGCTGGAACACAATAAACACTATAGAAATGTTAGCTATTAACTATCTTACTATCATCATTATTTCCTTTACCCTCCCAACATTTTAGCCAAACTGCCCTACTTTCTGTTTCTCAACTTTACATTTCCTTTTCCATGTATTTGCACAAATTTGTGATGTTTCTTCCTCCCTCCTGCCTCTAACAGATCTTTGCTTCCCTCATGAATCACCTTCCCTTATGAATCAGCTTAAATGCTAGCTCATTTGCTCAGTGTTTAGTAATTCCCACCATTCTATCTATCCCTTCTAGTTGTCTCTCTTCTCTCAAATGTATTTACTTATTTACATTCACTATGTTCTCTGTTTTCTTCAGCAAAACTCTTCTTTCTTGTCTCAGTCCCTGGCCAATGCATGTCTGTAGAATGCAGGCTTTTTGAGGAATATATTGTTCTCCATTTTGAGCTTTCTATCCTCAGGATATGTTTTGCACATAGTAGATTTTTAATACATAATAATCATGATTAAACATATAGTGTGTTTGTGTGCACCAAATATAGGTGTGTGATTAATCATGATGACTGTATTAAGTAACTACTATGCAAAGCACAGAAAAAGATCTAGAAAAAAAGAGTGTGTGTGTGTGTGTGTGTGTGTGTGTGTGTGTGTAAAATCTCACATTACCTATATCAACCAAGAGTTGTTAACCTAGATCTGTGCATACATTTTTTGGAGGTCCTTGAACTTGAAGGGGGAAAAATAATGTTTTTATTTTCAGTGACCTCTGACTGACCTAATTTTTTACTTTCCTCTGGTTTTTATTTATGTGTATGTGTGTGTGCATGTGTGTTTGTTTTGTTTATTGTCTAGGTCCAGAAATTTTACCAGATTGCCAAATGCCATAGCACACAAAAAAAGCTTAACAATCCTGATATTCATAGGGATATTCACAGATGAATTTATATATCTTATTATAGTGATATAACCTAAATGAAATAGCATTTCCTATTATATCTGATTAAATGGATTATTTGCCAGGAACATTTAAATTCTTTTTAAGGTATAAATTAAGGCACTAGTAAAAGGAAGGGCATATAATTTTTAAAAATTTGGGCTGGGATACATAAAATTAAATCATGTCTGCCACAGAGTGAATGAATGCTTTTTAGTGGCTGCATTTTTCATTATAGATTTAGCTTTAAGGAGAGATGATTTGGGATAGGATAGATCATACAAATTAATTTCTTAACCTGTTATTTTTAATCAACAAAGCAACATCAGAATGGATAATAAAATTTAATATTTGTTTAAAAAGAAATGAATATTCCCATGATTATCCCACCTTTTTGGACATTGTTTTTAGTTCTGAGGATAAGCAAAATTATTCCCTTCTGTGTTCACTTATAAGTAATTTAGTAAGCAAGAAAATTCATAGTATAAAACTATTGCAAGTTATTGCAGAGAAGTCATTTAAAATCCCATCATTTTCCAAGTGCAGGGAAAAAAAATATACCTGTTGCCTCAGTTTTCTTTTAAGTCAAGGACCATCTTTTAATTGGCCTTTAAGCTTAAAAAATTATACATTATTTATATTTATGGTTAATGTTAGTTTTCTAATAAAGAATTTCATTTAAAAATAACATAAATATATACAACTTCTTTTTCCAGATGTAAAGGTCTGTCAATCTTGACAGTTCTAAGGCATGAAATGATATAATTTTAATCTTTGCCCTAGAGCAATCTCTCAGAAAAGAAGAAAATATTACAGTAGAGAATTAATTTTGGATAGTTAAAGCAAATGATAGTTAAAATATCAACATTTTTGTAACATTCATTTATCTTAGTTGTAGATGAGAAGGATTTCCTAAACTATGAATTTTCAATACTTGGCTACTGGAAGGTTGTAGATAAGTTTTCAACTTGATAAATATATCCTGTGATAAGATAAAAATGAAAGTAATACATTTATTTAATAGGGGAGAGAGGGTCTTCTTCTAAATTCAATTATAGTTTCATGGTTAGTAAACCACTCCTTCTACTCTAATTTAGAATGTTGTCATGACCACAAACTGAATTACTGCCAATCCCTTTATTTATTTATTTATTTGTTTTTTGTGGGAAAGTCCCAAAGACCACAGGATGAAAGAAAACATATAATGTCTGTTTCACATGTCTGTTTTTGGTTAAATTTCTTTTTTTTTCTTCTCTGTAATCTATTGTGGAATGAGTCATTTTTAAACATTAGATGCCGAAATTTGATTTGGAGATACTTCTTATCATAAAGTGTTCTAAATAGTCTTAACATAAACAGGCAATTAAATAAGAGAAATAGCAAAATAATAAATTGGCAAATGGAAATATGCTTTAATGTTAAACATCAATCATCCAAATTTACAAGCTTCAGTTCTAGTTAAAATATCATATTCCATTGGTTAATTATGCTTTCTGCTCTTAGATATATTACATATATCCTGATGGCTGCAAAGAGGGCTTACTGCATCACATATTTAGAACTAGACAAGGTCCTAAATGCCACATAAGTCAACTTTATTTTACAGATGAGGACAGGAAACCATTACCTTCTGTTGAAACTTAACCTTGAATTCTTTGGTAAAATATGCCTTTTGTAACAACTGAAAAGAAAAAGAAAAAAAAAAAGAAAAAACAGAAATAGGATCATAGATGTAGATCTAGAAAGGACCTTAAAGACTATCAAGTTTTTTTAATTTTAATTTTGCAAATTAAGAAACTAAGTCCCAGAGACTTTAAATTACTTGCTCAAGGTCAAATAATAATAGAATATTAGAATTAATATAAATAAATAATAGAATTAAAACAGGTATTTGTCCTCAACTCAAGTGTTTTTACACTTTTTTTTGGTATTTCTAGCACTTACCATAGTCTCTGACACATAATATGCAATTAATTAGACATTTTGATTGATTGACTGTACCATATTAGTACTATTATATATTGTTGGACATTTCTAAGATTGTCAAAACTTTATGTTCTATTATATATAAAGTGAGAATAGTAATATATACTTTAGCGGGAAAAAAAGCAATCATTCTTTGATTTACTGAAGCAACTTTTTAGAATTGGACAATCCCAATACAATATATTTTAATGAGTTGGATATAATATCAGGAAAATACACGTGACATTTATTATTCAGGCAACCTTTCTTGACCTCAACTTTCTCATATGAAAAATGGTTTCAATCATATCTGGCACAAAGTTGTTGTGAGAATGAAATGTACTACACTGTGGTTGTGGTTCATTTATTTCAGTCATGTCCAAGTCTCTATGATCTTATTTGGGTTTTCTTGGAAATCCTGAAGTGGTTTGCCATTTCCTTCTACAATTTATTTTATATATCAGGAAACTGAGGCAAATAGGGTTAAATGACTTGTCTAGGGTCACACAGATACTATCTGAGCCCAGATTTGAACTCATGTCTTCATCACTCACAGAGAGGGGGATGCATAAGACATAAAAGACATAAATACTACCTTCTTGGAATTTGCAATGGGAGAGAAATAAGGGTGAAAAATACTGAGTCAATATAGTGAGTTCTAGATGGTCTGGTGGACATTCATTAAAAAATGCTATCGGTGTTATATAAGGGCATGAGGATTCAGGAGATATATCACGAAAGATGGAAACCAAAATGTATATGGAAAGATGAACAGTTTATATGGTCAACTGTCAATTATATTTACTGGTAATATCTTAGGATTTTATATTCAAGTGAAATTATTGCAAGGTGGTATAGTATAAATTTACTAACCATGTCTCATAAAATGAGAGGGTTAGCATAAATGATTTTTAAAGCCCATTCTAGATCTGATTCTTAAGCTATAATTATGACATATAACAATAATTATTATTAATATAATTATACACACACATATATATATATATATATATTTAGTACTTTAGAGACATTTCTTTTTACCTTAAATAACTAGTATTATATAAGTTTCTTGAAGGCAAAAATCATCTAGTTTTTGTCTTTACATTGCTAAGACTAGCAATTATTTATTTAGTATCTATGTTTATAATACCTTTCACAAGTCATCATTTACTAAATGACTTGAATTGCAGAATACTCTGAAGTAAGTAGTGTAGCTATTAATTACTGTTCACATTTTGTGAGAAAAGAAACTCATAAAGAAGTTAGCTGATTTGTTCAAGTACAGATTGTGGCTTTCAAATGCACATTTACTCACTCATATAGAAATCAATCATTGAATTACTTTCCAAAATGATATAATTGCATCTTCCAAATTTCATTTTTAGTCAAATGTAACTGATTTCAATAGGCTCATATTTTTCTCCTCTTTGCTTGATTATTAACATATCAATTGAGAAAAAGAAGGAATATTAAGCATGAAAAATGAAGGGGAAAGGACTGCCTTCCTTCCTTCCTTCCTTCCTTCCTTCCTTCCTTCCTTCCTTCCTTCCTTCCTTCCTTCCTTCCTTCCTTCCTTCCTTCCTTCCTTCCTTCCTTCCTTCCTTCCTTTCTTCCTTCCTGTGATTTAATTCTTTAAAAAATAATTTTGCCAAAAAAGATTCAATATAAAAAGTTGCACCTGACAATAGTAGTGGCTAGGATGTATTAATTGTTCAGTTAACTAGCTATGACTAATAAATTAGGCTCAACTTGACTCAGTATAAGGCAATCATTCCTTTATTACCTACAGCCTTAATACCTGTCACACTGCTTTGATTTCTCATTAGTCTAAATTTCTAAATATTTAGCTTTCAAATCAAGTGATTCCTGACTAGTACTTTTATTGATTTATCCAAATCTGATATTTTCTTTTCCTGCATAGGTTCATATTTGTTCTGATTGAATCATGAAAATGTCAGTAACTTGCCTGTTTTCTCTCACTAACCAAATCATTTTACAGGAATGCATTATTCAGTTATCCCAGTTTCCAAACTATTATACCCTATTTATAAATAAAGCTGGACCAAATGAAATGTTCAGCTTCAATAAAATTTTTATCATATTAGTGAATTATGAGAGAAACCCATTCCTACATAGTGTGACATCATTGTTGTTGGGTATAGCATAACTAAAAAGGATTTTAAAAAATAATGCTTGGCATTGATAAAAATGTATTGGGTATTCACACTCTGTTATGCAATTTATATATTCTTGGTACTTGGATGAGAACATGAAATTAAGGATGAAACTTTTAAATATAATTCAGAAAATATTCAATTTGGGATATATATATATGTATACACACACACATACACACATACATATATAATTTTTGTCTGATGAATAAGTTTGTTTCAAGATAGGAGCTTAATTTGAATATATTTTCTGTCATGATTTTTTTTTTTTTTTTTTTTTTTAAGTTCTGGAACATAAGGTATTTGCAGGATAAAATACCTTCATCCTTTCTATCTCCCTACTCCCTCTAGGGGAGAAGAAAAACAAAAACAAAACAAATAAATGTTTCTTCAGCCTGACACAAATATGACATAATTGTTTGCAGTTAGGGTGGCGTGTTACATTTCTGTTTTTTGAATGCCAAAATGCAACCAGACAAATAAATATGATGCTTGATGGTTGTCATAGTTTGAAGAATTTTATTTTATTTTATTTTTTTTTTTTGTGTATGTGATTTTTGTTTTGTCATTTTGTTTCTAAAGCTCTCCTTTTCATGAGGGTAGTTTTTAAGATAAGTGATTTGTGAGCAAAGGTGATCAGTTCTCAATTCAAAATAAAATAGCCTAGATTGATTAGGGAATTCATTTTTAGAATACATACATATGGGGTTTTTTTGTTTTGTTTTTTTTCCCTGAGGCTGGGGTTAAGTGACTTGCCCAGGGTCACACAGCTAGGAAGTGTTAAGTGTCTGAGACCAGATTTGAACTCAGGTCCTCCTGAATTCAAGGCTGGTGCTCTATCCATTGTGCTATCTAGCTGCCTCCAGAATACATACATATGAATGCAAAATAAGATAAAAAATTTCCTGTGCATAATAATTTAGTCAAAAATTAAAATGATAGGAACTGATTAAAAAGTATTATGTAAATTCCCTTGGCTTTATGACATAAAATAATAGTGTTTATTATAGTTTCAAAAACTAATCATATGTTAAATGACCTATGTGCTTTGCTTATCTGTGAACTTTTTAATTTAATTGGTTTCCTTTGTAATAACTGCCTAGTGCAGTCAATTGACATTCATATATTACTTTGTATGTATTAAAACAATTATTTCACTACTCATGAAGGCAGCTGAAGCAGACATTATGGAGTGCCTAGAGTTTGGTCCCTCATCAAAGATTCAAAGGTCATGTATTTCATTCTGGGTCATCACTTCTTGTCTTGATTTTTGTCTTGCTTCTGGGTTTTGATGATTCTAAAAGGGGGAATAAGCCTGATAACTATGTGCAACTCTGCCTCACTTAAACCCAATTAATGTGCAAGTTCAGATATGACCTGTGATGTCATATAACAACAGTTTATTACTTTGTGCCAAGTGGTGTGTTAAATGATTGCTGCTTGCCCTTCATTCTCGAAGAGGACCATGACATCAGGGAGGGGATGGCATGACATGCAAGTAAATTGAATTCAAATGAGGGAGGGCTGTGCAAGGTCACTTACCTTACTTTCCCTTCCACAGTCATCTGGATCCAGTGATAAGATAAAGATCAAGACTACTGAAGATGTCCCTGAATGAAATGGGAGACCGTGACCTTTTTAAGCTAAGGTCTTCAACAGGTCTCAGTTTGACTGAGGCTATACCTGTTCAGTGATTAAGACTAGGTAGCAATTGAGAAAAAGAATTTCCTCTTTCACTTGGTCCAAAAAAATCTAAATAAATGAATAAATGAATGAATGAATTGGGAGGGGAAGACCTCAGGGTTTCTGGCCAAAGCAAGGCCAAGTGATAGGAATATGTAAACAAAAAACTGCCCCTCCCATGAAGAAGCTTATATTCTAATAGGGGAAGACAGGAGGACAATAGTTTGGTACATACTTGATAGAGCTGGTTTATTTTATTTATTTGAAAACATGTCTCATAAAAATAATAAATAACTCCTTATACTAATTCCAGGCTTTTTGTACCTTATTTCCCCAATATATATGTTCATTCCATTGATATTGGCCTCCTTGCAGTTCCACATATAAGAAACTCCATCTCTTGACTCTGGGTATTTTTGATAATGTCTCCCAAGCCTGGAACATTGTCCTTCCTCTGTTCTCCTCGCTCATATCCCTATTTTTCTTTTAAGTTTTATCTTTTCAAGAAAGCTTTCATCAAGAATTAAGAGGGATTGGGAAAACTTTCTTTTAGATAGAAAAAAGAAAGCTTTCCCAATCCCTCTTAATTCTTGATTATTTCTCTTTAAAAAAATAAGCCTTCTACATTCTTTTCTAACTTTTTTACAAGAAGCCTTTTCCAACCCTTCTTAATTTTTCCTTTTTTAAATTATATCCTATTCTTACTTCATATATAGCTTACTTTGTATATTTGTGAATATTTGCATGTATTTGCATGTTGCCTTCTTCATTATATCGTGAGCTTCTTCAGGGTAAGGGCAGTCTTGCCTCTTTTTGCATTCCCAGCATTTAGCACAGTGTCTGACACATAGTAGGTGCTTAATAAATGTTGATTTGTTGATTGAATTTTTTAGATAACTTAGATGGTAACTCATCAAAAACTTGGTAGCTAATTATAATAGCAAGAGTAAATGAAAGTGGTATTATTGTCTTAATAATAATTCCTTAATAAGGAAAGGGATTGTGATTTCATAGACATGAATAAGAAAAGTCTCTTCACCAATGTAGGTCTTTCTCTGCACTGCAGAGTGTTAGTGTCCTGTTGTCTCTAGATTTGTAATCCTTCTCTGGGAGGAGGTTTCTTTTCTTTAAATCCTTTTCTCTGTGAGAAGGTTTCTTGGGAGGCTTCTGGAGCCTCCAGCTGGAGCAAAGATAGAATCTTGAATCCTCTTCTTCCTGAATCCTGGCTCTGAATCTCCTCCAGCTTCCCTGAAGTTCTCCTGGGAAATCTTGTCCTTGACCCAATCGAGACTGCTTCCTTCTAGACTGACTCCTCCTTTTATCATCCCAGAGAATTGGCTTGTGGGTACTCCCAGGGGCTTGTGGGAACTCCTACAACCAATGAACTTGCTCCTTTTAAAGGTGTGAACCCTGAGCTAGAGAATTGTTAAGTACCGACTTAGCACCTAGTAAGAACCTAACATCTCCCCCTTTTCTTTTGATTTAGAACATAAGGTGGTCATGACCTTGAAACATAAATCCATCAATATGGGAGATAGTACACATAATTACATAAATTATATAAATACATAGTAACATAACACATGCTAGAAGTGATGTAACAAATAACATGATCAAATAATCATAAATTGAGAATTTATACATGTCCATAAGTCCACTGTCCATAAGTTCATGTGCCAGAAATCCAATAATTCCTGCAAGTTTTAAAGTCCTACAATAGTCTCATCTTGTGATAGGGAATCTTCAACAGTCTCCTTATTAGCCATGCTCTTTCAGTGCCAGATGTTCTCCTTTGTTTTGAGGTTTTTCTCTTTTTCTGTCTCTCTCCAGGTGCTTGTTGCCACCCATCTGTTTCCTTCTCCATCTGCTTCCTTCTGTCTGTTAAAATACAAGCAAAGCCTCTCTTCTAGGCAGTTAACCTATCTAAATTTCTTCCTATTTACCACTTTCTAAATCTCTTCTCATTTTCTGGCAATTACCTTGGAGCTGTTTGCACTGGATTGGTTTAAAAGGCCTGTATTCTCCCCAAGTGTAATCCATCTCTGCAATCTGATTGCCTTTTGGCTGATTGATCAGATAATCCCTTTCTGCCATGTGATTGCTTTTCTGTTGGTTGATCAAATCAGAGTCCTGACCTTCTAAAGGCTCTTTGGGTGTAACCTCAGTTGCCATCATGCCCTACCTATCTTTTGATTGATATCTTGGAACTGGGCTCCTTGGATCAATCTACATTCAGAGGCCAGGTGGAAGCCCTTGTGACATTTTGGACATGGAGTTTTAGGTCTTCTCTCAGCCTGTCTTCTCACTCTATCTCCATATCTCCATTGAGCTCTTAGATGTCCAACTTTTCCACATTGAAAACATCAATGAGTTTCTCTAGAAGTCCCTTGACAGGAGGGACCCTGTTTTCCCATGTTCATCATAGTCTGGGTGTAAAAAGTATTTGTTCCCACTGTAGCACAGCATCTTATGATCAGCTCTAAAGAAGCATCTTTGTCTAGTCCCCATATAATTCTCTTGCAAACCTCATTGGCATTTTCCATAGCCAAATGTCTGGTCATTATTTCTGTAGCTGCATTTTCTCCAATAGTTCTTCTGACAGCAGTTAGCAGATGTCACACAAAATCCACAAAAGATTCATTGGGACCTGGCTCTATATTAGTGAAAGCCTCCCCTCGATCTTTCTGTCCAGGGAGGGAACCCCAAGCTTTTATTGCAGTCTTAGAAATTTGCTTATTCACTGTTATGGGATAATCAATCTGTTCTGAATTCTCTCCATAGCAACCTTCACCTGCTGACTGGGCAAAAGTGAATTGTGTGTTAACTCCTGTTTCCATATTGCATCTGACTTGAATTCTACATAATTCATGAAACTTCGAAAGCCACCAACAAGTTTTGTCCAGGTTCTAAACATGTCCTAGCTATGGATTTCCAATCATTTGGGGGTTAGGATTTGATGAGACAAACCATCTAGTAACATTTTAACAAAAGAGGATGTTACCCCATAAAGGGTGCAACCTTTTTTCAAATCCTTAATTTTATTCAAATCTAAAGGTGTATATCTTCTCCTTTTTCGACCCAAAGAGTCAATCTCTTCAATCACAGGATATGAATGTATATAATCACTTACATTCTGTCCCTCTCTCTTAGTCTTAACCAATGCTTTTTCTAATCTTGCCATTGTCTGCTTCACAGCTGATTCTGTTTGTGTTTCTGCCTCTTCCCCTCCTCCTTCTTCCACCCCTGAAGAGTTAATTGAGGAAGGAGATGGGAAATGCTCCTGTTGCTCAGAATTGTACTTAACTCCATTTTTATCTGATTCATCCTTTTCACCTAGTTTAGTTGGATCCTCCCCCTCTTGCTCTTTCTTCTTTTTCTTTAATCTAACACTTATATAATTTCTTAAAGCCACTTGAATTAAATTGTACGTATGAAATGTATCTTTGGAAATTAGGTTTGGTTTGGAATTGTAGTGTTCACCTAGTTCCTCTCCTACTAATTCCCACTCATCTGAATCCAGTTCTTTTTCCAGAGCAAAACAAGGACATATGACCTGCACAGTTTTTTATTTATTTTTTATTTTTTCTGAGGCTGGGGTTAAGTGACTTGCCCAGGGTCACACATCTAGGAAGTGTTAAGTGTTTGAGACCAGATTTGAAATTGGGTCCTCCTGAATTCAGTGCTGGTGCTCTATCCACTGCACCACCTAGATACCCCCACCTGCACAGTTCAGTGATCTCCTCCAAAATTATAATCAATCCTTGACTTTTCATAACCTTGATAATGCTCTCTAAACATTTTCCTTGAACAGAAATAGAAGGCTGTTTTCTAAAAATTTGCCCCATTTCACTGAAATTCTACTTTAGCTCTTTAACAAAGTTTCCTTGTTACTCACACTTATTTCTGTGTCAGAGAGAGTTTTCCACTGAGATGTTGATGGGAGACTTTTCCACTGGAATCAGGAACTTGTCTGTCCCTCTTTGGGTGCCAAAATGTCAAGTCCAGGCTAGCTTCTCTGAAGGGCTTAGAATAAGTCCTTGCCCCACGTTGGGCACCAAATTGTAGATGTTCTGTTGTCTCTCAATTATACTTCTTCTTTGGAAGGAGGTTTTTCTTTAAATCCTTTTCTCTGTGAGCAGGTTTCTTGGGAGGCTTCTGGAGCCTCCAGTCAGAGAGAAGGTATAATCTTAAAGTCTTAGAGAATTGCCTGGATTGAATGACTTATCTAGGATCATACAAGTAGTGTATGTCAGAAGAAAGACTTAAAGCCAGATCCTGACATTGAAGACAGTTTTCTATCTATTTTGTTATGTTACCTCTCACTTGACATTTGTCAGCTTGATTGGAACTGGCCTCTAACTCGTGGATGGCTGAAGTCAAACAGAACAGGCTAGAAACAGAAAAGTAAAGGATCAAACAGAAGTTTAATTAATTTCAAAGTGAGGAAAATGATTGTAAATGTAAGTTCTCCTGAGGAGGAGGGATTAACATGCTGGGATAAAGGCAATATTTTATATACATAAGGGCTAAACCATGATATAATCATTCTTAGGTTTTAGGAAGTACTTCTCACCACAGGATCATGTGTGATCAGTGCAGGAATTTTTGAGTCCTGTGGGAACACTCTCCAAGTTGATTGTCTTACAGTGGATACAGAACCAGAGTAAGGATGGCAGTAGCTGGTTCATTTCACTTAGCAGTTACAAGAAACAGAGATTGTGAACATGTCACGAGAGGTGAAGGATCACCTACTTCTGATTCTCAGGTCCCTGGGAAATAGGGGAAACTCCCTCAGTGAATATCTGATTCTGGTCAAAGCAATATACTCTGCCAAAGGGAGACATTATTTCAAAGAGCAAAGAATTTTTGCTTGCTGGGCCTCAGGTCTGGGAGAATAGGATGTTTCCAAATATTTTGATACATTAATCTTGAGTCAAACATTTAAAAATTAAAATGCTGTTTTAAGGAGGTACAGGAATAGGTCAAAAAAGAATAAACTTTGAATCAATATAATATTGTCAGTTATTAATCATAAGGCCTTTCCTAACCTTCACTCCATTTTGTTTTACCGAAATCTATTTGCATGTTTTGTGCATCCTTTGAATTTACTTTTATATGTATCCTCTCAGTTGTTGTTGTATCCCCTCAGTACAATGAAAGCTCTTAAAAGATAGCAATGGTTACACATGTGGAGTTTCTTTTGTATCCCAACCATTTACACAGTATCTAGCTTTGTGTACAACATAAATGCTTTGTTCTTATTGAATTGATCTAGTTGGTTTATCAATCAGTCAACAGATAATTTTGCCTAATATGCATTGAACACTATAATAGGTATTGGGAATACAAAGACCAAATTAGCAATAGTCCTTGATCTCAAGAAGTTTACATTGTCCCATAGAGAAAAACAAAACAAAAACATGTGTTAAGTATATTTAAAGCATATTCAAAACAAATACATACATACAATATTGTTGTTATTATTCATCTTTCTCAGAGAGGAGCAATGGCATCTTAAGGGTGATGATTTGATCTGTACATGAATTGGATTTGTGAGATGGGGGCTGCCTAAAGTCATTGAAGTCATTTTGAGGTGAAGCCACTTAGTACCAATAGGGGATGAGGAAAGACCTCATTTTGAACTGAGCACTACAGAAAACTAGGGAGTTTAAGAGGCAGAGATATAAGGAGGAGAAGGAGGGAAACCTATAGTGAAGAAAGCAGGAGAGATGGAGTAATATACATGAGGAATAGCAGACTGCAGGAAAATTATATATAATCACTTATAATATTTGTGACATTTACAATGAAAATGCAAAGTAGCTCATTGTAGTTACATTCAGAAATTTGAATATAAATAACTACAGTATTTCATTAATAATTGCTATTATCTGCTTTATTATATGATATTAAATAGTAATTTGGATAATCAAAGTGTGGTAATTTTGCAATACTGTAAACGTGTTTGTTTTGTGAATGTAAGCCAATCAAAGATGATAATTCTAATAGACTTTTAAAAATCATATTATTTGTCACTCTCTGCTCCACGTCATAAAAATTACCTTGAAATGACTTTTCTACTTGTCCTTTGTCATATAACTTAAAAGGGAGAAACAGGACACCGAGGTGCTCCAGGACCAGAAGGCCCACGAGGAGAACCTGTGAGTACTTTTGAATTCAGCAATTATAAACTCAAGGTTCTATTGTTACTGCATTATTGTTTTATTGTGTAATCTGGAATTTTGTTCTATAAAAATCAAAATTATAATAATCAATAGGTTATTTTACAGGACTGTTTCCCATTCAATAAGTAAATAATAAATCACCACTCATCTCATTTAACAACTAAAATATGTTAAGTACTAGATAGTGTTATCAGTGTGGTAGAGCAAAAAGAACGTTCAGCCTAGTCACTTTAATCTCTCAGGGCTTCAGTTTATCTACTTGCAAAATGATAAAGTTGGATGAGATTTAAAGTTCTTTTTAGTTCTATGATCCCATGAATGTGGAATGCATACAATAGAGTGAGGAATTTCTGGTAGTAAGAAGAGCTTAATCCATTTAATCATCTTTTAAGAAGATCCAAAGCAGACTGAATTAAGGTATATTTGCATATTGATAAATTTTATTTTAGAGTACTTAGGCTGGAATTAAAGATTTATATAGAGGATCAGGAAAAAGTAAGGCTAGAAAATTTGGGTGGATCAGATTATGAAGAGTTTCAGGTCATGCCAATTGGTTTTAAGTTTATCCTGTAAGTAATGCAGAGTCATTACTGGTTTTGAGTTATAGGTGTGACTTAATGAAAGTGACACTTAAAAGAAAATTAATATATTGTCAATAAGAAGGGTGATTGTAGGGGCAAGATATTGGGCTTGGAAACTAATTTAAGGTGATATTACAAGACAAGCTTGTGAGAAAATGCTTTTTAAGCTGTGCTGGTAGGAGTGGAAATGGGAAGGAAGGGAGGAATTAAATATTTATTATGAGGAAATGGAAGAATGTGGAGAATGAGGTCCTAAAAGAGGGAGAAAAATTAATCAAATATGCTGTCAATGTTTATAGCCTGAGAGGATGATGGGCCTAGCAGTAATAAGGAATAAGGAAGTTAGAAGGAAGAGTTTTAGAGGATGAAATGATGTGTTCAGTTAAATATGTGTTAAATTTGAGGTAAGAATATGAAATCTAAATAGAAATATTCAGAATAGTTGAAAAATATGATCCTCCCAGACCTCCTTGCCTCCTTACATTATTGCCTCCAAGAGTCAAAGAGTAATGGATTTATCTTGGTACTATATTTGAGTTTATATAACTAACTTAAAACTATAAGGACCAAATCTGCTGTACATGCATACTTTGAATCCAATTTTCTTTCCAACTATTCAAATGGATCATGAATTCATTCATTCCTTCATAAGTTCTCTCAAACAATGCAAATTGTAAGCCTATCCTTTTGGAATCTTGTCCATGTTCTATTAAAAGTTCCTTGTGGAGTAGTGGGAGGTAGGGTGGTCTATCCAAAATATTGAAAGTTTTCCTCAATTTTTTCCAAGGTCTAGGATACAACTGAAACAACCTTCTTATCTCTTACTCTTGCCACATGGTTATCATCTATGATTTTTGTCATACAATTCCTTAAAGATGCCCTATACTTCTGACCTTCTACAAAAATCCTCTCTTGAAAATTCTTGATATAAGAATTTGTAAATACTTAGGTTACATCCTATTTTGTTCCAATTATGATGTTAATGGACATTGTTCTGCTTTAATCCCTTCTCAGCTTTCAATGTAAGTTTCAGATGGATGAATGAGTGAATGAATGTAAAAGCACTTATTAATTTTTTTTTAACTAAGCACATGGTAAACAAAACTTATATGTGTTAAATGCAGGAGATAATTTATTTACAAGGGACTATTCCCTGCTTTCAAGGAGCTTACATTCTATTAAGAAAAGATAAAATAAATAGAGGAGTGGTTGCCAAAGGAGAACAAGTTTTGGATTTGATAGTCTTTTCTATTGTAGTGTCAATGACAAATAGTAGCATAATACTGCATATGCTCTGTCCAAGCAATTGGTTGATTAATATTTATAAAGTGCCTTCTTTGTATCAGGTCCTGTGCTAAATGCTAGAAAGAGAGAGAAAGAGAGAGAGCGAGAGAGAGAGAGAGAGAGAGAGAGAGAGAGAGAGAGAGAGAGAGAATGAGAGAGGAAGGAGGGGGGAAGAGAGACAAAGAGTCTGTGCCCCTCAAGGAAGTGAAAATTTAATGGGAGAAACAACAAATAAATATGTATGAACAAGTTATATAAAAAAGAAAAGGAAAATAAAAGAATGGGAAATTGTTTTAGTGACTACAGAGAGAATAAGTTAAAGATAGGAGACTTGATATAGGCATACATATAGACTAAGTGTGTTGGGAAGGAGGTGCAGATTCCTCTTGCATCCCAGTAACAGTACAACTGTATTAACATAACAATAACTTGTTTCATTCTTTGGCTTTCTTGGTCTCTGCTGATTCCTTGTTGTTAGGGTCTTAATGTGACTTTCTTTTTCCAGTGCTTGACAAATCTCATGACACAATGCCAGTGATAAAGGACCTCCACTTCTCTCCCTTCTATTTCTACCTTGTATTCTTGAGATAAAATGCTAATAATGAAGCATTTTTAAAGTAATTCACTCTTTGCAGTGTTCTACGTACTCATTAGCAGCCTTGCCCATTTTTTGTGATTCCTATGCCTTGAGTCTGCTCTTCTGATTACTGAATCCTTGACTAGGATTGCCATTATGTAAGTCGACTGAGGCATACTTGCTTCCCTTTCAGGTCAACTGATTCTCCAAACTGCTACACATTCTCACTAGTTGGATTTCTTCACTTCTCCCTTTCTAGTTTTCATTTATAGAATTTAGTCCTCCTCTATTAGATTGTGAGCCTTTTAAAAGTAGGAGCTATTTGGTTTTCATGTATTTCTATCACTTAGCACAATACCTGGCACAGAGTAAGTGCATAATAAATGCACATTTTTTCTCAGTTTCTCTCTATATGCCTCTCTATGTCTCTGATCTATTGTCAATGTATCTGATCTCTTTCAGTCTTAAGAAGGTTCCAAATGTCTGGGAACCTGGATCAGCCTCTTTGCTCCAGCCTTTTTCACTCTAGTCCTTAAGTATAGCATGAAATCATCCATATCAAAGTTATAAGCATATATGAGATCTTTGAGGGAGAAAGTTTAAGTAATAGAGAAGAATTAAGAATAATTTATCCTCAACAATAAAGATTTAATAAGACAAGTTCATTTTAGAAAGAGCTATTGTAATGCCAGAGAAACTGAGCAAGATAGAGATTAGACATTATTTAATACAAAATTTATTAAATGGAGAGACTTACTGGGACCAAATGGAATGAGATTATCTTCTGAAAGAATCTAGCAGTGAATGTCCATAACAAGATTCTTTTATTGGGTAACAAGAATAATGACATAATGGGGGAGGTACCTGGATGGGGATAATCTAATGGGGGGGAAGAACCTAGGATGAGGATGACATAATGGAGGCAGGCAAAATGGAGGGAGGTACTGGAGAGGCTCCTGATATTCTAATGATGTCTAAAATGGATAAAGACCTTTATCCCATCAAACATTAAGAGGGAATGACTATAGCCTAAGGTCTAAGATATAAGACCTTTATCTTAACATTAAGAGGGAATGGTTATAACATGAGGCAGAGTAACTGAATAGGACAATTAGGGAAACTGGGTCAGGACATTAAAAGAGAACTGTGGCACAATATTCACTGAAATAGTACAGTTAACAATTGGTATAAAGCATTCCATCTCTTCCTCCCTGCCTCCCCCCCTCAAAAAAATAAATGACATTCTTTTCTAAAAATGTATATATTTTCCAGGGAGAATTAGGTGGAGGAGTAACATAACTCTTGGTTACTGAAAGTGTTTTTTTCTCTCTCTTGGGGAGGGGGAACACTCAAGAAGTTCTTCTTAGTCTTAGTATAATTTCTTTGCTGAATTATTTGCAGTAGAATTGAGTCTAATCTGTGTTTGGGCAGGTACCAATAAGAAGATGGGTGGTCCCAAACCCTCCAGATATTTTGAAATTTGTAAATTCCTCTTCTGATCAAAGGAATTGGGGAGGGCAAAGGAGACCTGGAGAAGTCTGCAGCCAAGTTTTTCATTTCCTTCTAAGTGGTTCTTCCTCAGAGGTGTGTTGGAAAGTAACACCAACTCTCATTTCTGGAATTCCATTTCTTCTTAATTCATTTGATAATTTATAGTAATTCCTAGAGCATTGCTAAATTTCTTTGCTCTAAATTCAATTCTTATGTTAATTCCATTTCAGATGACATTTCAGTCTAATTTCTATAAGTGATTGATTGGGATTTCTCATGTAATTAATTTATCTAGACTAAATATGTGGGGTGCTTTCAACCCCATGTTTATGTTATTATAGTTAAATCATGTAGTGCATGTATAGCATGAAAGTGGTCATGTAATGGATTTAATCTTTTGCACTTTCCCCCCCCCCTCTCACAAAAATGCTGTTTGAGATAACTATCTAGATAAGTATTGACTTTCATTGTTTGATATGATATTTTTCCTTAAAACTGTGAGGAAAAAAAAGTTGTGAAATTCCTTCCTCTATGGATAAACTTGAAGTCTAGAAAATAGTAAAGTGATTGCTAAAAGAGAAATTTATTCTTTTGTAAGCAGCTTTGAAGTCTCTCTTGTCTTAAAATCATCTTTAATCACTAGGACTCCAGAATTAGGCTCTGATGAAGCAAAGATTCCTGAGATGATGAAGATATTTGTGAAATTTAAGAATCTTAATGGAATTATGCCCTTCTAAGCTGTCAGAGGCAAAAAAAGCTTTGTAAAATTCTTTGAAATCTTGTAGTAGTTGTAATGGGGAAAAGAAAATTTACTAGCAACCCTAGATCAGCTCAAAAAAGCCATTGTAATTCAGATCTTGATTTAGCTCATACTTTTCTGTAATCTTGTTTGTTATTTCATGTTTGTACTATTATGTAATCATTCATTTAGTTGTTATTATATTGAATGATTTCTGGCTCTCTTATTCTATAACATCCTATACTAACCAGGTTTTCAGTTATTTTTTCTTTTGGTTTTTCAAGTTTTTTTTTTTTTTTTTTTTTTTCCAGTTATCAAGAATTAGTATTTTTCCCTTTACTTCCACACATAAAAGGGAAAAAAAAATAACAGAGTTAGAAAACCATGGAAAAGAATATACATAATCAAACAAATCCAGTTATCACATTAGCCATATTCAAAATTGAGTGTCTCATTCAGCTTATTTTGTTCATCATCCCTCTGTCAAGAGATAGATGGCATTCTTCCTCACTGTTCCTCTAGAATCATGATTAACAATTTCATTGATCAGCAAGTTTTCAATTATTAAAGGGTATTCAAAATGCTTGGCTGACTATTCCATTCCATTGCAGGTCCCAGGGAAGTTTAGCTCTTTAGAACTCCTGTAGAGATTTTGAAACCATGAAAACTCAAAATTCTTTTATTTTGTCTCACAGATAGTGATTCAGAATATGCTAGGTGTCTAAACTTTATAAATTATTCATTCCCATTGTAGCTTTACATTATTAAAACACTGCATCTACAGATGTTAAGATTAGGAAAAAAATGCTGCAATCAGAGTAGAAGAGTAAATGTGCTTTGATATCTGTTGGTTTAGTATTAACATAATTTCCAAAGAATAAACCTGGAATTTAGTTGCAGTATGGTCAGGTAGGAGTTACATTAGATGACTTCTGATATTCTTTTTCATCTGACCTCTGATATTGTTTTTGAATTTGACATTCTTTGATTCTTTTTTTTTTTTTTATCTTTTTTTTTAAATTTTTTTATTATATATATATATATATATATTTATAATATTATCCCTTGTATTCATTTTTCCAAATTACCCCCCCTCCCTCTATTCCCTCCCCGCATTGACAGGCAATCCCATACATTTTACATGTATTACAATATAGTCTAGGTACAATACATGTGTGTGAATATCATTTTCTTGTTGCACAATAAACATTAGAATCCGAAGGTACATGCAACCTGGGCAGACAGATATTAGTGCTAACAATTTACATTCACTTCCCAGTGTTTCTTCTCTGGGTGTAGCTACCTCTGTCCATCATTGATCAACTGGAAGTGAGTTGGATCTTCTTTATGTTGAAGATTTCCACTTCCATCAGAATACATCCTCATACAGTATTGTTGTTGAAGTGTACAGTGATCTTCTGGTTCTGCTCATTTCACTCAGCATCAGTTGATTTAAGTCTCTCCAGGCCTCTCTGTATTCCTCCTGCTGGTCATTTCTTACAGAGCAATAATACTCCATAATCTTCATATACCACAATTTACCCAACCATTCTCCAACTGGTGGACATCCATTCATCTTCCAGTTTCTAGCTACAACAAAAAGAGCTGCCACAAACATTTTGGCACATATATGTCTCTTTCCGCTCTTTAGTATTTCTTTGGGATATAATCCCAGTAGTAGCGCTGCTGGGTCAAAGGGTATGCACAGTTTGATAACTTTTTGGGCATAGTTCCAGATTGCTCTCCAGAATGGCTGGATTCTTTCGCAACTCCACCAGCAATGTATTAGTGTCCCAATTTCCCCACATCCCCTCCAACATTTATCATTATTTGTTCCTGTCATCTTAGCCAATCTGACAGGTGTGTAGTGGTATCTCAGAGTGGTCTTAATTTGCATTTCTCTGATCAGTAGTGATTTGGAACACTCTTTCATGTGAGTGGATATAGTTTCGATTTCTTCCTCTGAGAATTGTCTGTTCATATCCTTTGACCATTTATCAATTGGAGAATGTATCGGTTTCTTATAAATTAGGGTCAGTTCTCTATATATTTTGGAAATGAGACCTTTGTCAGAACCTTTGTTTTTAAAAATATTTTCCCAATTTGTTACTTCCCTTCTAATCTTGTTTGCATTAGTATTATTTGTACAGAAACTTTTTAGTTTGATGTAATCAAAATCTTCTATTTTGTGATCAATAATGATCTCTAGTTCTCCTCTGGTCATAAATTCCTTCCTCCTCCACAAGTCTGAGAGGTAGATTATCCTCTGTTCCTCTAATCTATTTATTATCTCCCTCTTTATGCCTAAATCATGGACCCATTTTGATCTTATCTTGGTATATGGTGTTAAGTGTGGATCCATATCTAATTTCTGCCATACTAATTTCCAGTTTTCCCAACAGTTTTTTCCGAATAATGAATTTTTATCCCTAATGTTGGAATCTTTGGGTTTGTCAAAGATTAGATTGCTATAGATGTACCCTTTTTTGTCCTTTGTATCTAATCTGTTCCACTGATCTACCAGTCTATTTCTTAGCCAATACCAAATGGTTTTGGTGACTGCTGCTATATAATATAGCTTTAGATCAGGTACACTTAGACCACCTTCCTCTGAGTTTTTTTTCATTAGTTCCCTTGCAATTCTCGACCTTTTATTCTTCCATATGAATTTTATTGTTATTTTTTCTAGGTCATTGAAATAGTTTCTTGGGAGTCTGATTGGTATAGCACTAAATAAATAGATTAGTTTGGGGAGTATTGTCATCTTTATTATATTCACTCGGCCTATCCAAGAGCACTGAATGTCTTTCCAATTATTTAAATCTGATTTTATTTTTGTGGCAAGCGTTTTGTAATTTTTCTCATATAATTCCTGACTTTTCTTTGGTAGATGGATTCCCAAATATTTTATACTCTCAACATTTGTTTGGAATGGAATTTCTCTTTGTATCTCTTGCTGTTGCATTTTGTTAGTGATATATAAAAATGCTGAGGATTTATGTGGATTTATTTTGTATCCTGCCACTTTGCTGAAATTTTGAATTATTTCTAGTAGCTTTTTAGCAGAGTCTTTGGGGTTCTCTAAGTATACCATCATGTCATCTGCAAAAAGTGATAGTTTAATTTCCTCATTTCCTACTCTAATTCCTTGAATCTCTTTCTCGGCTCTTATTGCCGAGGCTAGCGTTTCTAGTACTATATTGAATAGTAATGGTGATAGTGGGCAACCTTGTTTCACTCCTGATCTTACTGGGAAAGGTTGCAGTTTATTTCTATTGCATATTATGCTTACTGAAGGTCTTAAATATATGCTCCTGATTATTCTAAGGAATAGTCCATTTATTCCTATACTCTCAAGAGTTTTTAGTAGGAATGGATGTTGGATTTTGTCAAATGCTTTTTCTGCATCTATTGAGATGATCATATGGTTCTTATTAATTTGATTATTAATATGTTCAATTATATTAATAGTTTTCCTAATATTAAACCAGCCCTGCATTCCTGGAATAAATCCTACTTGATCATAGTGTATTATCTTGGAGATGATTTTCTGAAGTCTTTTTGCTAATATCTTATTTAAGATTTTAGCATCAATATTCATTAAGGAGATTGGTCTATAATTTTCTTTCTCAGTTTTCGATCTACCTGGTTTAGGTATCAGTACCATGTCTGTGTCATAAAAGGAGTTTGGTAGGACTCCTTCATCCCTTATTTTTTCAAATAATTTATATAACATTGGGGCTAATTGTTCTTTAAATGTTTGGTAGAATTCACATGTGAATCCATCTGGCCCTGGGGATTTTTTCCTGGGGAGTTGATTAATAGCTTGTTCTATTTCTTTTTCTGAAATGGGACTATTTAAGCAATTTATCTCCTCCTCTGTTAATCTAGGGAGCCTATATTTTTGGAGGAAGTCATCCATTTCACTTAAGTTATCAAATTTATTGGCATAAAGTTGGGCAAAGTAACTCCTTATTATTTCTCTAATTTCCTCTTCATTGGTGGAAAGATCCCCCTTTTCATTTGTAAGACTATCAATTTGATTTTCCTCTTTCTTTTTTTTGATCAAATTTACCAAAGGTTTATCTATTTTGTTGGCTTTTTCATAAAACCAACTCTTGGTTTTATTTATTAATTCAATAGTTTTTTTACTTTCAATTTTATTGATTTCTCCTTTTAATTTTTGTATTTCGAGTTTAATTTTTGGTTGGGGGTTTATAATTTGGTCTTTTTCTAGCCTTTTAAGTTGTAAGCCCAATTCGTTAATCTTCTCTTTCTCTATTTTCTTCAAATAAGCCTCTAAAGATATAAAATTTCCCCTTATTACTGCTTTAGCTGCATCCCAAAGATTTTGATATGATGTCTCATCATTGTCATTATCTTGGGTGAAATTGTTAATTGTTTCTATAATTTGCTCTTTCACCCAGTCATTCTTTAAGATGAGATTATTCAGTTTCCAATTACTTTTTGGTCTATTTACCCCTAACTTTTTACTGAATGTAGCTTTTATTGCATTGTGATCTGAGAAGAAGGCATTTATTATTTCTGCCTTCCTACATTTAATTTTGAGATCTTTATGTCCTAATATATGGTCAATTTTTGTATAGGATCCATGAACTGCTGAGAAGAAAGTATATTCCTTTCTATTGCCATTCAGTTTTCTCCAAAGGTCTGTCATACCTAGTTTTTCTAATATTCTATTTACTTTTTTAATTTCTTTCTTGTTTGTTTTGTGGTTTGATTTGTCTAAATCTGAGAGTGCAAGGTTGAGATCTCGCACTATTATAGTTTTACTGTCTATTTCTTCTTGCAGTTCTCTTAACTTTTCCTTTAGAAAGTTAGATGCTATACCACTTGGTGCATATATGTTTAGTATTGATATGGCTTCATTATTTATGCTACCTTTCAGCAGGATATAGTTTCCTTCCTTATCTTTTTTAACGAGATCTACTTCTGCTTTTGCTTGATCTGAGATAAGGATAGCTACCCCTGCTTTTTTGGCTTTACCTGAAGCATAATAGGCTCTGTTCCAACATTTTACCTTTATTCTGTATGTATCTCCCTGCTTTAAGTGTGTTTCCTGTAGGCAACATATTGTAGGGTTCTGCTTTTTGATCCAATCTGCTATCCGTCTCCATTTGATGGGATCGTTCATCCCATTTACATTTACAGTTAAAATTACTAATTCTGTATTTCCTGCCATCGTATTATCCCCAGATTATGCTTTTTTCCCTTGACCCCCTGATCCCCCTCCCCGATATTTAATTTATAGACCCCCCTTGTGACGCCGCAACCCTCCCTCTTTTTTTTTTTTTTTTTTAGGATCCCTCCCCCCTCCCTCCAAGTCCCTTCACTTATTCTCCTTTTCCTTTTCCATTTTCCTCTCCCCCCTTTTAATGAGGTGAGAGAAAATTCTCTGAAAAACAAATATGTTAATTATTTACTCTTTGAGCCTCTCCTGATGAGAGTAAGATTCACACAATGATTCTCCCCCTCACTAAGTTCCCTCAGATATGGTGTGTTTTCTATGCCTCTTCCTGGGATGTAGTTTCCCTCTTTTTATCACTCCTTCCCCTTTTTCTGAACCGACCTCCTTCCCTTTACTACACCCCCCCTTTTTTTCTTTTATATCAGTAAAATCAAATTATCCTTGAGTATTTTTTATATACCCACAACAGAGTTACAGTTCTCAAGGGTTCTGTGTACCTTTTTCTGTTTCTCTTCAGTCTTGTGGATGTAGATCAAATTTTTTGTTTAAGTCTGGTTTTTTTCTTAGAAACATATAGAATTCCTCTGTTTCATTGAATGACCATCTTCTTCCATGGAAAAAGATGCTAAACTTAGCTGGGTAGTTCATTCTTGGTTGCAGTCCTTGATCTTTTGCCTTACAGAATATCAGGTTCCAGGCCCTTCTATCTTTTAATGTGGAGGCAGCCAGATCTTGGGTGACCCTTATTGTGGCACCTTGGTATTTAAATTGTTTTTTTTCTAGCTGCTTGCAGGATTTTCTCCTTTGTGTGGTAATTCTGCAGCTTAGCCACTATATTCCGTGGTGTTCTTTTTTTAGGGTCTATTTCAGAAGGAGTTCGATGAATTCTTTCCACATCTACTTTCCCTTCTGTTTCTATTATCTCTGGACAGTTCTCTTTGATAATTTCCTGTAAAATAGAATCTAGGCTCTTTTTTTGGTCATAGTTTTCTGGAAGTCCAATAATCCGCAGATTATCTCTCCTAGATCTATTTTCCAGGTCTATAGATTTTCCCAGTAAGTATTTGACGTTGTTCTCCAGCTTCTCATTTTTTTTGTTTTGTTTGACTGATTCTTGGATTCTCTGTGAATCATTCATTTCTATTTGTTCCATCCTGACTTTTAAGGAGTTATTTTCTTCTTTCACAGTTTTTAGTTCTTTTTGTAAATGCCCAATTTCGTTTTTAAATGAATTATTTTGCTCTATTGAATTTTTTTCCATTTCCCTAATTTTTTTTTTTTGAGAATTATTTTCTTTTTCCAATTCAGAAATTCTATTTTCTTGAGACTTTTTTATCTTTTCCAATTCAGAAATCCTACTTTCCTGTGTTTTTTTTAACCTTTTCTAATTCATAAATTTTGTTTCCCTGCATCTCCTGTGAATTCTTTATTTTTTCCAACTCCAATTTCAGGACGTTGTTATTCTCTATCATAGCTTCCCTTTTCTTTCCCCATTTTTCTTCAATCTCCCTCAATTTTTTAAGAGTTTCTTCTAGGAGAGAGTTATGTGATGGGGGCAGGGATCGTTCCCCTTTGGGTTGTTATCTGCTGACTCTCTGCTGTTAACTTCCTCAGGGTTGGATACCCGCTCTTTCTCTGTATAGAAGGAATCTATGGTTTTTCTAGCTTTTTTGCTCATATTTAAAAAAATCTTTTGGGGTCTGTCCCTGGGGTAGGAAATTATTTATTTACTTCTTTACCAGCTTCCTCCCAGACCAGATGGATGCAGAGGCTCCTGCGCCTGAGCTAAGATAGAGCTCTGGGAGAGAGTTCCCCACCCCCTCCCTGGAAGTGCCTCAGAGGTGATTAGCACTACTGTGCTTCGAGGGCGTAGAATAGTAAAGACAGCACAAAGCCCAGCCTATGTGTCCGGGTGGGGAGTGGATGTCTGCAGCAGGTGACGTGAAAAGCCCCTGTGCTCAAACTGGAAGTGTCTGCCAGAAACTGCGGTTCCTAGTTCAAAGGTTCCGCTTCTCTGGGACTTCCTGAAGCTGAGTTCCACTCCCTCCAGCTAAGCTAGGCAATGTGTGTTGCCTTGGGCCGTATCCACCCACTTGTCAATCTCTTAACTATTCTCAGGAGGTAGCTGAGGCCACACCCCCTGGTGCCGTGATCTGCTGAGTCACCTCCAGGGTCAGGGGACAATCTAATCTGAGTTTTAAAATATTTTGGCTTTCTCTTCTGAACTGCTAAATAATTAGCAGAGAAGAGCTAACAGCCTGTGCCAGATTCCTTTACCTCAGTGGCTTCTCTGATCCCAGAGCCCTTCCCAGCACAATGGGCGCAGTGTGCCACTACCCCACCGTCTGTGCTGGTCTCTCTTATTCCTCCCCTGAGAACTGACCTTTCCTGTTGAAACTCCAGATTCTCTTCAGCTGGTAAGTCATGCTTCCAGTCCTTATGGTATCTATCAGTCCTGAGCTAATTCTGAGACTTAATTTATCTAATTGGTTGTGAGGGAGTGAGGATGTTCACAGAGACGTGTGTTTCTTCTCCTCCATCTTGGCTCCGCCCTCCATTCTTTGATTCTTTAGATTGTATGCTATTAATTCACGCAAACATTTTATTTACTTTGTACAAAGCTCTGTTCTATAAGTTGTGAAAGATACAGAGATGAATAAAGTGTTTTTCTGCTAACGTGTCCACAAATAATGATTCTAGTTAGGATTTCATAGGTATCACAAGAAAAGGATCTTGTAGAAATGGAAAACTTTTGTACTACAATTTTTTAAAAGCCTGCAATTAAAAAGCTAGCATTTTAACTGGGCTTGAAAAGAGGGGAACAATTTCAGTGGATGGAAATGGGGGAGGGGGAATTCTAGAAGATATGAGCAAAAGATTATAACATAGGAAAACTCAAGGACTACTTAGAGATTGGTGAATACCAATTTTGACTGGAGCCTTTAGTGCCAGTGCCAGAAACTTTATATCTTTCCTTAGTCTCACCATCTCCTTCTCCAAAGAAACATAAGTAAGTGGTACTTAAGTATCCAGGCTAGCCCACAGAAACCTATTTAGTTTCCTTTAGTGGGCAAAAGAAACTCAATGATGACTCCCTTCTCCTGTTATGAATAATGAATATTGCTACTCTTGTGACTATCTGTTGGTCACTTAAACTGCATAGGCCTTAGTTTTCCCAGATACAATGAAGAGTTTGGATTAGTTGGCTTCTGAAGTATCTTCTGACTTTAGATCTGTGATCCTACAATGCTATCAAATCAAGAGAATAATAAAAAAAATTACCAAATCTAAATTTCTAGGGAACAATTCTGCCTTGGATATTATTTTCAAATAAGATGGAGTTTTGGACAACATATATGAAAAACATTGAAGACTAAAAATAGCTAAATTGCATCTGATTCATGTCATGAATTAAATGAAGAACTTCCTCTGTTTCATGTGAATGATGGTGCTAAGTATTTATGATGAATTATTTGGCCACATGAAAATGCACATGAGAACCATATTTACTTTATGATTTGGCAGCCAAAAATTTTATAGTGCTTATGCTGGAAAGGCAGAAGCTCTGAAAAAATACATTTAAGCTAATTAAATACAGTTGATGGCAGCGTGATTATTCTGGCAGAGCTACAAAGGTGAAAACTTCTGCAGCTCATATTAAGAACAATAACTTCATTGTGTTTAAATATGATTATCTTAATTATGAATGCAATTATGTTTGGTTTTGAGTTTCTGAGGCTGAAATTGGTCAGAAAGCCAGCAAATTTTTCATTGATTAAACCAACTTAATTAAAATAATAATAGAATAATTTCCCATTTGACTGCCATCCACATAACTTTATTTCTAGCCATATTCCTTGTTTAGGGATCATACTTAAATCTTAATTTGACTTCATCAGTAAAGGAAGGTATTTGTATAGCCAGATAATTAAAAAAATGTAATCATTTTCCATTTGACTGCCATCCATGAAGTTTTAGATGTCTAATAAGTGGCATTGCAATTATTGAAATTAATGAAAAAATTAGAAGCTCTAGCCATATTCCTTTAGGGATCATACTTAAATCTTAATTTGACTTCATCAGGAAAGGAAGATATTTGTATAGCCAGATAATTTATTTATTTTAATTTTATTTATTTATAATTTTTTGACAGTATATATGCATGAGTAATTTTTTTTTAAAATAACATTATCCCTTGTATTCATTTTCCCAAATTATCCCCTCCCTCCCTTGACTCCCTCCCCTTGATGACAGGCAATCCCATACATTTTACATGTGTTACAATATAATCTAGATACAATATATGTGTGTAAATCCCATTTTCTTGTTGTACATTAAGTATTAGATTCCGAAGGTATAAGTAACCTGGATAGATAGACAGTAGTGCTAACAATTTACATTCACTTCCCAGGGTTCCTTCTCTGGGTGTAGTTGTTTCTGTCCATCATTGATCAACTGGAAGTGAGTTGGATCTTCTTTATGTTGAAGATATCCACTTCCATCAGAATACATCTTCATACAACATTGAAGTGTACAGCGATCTTCTGGTTCTATTCATTTCACTCAGCATCAGTTAGATTTTTCCATATATTAGGATGGCCCTGTGCTCCCTACATAGTACACAATCTCTCTGCATTTCAAGGGTAACTCCCTTATCCTACCTAGCTTTTTGACTTTCTTTTATATACTGTCTTCTTAGAATTATTAGAATGTAAGTTTCTTGAGAGTAGAAGGCTGTTTTTCTTTTTACTTACATTTGTATTATCAGTGATTAGCACAGTGCCTAAAATACAGAAAGCACTTTAAAAAATTCTCTTTCTCTTCTCTCTCTCTTTTCTCACTCTCTGAAGAGATGGTTTTAGAATGTAAAATCCTTGAGAGCAGGGATTGTTTTATTTTCTGTCTTTGTGTCCTTAATACCTAGCACAGTGCATGGAACTTATCAAGTGCCTTATAAATGTTTGTTGATTTTCATGAGTTACCATACCCAAAAAATCAATCACCTGGTGGCCAGCTTTCTGATTATGAGTCTGTTCATACTCAAGTTTATAGTCCAACAATGCACACACAGTCTATTACCAAGCCTCTACTTAGAGCCTTTCACTTTCATAGTGGCAGAATTTTTTTTTTAATCCTTAAATTCTTCCATCTCACAGTTAAGCAATGAGGTAGGATATCAGTAGATGATATAAAATTAAAAAGATAGATAAAATAATCATATAGATAGCTAGAAAGACACTTAAATTCTTAATATGTACCAGGCATTATGGTAATAGAAACTCTCATATTACATTTTAATTTTGCAAATTGCCAAAATAATTTTATTTATTCATTGTAATGATTGTACTTACTGTTCTTAAGGGAAGGGAATAAGATGGCGATCTTTTTTTTTTTTTTTTTTCCACATCTGCATTAATTTACTCCCACATTTTGCTAAAGCTAGTGCCAACAGGGTCCACTATGACAACAATCTTTACATAACTTAACCATCTTTGGCACTCCATGAACTTTTATCAAGCAAACTTTATATGCTGCCACAATGCATCTGATAGTTCTGGGATTTCATCATGTTGGCACCAGTTTCAATGACTATATCTTTGTGGATGAGAAGAAGCACATACATGACTCTGGCGTAGTAGGATGAAAAGAAACACACAAAGGACTCTGGTGCTGGATAGATAAGTAAGGACTTTGTACCTTAATATTTCACTTACTTTTCTGCTCTTCAAATATTTGTCGTATTGCATTTCTCTTGTTTAATTTTTATTTTTCATCCTGAAGAAAAAATAATAACATATGGTTCTTGGATCCCACCATCATGTTTGTTTCATTCATTTCCTCAAGCTTTTAAAAATTCTTTCTGTACCATAAGTTTATGCCTACCTTCACAGTGTAATGTAAGCTGCTTTGTGAGGGTATTTAGGTCTCCCAGTTTTGGTTATACTTTACTCCATTGGAGAAGTCAATGCTTTGATTTAATTGTCTTTTCTTTGGTTCTGTCAATTTGCCTTGTTGCTTTATACAGGAGGAAAATACGGATGTAATTGTTGGAAAGCTAGATATTAGTTGTGTGTGGTAGCTCTCTATTTTTTAAAATAATCCACATCTACTTGCTAGCCATTTGGTGGCTTTATTTGGCTGCCTTGTCATTGATTTCAAACAAAAACTAATTTATAAGTTAGGCATTCAAAATATGTTTCTTCTTAAAAAATCAGAAATTGTTTCATTTTTGTTTTCATTTTTACAAATAAATAACTTTTCCATACTCCCACTTCAGATGCACTCTGTTTTCTATAGCACTAACATTGAGAACTTTATGTAACATTTCTTTGTTTCTTCTCTCTGTGTGTCTCTCTCTCTGTGTGTGTCTTTTTCTTTCTCTTAATGTTTCGAATACACATAGTGGACTTCAAAATGGAAGATAAAAATGCTCCTTCTTCTGCTATTGAAATGTCAGCAGAGGAAAGTATTTTCATTCAGCATGATTGGAAATAAAGAATCCTCTGCTTAAATCCAACTTTAATTTCTCATAATGAGAAGCACAGAGATGATGTTGATCTCTTAAGACCTCTGTCAGTGGAACACAGATTCTAGCTGGTCTTACCAAACTGGAAAGTTCTTGAGTAATGCCTATGTTGATAAGGGACTATATGTATATTTTCCAAGAACCAGCCTAGAGAGGTGCAGAGAGGATAAACGAGATTCAGTCATTTCAAGTTGTTGATTATATTTTTGGCCAGAGCAGTTATTGAAAATCATGAATAGAGAAACTATTATCTGTATCCACACTGATGAAATTACAGACTCTTATAGTAAGTACTTACATATAAGTAACTTTATATTACAACACATTTTGATGTGTTTTCCCTAACTTTATATTTTTTCTGAACCACACCTGAGATTTCATTGGTATACATTATTTTCATTGGGAAGATGCTCCTTATCAATGAGAGCAGTATCACAACTTGTGTCTTGTGAGTTCTTTGGAAATACTAAGCTGTTAAGAGATTTGTTTGGAGTCACATAATCTGTATGGGTAAGAAGTAAGACTTGAATCACAGTCTTTTTCACTCCAAGGTTGGCTCTCTATCAACTATGACATGGTATTCATTGTAAATTTCTATATAAATAATTTACTTCAATTTAGTATAAGAGAAACAGTGATGCCAAAAAATGTTCTCTTTCCTACATCAGTTTATATACAAGTTACTAGATTTGTCATCCTTATATATTTATTTATACCCCATCAAATGATATATGATGAAGTTTTTATTCCATTTTATCTGTAAATGAAATTTATATGACAAATTTAATTAAGCATTTAATTCAAAATTTTCTTCCATAGTCTTCATGAATTAAAAATTAACATTATTATTTATTATTAATTAATAAACTAGTAATCTTTTTATCATGACATGCATTTCCTTGTATTTATTTGTCACATGAATTTTATACTTACTTAGTATACTTAAATGGTTATATGATTTCATTACAATTGCTATTGTTTCAACTGCTATGGATAACAACTGTCTATAATTCATCATCCTGTTCAAGTCTTGTATATATCTACCCCTCAGTCCTATATAGGGTGTTAAATCAACATGTTAAACTTTCTCTAATTCTTTTACATCATTTGTATAATGGTATATGTATATATAATGTATGGTAAGTAGACCACCCATTTGTAGCCATGTCTCTCACATAATATATATTATGCCACTTACAAATGATATTACTAATAATAGTCTACAGTTCTTTTATATACTTTATGTTTTTGATCATTGCCACTAAATTATACGTTTGGGAAGATTAAAATGTTCAATGATTTTCCATTATATAATGTCTCTGGGAGAATTCAAGGCTGGTGCTCTATCCACTGCGCCACCTAGCTGCCCCCAATTTAAATTTGTTTTAAAAATTTGTAAGGGAAAAAATATTTGTGAGGAAAAATACTGGAAAAATGTCAGTGTGCATTGTTTGGATAATGCTTGAACAAATTATATATTATTTTAATGAAATATTGTCCATCAAAAAATAGTGAATTTGAACAATTAAGTGAAAGACAAGATGACTCCTATGAAGTGCTGTGGAGTAAAATAACAGAATGAATGGAACAATTGATAAACTAGAATTCTGTAAATATAAATGTTTAAAGGCAGTCAAATACTTATCGATTAGAATGAACAATCTTTGCTTCAGAAAGGAGAAGATGAAAAGCATGCATCTTTTTTCTTAGTGTAGAGATTAGGAACTCTGGTACAGGTTATAAGATATGGTAACTTTCTTGTATGTTTTTACTTAACTTTCTCTTTGTTACAAAGGAAAGAACATTCAGTGTGGAAGACTAGTGTACATATCAGGAAATTTCTGTGATGTTAAATAAAAGGCATCAAAAGAATCTCATGGAGAGGAACACTGGAAGATCATGAGCAATATCACTTCATAAAACAATGAGAAATCATGAGGGGAAACAGTTTATAGAAAGCTTGACAAGAGATCCAGTTAAGCCAACTTACCCCAAGAACATTTAATGTTGAAATTGGAAGAGCAACAGGCAGAAAAAAATGGCAATGATTGTCAAAATTTCTGTAATAAATTTTTTTGCCCACCATGGACATGGAGCCACATTTAGGTTCTAACATCACAGTCCCTAAAGTAATGTTTGAGGAAATAGAAATGATAGTAAAGTAAACAAAGATGGGAGCAACAGCTGGAGCCTACAAAGCACACATACCAAGGAGGTTTATGCTTTAGGCTACTCAATTTTTAGGTCATCATACCAAGGAATTTATTTTCAAGATATTTGGAAAGGGGAAGTTTATTAAATGCTTAGGGGAAAATTCAAGGATATTTTTATGAAAGATGATTAAGAAAACATCACAGAACCACGGAATTTGAGAATTGGAAAGAACTACAGAGGCTATCTAGTTCAACAAATCCAGTCATTTGTAATTTCTACCTATTGTTCCTGGCTTAGCTCTTTGGAACCAAAAAGAACAAGTATAATCACTCTACATACCAGCCCTTTCAAATACAATATAGTCATATTATGACTATACCCAGTCTTTTCTCTGGACTGAACAGACCTGTTTCCTTTAAATCATCTTCATATACTCAGTATTCAATATACTTCTCTTTCCTGGTTGCTCTTCTCTGGAAACTTTCCAGTTTTTCCAGTACTCTTAAACTGTAGTATGCAGAACTGAGTACTACATGCCAGATGAAGACTGATAAGACTATCATTGCCTGATTCCTGAAAACCATGTTTCTTAATGCAATGCAGAACACCATTCACTTTTTTTTTTTTTTTAGCTGCTATATCACTATAATGAGACAATGCTTGGGATCCCCTATAATTCCAAAATACTTTAAAAATAATACTTTGTTTCCCCCCAGTTACACATAAAAACAATTTTAACATTTTTGGGGTAAGTTTTAAGTTCCAAATTCTATCCTTCCCTCCTTCCCTTCCTGAGATGGTGAAGTAATCTGATATAGGTTACTCATGTGCAATCATGTAAAACATTTCCATATTAGTACTTTGTAAGAATCCTGGAAAGAAAGCAAGAAGAAAGAAGGAAGGAAGGAAGGAAGGAAGGAAGGAAGGAAGGAAGGAAGGAAGGAAGGAAGGAAGGAAGGAAGGAAGGAAGGAAGGAAGGAAGGAAGGAAGGAAGGAAGGATGAAAAGGAAAGGAGGGAGGGAGAGAGAAAAATAGTATGTTCGGTTTGTATTCAGATAACATGAATTCTTTCTCCGGAGGTAGATAGAAATTTTTTATCATGAGTCCTTTAGGATTTTTCTTTTCTTTTCTTTTTTCTTTTCTTTTTTTTTTTTTTTAATCATTATATTGCTGAGAATGTCTAAGTTATTTATACTTTTTCACTAACAATACTTTTTAAGAAAAGTTGCTATCTATCTGTACTTCTTGTTTATTACATTTTGAAGTAGATTTTTAAATCCAAGCATACGTCTGATACTACCCCTACTGATTTTCATTTTTTAAGATTCGTTCTGACTTTCTAGTCTGTCATGATCATTTTGAATCCTGACTCTGTTGTACATGGTGATCATAGGTGAAAGTGAAAATTGGGTATCATCATTACTGCTGTATCATGTACAGATTCTGTATCATGGCCAAGAAAACCAGAATGAGTGTTTTATATCTTCTTTAGTTGAACTTATATGTATTCCCTTGTGGGAATTATATAAAAGAACCATATAAAGATATCAGCTATTTGAATCTCCCATATTAGAAGTTTATTTAGCTTCACTCTCATATTATCATCACCTTGGAGTGCACTTTTATATCCTTTACTTGTTTAAAAACAAAACCAGAAACGAAGTGTTTATATTTCTTGATTTAGAACTTTGGATTCTTCAGCAAATAGCAATATTAAGTTCTTTTCCAGTATAATTTGCTTTCTAGTTTTAATTAGTCTTTAAAATATGAAATTAGATTTCATTCCTATAATGCCCGCTTCCATTATGTGTGACTTCACACTGCCTGGAACTGAGATTTCATGTTTGTAGGTACCTTCACGATTTGGAACATTTCTCCTTTTGTACAGATTGGTAATTTACATATAATAGAAAATGAAAGAGTAGCAGATAGAAATGTTAATTATTCATTTTTATTTTGTTTCCAATAAAAATGTTTCCACTTATATGGGAAAATCAAAATTTAAGAATATTGCATATTCTGTTCTGAAATATTCCTTCAAATATTTATTTTACTGAATGTTTTATTTGAGAGCTAACAGGGGATTAATAAATGGGGGGATTAGTCTGGAAGTCAGAAGAATCTGGGTTCCAACACCCTTTGACACATACAGTAACCAAGGATCAAATGCTTTTTTTTAGTATCCTAGGCAATTCTTCAAATTACAATTTTTTAAAAAATGAATTGTCCTGTGCATTCAGAGAGTTTTCACACCTGAATTCCCCTCATTTACCCAGATACTCCCCTATAACTAAATCTTTACAAATGGACAGATAATTCTAAATTGGGCAAAGCTTTCAAGTTGGTGAATTGTACTTGAAGTACACAGACCTTGTTTTTGTTAAGTAAGAATTGGCTGTTAATGTCTCTCTTTATTTTTGTCATCTAAAATATTGTGGTTTCAGAATGGTTTTGGCAAGGATAAGAGTACTTTTGGTATTATAGCAGAAAAGCAAATAGAAAATGTATTTTAAAGAAAAGATTGTATTTAGAATGTGTTGTATACATACCATTTAAATGAGCAATTTCATAGGAGCCATATGAGTAAATGTGGCTGTGAGGTGGGTATTTTTCTTCCCTGGGAATCATAAAGAAGACAATTTAAATAGGAATGAAGAAATATAAAGTAAAAGAACTACAGGTTTTAATGATAGTTCCTTTCTAGAGTAAAATTAGGGTGAGAAAAGAGGCCTTATTTCACTTAAACTTTGTGTTTTCTCTAGTGCCTGACATAGAGCTTTACACAAGATAAATGCTTAATAAATATTTGCACTATTTCAGGAAGTTTTAAAGACTCAGAGTAAAAAAAAAAATAATCCAACATCACAAAGGTGCTTGGTGGATTGTGAAATAAGGTATATGAGAAAAATAATTCAGTCAATTTGGCAAAGGTATAAATAGGATGAAAGGCAATTTTATGGAAATCATGTCAGTGCATTTATGGGAATCATGTCAGTATATATATCTGCACACATTTTCTTTCTGATTTTAATTGGAAAAAAGAAAATTGTCTCCAAATATGGCTTGCTGAAAATGAGTCATACACAAAGGCAGTTATGATATGGGATGAATAGGTCATAGGATATTGTAGTGTATCTTTTAGAGAATTTAAAAATATTGTCATTTAATTTATTTGGCTAAAACATATTAGATGAGAGAGGCAGCATGGTGTAACAGATAGAGAACTATGCTTGCCAGCTTTTCTAGAAGAACTGGCTTCAAGTTTTGTCTCTCATGTTGCCTGGATGAACTGGGGCAAGACACATAGCTTTTCAGTGCCCTACTCAACTCTTTTCAATTGTAGGCTGCAGAGAAGGTGTTTTGTTTTGGCAGAGTGGGGTTTATCCATCATTGTTCCCTACACTAGAGAAGTATATCTAGACAAAATAAACCTAAATGCACGAATATGTGTATATGTATATGTATATATATATATACATATATATGTGTGTGTATATATCTATATCTATGTATATAACCAATGAGACATTTATTGTGTGTCTGTTGTTTGCAGAAGACTATACAAGGTAATGTGATTTTTTAAAAAAAGAAATTTATTATTTAGCTTAAAGAAATTTTTAAAAATTCACACAAATTAAATATATAAGGTAACATGAAATACGTTAAGTCCAAATTAAGTAGGTAACCAAGTAAATGGAATATTCAAATCTGTTGGTTTCAATGACAGAAGAGTTCTTGGAGAAAATCAGTATTGAGTTCAACTTCAAAAGAAGACAGAGGGGATACATTTGGTTGGAAGGAAATGGAAGGTAGATGCAAATAGTAAAAATGTATGGGAAGTATAGAAAGGAAATTTGATTAATTGTAACAGATTAATTGTATCATTTAAATCTGTTGTTGAGGAGTATTGAGAAATTTGGTTGATGAGGTAAGGGAATTATTTTTGTTGTTCAATTGTTTCAGTTGTGTCTAATGCTTTATGGACCCTTTTTTGGGGTTTTCTTGGCAGAAACCCTGGACTGCTTTGCCATTTCCCTTTCCACCTCATTTTATTGATGAGATAACTAAGGCAAATAGAGTCATAAAGATAGTGTCTAAAGCCAGATTTGAACTTAGGAAGATGTCTTCCTGATTCCACACTCGACATTCTCTCTATTGTGCCATTTACATGATCTGTGAGTTATTTTAGTGGATAATTTTAAAAAAGAAGACAAAAGTATTTGAATTTACTTTCAGAGGCAGTTGTCATCCACTCCAAGTTTAGAAGTAAATAATATGATGAAAATAATACTACTGTTTTTCTTTTTATGGAAAAGGGGAGGCATATACAGAGTGGGAAGGACAGAAAAGTGGATGCCATGGAACTGAAACCCAGGATAAGAGAGAAGAAAAGAAAATTGTTTGTTCACATAAATTCAAATTAGACAACCTGGATAAATTGCATATCAGAGTATTGAAAGAACTTGTAAATGTGATTACTAAATCAATGTCATAGCTATTTGTGAAATGATAGCAAATGGAAGAGACATCAGAGAACTAGAAACAAGGAAATGTCTCTATTTTCAAAAGGAGGGTGGAGAAGAAATTCCACAGCATGTTATTTTTTAAAAAAAAATATTTATTAATGTATGCTGTGAGACCATCCCAGAATGGCAAATTTTATTGGCCACCGCTCCAAATTTTGCACATAGATCTCCATTAAAGATAACCCGGCTACTACATAATTGGCGATGGATTTTTGAAGAAAAGGTTTCTCTTAAAGGACCAATAATCTTTACAGACGCCTCCAAAGAAAATATTTGTGCTGTATACTCTCATGATTTAACCATAAAGAGAGTAGTCAGGACTCCTTTTCAGTCCACTCAACAGAATGAATTATTTGCTATCATGCTAGCTCTTACTTATTACCCAGGAGACATAAATATAATTACTGATTCAGCCTATTCAGTAGGTGTAGTACAAAGAATTGCCACAGCCCAAATAAAATTTGCAGCCTCTAATATTTATCAGCTCTTTAAGGAACTTCAAGAGCAAGTGAGAAAACATCCAGGCAAGCTTTATATCTTGCATGTCCACTCACATAATGGACTTCCAGGTCCTATTTTTGATGGAAATTCAAAGGCAAATAGCCTTCTAACATGTTAGCCAGTAGTCCTTTATTTCAAGAAGCACAAGAATCTAACTCTAAATATCATCAGGCTGCTCGAGCTTTACGTTTACAATTTGGAATCACAAGAGAGGAAGCTAGGAGCATAGTAAAAAGCTATACAGCTTTTCTTCCTTTCCACGCTCCTACACTTCTTCCAGGGAAGAATCCTCGTGTTTTGAGACCCAATGAAATCTGGCAAATGGATGTGACCCACTATAAATCTTTTGGTTGTCTGTCTTTCATCCACGTGGTAGTAGATACTTTTTCAGGATTCGCTTTTGCAGTGCCAACAGCAAAAGAGACAGCCCGAGTGGTCACTGAATTCCTTATCCAAGCATTTGCAATTATGGGTATGCCACAAGAAATAAAAACAGATAATGGACCTGCATATAGTTCTAAACATTTTGTACACTTTTGTGCACAGTATATTACACATTACTGGAATACCTTTTAATCCGCAAGGTCAGGCAATAGTAGAGAGAAGAAACAGAGACATTAAGACACTCCTCCAAAAACAAAAGAAAGGGGGAGCCACAGGTAACCCTAGGGAACTTCTAAATTTAGTTCTCTATACCATTAATTTTCTAATTTTTGACAAAGATGCACTGGCTCCGGCAGACAGGTTTTATAACCCACCAGAAGGGCAGTGTCCAGTGCGAGCAGCTCCACTGTCCTTAGATAATCGCCAGATGATGTGGACAGACCCAGAAAGTGGTGAATGGAAGGGACCAGATAGGTTAACTGCCTGGGGGAGAGGATTTGCTTGTATTTCTTCAGATGGAGAAGGAATCAGATGGGTGCCAAAGAGTTGTATTTGCCTTATCCATCAGAGAGAGACAGAAAAAGAGAAAGACCTTAAAACAAAGGAGAAAATCTAAGAAACATCTGACATTGAAAGAGCATGGCTAATAAGAAGACTGTTAAAGAACTTTAAAACCAGGAGGAATCATTGGATTTCCTAATACAAGATGAGACTAATGGACAATGGACTTATGGACATTTATAAATTCTAAATTTATGATTATTTGATCATGTTAAATGTTATATACTTCTAGTATGTACTATGTTACTATGTTATTATGTTACTATGTGCTTATGTAATCTATGTAATTATGTATAATGCCTCCCATATTGATGGATTTTTGTTTCAAGGTCATGACCACCCTATGTTCTAAATCAAAAGAAAGGGGGAGATGTTGGGTTCTTACTAAGTGCTAATGAGATAATGAGATATTAGGTTCTTACTAAGTGCTGAGTTGGTACTTGACAATTCTCTAGTTCCAGCCTTTACTGGGAGTTTTGCTTGTAAATTCCTGGGGAAGAGCTTGCATGCTTAGGAGGAGCAAGTTCATTGGTTGAAGTAATTTTTCCCAGAAGCCCTTGCATTATCCCACGCCCATTCTCTGGGAGGATAAAAGAGGGCAGCTCTGGAGGAAAAGAGAGTTTTTTGTCTGGACGAGACTTGAGGCTGCTCTCTGCAGGAAGGGAAGTTGGCTCTCTACAGGAAGAAGAATCTGTCCGAGAGATATGAGTTGACACAGCAGATCTCCTCCCAGAGAATGATCAGCAGCTTCTGGAGACAACAGCATGTTACATATTGTCAAAAATTAGAAAATTAGTGGTATAGAGAACTAAATTTAGAAGTTCCCTAGGGCTACCTGTGGCAGAACCATTGTCTCCAGACAGTTGCCATTAACTCTGGTCCAGAGTAGTGACTTCCCTCTTAGTAAGAACCTAACAGGTGTGAATTTGGATTCTATCAGTTTTATGTTGATAAAGATGTGTTTGTTCTACTCTCAAGTTGTGCTTATGGTTGTCTATTTCAAATACTCGCATTAAAGGTACTCTTGCTCTGTGTGTGTGTATGTGTACACACACACACAGACACACACGTATGCTTAGGTTGTTTTCATAAAAATATAGTATAGATTGGAAAATAAACATATAATTCAGAAGTTACTAATATTCTTTCATTTATCTTTTTTTGGGGGGCCAGGTGCTAAGTGCAAGATCAGATTTACTAGTGATAAATATAAAATCTCATTTTGGAGGGTTAAAACACATTAAATGCAAAGAGAAACATGGTTTAAAAGGTAACTAATATGAAAAGAACTAGACAATTTAGTGGGTCATTAATTCAGTATGACTTAGCTCTATGACATGGCAGCCAAAACCCTAGGCAACACCAGCCAGAAAATAGGAAAATATGTGTGTGCATGAGTATATGCTCACATATGTATGTCTATGTACATATATTAGTACTCATATATATGCAAAAACACATATAAGTTATCTAGAAGTAATATAGAATACTCATGCTATACACAGATGATTTGAAGTCACTAGGGTGGTTAAGAGAAGAGAAGAGACAGCCGGGAAGGAATCATGATAGTAGTTTTCAAAGAAGAGAAGGTTTGTCATGTGGAAGACATATTAGACTTGCTCTGTTTTAATCAAAAGGATAGAACTAGGAGCAATAGCTTGATTGACAAACAAGTCAATTGTAAGTCAAAATGAAGAAAAACTTATACCATTTCTCATATAGTTTCTTTTAGGATGTATAAATATACTTAACTTGAGATTAACTCAGTACACAAAAAACTAGATTTCCTCCCGCCAAAAAAAGAAAAAGAAAAAATTAAATAATGATTATATTTGCTTTATGGAGAAAATTTAACAAGATTCCATAATCCAGTAAGATCACTTTATTTGTTTAAAATATCATTAAATTTATAAATATTTGACTATTTTTTTTTTTCAGAAAAAGTCTATTAGAAAAAGTGGTAAATTTGTAGGCAATTGTACATGACTAATCTTATTCATTACAGGAACAATACATTGATCTATATTGATAGGAATTTCCCCTACATATCCTGTTTTCATTTTTTGGAAATGTTAGCAAATTTATAAAATTTTTAACTATCTGAATTCTAATTAGTAATGTTAGTAGTTACATCTTTATCTAATGTGAACAAAGTTGGCATTTTATATTTTCAGAAACACCTACTATCTTAGGAAATATCACTATATACTTGAATCATAGAGTCAATTAATTTCACTTAATGAAACTTTTAAGTTCTTGGGGCTTCTCATAAAGAAGATACATGTAAATTACAGCGTTTTGATTTCTTAGGAAATCTTTTGGTCTTTGTCCAACAGCAAGAATGTAACCAAAAGTATGAACAATATATTGTACAGTAGTAAGTTAGGCAGACATAAGCACTGAGACCTAATTCACTCTATGAAGGTCATAAGAGTGAGTCATACATCAGGAACTGGATTTGAATAGTTTTCAATATTAGCGTTTGAATGATAGCCTACATTTCTTTCATGGATAGTTAATCTTTTGTTGAATAATAGCTGAAGCATTTGACCTAATCTTTTTGGGAGGAGAATATAGAGTAATGTATGTCCATATGAATCAAGTGTTAGAAAGAATCGTTTCTTTGGTTCTGAGTGGGGTGGTCAGAATCTGGCAAAGTACAGATGGCAATTTTTATTTCTATTACAATATTGTTCGGGAGTCTTTGTGAAATAATAGAATTTGTCTCCTAAAGACGAGTTACTATTGAAATTTCAATCAGCTATACATTCTTACTATGTCATATGAATTTTCAAATAGATTAAAAAGTGGACAGATTATCCAGTGTTTCTATAATAAGCTATTTCATCATTGGTAACAGTGGAATCACTACATTTGGAGTCTAACATCTTCTATACCAGTGTAATATCATATGAGAAACTAAATATGGCCCTAATAATGAAGAAAATGAGGAAAGAGGCCAGACCAAACCAAATACACACTGAAGAAATCCATGTTGGAAGTGACACAATTTTTTGTTTTTTAGATTTTTTTTTATTGCTTTCTTGATTTTTCTGGTTATAGAAATCACATAATCTTGAAAGTCTGGAAATTATCAAGTTCTAAACTTTCATTTGACCATCTAATTTACCATCATATAAAGTAGAGAACAAAGGAAAGGGTTCATTTCTACCAATTCTCAGTCCTATACTTTTCCCATACTTTCTTTTATGTGATAATAATTTTTAAAATTCTAAATATTTATGTTTTCTTGCTGGCAAATAAATCTACCTAAGACTTAAAAATATCATTTATGACAGTTATTAACAAAATAACTGTTCCATAAATGGACTTATATCACTTTTCTTCTTTTGAAGTATTTACTACTGCTTCCAGTATTTTCAGGCTTCGTAAGGATGATGTTTCCAATGTAAAGAAATTTAACTAGTTTGAAAATTTTCTGTGGATTATGAATTACTTTTATTTAAATTCTTTTATATGAGAAAATTTGGTGTTCAGTTTCATGTGGGCTAAGCTTTTTAAGCCACAAAAAAGCTATGCAATAATTCTCTCATTTTTTAGATCCTTTCCATCACTTCAATAAACATTTCCTCTTCTTTCATTGGACTAACTCAGAGTAAGTTTTGGATCAGTAAGACTGATAATTTCCTCATTAAATATTTACTACAAATACTTGTGTTTTGGTTTGCTTTAGGTCTGGCAGTTACTGTACAGGGGAATTATTTCTATTTTTACTGAACTAACCACAGGTGGCCTAATATACCTTTCATAAACATCTCTTATATCATTAGTTCAAATTGAAATTACAATATTTTAGTAATATGTATGTATATACATACATACATAAACATTACATACATATATATATATGTACATTCACATGCAATTTCAATGCCTTCAAAAAAGGTTTGAAAGAAATGAGAAAATAACTTTTTTTCAGTAAAAACAGAACTTTTAAGTATTTCTCTATAAGTGATTTTGTGAACAAAATTAATATAAAGAAATGTAAAAGTTCTATTTTAAGTGTTGGTTGGAAATTTTTAAAATAATGACCATCCCATTGAAAAGCTCTGTGCAGTTGAAGTCAGTAAGTAGGTGTTGGGGTATTTTTGAGGCATAGGAGAAAGGAAAAAAGGAGAAGATAGTCAAAAGAAAAATGAGTGAAACATTTGCAAACTAATTTGATTTTTTTCATACTTTCTTTGATTTTGTTCCTGAATAACTTCTCTTAAAATATAAGGTTCATAGCAAAGGATTAAAAACTAAAGTTGTTCAACTGTTTCAGTTATGTCCAAATCTTTATAACCCCACTTAAGATTTTCTTAGCAAAGATACTAGAATAGTTTGCCATTACTTTCTCCAGGTAATTTTACATATGAGAAACTGTAGTAAACAGGATTAAGTGACTTGTTCAGGGTTACCCAGTTAATAAGTGTCTGAGGTCACAATGAACTCATGAAGATGAGTCTTTTCTGACTCCAGGCCCAGCACTGTCTACCACATTTAAAGAGTAAATACAACCTTGTCTTTCCCCCCCCTGCTTCTCTTCTAATTTATTATTATTATTATTAAAGCTTTTTATTTACTAAACATACACATGTATACTTTTTCCAACACTGACCCTTGCAAAACCTTTTGTTTCAAAATTTCCCCTAATTCTCCCCATCCCCTGCCCTAGCTGGCAGTTGTCCAATACATGTTAAATATTTTAAAATATATATTAAATTCAATATATGTATACATATTTATGCAGTTATCTTGCTGAACAAGCAAAATCAGATCAAGAAGGAAGGAAAAGAAAAACTGAAAAAGAAAAAAAAAATGCAAGCAAATAACAACAGAAAGAGTGAAAATGCTATGTTGTGTTCCATATTCTGTTCCTACGGTTCTCTCTTTGGATATAGATGGCTCTTTTCATCACTGAATAATTGGAACTGGTTTAAATCATCTCATTGTTGAAGAGAGCCATGTCAATCAGAATTGAAGTCCTATAGTCTTCTTGTTGCCATATATAGTGACCTCCTGGTTCTGCTTTTTCACTTAATATCAGTTCAAGCCTCTCTGAAATCCTGTTGGTCATTTCTTATGGAACAATAATATCCCATATCATTCGTATACCATAATTTATTCAGCCATTCTCCAATTGATGGGCATCCATTCAGTTTCCAATGTCTTGCCACTACAAAGATTTTTGAACATGTAGGTCCCTTTCCCTCCTTTAAAATCTCTTTGGATATAATCCCAGTAGAAACACTTCTGGATCAAAGGGTGTACACAATTTTTTAACATAGTTCCAAACTGCTTTCCCAAATGGTAGGATCCATTCACAAGTCCACCAACAATGTATCAATGTCCCAGTTTTCCCATATACCCTCCAACATTGCTTATTATCATTTCCTCTCATCTTAGCCAATCTGACAGGTGTGTAGTGGTATCTCAGAATTGTCTTAATTTGCATTTCTATGCTCAATAATTATTTGGAGCACCTTTGTATGTGACTACAAATACTTTCAATTTCTTCATCTGAAAATTGTTCATATCCTTTGACCATTTATCAATTGGAGAATGGCTTGAACTATTATAAATTTTAGTCAATTCTCTATATATTTTAGAAATGAGGCCATTATCAGAGCCTTTGGCTGAAAAAAATGTTTTCCCAATTTATTGCTTCCCTTCTAATCTTGACTGCATTAATTTTGTTTGTACAAAAGCTTTTTAAGTTAATATAATTAAAACTATCTATTTTGTGATCAATAATGATCTCTAGTTCTTCTTTGGTTGCAAATTTCTTCCTCCTCCACAAATCTGAGAGGTAAACTGCTGTATATTCTTCTAATTTGTTTATAATATCATTATTTATGTTTAGATCATGAACCCATTTCGATCTAATCTTGGTATATGGTGTTAGGTATGGTGTCTATGCCTACTTTCTGCTGTACTAGTTTCCAATTTTCCCAGTAGTTTTTGTCAAATAGTGAATTCTTATCCCAAAAGGTGGAGTTATTTGGGTTTGTTGAATACTAGATTGCTATTATAGAGATTGACTATAATAGATTCTGTACATATAATCTATTCTGTGAATCTAACCTATTCCACTGATCAACCTCTCTATTTCTTAGCCATTACCAAATGGTTTTGGTGACCACTGCTTTATAATAAAGTTTTAGATCTGGCATAGTTACGCCACCTTTATTTGCTTTCCTCTTCATTAATTCCTTTGAAATTTGTGACCTGTTGTTCTTCTAGATTTATGTTATTTTTTCTAGGTCAGTAAAATAGTTTCTTGGGAGTTTGATTGTTATAGCACTAAATAAATACATTAGCTTAGGTAGTGTTGTCATTTTTATTGTATTCTCTTGACCTATCCAAGAGCACTTGATATTTTTCCAGTTGCTTAGATCTGACTTTATTTGTGTGGAAAGCGTTGTGTAGTTTTGCTTATATAGCTCCTGACTTTCTCTTGCCACATAGATCCCTAATATTTTATACTATCAACAGTTTTGGTTCTTTGGTTCTAATTATTTTGATTATTTAATTATTTATTATTTTTAGTATCTAATTATTATTAGAACAGATTGGTTCTAATTATTTTTTAGTTGATTCTTTAGGATTCTCTAAGTATACCATCATATCATCTGAAAAGGATGATAATTTGGTTTCCTCATTACTTACTCTAATTTCTTTAATCTCTTTTTCTTCTCTTATTGCCAAAGGTAGCATTTCTAGTACAATATTGAAAGTAATAGTGATAGTGGACAACCTTGTTTCACCTCTGCTCTTATTGGGATCTTATTCAGTTTATTCCCATAATATATGATGTTTGCTGATGGTTTTAAATATATGCTACTGACTGTTTTAAGGAAAAGTCCATTTATTCCTATACTCTCTAGTGTTTTTAATAGGAATAGGTGTTGGATTTTATCAAATGCTTTTTCTGCATCTATTGAGATAATCATATTTTTTTTTGTTAATTTGTTATTGATAGAGTCAATTATGCTAATAGTTTTCCTAATATTGAATCAGAGCTACATTCCTGGTATAAATCCTACTAGGTCATGGTGTATTATCCTGGGGATGATTTTTTTGTAATCTCTTTGCTAATATTTTATTTAAGATTTTTGCATCAATATTCATTAAGGAGATTGGTCTATAATTTTCTTTCTCTGTTTCATCCTACCTTGCTTAGGTAACAGTACCATATCTGTGTCATAAAAGGAAGTTCATAGGAGTCCTTCGTTCACTATTTTTAAAAATAGTTTATATAGTATTGAAACCATGTGTTCTTTAAATGTTTGGGAGAATTCACATGTAAATCTGTAATATTCTTCTCTAAAATGTAATGTTCTCTGTTGAGGTTTTCTTGGGGTCTCTGGAGGCAGCCTTCTTTTCAGTTCAGTAATCACTACACAAGTAGCCAGGGGTTAAGTCCAAATCCTTTATTGTCTCCTTCAAAGTCTTGTCTCCTTCTTAGGGCTCAGCAAGCTTTCTGGAGGCCTTCCCTACTTCTGCTTCTGGCTGAGTTTGTCTAAGCTTATAGGGTCTCTTATTAAAGTTGTGAATCTTGTAGAACTATAGTAAGTACTAAGTAATGTACTGAACTAGAGAACTGTTAAGCACCATGCTAAATAGCCATTGTCCCTATCAATTCCACTGACTTAGTACCTGGTAAGAATCCTTTATTTCAAGCCCATAATATAAATCCATCTGGTCCTGGGGATTTTTTCTTAGGGATTTGATTAATACCTTGTTCTATTTCTTTTTCTAAAATGGGACTATTTAAGCATTTTATTTCCTCCTCTGTTAATATGGGGAACCTATATTTTTGTAGGTAATCCTCCATTTCACTTAGGTTATTGAATTTATTGGCATAAAGTTGGGCAAAGTAACTTCTAGTTATTGCTCTAATTTCCTCTTCTTTGGTGGATAGTTCTCCTTTGTCGTTTTTGAGACTAACAATTTGATTTTCCTCTTTCCTTTTTCTAATCAAATTAATTAATGGTTTATCTATTTTGTTGGTTTTTTCATAAAACCAACTCTTATTTTTTTTATTAATTCAAGAGTTTTTTTCCTTTTTTTTTTTTTTTTTTTTTACCTTTTTAGGCTTCTCTTGAGTTCTATATTTGGAGGTCAGATTTTTTGTTTAGCTCTGGTCTTTTTATCAAAAATAAATGGAATTCATCAGTTTCATTGAATGTCCATCTTCTTCCATAAAAGAAAATGCTCTGTTTAATAGGGTAATTTATTCCTGGCTGCATTCCAAGTTCTTTTGCCTTTCAGAATATCAGATTCCAGGCCCTCTGATCATTTGAAGTGGAAGCTGCTAGGTTCTGAGTAATCCTTATTGTGGCTCCTCAGTTTTTGAATTGTTTCTTTCTGGCTGCTTATAATATTTTTCCTTGGTCCAATAATTCTGAAATTTAGCCACAATATTCCTTGGGATTTTAATTTTGGGATCTCTTTCAGGAAATGTTCAGTGAATTCTTTCAATCGTTATTTTACCTTCTGATTCTATGATAACTGGGCAGTTCTTTCTTGATGATTTCCTGAAAAATAGTGTCTAGGCTTTTTTTTTCATCATGTATTTCAGGGAGTCCAATAATCCTTAGATTGTTTCTGCTAGATCTGTTTTCCAGGTTGGTTGTTTTCCCAATTAGGTATTTTACATAGTTTTCTATTTTTTCATTTTTTTGGTTTTGCTTGACTCATTCTTATTGTCTCATTGAGTCATTCAATTTTTATTTGTTCAATTCTGAATTTTAGTGTGTTATTTTCTTCATTTACTTTTTTTAAACTTTTTTTTTATTTGTCCAATTAAATTTTTAAATGAGTTGTTTTGTTCCATGGATTTTTTTCCCCCATTTTACAAATTCTGTTTTTTAAAGAATTATTTTCTTTTTCTGTTTCACATATTCTTTTTTTCATGGAAATTGCTTTCTTTTTCCACTTTATCAAATCTATCTTTTAATGAGTTATATGCCTTTTCCAAACCTCTTACAAAGTTTTCATTTCCTTTCCCCATTTTTCTTCTAGCTCTCTTTTAAGATCCTTTTAAATTTCTTCTAGGAGGATCTTGTGTGATGGAGACTAGGTTATATCACCTTTTGGGGCTTCATCTGGAGATAATCTACCTTTAGTCTCCTTGGGGTTTGTTCAGTGATCAGAACTGAAATAATAATCAAATTATGATCATTTCATTTAAGTAGCATTGTTTATTTCAATATATTTTCATAAAGCTATTAGCAAATATCTAATAATACAAGAATCTCCAATTTAAATGCATGTTATGTGATTTAAAAGTGACAAAGTGTTTTTTTTTGTTGTTGTTGTTGGGGTGGGTGAGGTTGATATTTAAAAATATAGGTTATAGATGTAGTGGTGGAATGAATTATAGAGGCCACTAACTCTCTCATTTTATTTCATGAAGAAGATGAGGTTTATTAAAAAGACCTGCTCAGTAAGATGAACAGAGACAAAGTACTTTCCTTGTATTATACTGCCTTTTGAATAAGTTTTGCAATCCCTGCCTAAATGGTATCAATATTCTCTAACTAGGCTGCAAGATTAGAATTTTGAAAACATGTCATTGTAATTTAAATGTTTAAATAAATCAAAATTAATTAGTATAATTATAATATACTATATAATACATATTATTATATATCATATACAATATAATGAATGCTATGCTATTTTAAATTAAGCTAAAGAACTAGAGAGATTAAAAAAAACTCTTGTAAAATTCACACAAATTAACTGCAAACACTTATTTAGATGACTTTACCTATAAGAAGTAAATGATTTATTGTTTGTATAAAAATATTAACTTTCTTTTTTTTCTTTTCTTTATTTAGAACTTAAATATAAAATGGGAAAAGAAAAAAATTGCTATGTAAACAGCAGAACATGAGGATTCAGAATAAAAAGCAATAAATTACCATTTTAAGAAAGTCTATGTAATAAATACTTAACATTATCTTCAGAGTTTTCTATACTTTCTTTACTTTCTTGTAGGCTTTCTTTCATTATCTGCTATGCACTTTTTACTTTATTCTCTTCTTTCCTATCCCTTTCATCCCAAGAAGGTTACAATTAAATGTGTGTTCATATAAAATTATATATATACATACATATATATATATATACACACATATATACATATACACAAATATATATGTGTACATACATACCTGTATATTCATACACACATGTATATACTTACATACACATATATACATAAATACAAATACATACCATACACACAAACATATATACATAAATATGTATAATCATAATTAGATATAATTAGAGAGTCAGAGGTATATAAATAAAATCATATTATATTTATTTATCTTTCTTTGAAGGTGGATAACATCTTCTTTCTTAAGTCTTTCCATATTTTTCTAACTACCAACTCATGATTCCCTATACACAGCAATATTCTAACCTTGCATTGTCAAGATATTTTAAATAGTTAAAAAAATATTGATTGATAAAGTTGACATATAGTGCAATTTCCTTATTTTACTGTTTTGATAAATGCCATTAACTTTCCTTTTTTTCTTTCTATTTTTTTCTTGCTTTTTTGCTTACTTTCTTTTACAAGACAATTGAGGTTAAGTGACAGGGTCATATAGATTGTTAAATGTTAAGTGTGTGAGGCATAATTTGCATTTAGATCCTCCAGATTTCAGGCCCTGGATTCTATCCATTGTATCAATTAGCTGCCCCTTGTGCCATTAACTTTCAAATTGTACTTTGTTTAATGTGAAATTGACATTGACATAAATCTGTAAAAACTGTGAGTGTGCAAGTAAATGATATGAATTAGACTTTTATTAAAATAATAAAAGCTAAAATGATTATAGTTGCTTGAATTTATTAAAATTATTTTGACATCAGTATTTCTCAGTACAAATATAAAAATATAAAAAAACAATTTTGTGAAGCTAGCAACATGTAAATTGACTCTGATAGCATATGCAGTATTCTATAACTATAGTTTGCCCTTCCCTTGCAAAGAAAGGAGGAAGGTAGGTGCATTATTATAGTTTTTTCAAGTAGTTAGCTTAGTCATCATAATATCTGTGTTTGATTTTGCTCTTTTTATTATTCTTTCAAATCACATTGTTGTCATCATTGTGTATGTTATTTTTTCTGATTCTGATTACTTCATTTTATATCAATTCACACTAATCTTACATACCACCCTATATTCTTCATATACATCACTGAGTATTAACATTTTATCATATTCATGCATTGAAACTTAGTCATTCTCCAATCAATGGACATGTGTATTCTCCAGTGTTTTTTAAATATAAAAAAACAATATTATGAGTATTTTGGCATAGATTAAACATTTTATCTTTAACATACTGGGCTAATGCCTAACAGTGCATTCAAGGATATGGACATTTTAATCACTTTCTTCAAATAATTTCAAATTGTGAGCCAGTCACTAACCATTTATTAAAATTTACTATACAGTTGACTCTGTGGTAAGTGCTGAAGAAAAGGAAAGACAAAAGACAATAACTGACCCTAAATGGTATTAAATTTTTCAAGTATCTTTTCTTTTTTTTTAAATTTTTTTTATCTTTTTTTAAAACACATTACTTTATGAATCAAGTTGGGAGGGAAAAATCAGAATAAAAGGGAAAAACAATGGGAGAGTTTAAAACACAGAAAAAAAAAAGATTTACATTTAGTCTACTTAGTTCTTTGGATACAGATGGCATTTTCTGTCCAACATCTATTGGGATTACTTTAGATCATTGAACCACTGTGAAGAATCAAACCTCCCACAGATGATCATCATACATTCTTTCTGTTATTATGCACAATGTGTTCTTGGTTCTGCTTGTTTTGCTCAGCATCACTTCATGTAAATCTTTTCATGCCTTTCTAAAATCAACTTGTTCATCTTTATTTATTTATTCATTTCCTTTTCCTTCATATGCCACAAATTGTTCCCCATTCCTCAATTGATGACCATGTATTAATTTTTCAATTCTTTGATACCCCACAAAGAACTGCTATAAACATTTCATGTGGGTCCTTTTTTTGTCCTTCATGATTTTCTTGGGATACAGACCCAGTAATGACCACTGCTGGGTCATAGTTTTATAGCCCTTTGAACATAGTTTCAGATTGCTCTCCAGAATGGTTGGGTCATTTCACAACACCACTAATGCATTAATGTCCCAGTTTTTCTACATCCCCTCAACATTTATTATTGTCTTTTCCTGTCATCTTAGCCAATCTGAGAGGTATGAGATTATATCTCAGTATTGTTTTAATTTGCATTCCTCTAATCAATAGTGTTAAGTATCTTTTCTTTCAAAATAGAATTTTTCTAAATAGCAGACTTTTAAGAATCATGACATGAGGTAGAAATGTTGCTATTTCTGTTATATTTATGAAGTTGCTCATCATACCATCCTCCTACCATAATACTATATTGCTTAGAAAAGGTGATGCATTTTTTAAATGTTTGTTTTTTAAGGGAATACCTGGATTTCCTGGGAGCCAAGGGTTAATGGGACAAAAAGTAAGTATCGATTAGTTTTGAAATATCTTTTCTGTCTACTTAAAGAAATAGGGATTATTATATTTGTTGTATTTATATGATTATGTATATATGCACATGTTGTATATATGTGTATATATATGTATGTATGTATATATATATATATATATGTCCTACATAAAATTAAGTAGCTGCTATATCAAATACTTTGCCAACGTAATTGATAATTTTAGAATTTAACTTCAGATATCTCTAGGAAATATTTTAATATAGTTCTTTGCATATTTGTGTTTCCCCAACAATGCCTACCTCCATAATGAATGACTTCCCACTCCTGATTTCTTTCTTTCCCTTTTGCTAGAGTATTTTAGAACTTCATCCTTCTTTAATAAAAAGGGGAATGTTGATTTACCTTCATTTTCCTAATGAGAAACTAAAAGGAATGAAGCAATGAATGAAAAAGCCTTTATCAAGTCTTTACTATGTGCATAGTATGCTGCTACATGTTGAGACTATAGATACAAAAGACAATCCCATGTCTGGGGACATTAACTTATATACTATTAGCTTTACTCTAATTGGGAGAAAAAATACATAAAGGAGAATGTTGGTCAAGGATAGACATTTTGGTCTGAACAAATATGGACAGAATTAGTTCATAAAGGAATTCAAGACATAAACAAAAAAAAAAAAAGTTGATTGAGTCATTTTCCAAAACAGGGATATGGGTATGGGAAGAAAAAAGGTAGGGGATAAGGGTTCTGAAGCAGCAGTAAGGGGAATGGTGCTATTATGGTTGGGATGGCTAAACAGTCTGGAGTGAAGTCAAATATGACTATTTGATCCTGTTTGAAATAAATTTGGAAAGGCAGTCACCAACCAGGACAATTTGAGCCCTAAGGCAGAAATTCTTCCAAGATGGAAGTAAATGGAAGCTATCTAGGTCCAATTCACATTTCATCATTTCTTTCCTCTCCTTTTTATTGCTAGATGGATTACATTAAAAAAAAAATCCTCAAAATATAAAACAGAAAATATATCCTCAAAATAGAAAACTTAAGAAGTATTTTCATTAAAGTTTTTAATCTGATTTACGTTTAATTTTAGGGAGAAATTGGGCCTCCTGGACCACAAGGAAAGAAAGGAGCACCTGGGTTAAATGTATGTTGATATAATTTTAAAAAATAATTAATGTTCATTGTAAAAGCTATACTAGAAAACAATGGTTGTGGTAGGTAATTTAGGATAAAACAAATTATTTAGCTACTTGTTTAAAATATCTAATGTTACAGAAAAACATTTTGTAACAGACAAAATAAATCTAGCCTATGTCATATTTAACATAGAAACAAAACTGATTTGGAAATTTAGAAAATTTGACTTCTTTATTTCCCTCACTATATTATCCACCTCCATGTAGCTTTATTAATTCTGTCCCCTTATTGGACATAGTAATAATGAACTCTATCCTTTTGGGATTTGTGATGCATTGGATGTTTCTTGATATTGTGGAAATATATTAGGTGTCCCAAATGTCTTAGTACAGATTTAAGCTATGAAACTAAAAACTGCACTAACACTTTTGGGATACTGTACATAAACAGATTTTAGGTTTTATAACTAAAAGAGAGCATTAAGGTCAATCTTTCATTTTTTAAACTAAGCAAACTGAGGCCCAAAAAGATATAATGATATCTAAGTCATTTGAAGTGCCACAGCCACAGCCACAGCCAAGTTTTGAACCAAGACTATTTGACACGAAATCCCATAGCATATCCTCTATATCACAAAGTAGATAAAAGTATAAGAAAAAAAAAATAAAAGGAAAAATCCAACAAAATGATATCTTGGGGCACTGATTGAAGTAAGATTTTTTTTTTTTAAATGACCAGTTCTTCAAATGATGTTTTGAACCACAAGCAGATGAACTGTGTGGGGTTGGCATGTTTGCCATTGCCTTATTAGACTTGACTAAAGAGCTAGTTCACTGGTTGGAAGTATATTCTATCATCATGCAATATGCATGCATGTGAATTAGGAAAGAGTCTGCCAATGAATCGACATAATTACAGAATTTCAGTGATCTTCAGCTCTGGTTTTGACATTCCAATGTGATATTCTAATTATCCCAAAGGAAAAAAAAAATCAATTTTAGTTAACTTCAATTTAAAACATATAAACATACCCATTATGTTGCATTGTAGCATGGTAGGTGGAGGGGTGTTGGGAGAGAGAAAGGGATAGGAAAGAAGCAGATGATATTACAGTTTCAAGAAGGCTTTTTAGGACCAACTATTATGCTTGTTTCCAGAAAGAGTTAATAAAGAGTAGCTGCTAGAAAGCAGAAATGATGGGAAAAATTACTGTAACATTAATTTAAAAAGCAGCCCTTCTAGTCTCACCTTCATTACTAGCTAACAATGGTATTGAGCTGCTTCTCTTTGCAAACATTTCAAATCATCAATTGGTAAAATGAGGGGATTTGGATAAGTCTGTTTCCAAAATCCCTCGAAGCTTAAATGATCTGTGCTTGTGCTTGGTTTTGCCTGTGAAAAGTGTAGGCCAAGTAATTAATCTTAATCCAATTTTTACAGGTAAATTAGAAACAGGAATTCTCAGAATTCAATCAATTAATCAATAAACATTTATCAAGTGCCTACACTGGCACTTGTGCCTATCACTGGAATAAGCAAGCAACAGCTTTTTAAACAGAGGTTTCCAGAACAGCTTGTCCTGGCTAGCCAATCAAGAAGACTGAGTTTAGGCTAGCATTCCCAATTGCATGCTAATTTTTTTTTTCAAAAATTTCTTTTGGAAGCACCAAGGATGGAAAACACAAATGCATCTAAATGTTGAAATTAATGAAAATCACTTGGGACATATGACTCTGTAAAGATTCCTAAACTTATTGCTAAAAATGTTTGTTGATTTTAGTCTACAAATTCTTTTATCTATAATTTAGTATCTCATTAAAGTTATTAGTTTTGTATTTTGTAATGTATAAACTTTATTAAGTTAAAAATACATCAGATGTTCTATTTACTAGAAAATGGAAAGTTTTTGGTAGATTTCATTTATGAATAAATATCAAGAAATTTTTCCCAAAAATGTTAACCCAATTTTTTTAGTGTGTGTGTGTGTGTGTGTGTGTGTGTGTGTGTGTGTGTGTGTGTGTGTGTGCATGTAATAAAATAATATAGTGGATAGATCATCTTTGGGACCAAGAAAAACAGGGTTTGAGTCTACTTCACTTGTACTCTAGCCATCTCCTTCAGACTCCATATTATAGATTAGGGATGATGGACCTGCTAAAGCCAATTTAGTTTCCTCATCTAGGAATTCTCTAAATCATTGAAATCGCAGATCCAGTCTTTCTACTAAATATTCAATTTTGACTATTGTTTTTGGTTATTCCTAAAACTTTACCTGTATGAGATCAATTAATAGAATTTTATGTTCTACTATTGTTCTGACAATCTAAGGAACACCTCAATACACTTAGCTGTGATATATTGTGTTATTGTGGCAAAGAAACTATTCATGTCACTATTTTAAGTGATAGCTTTTATTTTAAATGACATGATTAATAGCATGGCTACTCTATTTCTTCTGAGAAACAACCTTATTCTTATCACTAAGAAGAGAAAGAGGGAAGAGTATGAAAACAACTCTTTATAATCTTCTCTACATTAAATTATGGTTTTCATTAACTATTTTATCAAGATGTAGAATTAGTCAATCTATTGTGACATCTATATCTAAAATGTGACTTTTAGAATCCTTTTTTTTGGAAATTACTTTTGAGGGTAGGAAAGGGTATGAAGTTACCTTCAAAATTTTCAATTGCAACTTTTCATTTTACCAAGCTTGAAACATTAAAAGTTGCTTTCTGGAGATTTCATTTTTAAAAATTACAGGGTTTAATGGGACAAGATGGATCACCTGGTCAGCCTGGAACACCTGGATTGAAGGTAAGCTAAAATTAGTTACAATGAAATCTTATGTATTCAAGCTCAATATTTTTATTATTTCTTTATAACCTACATCTTCCTAGATATTAATGGTTTCCATAGGTAATGTAAAGAGGTTTTTCTTTTTTTTTCCTTTTCTCCTCTCAACTCTCTTCTTTATTCATTTCTCTTCTCTTTCCTTCTCTTTTCTTAATGGAAAATCATTTATTGAGAGCTTGCAATATACCAGACACTATGCTAAGCACTAAGGATACAAGGAAATTAAACTGCAAAGTATTGCATACATGAATTTGAAGGGGGACGAGTTAAGTTTAAATTCAAAATTATGGATATCAATAATTGAGAATATGGTAGTACCCCTAATATAAATAGGAAAGCAAAGTGAGCAAGGGATATTCTTGGTGGGAGTGAAATAATAAGATTCAGTTTAAAATATGAAGATTGAGATTTCAGTAGGATATCTTGATGGACACAACCATTGTACAATCAATGGAGGACTGAAATTCAGGAGAGAATTTAAGAATGTGTTTGTGTATGTCTCCATGTACACACATATGCATACATGTGTGTATATATATATATACACATATTCATATTATACATACATGTAGTTATATTGTATTATTATGTGCAATGAAATAATCTAGTATATGTGCATATCATACACATATGCATGTATACACATGGATGGGGTCATTTATGTTGAAATAATAATTGAACTAATGGGAGGGAGTGAGGGCAAAGGGAGATGAGAAAAGAGTCCATGACAAAGCTTTGGAAAGTACTTATGTATGGATGAATTGTCAAGAGAAGTGATTGAAATGAGCATTGATACAGGAAGGATAAATATTCAAAAGATTTTGATGAAACATACATCTCATCATTGGACACAGATGTTATAGATTAAAAATATAGAAGGACACGTATATTTTCAGACATTGTCAATATGTGGATTTGCTTTGATGGACTTTATATATTTACATATAAATATATATATATATATATTAAAAGGGAGAGCTTCTCTTTTGTGAGTGAGGGGAGGTTGGGTAGATTAGTAGGTAATAATAGAAACAAAAACCATAAAAGAATATCAACCAAATATTTTAAAATGTATAGGACACAACAAAAAGGAAGTATAAAAATTAAAACAAACAATTAGGAGAATTGTTACATTATTACATTTTGGGTGTATCCATATAATTAACATACATGTTTGAATTTTTATCCATCATGGTTCAATCATGTGATCTAATACACAATTGAGGCATATAAATTGATACAGTGTAAAAATCCAGTGTGATAATATTGTCATCTAATCTGTTAATTTGTTTTGTTCTCTCTCAGCATATAATTATCCTATAGCAATTTTAGATTATGCCCATGGATCTCTTACCTGAGATAAAGGATCCCAGTAATTTATGAATTAGAATGGACTAGAGATATTTTGTTACAAATTATATTTTGGAAGCATAACAGCAAATACATTAGTATTTATTTGAAGAGACAATGTGGCATAGTAGGAAAAAGAGCTAGCTTCAAAGCCAGAAGACTTGGGTTCAAGTTTTACTCTAGATACATATCAGATTTTTGATCCTGGCCAAGTAATTTTATCTCTATGCTCTAAATCAGTGATAGCAAACTCAAATAGGAATGGATCCCTGATGCCCCATATTTACTTAAATAAAACACAAGTTAGCATTATTTGCAATGTATTATATTTTAAAATTATTTTGTTAAACATTTCTTAATTACATCTCAATCTATTTTTGTAGCACTTGGGAGTGTTGATAGTGGCTTGGAAGAGTTCCTCACCTGTGCTATAGACATCTCAATTAACTGCAGAGAAGGTGCTGATCTTCATTGGTAGGGGGAGTATTTCAGCTTCCAGAGAAGGCACTCTATCTCTATACATAACTGAAGATAATGTAATTCCATTATATTGAAAATTACTTTGATGTCATTCTGGAGGGGAGTCATTAGTGAAGTATCTCTTGAAAAACTTAGGTAGGTTTTGTTCTTTGAGATTTTATAGAAATTACTTGGAAGAAGCTGACAATGGCATAAATATTAACTTTTCAGGAAACACTGAACTGGGAGGAATAGATTATATTTTTGATAATAGAAGTAGGATCCATTAAGAGCTCAATAGCCTGGAATTGTGGAAAGTTAACAAGATAGAATTTCAGAGAAATAAGGGTATACATATGTACATGGGTTCAAATAATCAAAAAAGTTTAGAAAAGGTAAAAAATTACTTGAAAACAAATTATGTGAGAATTAATGACTTAACATGGCTAATGTAGGCTTGCACTGGCCTAAATTATATGCTTAGGAGCAATAAGAAGAATCAGCATATTAAATGACAGCAGTATCATACTGGGTTTTTATGTTATACAACAAATGTGTTTGAGGACATATGAATGAATAATGTGATATGTAATAATAAAAAGCTAATTCAGTTTGAGTTTGTACTAATGCAGCATCCTGAGAGAGAAGTAATAGTCCCAATGCAGTTTGCTCAGGTGAAGCAATATTTGTAGTATAATTTTTAGTTCTGAGTGAAGCATTTTAGGAATAGAGGTGTTGACAAACCATAGTTTTTGAAGAGAGAATCCAGAATGAGGAAAAATACAAAATGACCATATTCATAAGGTATAGAGAAACCAGTTCTAAGTAGTTTTGAAAATGTTGGAAATCATATCTTATTTTAAAGTGATTAAAAACTGTGTAGTCTCACAAATTGAATAACATTCAATTCTTTTTTTGTTTTCATGTTTTAAATTATTTCTAACAGATCTTCATAAGTTCCTTTATATATGACTTAGGTTTATTGCTTCAACCTCCAAAAAAACAAAAAACAAAAACAAAAACAAAAAAATAAACCTTTTTGATACTCTGTTAATAGGGAAATAGAGGTGAACCTGGAGTTCAAGGAATATCTGGACTTCCTGGAATCAAGGTAATTTTGCTTTTGGTTAATTAATTTGGAAATGCTTCAGAGTGAATCATAATACAAACACCATTTATGGAATTATTTAGTACAGCAATTATGAATACAAACAAAACAAATAACCATAACCAATATGGGGTTACTTTGCTTTTCTTTTGGACATTTACTATTATTTGCATAATGGTGAACATGATATTATTGACCCACCATCATCAGCGATTTACTTTTGAGTTAACTTACCAAATAATGTTGATAGTTGTTATTGTTGTTGTTGTTTTGTTTTTTTCTGGTCTACCCATAAGTCTCTTTCCATGCCACTGGAAACAAAGAGAAAAAAATGCACTTAGGATTCTACAGATCAGGCTCCAAACATTTATTATGTTATTACTATGTTCCAGGACCCTATAGCTAAAAGATACAGAAATCCTTATGATAGATCGATCACTATCCTCAAAGAAATCAGTCTTTAGAAATAATGACATTTCAGAATTAAATAATGAAAAATAAAATATGCTAAATTACTAAGAAAAATATAGAGTATAAGAAGGTTCAGAGGAAAGTGATTATCTTCCAGATTGGAGAACCAGGACTATATTCACAAAGGAAGTGAAAATTGAATATGGCAACATCTAATGGAATGAACAAATAATTGATCTGGAGTGAAAAGTTGTTGTTCAATTGTTTCTTAGTCATATCTGACTCTTTGTGAAGGAGATTTTTTTGGCAAAGATATTGGAGTAGTTTATCATTTCCTTTTCTAGCTCATTTTACAGATAAAGAGACTGAAGCATATATTTTTGAATTTGTATAAATCATTTAACCTCCTTCTATCTGTTTCCTCATTTGTACAATGAAGAAATAAAGCAGATGGTTTCTAAGTTATTTTTTAGTTCTGGTCTATGATATATATGAACAATAAACTTACATTGTCTCCAATGAGGGAAAAGTCTGAGCAGAACAAGGAAAGTGGGTGATGTTTTTAAGGAAATGTGTAGCATTTAAACTACAATAAAAATGTCAACAAGTCAACAATATATAATTACATAAATATTTACTATGACTGGAACACCATGCTAAGAATTAGGAATCCAAAAAAAAAAAAAAGGCAAAGGCAATCTTTCCTCTTGAGAAACTTATCTTTTGAGATACAAAGGTATAAAGTATATCAGAATGTCAACAGCTATAATTTCATGAATGAGGGTTCTTCCTTAAAAGAAACAGATAAATCTTTCAAAATATCTGCTGGCCTTCAAAAAGTTTTCCTGTATTCATAGCAAAAATGTTTTACTTTTCATTTATTTATTTTAAATATACATTGCTCTATGAATCGTATTGGGAGAGAAAATCAGAACAAAAGGAAAAAACCATGGAAGAGAAAAACCAAACAGAAAAAAAGAGAAATGAACATATCATGTGTTGATTTACATTCAATCTCCATGGTTCTTTTTCTGGATGCAGATGGCATTTCTATCCAAAGTCTATTGGGATTGCCTTGGATCACTAAATAAATGAGAAGAACCAAGTTTTTAAACTTGATCATCATGCAGTCTTGCTGTTATTATGTCCAATGTATTCCTGGTTCAACATCAATTCGTGTAAATCTTTCTAGGCCTAGTGTTTCCACTCTTTCTGTTATTGTTTGCTTACATTTTTGTTTTCCTTCTCAGATTTTTTTCTTTCTATCTGATTTTTCTTGTATAGCAAGATAACTACATATATTGGATTTAACATATACTTTAAGATATTTAAAATGTATTGGACTAACTGCCATCTAGGGGAGGGGGAAGGAGAAAGGGAAAAGTTGGAACAGAAGGTTTTACAGTGATCAATGTATATATAAATATGAGTTTAAAATGCTTCCTAAAAATGATAGAATACTTTAAATAATTGGAGGTTTATCAAGAGTTCATGGCTGTGCTCTGCTAATAAAAATGATGATAGTAAATTGCTTTAAATAATTAGAATAATACTAATCAAAGTACAAAGAGATTACTTCATAAAGCTACATAAAGTAATAATAAATATCATTTGGAAGAACCCAAATGATAGGCTGCCCACCTGTTGGGAAATGCTGAATACATTATGGTATATGAATATTATAATAGAATATTATTGATCTATGAGAAATGATGAGCATGTTGATTTCAGAAAAGCCTGGAAAGAACTGCATAAACTGATGCTGAATGAAGTGAGTAGAATTAGAGAACATTGTATAAAGCAAAAGCAAGATGATGTGATGCTCAATTGTGATGGACTTGGCTCTTTTCAACAATAAACTGATTCAAGGAAATTCCAATAGATTTGTGATGGAAAGAGCTATTTGCATCCAAAGAGAGAGCAATGGAGATTGAATATATTGTTGATTGTTTGCTTGTTTTATTTTCCTTGTGTTTTTTTTCTTTCATCTTTTGATCTAATTTTTCTTGTGCACTGTGACAAATATGGAAATATGTTTGGAAAAATTGCACATGTTTAACCTAGACTTCTTGCTGTCTGCAGGATGGGTTTAGAGGGAGGAAAAAGGGAGAAAAATTTTGAAACACAAAGTTTTACAAAGATGAATGCTGAAAACTATTTTTGGATGTATTTAAAAAATTATAAGTTATTTAAAAAGAAAAAATAAATCTTTCTAGGCCTTTCTAAAATCATCTTGTTCATCATTTTTTATAGAACAATAATATTCTATTACCTTCATATACCACAATTTGTTCATCCATTCCCAATCAATGGTCATCTCCTTATTTTCCAATTCTATAACATTTATAGCACAAATAAATAAACAAGCAACTACATGGTTAACAATATAATTTAATAATATAACACTTTAGGATTTTAGTAGAGAAAAACAAATTTAAACTGATAGTAATAAAGTAAGTAAATTAAACATTTATGATTAGTATGTATAAATAATTGAGATTAGGATTTAGGTTGACTAAGAGAAATAGATATGAGAAAATTACAATTCTAATTTCATTTGACTAGGTAATATATACAACATGGATCAGTCACTTTGAAAGACCTAATGTGAATGCCATTTTTCAAATATGAGTATTTTGAGGAAAGGCAGTGTTTGGACTGATTGCATCATAGTATATTAATGATATTTATGGAACCATTCTGTTTCCTAAGGGAGAACAAGGAATATCAGGTCCCCCAGGAGAACCAGGATATCCAGGCTTACCTGGTACACCAGGAAAAAAGGTATGTGTTTATCTTGATTTCTTTTTAGTAAACTCTTTTCATGAATCCTTTTAAAATGAATATAGTAATACCATTTGAACATATAATCATCATTTTTTTTTAGAATTTATTGTTTGCTTTGCTTTTTTTGACAAAGCATTTATTTTGTCTCCTTACACTCTCCCATAAAGATATAAGATAGAAAGGAAAGAGGGAAGGAAGGAGGGAGGGAAACTTCAATAACAAATAACAAAATCATGACAAGCATATTCTCTTATTGATCATGTCCAAAAGTATATATTTCTTTCTGTACCCAGAGTCCATGATACTTCCATCAATAAATAAGTAGCACACCTCCTTAAGGGCTCTCTGTAATTTAAGTTTGTTACTTCATTTGTCAGAGTTCTTAAGTTATTCAGTATTCTTGTTCTTTATAATGTCGCTGCCATTTTGTAAATTCTTCTCTTGGTTAAGCTCACTTCAATTTTTTTTCAGTTTCTTCTAAAACAGTTTAAAGAAACTTTGTTTTTTATTCTATAATTTTAAAAATTCCTTTGAAAACTGTCCATTATTTATAGTTTAAAAATAAATCTAAGGGGCAGATAGGTGGTATAGTGGTTAGAGCACCAGCCCTGAAGTCAGGACGACCTGAGTTCAAATGTGGCCTCAGACACTTAACAGCTCCTTGTTGTATGATCCTGGGGAAGTCACATAACCCCAATTACCTCATCAAGAATAAATGAATAAATAAGTAAACAAATAAATAAATCTATATCTATCCTTCTATCTTTAAGTAGTTCTTAATAAGTGTTCAGCAGTATGATACAATGCCTTAACAAGAATTCTCATGCATATTTCTATCAAATTATCTATTTATTTTTCCCAATAGTAATTTTTTTTCTAAATACATGTAAAGATAGCTTTCAACAGTCATTTCTGTAAGACTTTGTATTCCAAATTTTTCTCCTTCCCTTTCTTCTCCCGTCCCCAAGACAGCAACCAATCTGATATAGGTTAAATATGTCCAATCCTTCCATATTGGTCATATTGTACATGAAAAGGGAAAATATATGAGAAAGAAAAATGTAAACAAACAAAAAATTATGAAAACATTTTGCTTTGATCCACATTCAGTCTCCATAATTCTCTTTTGAATGTGGATGGCATTTTCTATCCCAAGTCTACTGTAATTTCCTTGAATCACCCTATTAATGAAAAGCCAAGTCCATCACAATTGATTATCATCACATAATCTTGCTCTTATTGTATACTATATTGTGTTGGTTCTATTCACTTTACTTGGCATCAGTTTATGTAAGTCTTTCCAGGCTTTTCTGAAATCAGCTTGCTCATTATTTCTTATTGAACAATAATATTCCATGAGACTTATATACTATGGCATATTCAACCATTTCCCAACGAATGGGCATCCATTCAATTTCCAGTTCCTTGCCAACAAAAAGAGCTGCTACAAACATTTTTATACATATGGGCCATTTTCTTCTTTTATGCTTTCTTTGGGATGCAGATCCAGTAGTGAGACTGCTGGTTCAAAGGGTATGTACAATTTTATAGCCCTTTGGGCATAGTTTCAAAATTCCAGAATGAAGACTCTACCATGAATGTACCGATAATGCATTAGTGTCCCCATTTTCCCATATATCCTCCAACATTTATCATTATTTGTAATATTTAATTTTAATGATTATTTATCTTGTTATTTTGAAATGTTATTTACATAAAGGTAGTTGTAAAAGTAAAGTAAAAGGTAGTTGCTTTGACCAAGTCTCTAAAGTACAGAGTAGAGGGATGATTAAAATTATATAGTTAACTCAAACAGTAAGAGTTATTAAAAAAAATTAATCTATGCCATGTCTACTCACATTGATGATCTTCACAGAAGTAGGAAAAACATTGTGCGTTATCAGATATGAAACCAATAAGTAAAGATTTTGTCTACTATAGTATTAAGTTATAAAGACATATCTTTCTTTACAAATTAGTAAGTTAATATTATGAATATAAATTTTCTTTGTATTCAGATGGCCTATTATTGAAGCTAATTTAGAATAAACTGAAGGTGAGATTATAGTATCAAGTTAAACAAGGGATATGAGTGGAGGAGGAATAAAAAATAAAACTATATTTTCTAAAAAATATGGATCACATATATGTTCCTTTATGGCTAGTGTCCTGGATGCACAGACCTTTTGCAGATACCTATGTATTTATCATCAAACTGATATATTTCACATGGTGTGTTTCCCTAAATTAATCATTTCAGTCCTCAGAGATTCATGTGGGATTCTCTGGAAAATATCCAGCCAGCTGGAGCTCTGAACCTCAAATGATTTTTTAATTTGAACTCTGAACTCCTATGTTGGGCCAAAATAATAGAGGGAAGGGGAGGGATAAAGACAGTCCAAATATCTGGTTCATCATATGTCCTATGAGCTTGGATAGAGTCTAATTTACATTTTAAAACATTTGAAATTAAGCCTTAATCTAAATCCTAAGGAAAAAGCTATTCCTGATGAATAGCAAATCAGCAACATTCATTATGTTCTAGTATGTGCCAGGTACTGTGCTAGATCCTGGGGATACAAAAACAAAACTGAAACCTTCTTTACTCTTGAGGAAATCAAGGGTTATAATTTCATATACACTTGGAAAAGAAACTAATCTATGGGATTCCATAACATTTTAAAAATATAATTTAGACTTTGGTGTGCTCACATTTACACACATATGTATTTTTTGATAGAATTTAAGCTCTTAAAGATTAGGAAGTGTTTCTTCTGTATATATTTCACTTTCCTTCCTCCCTTCCTTCCTCCCTTTCTTCTTCCCTTCCTCCCTTCCTTCCTTTCTTCTCTCCTTCCTTCCTTTTTTTCCTCCTTCCCTTCTGTGATTGCACACATTTCAGAGAAATACTTTAAAAAATATATATGTTGCAATTTGCAGCAATCCACAAATGCATAAATATTGCAATTAACTGTCTTTTATAAAAATTCTTTTACTGTAAAATCTTTTTAAAAAATATGTTAAAGTTTATTTTTTAAAATTAGAAAATGACAAATAAGAAACAAAAACAATCCAGAAAGATTTCTAAGTAAGTGAGAAAGTAATACAGGTAAGTACTTATACACATAACATACAAAAGGAGAAAGTAAAATAGAAAAAAAGGTGGGCAAATATTGAAAATTAGGAATGCGGAGATGGATCTAAAACAGAAATTGTCATAAATCAACAGCAACAGCAACTAAACAATGAAATCTACAGAGGGCTTGGATGAGTTGATTTTAATTTCATGACACATGTTATTTCTTAAGTGTGATTGTGTATTTCTGGCAAGCATTTTTCCTTGTTTTCTGAGGGCCAAAGAAAATTTTGGGAAAGGAACTTTACTTTTAGAAAGAGAGAGGGCAGAGGAGGGTCACATTTCTTTTCCTGATCTCATAAAGTTCTTAAAGAGACTTCTGGGGCAGGATCCCTCCAGGGATGATTAAAGGCTATCTGGTGTCAGTGGGGTTTGCTTGGCAGGACTTTCATATTCCTGCAGAAAGACTGATTGCATCTCATAGCAGCAGTGGAACTATTTAGATCACATTTATTAAAACTCAAAAATCATTATTAGCCTATTTTTGCCCAGAAGAGTTCTCACAGAATATTTTCCCTTTTACATACATTATATTTTTCTTTGCATAAGGTGCATAGACTTCACAGTATACCCACTGCACAGTATTGTATTTTTTTTAACTTTGGATTTAGAGATAGAAGACCAAAGTTAAAATCTCAGGTCTGCCTTTAAATACTTGTGTTACTTTGGTCAAATCCTTTCCCCTCTTTGAGTCTCAATCCTTTATAGGTAAAATTAAAGATTTTGACTCTATAAACTTTAGGATGCCTTCCAGATCTAAAATGACATGATTCTGAAATTAGAAATTGGCAGAATGTTAAGTAGGTTGGCGTGAGAATCAGAAGGACATTAGTCCAGTTCTACTTCTAAATAGCTACATGATCCTAAGCCTGAGTAAAACCTCCCTTAATTTCCTTTTCTATAAAATTATGTTTGGATTGATCATTGTAGATGTCTTTTGACTCTAACATTTTAGATTTGGAATTCAAGGGACCTCAGAAGTCATCTTAAAATGCCTAGGTAGTATTTTTATGTAATACTTCCAAAACTATTTATAAAATACTTCCTAATATTATTTCGTTTTTATTATCACAACAATCCTGGGAAATAGATGCTATTAGTACCCCCTTTTATAAATGAAGAAATTGGGACTTCTTAAGTCTAAATGATTTACCTGGTTACTAAATTTCTAAAGCAGGATTCAAATCCAAAATTCCTGACTGTTGGTCCAGCATTTTAGCCACTTCATTATCTACTTGTCTTCTTCTGCAGTAAAAATTTTCTAATTGTCTGATATTTTGTAAAGAGAATTCCTGATTAGGAGTACAATGGATGAGATGACTTCTTAGACCTCATCTAATTCTGTTATCCCAAATAAGTGTTTATTCATCTTGAAGACTTCAAACAGAACAAAATTCCCAACTTGCGAGGCAGCCCTTTTTGGGACAGCATTAAATTATTCAAGAGTTTTACCTCATATTGACCTGAAATCCTCAGTTCTCTGATGTCAATATTCTTTAATACTTCATGATCATAAATGGATATAGTCTTCATTGAAGCAGATTATAAATTCCCCTTCATGTAAGAGTCATTGTTGGTTGGTATAGCCTGAAATTTTACCTTTCAAAGGACCTATTGAAGATTCTTGTCTTAGCTAGCATACTCCTCAGATATAATATCCTTCACTAGATCCATCTTTGAATTCTTTCCAGTCTGATAGATCCTTCTGGAGCTTGTTTTTGATGATGAGGCCCTGAAAATTCAATGCCACTAGTGATAAGAAAAGCATCAGGGTAGAATATTAAGGGAAACAATATGAAATGCACTATTTTCCTAAAATACATATTAAATTAATTTTTCTATTAATGAAATTTTCCCTCCCCTTCATCAAACAAAAGAAAGAAAAGCATAACTTCTTACGAATATTCATATTGAGGTAAAACAGATGGCTGTGCTGGGCATGTCCAAAAGTGTGTCTTATTCAACACCACTATTCTCTCTTTAGAGATGTTTTATCTTAAGTATGCTGAAATTCTGGTTAGTCATTGAATAGATCAGAATTTTCAAGTCTTTCAAAGTTGTTTGTTTTTATAGTGTTATTGTTCTTGTTGCTTGCAGGTTTTGATATAAATTGTTCTTCTGTTTGTCTTCAATTCATTCACAACAGTTCATACAAGTCTTTTCCAGTTTCCCTAAAAGTGTCCTTTTCATTGTTTCTTACAGCACAATATTGGTCCATCACATTCACATATCACAAATATCATTTGTTCAACTATTAACAAATTGCAGGTCATCCCTTTAGCTTCTAGTTTTTTGTAATGATAAAGAGTTGCTATAATTTTCTAACATATGAGTTTTTTATCTTTTATTTCTTAGGTTTATCATATGAATATCACTAAAAAGAACACATGATTCTTTGATGAGAAAGCCATAATAGAGTAGTTAGCCCAGACTTGAATTCGTGCTTCACCTCTGACCCATGAAGGCTAAAACCCTGGAAAAGCCCCTTATCAACTCCTAGATAAATTTGAAGTCCATAAGATGCAAACAAAGTGCTCATTGACATTGGTGGAGGAAATCACCATCAATTAATTTCATCAATGGAATCATTGGAAAAATTGGAAAACAATTATTTTTCAAATATTTGAACATTTTATTCTCTGTGATTTACTAAAAAGCTTTCTCTTTAGACTTGGGGAAATATATTTATATATATAATTCCTATATGAGTGTATAAAAAATATTGTTTCTTGTGATATTTCATCTTGCAGATAGTTAGCACATTAGATGAAGCACAGGTTATTGAGCTAGGAAGACTTGAGTTCAAGTCCAGATTCAGGTACTTGCTAGCTGTATGACTCTGAATACTTCATATATTCACTATCTGCCTCAGATTCCTCCTCTGTGGAGTAAGGATCAAATTAGGTATTATCTGTAGGACACAGCACAGTGCCTGGCACAGAATAGGTACTTAATAGAAGTTTCTTGTACTTCCTTCAAGTTTAAGCAGATAAGTCCAAGTTTATAATGTTATCTACAAATTTTTACTTCTAAAGTAATTGTATACTTTATTTTGTAATTGTCATTATTAAGTCATTCTCAGGAATTATTTTTGGTCATTATATTCTTTAAAGACCAAAAAAAAAACCAAAACCCAAAACCAAACAAACCAAAAAACCCTTGCAGATTGATTATAATGAAAACTTAACTAATGTCTTAATATTTTACAGGGTGACAATGGAAACCCAGGTGAAAAAGGTCCTCAGGTATGTGGATTTCCACTTCTTTCATCCTTTAGATTAATAACTTTATTGGTGCCCATCTCTGCCTTTCTCTTTTCTAATTAACTCCTATGTTTACACTAATTCTTCCTGGTCTTCCCTTTCACATCCATGCCTTAGGTACTATTTTTTTTTTTGCTGAGGCAATTGGGGTTAAGTGACTTGCCCAGGGTCACATAGCTAAGAAGTGTTAAGTGTCTGAGACCAGATTTGAACTCAAGTCCTCCTGACTTCCGGATTGGTGCTCCATCCATTGATATGGGAATGTAACATCCTATTTGACTGAAAATAAATCTTTTATGGAGTGTAACCACCTGGATCAAAGATGCTTATATACAAATTGTATTACTTTTTTATTCAGTTATCTACATTTAAAAATATATTGGATCTTCAATCTAGTATCCTAATATCCACTATACAGACATTTTTAAAATTCTACATAAATTTTTAAAAACTAATTAAAATTTTTTTCTAACAGAGGTAGACAAATAAATAAAACAAATAAAACTTCTCCCCAAAATTATGCATAGGAAAAGGGGAAAACATTAAGATGTTCATAAGAGATGATAAGTATTTAAAAAATTAAAAACTGAAAAGATCTTCCTTGTTAGGTTGGAAATATCTAGAATTCCTGGTAAATTTTTATTATTCTTTCAGAACTTAAAAAATTTTAACTTTCAGAGTGTCTCCTAAAGACTTTTAAAATTTTTTATTGATGAATTTAAAATATTACCTTTTAAATGTAAATCTTTCGATTTTCTGCACTTTCCTGCTTCACCTGTGAATTATGGGATATGATCCTGTGAATGCATTTGGGACAAATTTTTCAGTGATTTAATAAATTCACAAAATACCTTCAGATAATCTCTAAGATAATAAGTTACAGAGAAGGTACCAAATCTGCTTTTGGCAAAGAGAGTTTCTTCTTTACAAACAAGAATTAAATCACAGTTCTAAGTTGTTAAAGTAAATTTATGATTTAATTTATAAGTTTAAAGCACTAATGTTTATTTGGCAACACAGATATGAATTGCTGTGCATCTAAATTGTCTAGGAATTCATATTTAGATAATTTCCTAATGTGCTTTATTTTTCTCCCTATGTTTTTATTTCCTACCTTTTCTGTATCATCTTTAGTTTAATCTTTATTTTTTATTCTGTTTATTTGTGAATTTTTCTATGGGTTTATCTTCTGGCACTTTACAAAACCGATACCTACAATTTTGATTCTGGTCATATAGCTTTTTGTGAAACGCTCAATTTAATATGTTATTAATTTATAGAATGTAAAATTAGCAACATATTTGTTAATAATGCATTATGTTCTTTTAAAGGGTCAAAAGGGAGAAAATGGAAGATTAGGGGATCCAGGACCACAGGTATTTTTTAAAAGAAACATAATAGAACTGAATATATAATTTTTCCTTTTAATAGGTATGTCAAACTAAAAATAAAGATTAACATCAGATATATTGATTTGTCTGAAACATGCGTAAAATTGTGGATACTAAATAGATGACATTCCAGTATGTTCTGTGTTTGTTTTCCTGGAGCAGGGAGTAATTCCTGCTGTGTGGGTTGTAGGTCTGTTGTAGGTTGTAAGTCTCATTGCTCTGCTTTCCCTTATATGTGATCTTGAAAGGAAAGAAACCACCCACATCTTGGAGTCATTTACTGAAGACAAAGATAACTCACTTGCCTACTGTGAATGGCAGCAGCTATGGAAAGGAAAGTTGAAAGGGACCATAATGGTCATCTAGTTCAACTCCTTTATTTTACAGATGAGAAAGTGAAAACTGAAGATACTTGTATAAAGTCATATGGACAGTGAATTACACAACTGGGGTGTTTCTTCCTATTTAGTACTCTTTCCTTCATGACATCCTGCCTCCCCAATATGGCACTCTTCAAATACGATCAAATGCTTTGCAAACCTTAAAGTTCTATATAAAGAATAACTAAAAGAATCTACATTAGATCCTGCTATACTGCATACATTTTGCTTGAAAGAAGCTCTAAATTTGAATTAGAAATTAGTGAAAATAGTTGCATTTTTTTTCCAGCCAAGTTTACAAACCGCTTAAAATCTACCCATGCTTCCCATAGGTCAGGAACATGCCAGCAAATGCTTAATAAGCACATCTTCAGGCAAAAATATGCACAATGCATTTTTATTTTAATCTGTATTATTAATGTTTTCTCTATCGCTTTCTTAAATCCAGACTTTCAAACTACAAGAAGCCAATTCCTTATTTGTAGCAGTTGCCAATATGCTTACTCTGAAAATTTAAAAATTGGTTTTATAATATGGATCAAATTGGCTTCAATATACATCTAGGTTAAGAACCACTGGGCTAATACTATATAGTGGCAACTGGTAGTTTAGCACAGTTCAGATTACTCAGGATAAGTATCAATATATCAGCTGTGACTGCTGTTCAGCAGTCTACTGTCTACTCCTTAAATATATCTTCCTTTCACCATATATCTTTCAATGAAAATAAGATGTCAAGTAAAAAAGTATTTATTAAATGTGTGCTGTGTACCAGACACTGTGTTAAGTGGTAGATATACAAAGAAAGTTAAAAAGCAGCTTGGGCTTTTAGAAAGCACAAAGTCTAATGAGGTAGATAACATGCAAATGAGCATGTATAAATAAATAAATGTGAGTGTGTGTGGGCCTTTATACAATCCAAATATATGTATATACATACATATGCATACATAAATGATACACATATAATATACACATGTAATAAATAGGAAATAATCACAACAGGATGGTGGTATTTATATTAAGGTGGACTTGAAAAGTCTTCTTGCAGAAAGTAGGAATTTAACTGGAGACCAAGGAACCCAAGAGGGAGAAATGAGGAGGGAGACAGTTGTAGAAGATTCTGCTTTTAAAAAGAAGAGATTGTGTTCTTGCAGGTTTTGGCTTCCTAAGATAAACTGTCCAAGATTTGTGAGAAAATGGCAATAAATTTCTTTCTGGGTCCCACTGCTTTTCTTTAGAGCCTAAACTTAAATGGTTCAGTTAGTTGTTAAGTTCCAATAGTATGTGGACCGGCTGGTATCCCTGGCTGGGGCGCGGGACAGTGGGTGGTAGGTCACTAGAGAGCAGAACAGCTGACTCTCCTCAGGAGCTGAATTCTTCTATACCTGTCAGTTTACCAAGTCCTCCACATATGGTTCTTTTTGGCTTTAATGATATTATATATCAAGTCCAAGTGAATGTTTTTCCTACAAATTCAGTATAAATCTCTCTTTTTAAAATGTATTCAAAGTTGACAGCTGTTTTCATTTCCCACTGCAATTTAGTTGTAATACTGTACATCAACCTTGTTTATCTGTTCTTCTAACTTAATCTTATGTGCTTTTTGACTACAGTAGGATAAAGCTTATCCTCAAGTTTCTTAGCCTGTAAACAAGTTTTCAAATTTTGCTGCAGAATAAGATGAAATATAGGAAAAAGGACACAGATACTTCACTCTACTGAATGTTTCTTACTGAGTTACTTTTTCCCTATAAATTTAATCCATTTACAAATTAATTTGTTTTATTTTTTAAATTTATGAGAACATAGTTTGTAGTCACTTATTTTTGTGCTTATAATAGCCACGACTATAGCCTGTTTCTCTCTCATTTCTTCTCTCCACTTCAATTTTTCACAATCAAAACATATTACAGAGAGTGATGTGATAGTGGATATAGAACTGGGTCTTGGAGATTGAAAGGTTTGGGTTCAAGTTCTCACCCTTGACATATACTGTTTTCTGAACCTGGGCAAGACCTTAACCTATCACTGCTAGATGAAATCACAGAGATTATGCTGATGTGCTTGAGAAGAGGTTGTTCTTCGAACCAATAAAAGCCAAATTACAGCTTTAAAAAAGAAAAAAAAAATCTGTTATTGAATGAAGCTGTCAAAATTAATTTTGATGCTATGTAAGAAATATTTAGAACTTTCTTTTTAATTATTATTTTATTTTCCCCAATTACATGTAAAAACAATTTTAACATTTATTTTTAAATTTTGAGTCCATATTCCCTTCTTTCCTCCCTCCTTATCCAATCCTCCTCATTAATAGGGCAAACAATTTAATATCGGTTATACATATGAAGTCATGCAGTATTTCACACTATTTCTTCAGTTTCTATTTTTTCATTCTATTATTTTTATTTTATTGTTCATTTCTCATATTTCTTATAAAATCATTAACTTCTATCTGCTCAATTATAATTTTTTAGGAATTATTTTCTTTAGTGAGTTTTTATACCTCCTTTTTAATTTGGCCAATTCTCTTAAAGGAATTATTCAGTGAATTTTTGTGCCTCTTTTTAAGGCATTCCTCTTTTCATTGGCTTTTTGTACCTCTTTTACTATTTGGCCTAGTCTGTGTTTTTGTGTTGTTATTTTCTTCAGTGTGTGTGTGTGTGTGTGTGTGTGTGTGTGTGTGTGTGTGTGTGTGTGTCTCCTTTATTGTGCTGCTGACTCTTTTTTCATGATTTTTTTTGTATCACTCATTTCTCTCCCCAATTTTCTCTCTACATCTCTTACTTGATTTTCAGATTCTTTTTGAGCTCCTCAATTGCTTGAGACTATTTCATTTTTTGGAAGCTTTGAATGTAGGAGCTTTGATTTTATTATCTTCTTATCTTCTGTGAGTAAATTTTGATCTTCCTTGTCACCATAATATTTTTCTATAGTCAGAAATTTTCTGTTGTATGCTCATTTTTTCAGCCTGTTTTTTTTTTTTTTTTACTTTTAACTCTTTGTTAAAGTAGGGCTGTGTTTCCAGGGTGGAAGATACACCATTCCAAGATTCAAGGGTTTTGGACAGTTGTTTTCAGAGATACTTCTAGGGACCTATAAGTTTTCAGTTCTTCCCAGCATCTAAGGAGAGGTGTTCTCTGGACCATGCTCTGATCTGAGTGTGACCATAACCATTCTTTTCTGTCCTGGATCTGTGAGAAAGGTCCCTGCACTACTGTGGCCATAAACTATGGTATGATAATGTTTTTCTTACTTAGGACTATTACCCAGAATTTTGACCCAGATCCTAATATGGAAAAAAGCAACAGAATACTCCTTCAATGTTAGCTGAGATCCCTATAATCTTCTTCTGACCAGTTGTTCCACCCTCTTAGCATCTGTGGACTGATAACTGTGGAAGCCGCTGCTCCAGCTGCTGCAGCTGCTGATTCAGTAGCTCCTAAGTCCTCTTCCTGGCTTGCAAGATTAGGGCTATGTTGATGTAACCTGTGCTAGACTGTGTTCCATTCTCACCCTAATGCAACAGACCTTTCTTGCTGACCTTTTGAGTTGTTTTTTGGATGAAAAATAATTTCCCACTATCTTTTTGTGGATCGTGATTCCCTAGGAATTGTTTTATGTTATTCAAAGAAGTTTGGGGGAGAGCTCAGGTAGTCACTGCCTTTTCTCCACCATCTTAGGTCCACCACAGAACTTTCTTTTTGTATTACAGCCTGAGTTTCTATAAGAATGCTTTGAGCATGCCCAGAGAAATTCAGGCTATAGTTCATTATAATGTGCTATCACACACCAATGTGCTACTTGAAAATTGAATTAAGCAATATTTATATATTTGTGAAATAGTTACATTCTGATCCTTTGAACTTGAACTAAATGCTTGCAATGCTAATGAAATAAAAAGGTAGAAAATCAGTATTTTTCTTGCTTTCTTGACCTTTTACATTATCTTCAATATCATATTTGCTTCATATGTGGAAGCCATGGGTGGCACTGAAATTAAGATAAATTCTATTAGGGCTAAATGTCTGGGTTAAAGTGAATGATCTAATGCTGCTTATACCAAGAAGTTAGGATTTTGTTCTTCCTGTTTATGTCAATATGGGTAATGTCCCTCCTGTTGGACAGAGTATGCTATAATGCAAATTGATTACCTTAACCACCTTGTTTAATAGCTGGTGGTGGGATTAAGTATAACTTGTTATATCAATTGACTGGAACATAGAGTGCAATAAATGTAGCACTGAAATAAGGATTGTGATTCCCATTAATAGAATATTATAAAGTAGAATCTACCCATGAGTAAAGAGCTGATCTTATAGCTTCACAATGTTTTAGAAGCTGTCTTAAAGATAGTGAAAACTTAGCCAACTTTTGCCTTAGCCTAGGTTCTTTTAGGCTCAGTCTTTGATTATTAGTATAGAAAATCATTCATTTTCAATATTTAATACATTCATCCTGATCATGGCTCTTTTATTTTACATATAGTAGATACTTAATAAATGCTTCTTTGATTCATTCATTTTCATTTAATATCTAGTAATATGTGCTTGACAAGCAGCCCATTCTGTAATCTCTGTGTGACAGCTAATACTATTCCCATTACTTTATATTTTAGATTACTTTCTCTCCAAGCTTCTTTCAATACTCTAGACAGCTCAGATTTGGGTGTAAAACAAAGGAAAGGGGAAAAAAAAGCCTGTCCACATTGTTATTATTGTTGTTTGTCCTTCCTTCTGTAAGAGAACCAATGATACAGGAAGGTCGACTTACAAATGAATTGGATTTAAGTGAGACAGGCCAATGCAAGGTCCACATAAACATAAGGGAATAAAGGGCAGCCATGTGCCATAGTTGATAGTGCTGTGCTTGGAATCAGGAAAACCTAAGTTCAAATATACTCTCAGATACTTAATAGCTGTATGACCCAGACATAAATTGTTTAACTCTGTTTGCCTCAGTTTCTTCATCTGTAAAATAAGCTAGAGAAGGAAACAGCAAACCAATCTAATATCTTTACCAAGAATACTACAAATTGTGTCATGACGATTTGAACATGACTGAAATGACTGTGAAAAACTCAAAGCAATATGAAGCCAACAATATTATTTAAGAAGGGAAGAGAGAATCAGAATTGGTTGTTCTTTGTGCAATATTCTGGTTTTAATAATAATAATAATTGTAATACAGAGTTCTTTGAGATTATAAAAAACTTCATAAGCATATCACTGCATTTTTTATCCTTTCGTGTACTTTTAGAGAGAATTGCTATAATTTCAAACAAAATTTGGGAATTACAGAAAAAAAATAAAATTGACATTAGTGGGTTATACATCTCTCTCTCTCTCTCTCTGTCTCTCTCTCTCTGTCTCTCTCTCTCTGTCTCTCTGTTTCTCTCTGTGTTTCTGTCTTTCTTTCCCTTTTTTTTTTTTTTGCATTGTAAAATAGTTTTTTCTCTCCCCCTCTCTCTTTCTGTAGGGAATTCCAGGTCAACATGGAACAAAAGGAGAGGTATGTGCTTTAAAAACTTAATTTCCCTCATAAGTAATCTTTGATAATCTTCAATGAACATTATCACTACCACGTAACTGTTGAAATTTGAACACACAACTTTCATGTTATATTGGATAAATTTCAAAAATTGTTGCTTCTCATTGAATTCTGAGAACATATGTCCTTATTCTCATTAATATTAAGTTGCTTTAAAAACATTGGTCAGATTCCATTTCCAGGTGGGAATCTGATTTCATCCTTTAATTTATTTTAATAATTTAATTTAATTAATTTCACCCATTAAAGGACAAAAATCACTGGTATAAGCAATAATAGCTAATTGTTGTTATTTTTATCTGGTAAAATACAAAGAATGTCTGCAAAAAGAAATAGGGAGCGTACTGGACTATTATTTATTTCATGATAATAGCATAATACAAGACCACCATGATATGGACCTCTTCTTGAAGTTGGTCTTTTAATTGATGTATTTTTTGCATCATTACAATTTCCTCTTTCCCAGAGAGTGAGTTTATATAATAAATTGTGTTTTTAAAGACAAAAACAAAGAGTAATCTGCATAACTTATTAATACATTGAAAAATTCTGAAAATATGTACAATGTACACTTGTAGGACTTTAGATCTCTGCCAAAGAATAGGGCTTAATGGATCCTTTCATTTCTTTTGACCCATATTTTCATCATTATAATTTTCTAACATTCACTTTTAATTGCTTTTAATTGTATGCGTGTGTATGCTTTGTGCTTCTTTCCATTTACATTGCTATAGCTATAGAGTATATTAATGTCTTACTTCATAGAACTTTCCATATGTCTCTGTTCTCATCATTTAGTCATTTCTTATAGGGCATTGATTTACATTCATATATCATAAATGTTTGTTTATCCATTTCCAAATCAACACTTTTTTTTTTTAAAAACCACTTCATTGCTATTACAAAAAAAAGTTTTGCTATAAATATTGTGGTAAAGGAGATCTTTCTTCTTATCTTGGGCATCCTTGGGAGATGTCTATTAATGGAATCTCCAGGTCAACAATATGGACATTTTAGTCACTATAATATAGTAAATGCTGCACCCTCTTGAAGTTTTTTTTTTTAACATACAATATAATATTGATACAAATATTGATATAATCATATGGTTTGGGAAGTTTTGGAATTACTTTTTCTAATTGAAATGATGGATTTCTCTTATTCATCTACATTATTAAATTGAAAAAAATGTTCTTGAGATACATTGATAAGGTTGAGAAAAGAAAGATCACAATTTAGAATTTTCTATATTACACATTTTTTATCTCAGTAGTATTATCAATTATATATTTAAAACT